>NC_053499.1:22032018-22699518 GCF_905171775.1 Rana temporaria | reverse complement strand
ATTTCCGATGATCCACGAACGTACGCGCGGCCGTCGCATTCTTTTACGTCGTCTCTAGTCGGCTTTTTCCGGCATATAGTTAAAGCTGGTGTTTTGCGGCGTATAGTTAGACTTGCCATGTTAAGTATGGCCGTTGTTCCCTGAGTTTAATTTGAAATTTATTTATTTTTTTGCGTAAGTCGTCCGTGAATCGGGATGGACGTAATTCACGTCTATGTTAAAAAAAATGATGTCCTAGCGATGTCATTTAGCGCAATGCACGGCGGGAAATTTAGGGACGGCGCATGCGCAGTTCATTCGGTGCGGGGACGCGCTTCATTTAAATGAAACACGCCCCCTAATCGCCAGAGATAGACTACGCCGCCGTAACTTACGGCGCAAAATCTTTAAGGATTCGAAGATAACACAAGTAAGTTACGGCGGCGTAGCGTATCTCTGATACGCTGCGCCGGGGCAGATCTTTATGGATCTGCCCCTGTGATGGGAGATCCCACCAAGGGAGTCTCTAAGAAGCCATTCAAGTCTCTGGGACTCCAATGGTGAGAACACCACACATGATTTAGTCCCTCCATCCTGCTATTGCCATTAGGACCATTGGAGGTCACCATGCTTGAGGCGCCAGCTCCATCCAACTGTTGTGGCCATTTCAAGGGCCACTTTCCCGTTAGGATTCTCTTTGAATAGGACTCCCCTCCCCCAAGGAATACCAGTTAGAATATTTGATGGGGGATCTAACAATGGAAGTCTCTAGGAAACCATTGAAGTCTCTGGGCTAGATCCACGTAGCGCGGCGCTTCTTTACGTCCGGCGTAGTGTATCTCAGATACACTACGCCGCCGTAACGTACAGCGTATTTCCCATATCCACAAAGAATTTGCGCCGTAAGTTACAGCGGTGTAGTGTATCTGTGTCGGCGTAAGGGCGCGCAATTCAAATGGGTGAGATGGGGGCGTGTTTTTTGTTAATACGTCTTGACCCGATGTAAATGACGTTTTTTTTTAACAGCGCATGCGCCGTCCATGGGGGTATCCCAGTGCACATGCTCCAAATTAACCCGCAACAAGCCAATGCTTTTGACGTGAACGAAATTCTACGCAAAGCCCTATTCGCGAACAACTTGCGCAAACGACATAAAATTTTCAAAATTTGACGCGGGAACGACATCTATACTTAACATTGAGTACGCCTCATATAGCAGGGGTAACTTTACACCGGAAAAAGCCTTACGGAAACGACGTAAAAAAAATGCGCCGGCCGGACGTACGTTTGTGGATTTGCGCATCTAGCTAATTTGCATACTCAACACGGAAATCGACGGAAACGCCACCTAGCGGCCGCCGAAAAATTGCAGCTTAGAACCGACGGCGTACTAAGACGTACGCCTGTTGGATCTAGTCGTATCTTGTTTTGTGGACACCAAAACAAAGATACGACGCGCAATATTTGAAATTACGCGGCGTATCAAGAGATACGCCGGGGTAATATCTTTGTGGATCTGCCCCTCTGAGTCTGGAGTCTTCAAACCGTTGAAGACTCCAGTGGTAAGATCACCATGATTGAGTTCCCAACTCCACCCCCTGCTGTTCCCATTATGAGGGAGCCCCACTTTCTCTGTTGGGATTCTCTTTGACTTTATATTTTCCAGCATGTAGCAGGAGAGGGAGACTGAAGAGTGGGACCCCCCCCCCCCGGAAATACAAATTAGAAACTTTGATTGGAAGTAACTACAGAAGACTCTAGGAGACCATTGAAGCCTCTGGGACTCCAATGGTGAGATCACCATGCATGTGTTACCAGCTCCACCTATCTGCTGTGCCCATTATAAGGCAGTCCCACTTTCCCTGTTGGGATTCCCTTTTGACTTTATATTTTTCAGCATGTAGCAGGAGAGGGAGGCTGAAGAGCGGGACTTCCCCTGGGGAATATCAGTTAGAAACTGTGATGGGAGATCCCAGCATTGGGAGTCTCTAACAGACCATTGAAGTCTCTGAGACTCCAATGGTGAGATCACCATGCTTGAATTCCCAGCTCCACCCCCCTGCTGTACCCATTATAATGCAGAACCACTTTCCCTGCTGGAATTCTCTTTGACTTTATATTTTCCAGCATGTAACAGGAGAGGGAGGCTGAAGAGAGGGACTCCCCGGGAGTTAGAAACTGCGATGGGAGATCTCACCATGGGAGTCTCTAAGAAACCATTCAAGTCTCTTGGACTCCAATGGTGAGATCACCATGCTTGAGTTCCCAGCTCCACCCATCTGCTGAGCCCATTATAAGGCAGTCCCACTTTCCCTGTTGGAATTGCCTCTGACTTTATATTTTCCAGCATGTAGCAGGAGAGGGAGGCTGAAGAGTGGGGCCACCCTTGGAGAATACAAGTTGGAATCTGTGATGGGAAATCTCAGACTCTGATGCCGCGTACACACGATCATTTTTCGGCATGTAAAAAACAACATTTTTTCCATCATTAAAACGACTTTGCCCACACACGGTCTTTTCAAAAAAATGCTCTAGCAAAGCGCAGTGACGTACAACACGTACGACGGCACCAGAGGTGTATTTAGGTTTTATGCTGCCCTAGGCCTGACTAAATTCATGCACCCCCTAATTTAAATACGACCCACACTTCCTGTCAAAGCCACACCCCTTCCAATTTAAGACCCGCCCTATCATCTGTAAACCACACCCCTTCCAGACCCCCGCCCCCTCCATCTCCCCCTAGCAGCAAAAATACCCCCTTTCAGCACAAATCCTCACCCTCATATAACCCCTTCCAGTGAATATCATCTTTCCCAGCACAAATTACATCTCTCTGCACAAATCCTCCCCATCTCCCCCTTCTAGCATAAATCCTCACGTTCAGAAAAAAAATCCCCCCTCACCTCAAACCTGTGCCTCCTTCTCTCCCCTCCCAGTACAACCCCCCCCCCCAGCTCCTTCTCCTGTTCTGTAAGAGCAGCCTGACTTGTAGTGCCCTCTGGGGGGCTGAAATATGGCAGGCTCCTATGCTGGGACTTGTAGTGCACTCTGGGGGGCTGAGATATGGCAGCCTCCTATGCTGGGACTTGTAGTGCACTCTGGGGGGCTGAGATATGGCAGGCTCCTATGCTGGGACTTGTAGTGCACTCTGGGGGGGCTGAGATATGGCAGCCTCCTATGCTGGGACTTGTAGTGCACTCTGGGGGGCTGAGATATGGCAGGCTCCTATGCTGGGACTTGTAGTGCACTCTGGGGGGGCTGAGATATGGCAGCCTCCTATGCTGGGACTTGTAGTGCACTCTGGGGGGCTGAGATATGGCAGCCTCCTATGCTGGGACTTGTAGTGCACTCTGGGGGGGCTGAAATATGGCAGGCTCCTATGCTGGGACTTGTAGTGCACTCTGGGGGGCTGAGATATGGCAGCCTCCTATGCTGGGACTTGTAGTGCACTCTGGGGGGCTGAGATATGGCAGGCTCCTATGCTGGGACTTGTAGTGCACTCTGGGGGGGCTGAGATATGGCAGCCTCCTATGCTGGGACTTGTAGTGCACTCTGGGGGGGCTGAGATATGGCAGCCTCCTATGCTGGGACTTGTAGTGCACTCTGGGGGGGCTGAGATATGGCAGCCTCCTATGCTGGGACTTGTAGTGCACTCTGGGGGGGCTGAGATATGGCAGCCTCCTATGCTGGGACTTGTAGTGCACTCTGGGGGGCTGAAATATGGCAGGCTCCTATGCTGGGACTTGTAGTGCACTCTGGGGGGGCTGAGATATGACAGCCTCCTATGCTGGGACTTGTAGTGCACTCTGGGGGGGCTGAGATATGGCCGCCTCCTGTGCTGGGACTTGTAGTGCACTCTGGGGGGCTGAGATATGGCAGCCTCCTATGCTGGGACTTGTAGTGCACTCTGGGGGGCTGAGATATGACAGCCTCCTATGCTGGGACTTGTAGTGCACTCTGGGGGGCTGAGATATGGCAGCCTCCTATGCTGGTACTTGTAGTGCACTCTGGGGGGCTGAGATATGGCAGCCTCCTATGCTGGTACTTGTAGTGCACTCTGGGGGGCTGAGATATGACAGCCTCCTATGCTGGGACTTGTAGTGCACTCTGGGGGGCTGAGATATGGCAGCCTCCTATGTTGGAACTTGTAGTGCTGCCGCGGGAGGCGGCAGCTCCGCAGCAATCTCTGCGTGTGGCCGCCGGCGTAGTTTTCATCGCAAGTGCTTTGTGAATCAGGCACTTGCGATGAAAACTTGCGGCGGTGTAACGTATCTACGATACGTTGCGCCGCCGCACTTCTACCTGAATCTGGCCCTGTGCTTCTAAGTAAACATAGACAATAGTTGTCGGTTTTGCTTGATAAAATCACATTTGTTTGGCTTATTAGTAAAGCGCAGTAACCCACAGTATTAAATTACCATTTATTTTTTATGATACTGCAAAACAGTGAAATCCGGTTACTTTGGGTTACTGCACACAGCACCCCATCAACGTATGAAGATCAGAGCCAAGGCAACTAATAAGCAATTGGCTTCCACTGCTCTGACTGTCCTATAAGGATGAAAGGTGACATCTGGGTGCCGTGGTTGACCGTGATTTGCACTTTATTAAATAAGGACACTTTGATTTGACAGATAAGAGAAAGACGAAAGCTGCTGCAATGCACCTTGTTTAGAAAAACACATCATCGATAATTGATAGGAGGCTGCTAGTCAAAAAAAAAAAACGTATTGATGGGTAACGCCTGCGCCAAGACGGTAGCATAGCCTACCCAACTGTGAAGGAAGAACAGATGGACTTAGACACACAAGGCCACCTGGTTCTGCTGCAGAGGTGGGCCAGGCCCATGAACTGGGCTGTTAGAAGCAGCTAATTACCCAGTCTGCAGGAAGGACGCTCTGCCTAATGATCCTACTTTATATCATTGCAGGAGAGGTGACGGCTTTCAGAGGTTTCATGTCACAGAACTCCTCTGTCACTTAGCTGGGGATCAAACATGCAACTGTCTGCCACCGCTATTAAAGGAACACTAAAGGCAACGTTTTTTTTTTTTTTAAATAACAAACATGTTATACTTACCTCCACTGTGCAGCTCGTTTTGCACAGAGTGGCCCCTAACCCTGTCTTCTGGGGTCCCTCGGCGGCTGTCTTGGCTCCTCCTCGCAAAAGCTTTCCACCTTCATGCTAACGACCTCGCATAGTGGAAAGCTTTTGCAAACACGCTTCCGTAATACAGCGGCGGGCATAGCTGCCGACTCTATCACTCTGCCCCGCCCCCGGCGTCATCCGCTGTGATTGACAGCAGCGCCAGCCAAGAACCAGGTGAAATTCAAGGAAGGGGAGGTCATGGTGGCACCCTAGTGCCCAAGATCCTTTGACCTGAAAACTGAAGGAGCTGGGCAGATAAATCTCAGATGGACTGCAGACAATCAGCTTCAACCACTGTTTGGCAGCACCCATTGTATTCTGCCTGAAGCAGCTGTCAGAATTCAATAGCCTCCATGGGATTTTCGGCCATCTGTGCGGTTTAAGCTGGACATCCACGGTTTGAATTTAAGCTGATTCGCCCGAAAATCAAGCTGTCGGTGCCCTGATCGACTTTTGGCGAAGGAGCCGGTTGCAAAATTTTGTCAGAACAGCACATCCAACCAGACACTGTCTGGGTGCCCAGCAGTCGCTAGGGCAGCAGCTGCTAAATACAATCGCTGTAAGCAGAGACTGTTTAGTGTGACTCAGTGATCTAAGAGGGCCATTGTATATTTTACAAACATTCACAGGTCTAAAAAAATAAATAAAAAATCATGATTGCAATTTAAATAAATAAATAGACCCTCTCCAAGAAATAACTTTACATCAGTAGACCCCCTTTCACGTCAGGGGTCCCCCCTTCATGTCAGGGATTCCCCCTTTCACATTAGACGTCCCTCCTTTCACATTGTTAGTCCTCCCCTTTAATGCCGGAAGTCGATCGTTTCATATCAGAGTTCCCCCTTCCACATCAGTGTCCTCAGTCCCCCTGTTCTACAATCATGGCATCATGGCACAAGGCAGTAGGTGGAGCAGGTCTAGGCACTGGGCAAATCATGGCATCATGGCACAGGGCAGTAGGTGGAGCAGGTCTAGGCATTGGACAAATTATAGCAGCATGGCACAGGGCAGTAGGTGGAGCAGGTCTAGGCATTGGACAAATTATGGCATCATGGCACAGGCCAATAGGTGGAGCAGGTCTAGGCATTGGACAAATAATGGCATCATGGCACAGGGCAGTAGGTGGCGCAGGTCTAGGCATTGGACAAATTATGGCAGCATGGCACAGGGCAATAAGTGGAGCAGGTCTAGGCATTGGGCAAATCATGGCATTATGGCACAGGTCAGTAGGTGGAGCTGGTCTAGACATTGGGCAAATCATGGCACAGGGCAGTAGGTGGAGCAGGTCTAGGCATTGGGCAAATCATGGCACATGGCAGTAGGTGGAGCAGGTCTAGGCATTGGGCAAATCATGGCATCATGGCACAGGTCAGTAGGTGGAGCAGGTTTAGTCATTGGGCAAATCATGTGCAGCATGGCATAGGGCAATAGGTGGAGCAGGTGTAGTCATTGGGTAAATCATGGCATCATGGCACAGGTCAGTAGGTGGAGCTGGTCTAGACATTGGGCAGATCATGGCACAGGGCAGTAGGTGGAGCAGGTCTAGACATTGGGCAAATCATGGCACAGGGCAGTAGGTGGAACAGGTCTAGACATTGGGCAAATCATGGCACAGGGCAGTAGGTAGAGAAGGTCTAGGCATTGGGCAAATCATGGCAGCATGGCACAGGGCAGTAGGTGGAGTAGTTAATTAATGACGCTAATTAATGACGCTGTGTGTCCTGGCTGCTCAACATCATTATTGTTATGTCGCTGCACCATGGAAATGCATAACGTGAATACAGGACAAGTTACTGCAGGTCGGGTAAAATCTTGTAGCGGGCCGGTATGTGGCTAACAGGCCATAGTTTGGAGACCCCCCTGATGAGCATGAAGGACTCGATTGGTTTCTCTTGCTCAGACTGGGGGTGGGGGGGGGGGCTGAATAGGAGTAACCTACACGTGTGTGGCCAGCTTTAGCGTGGATAAAGGAATCTGTTCGATTTTTTGTAGCGTATGGACAGTTTTAGGTGGATTGGAGGCAGGGCCGCCATCAGGAATTATGGGGCCCCTTACACAGCTTCGGGCTTTGGCCCCCTGGAGCAGAGATCCAGCGGGGGGGGCGGGGCGTGAATTAAGAAGTGGTGGGGTGCTGCCGCCGCAAATTGAGGTTGGGGGGCTTTGGGTGCTGACGAACCAAAAAAAAGGGGGGTTGCCCTGGGGACCTCTGAGCCCCTTACAAAAAAAAGAAATCATGAAAAAAATATATATAAAAAAAAGGGGAGGTAGCCATCCGGGGCCCTGGGGACCTCTGGGCCCTTTAATAAAAATAAAAAATAAAACAAAATAAATAAAAAAAATATATAAAAAAATAATAAAAAAATGGGGGGTTGCCATCCGGGGCCCTGGGGACCTGGGGACCTCCGGGTCCCTGGGGACCTCTGGGCCCTTTTAATAAAAAAAAAAATATATATATATAAAAAAAATTATAAAAAATAGGGGGTTTCCATCTGGGGACCTCCGGGCCTTTAATTAAAAATAAAAAAAATATATAACATTTATTTTTTCTAAATGTATAAAAAAAGGGGGGGTTACCATCCGGGGCCATGGGGACTTTTGGGCCCTTTAATAAAAACAAAAAAAATAATAAAAAAAATTATATATAAACATTTTTTTTATCAAAAAAAGGGGAAGATTGCCTTACGGGCCCCTTACAGGTGTACTACCTGTACCCCCCTGATGGCGGCCCTGATTGGAGGTATCACTTTTAAACCTAGTCCCTATATTGACCAATCAGCTTTTGTTTGTCTTTTTTTCTAGCGCTGGCAATAAACAGTTCAGCACCTGCCATTAATCCGAGGACTTAGGACTTTGGTTTCCTTAGCGGATGGTCCCTCTTGTCTGCCAGTTTTTATTTTAGTAGAGAAGTGCAAAGAACCAACCAGACAGATTTCTGTTTACTGAAGTTAGAGGTTTTAAAGACCAAAACATATTGGTCTTTAAACATATAGGTCATAAAAGATAAAAGAACCTTAGAAATTCAGCATTTTGCTGTTTATGCGACGTTGTACCCAAATAAAATGTATGTAATTTTTTTCCCATAAATAGAGCTTTGTTTTGGTGTCATTTTTTTTTTTTTTTTTTTTTGGCACTATAAATAAAGACCGATAATTTTGGGGAAAAAAAACAACAATATTTTTTTACTTTCTGCAATAAAAAATTAAAAAATATCCAATAAATAAAAAAAAAAAAAACATGTTCTTCATAAATTTAGGCCAATATGTATTCTGCTACATGTTATTGGTAAAAAATCCCAATAAGCGTATATTGATTGGTTTATGCAAACGTTATAGTGTCTAGAAAATATGGGATATATTTATGGATTTTTTTTTTTATACTAGTAATGACGGTGATCAGTGACTGCGATATTGCGGCGGACATTCTGACACTGACACTTTTGACACTTTGACTGGAACTAGTGACACTAATACAATGATCAGTGCTAAAAATATGTACCGCCACTGTACTAACGACACTGGCTGGAAAGGGATTAACATCTAAGGAAAAAAAAAGGCTTAAATGTTTGCCTAGCCAGTGTTTGTGTGTTAACTGTGTGCTGCTTTTACTAGGGGAAGTAATGAATTCTAGTCCTAGCTTTGCAGGAACATAGAATCAATTTCTTCCCCCCCTGTCAGAACTGAGATCTGCCTTGTTTACATAGGTTTATCGCAGTTCTCTGTGTATTGCCGACGAGTGGCTGGTGGCGGAGGACATTGAGTGCACGGGACCCGCAGATCGGCTCCCACTGTGAATTATCACAGCAGAAGCAGACACGCCAGGGCCGCCTACAGGCGATCTGTCACACAGCTGCAGTTAAATTGCTATGAAGTGGACGGCAAGAGGTTAAACGTGTCAAAATTTGCTGAAAGCTCTGCAAATGCTTTGTCAAAGCTTGCAGTTCACACTGCTCTTATACATGTTGACGCCTGTGTGAAATAGGCCTTAGGAGGCTACTGTGTAGGCGTAGCCAGTGCGTTTAAGGTCAGCTGGTGCAGTTTGTGTGGGTGTTTGTTTGTAAAACCTTTCTTGCAAAAACTATTAATTGCCCGACTTTCTTTTGCGTCAGAACTTTTCAGTTAGTCCTTATTTAGACGTGTGGTAGGGTGACAGAAATATTGTGCCGTGTTTTTGTTGCCCCGTAAAGCTGCAGTAGGCAATGGACAGGGGTGTTTACATTCTGCAGACAAGATTCTTTGCACCCGTGGCAAATTCTTTCCAACATGTAGGCAAACGGGGTGTTGGAAGTGCAATAGCATGTACTATGCACTCCAAACTATAGATGGCGCCATAGTAATATACTCGTGTCTCTGTGTTTATAAATGCTTGTCTATTCTGCACAGGAAGGACATTTTTTGCTCTCTCTGCTCTCTCCTGTAATGCTGTTCTCACACACGGATTCTGTTCTCCTATGCAAATAAAGCTAAATTCTATATTGCTCAAGATCTCAGGGCCAGATTCACAAAAGGGATACGACGGCGTATCTGCTGATACGCCGTCGTATCCCTGTTTCTATCTATGCGGCTGATTTATAGAATCAGTTACGCATAGATATCCCTAAGATCCGACAGGTGTAATAGTTTTACACTGTCGGATCTTAGGATGCAGTACCGCGGCCGCCGCTGGGGGGAGTTTGTGTCGTAAACCAGCGTCGGGTATGCAAATTAGCAGTTACGGCGATCCACAAAACTTTTTCCCGTCGTTACGTCGCCGCAAGTGTTAGTTTGCCGTCGCAAAGATAGGGCACCTTTTACAAAGTGTAAAATTACTACACCATGTAAAAGTATACCCGTCTTTCCCGCGTCGCTTTTGAATTTTTTTGAAATTTTTTTTTCCCGGCGCAAGTCTTTTTTTCACGTCGCGATTCACAAAACGTCGGCGAGTCGTAATTTCGCGCAAAGCACGTCGTGAAATTTGCGTCGGGAGCATGCGCAGTACGTCCGGCGCGGGAGCGCGCCTAATTTAAATGGTACCCGCCCCATTTGAATTGGCCCGCCTTGCGCCGCAAGGATTTAGGATACACCGCCGCGAATTTCCAGGTAAGTGCTTTGTGGATCGGGCACTTAGACAGAAAATTTGCGGCGGTGTAACCTAAATCGGTTACGTTACGCTGCGCCCGGTGTTCGTGAATCTGGCCCTCAGTGCCTCATAATATTACATAACCAAGTCCAATGCTTCCGAGCATGCGTCGACTTGATTCTGAGCATGCGTGGATTTTTAACCGATGGACTTTCACACAGATAATCGTTTTTTTTCTATCGGTTTTTTATCCATAGGAAAATTTTAAAACATGTTTTCATCGATGGAAAACAAACCGATGGGGCCCACACACGATCGGTTTGTCTGATGAAAACAGTCCATCGGTCTGTTTTCATCAGACAAACCGATCGTGTGTACAGGGCTTAAGTGGTATAAACTTTTGTAGTAGGCAATCCTCAATGCCCACCCCAGAGTTTATCATCTGCTGTGTGCTCTTTTTGTCACTAAACATTATACCTTCATTACTTATTGACTCCTTTTGAAGGAAAACGCACTCCATTGTATAAAGTATCTGTCAGAACCTGCCAGGAACCATAAACCAGACAGAAACAGGAAGTGCAGTTAAAATCACACCTTTAATGAAATACTAAAAATAAAAGTTCGGAAAACGTAGTCAAAAACAGAAGCCAGGGTTTGGATGCCAGAGTGGGTGATCAGACGAGCCGGGGTCAGGAAACCAGAAGTCAGTGTAGTCAGGAGCAAAAATCAGAAACAGGAATCAGAAGTCAGCCAGGCCAAGTCATACAATATAAATGGAATTAAGCTGCGCTGCGCTAATGGTGTAGCATATAAATGTAGTCTATACCCGACATGAATGGTGGTAAAAATACATATAAAAAACAACCATAAAAGTGATTATATGTTCTTGAAAAACTCAAATAAAGTGACATGTGCACACATGCATCTCAGTGCAAACCACATGTATAAAGTCCCAAAGGAAAAATTCAAAAGTATTCAATCTCCGTGCAGATTTCTAATGCCAGAAAAGAAAGTGCTGAAAGTGTCCAGGGAAATCGTGTCTGAGTAGCAGGATAGACGAAAAGCCTCCACCTCCTATCTATTTCCTGGTCGTCCTACGGCGGCACACAATGGGTTAAGCTTTCTCCTAACCCCAAAAGGAAGAAAGAGTTAAACTAGCAGTGAGACAAGTTAGATTTAATTGATTGCCCATAGTGGGACCACCTGTCCCTGCCCTATAAACTGCCCCCAATAACACCAACACACGTATTTTTTTCTTTCTTCATACCTGGAAGAAGAAGAAGAAGTCGTGAGGCAAGTGCTCACCCCCGGTGCTTCCGGGTTCTTGAGCGGAGGGGAGGCTGTATACCGGGTGCTATCTCCGGTCCCTCAGCCTGTGCCCCATCATCCTCTGGTCCGGCAGCAGGAAGTATCTCCCGAGAGGCCGCCATACTTTCCCCGTCCAAACGGCTACATGGATACCAGAGGCTTGTTTGCGCTCCACAGGCCGGAAACGTCACAGTGGACCGCGCGTATTGATGACGCACTTCCGGGAGTTCCGGAGATCGCGTCCAGAGACCGGAGGGACGGTAAGGTAAGCGCCTGTGGCGACCGTTTACCTCTCTACACCCACTCGGGGACATACATTATCGGTCTCACTACTAGTTTAACTATGGTATGGATAACAGAGGGGTCTCAGCTCTGGGGGGTTTCCCACATACCGCGGCCGCGTCACTTCCGGTCTGAGTGTCCACACTATTTCTGGCCGGCAGGGATCTGCTATGGCTACACTCAGCCTTAGGCAGCAGATCCCTTGGCCGGTCAGAGGTAAGAGCATGTCTTGGGATTTCTGTTGAGACACCAGTGTGGAGGCTTTGGCAGTTCTAAAGAGGGATTTCTCTATCTCTTGTCTTTTTCCCAGATGGCGTCCTCTGGTAAAGCCAAGAGAAAGTCCAAACACACCTTTTGTAGCAAATGTGAGCAGCCCATGCCGGAGTCTTATACAAGTGACACCTGTGCATCATGTTTAAACCCGTCTGACAATACCAACTCATTTCTATCGTGGTTTAAAGGGGAAATGTCCAATACCTTTAAAGAAATTAAGGACTCTTTGGTGCCCAGGAAAAGAAAGAGAAGTTCCAGGGGTATTTCCCCCACTGCAACTATCTCCTCTGGGGAATGTAGTGCTTCCTCTTCGGATCAGGAGATACTATTTGAGGACCTAGATGACGATTTGTATTTATTACCCAAAGACAAAGTTCCCAAGCTGCTGTCGGCGGTCAAGGACACTATAGAGTCATCCAAGGATGTGTCGGCTAGGCCGAAGAAAGACCAATTATATTACTTTCCTCAAATCCCAGATATGAAGTTTCCGTTTCACCCCATTCTTGCTGACTGGTTCAAGAAGGATTGGCCCAACCCTGACAAAAAGACTGATGCAGGAGCCCGCTTTAAAACCTCTTATAGGTTGGATTCTAAGGTTTCGTCCGAATGGGAAAATCCACCCAAGCTGGATCTGGCGGCTGCCCGGATGGTAAAAAAATCGCTGTTTCCCTCTGACGAATCCTCCAAATTGTCCGACCCTTTAGAACGCAAGGCGGATAGCTTAGCCAAAAAGAATTATCTGGCTGCAGCCTCCACCTCAAAAATTGCAGCCTCCTCAATTCCAGTAGCTAGAGCACTAAGGGTCTGGCTGAGTCAATTATCATTAGATATAGAAGAGGGGGTGTCTAGAGAATCTTTGCTAAAAGATGTTCATATGATGAAGTCTGCCGCGGAATTTTTATGTGATGCCCCGGTAGATGTTCTAAAGTTTTCATCCAGATCCCTCGCTTTATCTAATGCGACTAGAAGGGCGCTTTGGATAAAGCAATGGACGGGTGATTTATCCTCTAAATTCAGTTTTGTTAATATGCCTTTTCACCCTTCATCCATGTTTGGCCCTCATTTGAAAGACATCCTTAAATCTTACAACGAGGAGAAGGACGCATCTTTTCCCGTAGAGAGGAGGAGGCCTAATAGACCTTTTTATGGAAGATCCAGATACTCCCCAAAGAAGAATTTTTCCTTTCGGGGCAGAAGACCGTTCTATAAGAAAAAGCAGGATGCAACCGCGGCCAAAAAGCAGCCTTTCAACAAGCCCAAAGAAGCCTGACGCCACCAACGCATCTCCTCCTGTAGGAGGCAGGCTGAGGTTTTTTTCTCAGGTCTGGCAAAGGACATCATCGGACTCCTGGGTAACAGACATCGTCTCCAGAGGGTACTCCCTAGAGCTGAGTTCTTTTCCTCCGCAGAGGTTCACGCTCAACAAACCCTCCAACCCAGTAGTTCTAGAGTTAGTGGAGGATTTTATAAAAAAGCATGCTCTAGAAGAAGTTCCAGATCGGGAGAAATTCCAGGGCCTCTACTCCCCAATTTTTGCAGTTCCCAAAGCCTCCGGGGGATGGAGGCTAGTAATAGACCTCTCTTTCCTAAACCAGTTTTTCGTGAAACGCAAATTCAGGATGGAGTCGATTCGGTCTGCCATTGCAAACATAGAAGAGGGAGACTTCCTAGCGTCAGTCGACCTCCAGGACGCATACTTGCACATCCCTATCCTAAGATCTCACAGGAAGTATCTACGGTTAGCTCTGATTTGCAACCATCAGATTCTCCATTATCAGTTTACTTGCCTACCATTTGGCATCACCTCAGCACCTCGAGTCTTCACAAAAGTCGTGGTGGTCCTGACAGCAGCCCTTCGCCTACAGGGGATATATGTGACACCCTATCTGGACGATTGGCTAGTCAGGGCTCCCTCGAAAGTTGTGTTAAGACAACATCTTCTCGAGACCCTCCGAATGCTGGACTCTCACGGGTTCATCGTGAACATAAAGAAATCCTCTCTGATCCCTACTCCAGTCATTTCCTTCCTTGGGTTCACAATAGACACCCTTCAGATGAAGCTGTTCCTTTCTCCTCAGAGGGCTTCCAATGCCCAACAGGCAGTACGGGATCTCCTACAATCCAATCACTGCTCAGTGAGGAAGGCAATGAAAGTCCTAGGTACGATGACTTCGTCCCTGGAAGCTGTTCCATGGGCCAGGGCCCACTTCAGGATGCTTCAGAACTGCATCCTGTCCCAATGGGACAGGAGCCAAGACTCTTTGGACAGGATTATCATCATTTCTCCCACAGTGAGGAAGGACCTCGTCTGGTGGATACACCCTCAACGTTTCCGGGGAGGCAGACTCCTCAGGACTCCGATTCAAACAGTCCTCACCTCGGATGCTTCAGGCTCAGCCTGGGGTGCCCATGTAGGGGACCACTGGGTACAAGAGGCCTGGTCTCGGAGAGAGCTTCAGATGTCGTCGAACTTAAAAGAGCTTACTGCGATCAGGAAGGCACTCATTCACTTCAAGTCCGAACTTCTCCACAAGTCGGTTCAAGTACAGTCAGACAATTTGGCGTCAGTCTTTTACCTGAACAAACAGGGAGGAACACGGAGCCCCTCCATGCAGAAGGAGTGTGCCCGCATCATGCTCTGGGCGGAGGAAAACCTGTTTTCCCTGACGGCCACCCACATCAGGGGTGTAGACAATGTGAGAGCGGACTGGCTCAGCAGAAACTCGATCCTGCCAGGGGAGTGGGAACTAAACCCTCAGGTTTTCAGGAAGATCACCTCCAAGTGGGGTTTACCCGAGATGGATGCTATGGCGAATTCCCAGAACAAAAAGCTCCCCTGGTTCTGCTCCCTTTCCAGTATGGGGGGTCCGCTAGCAATAGATGCTCTCTCAATGAGCTGGAGGAAACTTTTTGTCTATGTCTTTCCCCCGACTCCGCTGATCCAGAAGGTACTGCAGAAGATTCGGGACGAGAAGGTGAGAGCAGTAGTAATCCTACCATTCTGGCCCAGGAGGGCATGGTTTCCGCTAGCCTTGAATATGGCAAGGAACCAGATCTGGAAACTACCCATCCAGAAGGATCTTCTTCTCCAATCAGGGATGCTACATCCGGACCTCGAGAAACTCCAGCTTGCGGCTTGGAATTTGAACGCAGATCCTTGACAGCTCAAGGCCTGTCGCAGGAGGTTATAGCTACCCTCATGGCTTCAAGGAAGCCCGCTACCTTGAAAGTCTACGGCAGGATATGGTCCCTCTACTCCGCCTGGTGCGCCAGGACTTCATCCTCTCCTGAACAGGTAGCATCTCTCTTACAATTCTTACAAGAGGGCTTCCAAAAGGGCCTGAAGCCAAACACCCTAAGGGTCCAGCTGACCGCTATTAACTCCTGCCTGAACGGAATATTTTCAAAAACTCCTCTCGTCAGCAGGTTTTTCAAGGCAATTAATAAAATAAGACCAGTCTTCCAAGAACCATTGCCAGCTTGGAGCTTGCCCTTAGTACTAAGAAGGTTAACATTACCTCCCTTCGAGCCTCTGGAGAGTTCATCCTTAAGGTTCCTCACATTCAAGTGCACCTTTCTGGTAGCAATTACGTCCGCCAGAAGAATAAGTGAACTGCAGGCCCTGTCATCCAAGGAGCCCTATCTCAGATTACTTTCGGACGCAGTAGTCCTTAGAACTATGCCGGGTTTCCTCCCCAAGGTTTCCACCTCCTCAAACATCAATCAGGAAATTGTGTTGCCTGTATTCAAAGATAGATCTGAAGATAACATACACCTTTTGGACGTAAAGAGGATCATCTCTGCTTACTTGCAGAGAACCTCGATGTTCAGACAGTCTGAGGCCCTGTTTCTACAGTTCCAAGGCCCAAACAAGGGGAAAAAAGCAAGTAAATCTTCACTGGCACGGTGGATAAGAGACACTATCAAACACTGTTACCTTTTGGAAGGCGAAGATTCCCCTCTTCTCCTTAAGGCTCACTCTACAAGATCTACAGCTGCGTCCTGGGTAGAGAGGTATCATATTCCAATGGACCAGATCTGTAAGGCGGCGACGTGGGCTTCTCCGAACACCTTCATAAAGCACTACAGAATAGATGTAGTATCGTCCGAGGGATCGGCCTTTGGCTCAAGAGTGCTTCAGGCGGCTTTAAACCATTGATCCCCCCCTTTTTTTCATTGCTTTGCAAATCCCATTGTGTGCCGCCGTAGGACGACCAGGAATAGGAAAATTTATTCTTACCTGAAATTTTCTTTTCCTGTAGTCCGTAGGCGGCACAGCTCTCCCTCCCATTAAATTTACTCTATTGCTGCATAAAATACGTGTGTTGGTGTTATTGGGGGCAGTTTATAGGGCAGGGACAGGTGGTCCCACTATGGGCAATCAATTAAATCTAACTTGTCTCACTGCTAGTTTAACTCTTTCTTCCTTTTGGGGTTAGGAGAAAGCTTAACCCATTGTGTGCCGCCTACGGACTACAGGAAAAGAAAATTTCAGGTAAGAATAAATTTTCCTAATCCTGCTTACCAAATTGAATAGATCCCTAATGAAAGAGATCAGATACGCATGTGGCTCATCAGCCCTGTTGGTACTCAATCAATCCAGCAAGAAAGGGTCTTCACCTCTAAGTTCTCAATATAGCTCTCCTCTAAGTTCTCAATATAGCTCTCCAGCAGATCACCATGCGGGCAATGTTCCAAAAGGAAAAAAGAATCGACATAGAGCAGTATTGCAAAACAAAAGATATTTAATAAAAATGTCAGTCACACTCACATTTGGTAGAATAACAGTAGGCGTTTGTTATATAATTTAGCCGGCCGGCTCTCTCATACCGCTCGTTCCTTCCGGATGGCAGTGAGGAAAACAAAATAGTGACGTCAGCACGCCGCTCCTCCCTACGCCGTTTCGTCCTATAGCAGACTTCCTCCAGGGGCCTTTTAGCCTGAGGTCTGAAGATACAGGAACTGGGATTGATCTGAGCTCAGAACGTTCAGGAATTGTGGCTGATCTGAGCTCTATAGGTGCAGGAATCTGAACTCTGCAGGAACTGGTGATCATCTGAGATCTGAAGGTGCAGGAACTGGGGATGATCTGAGCTCTGAAGGTGCAGGAACTGGGAATGATCTGAGCTCTGAAGGTGCAGAAACTGGGGATGATCTGAGCTCTGATGGTGCAGGAACTGGGGATGATCTGAGCTCTGAATGTGCAGAAACTGGGGATGAGCTGAGCTCTGAAGGTGCAGAAACTGGGGATGATCTGAGCTCTGATGGTGCAGGAACTGGGGATGATCTGAGCTCTGAAGGTGCAGGAACTGGGGCTGATCTGAGCTCTGACGGTGAAGGAACTGGGGATGATCTGAGCTCTAACGGTGCAGGAACTGGGGATGACCTGAGCTCTGAAGGTGCAGGAACTGGGGATGATCTGAGCTCTGATGGTGCAGGAACTGGGGATGATCTGAGCTATGAAGGTGCAGGAACTGGGGATGATCTGAGCTATGAAGGTGCAGGAACTGGGGATGATCTGAGCTCTGATGGTGCAGGAACTGGGGATGATCTGAGCTCTGATGGTGCAAGAACTGGGGATGATATGAGCTCTGATGGTGCAGGAACTGGGGATGATCTGAGCTGCGGCATACTGGTTGTCCCTTGGGATATATCATGCAATCAGGCCATTGAAACTCTTTGAAAAGCAAGGGGTTTCCAAAGGTGGCTAAGGATCGCCTGGGAAATGTAAAGGGGGTCATATCTACTGATCAGAAGGGAAGAGGAGCAGCAGGGTACAGATCGAAGTCTGGCAGCCGGATCCTGAAAATGCCATGACAGTTGTACTGACTGACTGACTTCAAGAAACACTTCTGTTTCTGTTTATGAGCCGGCGCACAGAAGATGGATTTTCCATTCAGGTGACACAGATATCATTTGAAATTGAACAAGGAGATAGTCAAGAGGGTGTCTGTGAATCCAAGTTCATTTCAGAAAGAATCAAGAGAGCCCAGCTGGGAGGCTGAACAAAGTCCTTGGGCGACTCGTATGTGGAAAGATGATTATTCACAGCGTGTCTGGCTATTTTCAAAGTTGCTATAGCGGCAAGT
The DNA here is from genome assembly GCF_905171775.1 of Rana temporaria. Classification (NCBI taxonomy): domain Eukaryota; kingdom Metazoa; phylum Chordata; class Amphibia; order Anura; family Ranidae; genus Rana; species Rana temporaria. The sequence goes on along the minus strand of NC_053499.1, from coordinate 22,681,384 downwards.
TGCACAAAGTCACATTATACGGGTTGTTTATTATTACAGTAATACAGACAGAGAGCGCAACCAATCACAGTTTAGCTTTCAAAATTCTGATTTCTATGACATGCTGAAACCGCATCTCTGAAGGGAAATTCTAGATTATGTAAAGTTGGTTTAACCCCTTCCCTCCTGCAGCCTTTAGTGCAAGGTATCACTTCGAGAATACCTACGTATAGAAATGTTCTGCCTTTGAGGCAACAGTTAAATGGCTTCCGGGTTTCAATGCTGGATGTCATTGACAGCTTGTTCCCCACTGACAATTAGGAACCAGTCAGTGTGGCCCCCGATCATGTGATCGGATTGTCAGCTTTGACATAGTGATGATGTACAGGGTGGAGGTCTTACTGATAGATATAAGACTTGAGCCTGAATATGAACACAACCACATTCAGACTGTAGTGGCATATACAGCACCATCTTCAGTTTTATTATGTAACTTTCTAGTATTTAAAAAAAAAAAAAATATATATATATATATATATATGATAGGCACAGTGGTTGCGTTTGATGGGCACAGTGGCTGCGTTTGATGGCACAGTGGCTGCGTTTGATGGCACAGTGGCTGCGTTTGATGGCACAGTGGCTGCGTTTGATGGGCACAATGGGGGCAATTTATAGGTACAGTGGCTGCGTTTGATGGCATAGTGGCTGCATTTGATGGGCACAGTGGCTGTGTCTGATGGGCACAGTGACTGTGTCTGATGGGCACAGTGGCTGAGTTTTATGGCACAGTGGTGGCAATTGATGGGCACAGTGGTTGCGTTTGATGGGCACAGTGGTTGCGTTTGATAGGCAAAGTGGCTATGTTTGATGGGCACAGTGGCTGCGTTTGATGGGCACAGTGGCTGTGTTTGATGGGCACAGTGGATGCGTTTGATGGGCACAGTGGTTGCGTTTGATAGGCACAGTGGCTGTGTTTGATGGGCACAGTGGCTGTGTTGGATTGCACAGTGGCTGTGTTTGATGGGCACAGTGGCTGCGTTTGAATGCACAGTGGCTGTGTTTGATGGGCACAGTGGCTGTGTCTGATGGGCACAGTGGCTGAGTTTCATGGCACAGTGGTGGCAATTGATGGGCACTGTGGTTGTGTTTGATGGGCACAGTGGCTGTGTTTGATGGGCACAGTGGCTGCGTTTGATGGGCACAGTGGCTGCGTTTGATGGGCACAGTGGCTGTGTTTTATGGGCACAGTGGCTGCGTTTGATGGGCACAATGGCTGTGTTTGATTGCACAGTGGCTGCAATTGATGTTTTATTTTTTTCAGTTTGTTTGCGCCCCCCAAAAATTTTGAGCACCAGCTGCCACTGATGCCAAATCAAACAGAAATCATACTTATTGCTATAGACTGAGGCTAGTGCACACTATAGGAGGATATGCTTTGTTCATTCTTCGTTTCCGAGGTTGACAACCAATTTAAGGCTTTGACAAGTGGGTAATGTTGGAACGCAGACACAGAGAACCATAAAAAGAGAAAATACAACTGTAAATGGACCTGAATGACTCGGTGGAGGAAGGCATCACCTCCCCTCCTCTTAGTAAAGTCAGCAATGATCCACCTTAATTAATGTTCTGTTTTTATTCACAGATTAATCCCGGGATTGTGCATTTCTGAATCACTCATAAGACCCAGGGTCTACTTTTGTTAGACTTTGACACTTCTCAAGAGCGTTCCATTGTTTCAGTTGATAGTATACATGGTTACATAATGTGTCTGTAGTTATTTCCTGTAGCTATAGTTTTATATCACACAGAACCCGCATCATCCAACGTATTTCAGAAGTATTGCTACTCAGTAACATGAAGGTATCAGGCAGAATCCTTTGTCACCATTCTCTATGCGGCTCGGGTTTTATTGTCTATTGTGTTTTGTTGTTTTATTATCCAGCGGCTCATTTTTGACTCTGTAGGTTAGATGTTTATGCTGAGAATTTGCTTTACTGGAAATTAGACTTTAATGAATGTCTGCCGAAATTTTATATCAATATTTAGGTAGATTCACATACATTGCCGCAACTTTGCGGCGGCGTAGCTTAAGGCATTTAAGCTACGCCGCCGTAAGTTAGCGAGGCAAGTACATGATTCACAATGTACTTGCCTGCTAAGTTACAGCGGCATAGCCTAAAGCGTAAGGGTGCCTAATTCAAATGTGTGTAAGGGGGCGTGTTTTATGTTAATGGGGTTTGACCTTACGTTTTTGATGTTTTTTCTTAACTGCGCATGCGCCGTGCGCCTACATTTCCCAGTGTGCATTGCGGCTAAGTACGCCGCACGGGCCTATTGATTTAGACGTGGACGTAAACTACGTAAATCCCTATTCACGGACGACTTACGCAAACAACGTAAAAATTTTGAATTTCGAAGCGGGAACGGCGGCCATAGATGGAATAACTTTAGGCCTGATAATGGCTTACGGAAACGGCGTAAATGTACTGCGGCGGCCGGGCGTACGTTCGTGAATCTGCGTATCTACTAATTTACATATTCTACGCCGACCGCAATGGAAGCGCCACCTAGCGGCCAGCCTCAATATTGCAACCTAAGATAGGACGGCGCAAGCCGTCGTATCTTAGATATGTTTAAGCGTATCTCTGTTTGAGAATACACTTAAACATAAGTCGGCGCAGATTCTGAGTTAGGTTGGCTTATCTACTGATTGACTGTGTTTGGATTTGCAATTCATTTACAATCAGTTTTTATTTATTTCCCATAGGTTTTATTTCCAAAACTATTACATTTATTTATTCCTTTAAAATATTTTTTTTTTAGTGTTTTTTTTTATGAGATCTGCGTCTGTTATGCAACTAATAGGCATATTACTGTTTTTTTTATCATTTTTGTATACAAATTGCATACCCCCCAGCATTTTGAGATGGGAATGAGGGACACCTACTAGCAAACGTATGTAGGCATAGGACACGCCCCCCTGCCACACCCCCTTATAGGAGAATTAACCCCCCAAAAAAACGTTAATTGAAATTTTAAGGGCTTTTTTTTTTAATCGCTACTATTCCTTTATATTGGCTTTTAAAATTGACAAACGCAGCAATTTAGAATTTGGATGAAAGGTTTGGCACTGGGAAACCCTTTTTGAAAGATAAAAAGTGCATTTTATATACAACTATATAGATCAGACCAAAATGAGGAGGAATGAGGGACATTTCTCCAAATCAGGGACCGTCCCTCGAAATCAGGGACAGTTGGGAGCGATGAAATTGATATACTTTGATGTGAAGAATCAGATGTGGAAAACCATATTTATTTATGTTTTATTCATATTATATTTTCCCTGAAGAAGGGGGAGAGTTTTGAGCCCCTGTAATGTGTTGGCATTTTTATGTTTTCTAGTCGTTAATTATCATCAATATTAACCACTTGATGTCTGCCCCATAGCAGTTTCTACTACTACAGGGCAGCAGCTGTGCGCCGGATCACCTATATATACATGATCCAGCTCTTCTGGGTAGAGGGCGCGCATGTGCGCCACTAGGGCCTGTGCCGATCAGCGGGTACTGCAGACTCGATGTCTGCCAGCACCCGCCGATCATTCGCTACACAGGCAGAACGGCAGCCTGTCCATGTAAACAAGGCAGATTGCCGTTCTGGCAGTAGGGAAGGCATGGATCCTGCAAAGCAGAGACATGGATTCATGTAAAAGCTCCTCATAGTACACAGAAACACGAGCTAGGCACACAGTTAACCCTTTGATCGCCCCTGATGTTAACTCCTTTCCAGCCAGTGTCATTAGTACAGTGACAGTGTATATATTTTTTTTAGCACTGATCACTATATTAGTGTCGCTGTTCACCAAAAAGTGTAAATTAGTGTGTGAATGTCCATCGCAGTATCGCAGACCCTCTAAAAGTCGCTGTTCGCCACCATTACTAGTAAAAAAATAAGAATTAGAAAAATAAATAAAAATATTCCATTGGGTTACGTGACGTAAACTCCGTTCCTTAAAAATCCCCATAGGTTACGATTTAATTTTTTTTACTGGTTACACGTTTTGAGTTACAGAGGAGGTCTAGGGCCAAAATGAATGCTCTCGCTCTCACGTTCGTGGCGATACCTCACATGTATGGTTTGAACACCGTTTTCATATGTGGGCGGGACTTACATATGTGTACGCTTCTGTGTGCGAGCACCGGGGTTAGGGGCACTTTAAAAAAAAAATATATTTTTTTTATTGTCAATTATACTTTTTTTTGTTAGGTTGACACTTTTTAAAACAATAAAAAACATTTTGATCACTTTCATTCCTATTATAAGGAATGTAAACATCCCTTGTAATAGGAATATGGCATGACAGGCCCTCTTTACAGTGAGATGTGGGGTCAATAAGTCCCCACATCTCACCTCTAGGCTGGGAAGCCTGAAATAAAAACAAAGAACAAAAAACAAAAAAAAACAACGATCTCAGCTTCCCAGCCGAGGCGGCGCCATATTTTTTTTAATGCAGAGGCCGGGCGTGATGTCATAACATCGCGCCCGGACTCCGAATGATCATAGAGACTCCGGCGACCATCTGGCCTGCCGGAAATCTCTATGATCAGCATCTGGGGCTGGCGGATCCGTTCTAAGACTCACCGATCGCAGCAGTGAGTCAGGAGAAGAACCGGAGGGCGGCAGGAGGGGGGGGGGGACGTTCCCTCTCGTCGCCCATAACAACGATCAAGCGGTGAAACAGCCTCTATGATCATTCTTATGGTGTAGGGTAGGGGTCTTTAAACTATGGCCCTCCAGTTGTTCAAGAACTACAATTCCCATCATGCCTAGTCATGTCGGTGAATGTCAGAGTTTTACAATGGCTCATGGGATGTGTAGTTTCGCCAACAGCTGGAGGGCCGTAGTTTGAAGATCCCTGGTGTAGGGAATCGCTGGCTCTAAAAGATGATATCTGAATGATGCCTGTAGCTGCACCCATCATTCATATATCCCCGCACAAAGTCCAGAAAGTCATATGACGGCCGGCAGGCGGGAATTGGTTAATTGGCACAAAAATAACCCAGACACACTCCAAAATCTCATGGACGCCTTCCCGGGTGAGTGGGTTCGTTATAACCACAGAAGAAGGACCACCTCCTTTTAAATTCCTTTGGTTTGGAATGGGATGCCCAATTAGCTCATATACTGTAGGCGTGATAGTCGGGTGCCGGGGCGGTCCGTCCATAGAGGGCGCTGGAGCGCCGCCCCCTCTGGTGGCTCCGCACCGCCACTGAAATAACATACATTCATTGCATTGCATGAATGTATGTTATTGTTGCCGGCTGCCGCTGGTCTATTCAGATGGCCGGAACTTGAGCGCCGACCACCTGAATAACGGCAGCTGGTTGGCTGTGCGGAAGTGCCTATCAGAGACAGAGGCTTTCCGAGTACAGCCCTCGTCTCTCGGATGCTTATCCTCGGGACGTACGGGGGGTACGTTCCTTGGATAAGACTGACGGCCGTCTCAGCCAATCAGGTTCACCGATTCTGGTTATCGGTAACCTGATTGGCTGAAGCGTCACCAAGGCGGGAGAAGACATCGAGGGACGTGGAAGGAGAAAGGTAAGTGCATTTTACAGGGCATAGCGGCGACAATGGGCACAGAGGCAACAAAGGGCACAGTGGCATCAATGGGCACAGTGGCGACAAAGGGCAGAGGGGCATCAATGGGCACAGTGGCAACAATTAAAGGGCACAGTGACATGCACAGTGGCAACAATGAACACAGTGGCGACAATTAAAGGGCACAGTGGTGACAATTTGCACAGTGGCGACAATTGAGGGGCACAGTGGCTGCGTTTAATGGCATGGCACAGTGGTGACAATTGATGGCACAGTGGCTGTGTTTGATGGCATGGCACAGTGACTGCGTTTGATGGCATAGCACAGTGGCTGCGTTTGATGGCATGGCACAGTGACTGCGTTTGATGGCATGGCACAGTGGTGATAATTGATGGCACAGTGGCTACGTTTGATGGCATGGCACAGTGGTGACAATTGATGGCACAGTGGCTGCGTTTGATGGCATGGCACAGTGACTGCGTTTGATGGCATGGCACAGTGGTGCGAATTGATGGCATAGTGACTGCATTTGATGGCATGGCACAGTGGTGATAATTGATGGCACAGTGACTGCGTTTGATGGCATGGCACAGTGGTGCGAATTGATGGCACAGTGGCTGCGTTTGATGGGCACAGTGAGGCTGCAATTTTTTTCTTTTTTTTTTTTCGTTTGCGCCCCCCAAAAATTTTGAGCACCAGCCGCCACTGGTCGGGTGTCTCCAATCGTTCAGCCACGTAGTGCATCAGTGTACGGATCCGAGATATGTTGTATCCAGTTACCCAGTTACAGACGTAATGACGAAAACATTCCAATGGCAGCAGTTTATACTCAGCAGGTGAACGATTCTTATGTGCAGATGCAGATCTAATTGGAACCATTAAAGTGTGATTTTTTGGGCTTAATGAGTCGCAAAACAAGAATTTGATGACAATTTTCCCCACAAATTACTGTGATAAATATCCAGCTATACGTGATTATAGCGAATTGTCAACCTGCATCTAAAAATATGACGGGGGTGAGTCTGAAATAGCTTTTTCATGTAGGCGCGGGCACGTGCTGTTCTCTACAGGCGCACACGTTCCTCCAAGTGAATTATCGTGTCTCTTTTTGGATTGGTCATTCAGCTTGGATGCGGATGGAACTCTGACATATAGACAGATATCCGACAGAGCTGCTAGAGGCTACTAAATCATTCATACATTAGGGCCCCGTATATTCATTAGCTACACATTGTCGCTAATCGTGCCTGTGGTTCCAAAGCAGCTTGTCCACCCCACTGCCAAGGAGGAACTTGTATCTCCATCCAAATGAGGTGTGATAGATGGGATGTGGCATCTGTTATGGGATAATAGAGCGCTGCTGTCAACTTTGTCACTGGCTGTAAATAAATAAATATATATATATATACACGCATACAGTGTATATATATATATATATATATATACACACCGTATTTATCGGCGTATACCGCGCACTTTTTTGCCCTGAAAATCAGGGCAAAATCGTGGGTGTGCGATATACGCCGATACCCGCTTTCCCGCGCCGAGTTTGAATACTGCGCCGACATATACCGAGCGCAGTACACTCGTAGCCGAGCCTGCCCGAGTGTACTGCGCTCGGTATATGCCGGCGCAGTATTCAAACTCGGCGCGGGAAACAAGCGAGGAGGACGCCGCAGAAGGATGCCGGACCCGACGAAGAGGACACCCGAAGCCGCAGACGGACGCCGGACCCGAAAATATACACTATATTCTCAAAAGTATTGGGACACCTGCCTTTACATGCACATGAACTTTAATGGCATCCCAGACTTAGTCCGTAGGGTTCAATATTGAGTTGGCCCACCCTTTGCAGCTATAACAGCTTCAACTCCTCTGGGAAGGCCGTCCACAAGGTTTAGGAGTGTGTCTATGGGATGTTTGACCATTCTTCCAGAAGAGCATTTGTGAGGTCAGGCACTGATGTGGACAAGAAGGCCCGGCTCGTAGTCTCAGTGCTAATTCATCCCAAAGGTGTTCTATCGGGTTGAGGTCAGGACTCTCTGCAGGCCAGTAAAGTTCCTTCACCCCAAACTCGCTCATCCAGGTCTTTATGGACCTTGCTTTGTGCACTGGTCCAAATCATTTGGTGGAGGGGGGGTTATGGTGTGGGGTTGTTTTTCAGGGGTTGGGCTTGGCCCCTTAATTCCAGTGAAAGGAACTTTTAAGGCGTCAGCATACCAAGACATTTTGGACAATTTAATGCTCCCAACTTTGTGAGAAGTTTGGGGACGGCCCCTTCCTGTTCCAACATGTGTGTGCACCAGTGTACAAAGCAAGGTCCATAAAGAGATGGATGAGCGAGTTTGGGGTGGAGAAAAAGTTGGGAGCATGAAATTGTCCAAAATGTCTTGGTATGATGACGCTTTAAAAGTTCCTTTCACTGGAATTAAGGGGCCAAGCCCAACCCCTGAAAAACAACCCCACACCATAACCCCCCCTCCACCAAATGATTTGGACCAGTGCACAAAGCAAGGTCCATAAAGACATGGATGAGCGAGTTTGGGGTGAAGGAACTTGACTGGTCTGCAGGGAGTCCTGACCTCAACCCGATAGAACACCTTTGGGATGAATTAGAGTGGAGACTGCTAGCCAGGCCTTCTTGTCCACATCAGTGCCTGACCTCACAAATGCTCTTCTGGAAGAATGGTCAAACATTCCCATAGACACACTCCTAAACCTTGTGGACAGACTTCTCAGAGGAGTTGAAGCGGTTATAGCTGCAAAGGGTGGGCCAACTCAATATTGAACCCTATGGACTAATAGGTGGATTCAAATAGACCGCCGCATCTTTGCGGCGGCGTAGCGTATCGTATTTACACCACGCCGCCGTAAGTTAGCTAGGCAAGTACTGTATTCACAAAGTACTTGCCTGCTAAGTTACGGCGGCGTAGCATAAATGCGGCCGGCGTAGGCGCGCCTAATTCAAATTATGCTGAGGGGGCGTGTTTTATGTTAATGGGGGGTGACCTGACGTGATTGAGGTTTTTTTTACGAACGGCGCATGCGCCGTCCGTGTACATATCCCAGTGTGCATTGCGGCAAAGACGTATTGGTTTCGACGTGGACATAAATTACGTCCAGCCCTATTCACGGACGACTTACGCAAACGACGTAAAATTTTCAAATTTCGACGCGGGAACGACGGCCATACTTAACATTACTAGTCCAGCTATTTGATGGAATAACTTTACGCATGAAAATGCCTTACGTAAACGGCGTATCTTTACTGCGTCGGGCGTGCGTACGTTTGTGAATAGGCGTATCTAGTGAGTTACATATTCTACGCCGAGCGCAATGGAAGCGCCACCTAGCAGCCGGCCTAAATATTGCACCCTAAGATACGACGGCGCAAGCCGTCGTATCTTAGATAGGTTTAAGTGTATCTCTGTTTGAGAATACACTTAAACTTAGGACGGCGCAGATTCCGAGTTAGGTCGGCGTATCTACTGAATCTATGTGAATCTAGCTATTAGACTGGGATGCCATAAAAGTTCATGTGAGTGTAAAGGCAGGCGTCCCAATACTTTTAAAAATATATTGGGGCAGATTCAGATAGAGATACGACAGGGTATCTCCTGATACGCCATCGTATCTCTGAGATCCGACGGTCGGATCTATGCGGCTGATTCATAGATTCAGGTTCCGCATAGATCTCCCTAAGATCCAACAGGTGTAAGTGACTTACACCGTCGGATCCTAGGCTGCAATCTCCCGCTGGCCGCTAGGTTGCGCTTCCATTTGTATACGCGTTGAATATGCAAATGAGGAGATCCTCCGATTCAGAAACGAACGCCCGCCCGTCGCTTTTTTTTTACGTCGTTTGCGTTCGGTTTTTTCCGGCGGATAGTTACCCCTGCTATATGCGCCGTATCCAATGTTAAGTATGGCCGTCGTTCCCGCGCCGAGTTTTGAATTTTTACGTTGTTTGCGTAAGTCGATTCAGAAAAGCGCTGGGCTCAAGTTACGCTTACGCCGAAACCAATGACGTCCTAGCGATGTCATTGGGAGCAATGTACGCCGGGAAAATTCGCGGACGGCGCATGCGCAGTTAAATCGGCGCGGGGACGCGCCTGATTTAAATACTACACTCCCCCTAGCCGCGGAATTTGAATTCCGCCAGGGGATTTACGATACGCCGCCGCAAGTTTTGAGGTAAGTGCTTTCTGAATACAGCACTAGCCTCTCAAACTTGCGCCGGCGGATCGTAAATCAGATAGATTACGCGGATCTAAAGATCCGCTAATCTATCTGAATATGTACAGCAGTGCTTTGAAAAAGTATTCCCCTTGACCTTTTCCACATTTTGTCAGGCTTACCTATAGGTAAAAATCATCCATGGAAGTTTACCCCCCACTTTAAAGCGTTAAACCCAAAAGCAAACATTTATTATATTGCAGATTACCAATTCTTAGATGTGATGGCTGCATTCACTTACCTTTTTATGCTCTTTTTCTTCTTTTTTCATCTGGTGATCCAATCAATATATTTGTTGTTTTTCAAAAGAACAAGCACATGTATCAGTTACAGGGTTGTAACAAACCATTTAGCACTGACAGTGCTACTTTGATTGATTGATTGATATATTTATGTAACACTTTTATACCAAAAGAAGAAAAACTGTTTGCTGTAACTGCTTGAAACGTGCAGAAGTTTGGTTTCGATTTGTTGTCCATCTAAATATGCTAGTCTATCTAACACTCCCCTCCCCCCCCCCAGATTAACAATGCTGCTGTCCAAAGGTGCCCCCTGTTCTCCTTCATCCAGAGTGGAGGTGTGTTACTGACCAGATCACCAGGTGAAAACAGAGGGCCGGATTCAGATAGGTTAGCGGATCTTTAGATCCGCCTAACCTATCTGATTTACGATCCGCCGCCGCAAGTTTTTGAGGCGAGTGCTTAATTCAGAAAGCACTTACCTCAAAACTTGCGGCGGCATATCGTAAATCCCCCTGCGGAATTCAAATTCCGCGGCTAGGGGGAGTGTACTATTTAAATCAGGCGCGTCCCCGCGCCGATCCAACAGCGCATGCGCCGTTCCGCAAATTTTCCCAGCATGCAATGCTCCAAATGACGTCGCAAGGACGTCATTGGTTTTGCCGTTAACGTAAATTACGTCCGGCCGTATTCGCAAACGACTTACGCAAACGATGTAAAAAATTCAAAACTCGGCGCGGGAACGACGGCCATACTTAACATAGGATACGCCGCACTTACCCCTGCTATAGGGGTAACTTTCCGCCAGAAAAAGCCGAACGCAAACAACGTAAAAAAAAAGAGCCGGGCGGTCGTTCGTTTCTGAATCGGCGTAAATGCTCATTTGCATATTCGACGCGTAAAAGATATGGAAGCGCCACCTAGCGGCCGGCCTGGAATTGCAGCCTAAGATCCGACGGTGTAAGTCACTTACACCTGTCGGATCTTAGGGATATCTATGCGTAACTGATTCTATGAATCAGTCGCATACATACGACTGGCCGGCCTTAGAGATAGGACGGCGTATCAGGAGATACGCTGTCGTATCTCCTATCTGAATCTGGCCCAGAGAGTAAAAAAGCCTAAAAAAAGAAAAGAAAAGGAATGCAGCCAGCACATCTAATGATTGGTAAGCTGCACGATATCACATTTTTGGGTTTAATATCACTAAAGTAAAAGTTTTCCATAACACAGCAACAGCCACAGATGTTAACAGCGTTACACACTTCATTAGTGGTCATTTGTTTTCAAGGTGCAAATGTTCACAAAGTTCAACTTTAACATTTTTAGGGTGGTTTATACCATTGCAGGAAAGCGCTTGTTGCAGCAATGCAGATTAGCGCATGGCATGGCATGGGGTCTTATTTATAATGGAACCCCAGCAAACGAGTACAATAGGCTGCAATCATAGGTGTGTTCAGCCCATTGCATTAGGATGTGCACCCCAAAGATCAAACACACATGCGCATGCGTGCTTATGTATATGGTGTATACGGGCATTGGATGGTATCAGTAGAGCAGTGGATGTGTCAGTAGGACCAGGGCCAGATTCCAGACAAGGCCACTGAGGCCAGGCCTCAGGGCGGCAGTGGGTGCAGGGGCGGCGCCGGTGGAACGGGAGTCCTTCTCCCAGCGATCGTGGAGGGGAAGAGAGAGAGAGAGCTGCCATGTTTAGAGTGCAGCACAGGGAACACAGCGATAACAGTTCCCCGCCGCTCGCTGTCAGATACAGCCCTGCCCCCTGTTCCCGGGACTTTGATAGACAGATCACCCATTCAATCCTGGTGACAGGTGATCTGTCAATCAAAGTTCCCCCGGCCAGTGGGTGGGGCTGTATATGACGTTGAGCAGCGGGACCACTGCAATTTAAATGAAAGCTGTTTTCGCTGTGTTCCCTGCATTGCGCTCTGATCGTCTGGGCGGCTCTCCTGTTCCTCGCCTTTTCTCCCTGCACAGGTAGGCTGAATGGTGGGCACAAGGCTGCATTTGGTAGGCACTGGGCACAAGACTGCATTGGTGGGCACAAGGCTGCATGGTGGGCACTGGGCAGAAGGCTGCATTTGGTGGGCACAAGGTTCCTTTTGGTGTTCCCAAGGCTGCATGGTGGGCACAAGGCTGCATTTGGTGGGCACAAGGCTGCATTCGGTGGGCACAAGGCTGCATGGTTTGTACTGGGCACACGGCTGCATGGTGGGCACTGGACACAAGGCTGCATGATGGGCACAAGGCTGCATGGTGGGCACAAGGCTGCATTTGGTGGGCACTGGGCACAAGGCTGCATGGTGTGCATTGGGCACAAGGCTGCATGGTGTGCACTGGGCACAAGGCTGCATGGTGTGCACTGGGCACAAGACTGCAGGGTGGGCACAAGGCTGCAGGGTGGGCACAAGGCTGCATTTGGTGGGCACTGGGCACAAGGCTGCATGGTGGGCACAAGGCTGCATGGTGTGCACTGGGCACAAGGCTGCATGGTGTGCACTGGGCACAGGGCTGCATGGTGTGCACTGGGCACAAGGCTGCATGGTGGGCACTGGGCACAAGGCTACATGGTGGGCACAAGGCTGCATGGTGGGCACTGGGCACAAGGCTGCATGTTGGGCACTGGGCACAAGGCTGCATGGTGGGCACTGGGCACAAGGCTGCATTGGTGGGCACTGGGCACAAGGCTGCATTGGTGGGCACGGATACAGTTGTTAATATTTATTTTTATAACTTAATTCTGCATACCGGTAAAACATTTAAGTGTCATTTCATTAGATCATTTATGAGGGCGTGTTTGAATTTGAATTGAATTGTGTCAGTGATTTTTCATTTGTATTATTTTATTTTTTAATTATTTTTTAAAATATTTTTTTTCCAGGGGGTAGGCAAGGAAGAGTCACGATCTACCCGTTACCTGCCCATGATTGACTGGTAATCAGGATTGATAGGTTAGGGTGTGCCCAGGCACACCTGGCACACCCTGTGCGCACGCCTATGGCTGCAATGTACCTGCACTGCTGTGCACCCCAATACACGGGCCATGCCTTGTGATATATTTAAAATATGGCACAAGGATGTTTTTTCTTCAGTTGCTTAAGATTAATGGGCTGTCTTAATGCAACATATGCTAACAGATGACTGTAATGAACAAGTATGAAGGGCCCTTAATGCTCATCATTGTAATCACCATAAGCATTAAAAGTAATATTTATGTGAAAACAAGTCTTGCAAATTCCTGTGATCTCTCTCTCTCTCTCTCTCTCTCTCTCTCTCTCTCTCTCTCTCTCTCTCTCTCTCTCTCTCTCTCTCTCTCTCTCTCTCTCTCTCTCTCTCTCTCTCTCTCTCTCTCTCTCTCTCTCTCTCTCTCTCTCTCTCTCTCTCTCTCTCTCTCTCTCTCTCTCTCTCTCTCTCTCTCTCTCTCTCTCTCTCTCTCTCATATTTTGAGTCATTTTAGGTTTGCAAGTTATATTAGATACTGTATTTGTAGTATACATTTATTACATGTAGGACACTGATGATTAGGATTACATTATAGAACACATAGAATTATGATTACATTATAGGACAGAAAGGATTAGGATTTTATTGTAGGGCTGATAAGATTAGGATTGCATTATAGAACACATAGGATTAGGATTACAATATAGGACAGATAGGATTAGGATTACATTGTAGGACACATAGGATTAGCATTACATTATAGAACACATAGGATTAGGATAACATTGTAGGACAGATAGGATTAGGATTACATTATAGAACACATAGGATTAGGATAACATTGTAGGACAGATAGGATTAGGATTACATTATAGAACACATAGGATTAGGATTACATTGTAGGGCAGATATGATTAGGATTAAATTGTAGGACACGTAGGATTAGGACTACATTATAGGACTCATAGGATTAGGATTACATTATAGGACTGATAGGATTAGGACTACATTATAGGACAGATAGGATTAGGATTACATTATAGGACAGAAATGATTGGGATTACATTATAGGACAGAAAGGATTAGCATTACATTATAGGACACATAGGATTGGGATTACATTATAGGACACATAGGATTGGGATTACATTATAGGACACATAGGACTACATTATAGGACACATAGGACTACATTATAGGACACATAGGATTAGGACTACATTATAGGATAGAAAGGATTAGCATTACATTGTAGGACACATAGGATTACATTATAGGACACAGAGGATTAGGATTACATTATAGAACACATAAGATTTGACATAGGACTCATAAAGAAATATGGGAGTCCTCTATGAGACACAGCAGAAGATGTTTGCCTTCAGACTCTCTTTTTCCCTGATTAAAACTTTACATGGACAGAGCAGCCAGAAATTATATAGGGGAGGGGGGGGGGGTGAGTTAGGCAGCCCCCATACATTTTTTCTTTCCTTCAGCCAGTGGTGTGAATAATAAAAAAAAAAATCTTGGGAGAAAGTTGTGTGAATCTTGAGTGAAAACATTTCTAAATACCTAAGTACACTTACTCATTAAAACAAAAATTCCAACATCTTGTGGTTGCAGTTGAATACATAAATTGTACAGATTTGGTTGAAAGGTCCTATTCCTGTTCTGTGCTCAGCCTGATCCTTAGAATAGGGAAGATGGGAGATCTTAGTGATTTTGACCAAGGAATGATTGCTGGCAGTTCTGCGGAAGAAGATGCTTTGTTTGACATTGCAAAAGAGCATCTCTGAAGATCACCCTACAGAGGAAATAGCCCCCCCCCCCCGCCCAATCTAAAGCTAGCCACATGATACAATCGGTTTAGTGTCCACTAGAATTGCCAACAACTGTGTGACGTGAGAGCATACCTGAATTGACTGGGTTGCTTAGGTAGACCCTCACTCTATAACTTTTTTGGTAACTTTAACAAAAAATTCCAGGTATGGATAGCTTTACATTGGACCAACTTGAACCTAAGTATCTATGCATATGCCATACTATTGGGATCCCTGTGGAACTGGAAATCACCATAATGGGCATCACTCTACAATGATCTCCACTAACTTCCAGGTTCACTAGTTCCCTACCTCATGCAATCGGAGTACGCTTTGCATTCATTCAGAAAATACAAAGCATTCACTCAATGGAACCCGTGCTAAGCAGCCGGCCTTCTGTGTTCACAATGCAGTAAGCCAGCTGCTTAGCACAGGACTCAAAAGGAAGTAGAGTTCACTGGAGCAGCGGTGTCTACTTCATTGATTCCAGCTTCTAGAGAGAGATCCCACAGGTATGGTGTATATATAGATAGTTACATTGATCTAAGCTGGACCAATGTAACTATTGTGATAAGGGGTGCATAGCTCTTGTGGTAGGTGTGTTTGTCAAGTGAGTCAGCACTTCGGTTTAAACTATGGTAGCCCGTTTTTATTAAAAGGAAACAGAAAGTCCATGCATTGTAAAGTTTTACACGCTGGGTTTCTTTGACATTAAAATACCAACACAAAATGCCCAGGAATCTTGCTCTTTAGGCTCACTCAGCCTCGGCCGCAGTACCACAATGCAAAGATCTATGTTTAGCCTCTAGGTCAGTGATGGCGAACCTTGGCACCCCAGATGTTTTGGAACTACATTTCCCAGGATGCTCATGCACTCTGCAGTGTAGTTGAGCATCATGGGAAATGTAGTTCCAAAACATCTGGGGTGCCAAGGTTCGCCATCACTGCTCTAGGTAGAGGTTCCCCAGGCTTTCTCACTCCTCCAAGACTCAGATTCCTCGTCTCCAGACTTTCTCCCAGTTGCTTCACCTGCTGTCTCCCAGATTCTCTCAGCTGGCCAAACTTCGGTCCATTGGCCTGGTACCTCGCCCACATGGAGTGCTATCTTGAGTAGGTTGCCCTGGGCTCTAGACAGGAGCACAACTCCCTCCTGACTGCAGCAACTGCAACTCCAACTGCTCCCTTGAGCTATGTTCAGATCTGTCTTATATTGATCCTGTACACCTGTACGTAGGCTGCTAGAGCCAAGCAGAGCCGTTACACTGGTTTGAAGGTTCCGTCCCACCCAAGACACTTTGGAACCTTCAAACTCCGAGTCCCGACCCTGGTCCGGAACTACCAGATCTGGAGAAAACATATAGCACAGCTTTCTCCATTCACTATAAACATGCCAGAGCCTCTCAAATTGCAACTTTACGAATCCGATGTCCTTTTTACACAACTATGTTAAATTTTCACCGTTGCAGAACCTCACAAAAATGTCCATACCTGGAATTCTTCCTTAACCAACTCAATACTTGCCACTTTGACCCCCTTCCTACACAGGCCAATTTTCAGCTCTCACACTTTAAAGGAGAATTACTCAGTCATGCAACACTGTACCCAAATGAGTTTTTATATATTTTTTTCACACAAATAAAGCTTTCTTTTGGTAGTATTCAATCATCACTGGGGTTTTTATTTTTTGCACTACAAATTGGCCTACAGATACCGGTCCTGCTGATGGGTTAAGGACCTTCTATGGCTCTGTCCAGCTCTCCTAGAGTAACTGCCTGTCTCCTGGAATCTCCTCCATGCTCTCGAGACTGGCAATGACACGTATTGATGTGCCATCCTGGAGGAGTTGGACTGCCTGTGCAACCTTTATTCGGTCCAAATATCGCCTTGTGCTACCAGTAGTGACACTGACCCTAGCCAAATGCGAAACTAGTGAAAAACAGTCAGAAAAGATGAGTAGGGAAAAAAATGTCAGACACCTCCACCTGAAAAACCATTCCTGTTTTGGAGGTTGTCTCATTGTTGCCCATCTAGTGCACCTGTTGTTAATTTCAATTAACAGCAAAGCAGCTGAAACTGATTAACAACCCCCTCTGTATACTCTGTATACACCCCTCCCCCTCTGCTACTTAACTGACAAGATCAATATCCCAGAAGTTCTGATTCAAAAGTGTTCCTGCGGCCAGAGGTGACAGAAAGGATTATGCTCGCAATCCAAGGTTCAACTGTATATATATATATATATATATATATATATATATATATATATATATATAAAGTTTTTTTTTTACTGTACACACACGCACACACAAACGTGTGTTTGTGATGTGCACACCAATGTGTATGAATTTTATATAGGATTATAGATTGTGAGCTCTTTGAGGGCATCTACTGATGTGAATGTATAGAATGTAAATGGTCAGCACTATATAAATACCTCTACTATACCAAACGCGTGAAGAATTTGCCCTATTCCCCACTCTATACAACATGAAAATACAAAACCATCTTTTGGGCTTTAGATACACTTTAACTCCACTTCATTCATCTTCTGTATAATTTGAAATTTTAAGGCATGACAGTGTGATAATGGACTCTGTAATGAGTTTTCTTGTCATATTTATTTCTATTATGCCATTGAAGGTCTATGAAATATCCATTATTTCCAGTGAGACCTTGTGCCGCTTGAGGTTTAGGTGACCACAGATGGGCAGATATGACCACAAGGGAAGGGAAAAGTCTTCTCCTGCTCTCGTATCATAGCAGAAGAAAAGGATCGGGTCCTGTAGCAGGGATTTTCCCAAGAAGCTGTAAAATCTCCCTGTGCCTTGAGAAGTACCTCCAATTGCGGGAGACAATTATTGCCTCTTAGGAGTTCAGAAACAGCACTATAATTACCAACATTACTTGAAATCGTGAGCATTACTTGTAATTATCAAGCTGTGTATGACCACCCTGAGACTTCGCTACTATCAAGCCTTTGTGAAGATTTCTCGTCTCCAGCACAGACAAATGTATGCGTGTGCGGGCGTTTTTATTTTTTTTTGGAAAGCTTTTATCCTTTTTTTTCTTTTTTTTTAGTTAATAGTCAAACACGCACATTTTCAATAGTTTTCAAAGGGGTTTGATTGTGTGGCGCATGATTAAATCGTTTTTATTCTTTTTTTTTTTTTTTTTTTTTATGTTCTTAAACATTTTATTATGAGGACATAAAAAAAAAATTGTTATGGTACAGGGAACCAAGATAATTTTTACCAAAATGACAGTAAAGGCATGCAAAGACGAATAATAGTGGTTATGTAACTAAAGCCTAAAGCTGGCCTAAGATGGGTGAAAATTCAGCCGGTTCTGCAGGGGCTGGCCGAATTTCAATCCATCTATGGCCAGTCCTGTTCAAGGGGAGTCAAGCTAGTGATCAACTCCTCTAGAATGGGACTGCTGGTAATTTTTTGTTTGAGTAATGCATGCAGTCAATCGGTTTCAGCGCTGATCAGTGTATTCTGACATTGGAGAACTCCTGTTGTCAGAATACAATAGCTCAGCAGCAGTGGCGGCTGGTGCTCAAAATTTTTGGGGGGGCGCAAGCAAACGAAAAAGAAAAAAAAAACATAAATTGCAGCCTCACTGTGCCCATCAAATGCCACCACTGTGCCCATCAAATGCAGCCACTGTGCCATAAAATTGTCGCCACTGTGCCATAAAATTGTCGCCACTGTGCAATGCCATCAAACGCAGCCACTGTGCCCATCAATTGTCGCCACTGTGCCATGCCCATCAAACGCAGCCACTGTGCCATCAATTGTCGCCACTGTGCCCATCAATTGTCGCCACTGTGCCATGCCAAACGCAGCCACTGTGCCATGCCATTGTCGCCACTGTGCCATGTCAAACGCAGCCACTGTGCCATCAATTGTCGCCACTGTGCCCATCTATTGTCGCCACTGTGCCATCAATTGTCGCAAATGTGCCATCAATTGTCGCCACTGTGCCATGCCATTGTTGCCACTGTGCCATGCCAAATGCAGCCACTGTGCCATGCCATTGTCGCCACCGTGCCCATCAATTGTGGCCACTATCCATGCCAAACGCAGCCACTGTGCCCATGCCATTGTCGCCACTGTGCCCATGCCATTGTCGCCACTGTGCCATGCCAAACGCAGCCACTGTGCCATGCCATTGTCACCACTGTGCCCTATCAATTGTCACCAGATTGCCCCTTAAAATGCCGCCAGATTGCGCCAAAATACCTCCAGATATGTGTGGATGGGAGAATCTTTTTTTCAATCAGCCTGCTGGCTTATCAAACAAAACTCATCAATGAATGGCCAGCTTAACTACTTGTTGAGCAGCCGCTATCGTTATACGGTGGCAGGTTCGCTCCCCTGCGTGAATAGCCATAGCTGTTCGGCAGCCGCTTTAAGGGCTCTAGAACACTGGAGTCGATGTGCATGGCCGGCGGCTGTGATGTCTGTACCTCTCCCCGGCTCCTCAGAGACCCAGAACGGGGATCTGTCTGTTTACATTAGGGGGCGATTAAGAGGTTAAGCATTCCCTAGGGAGGTGTTTCTAAGGGAAGTAGAGAGAAATCTGCTTTTCCTAGTGATTAGGAACAGCGATCTCTCTCTACTCCCTGTCAGTACACTCCCCCTCCACAATTAGAAACACCTCCCTAGGGAACACTTAATTCCTTGATCGCCCCCTAGTGTTAACCCCTTCCCTGTCAGTGACATGTATACAGTAATCAGTGTCTATTTTTAGCTCTGATCGCTGTATAAATGACAATGGTCCCAAAAATATGTCAAAAGTTTCTAATCTGTCTGCTGCAATGTCGCAGTCCCGCTAAAAATTGCTGATCACCGCCATTACTAGTAAAAAAAAAATGTAATAATAAAAATCCCATAAATATATTGCCTATTTTGTAGATGCTATAACTTTTGCGCAAACCAATCAATATACATTTATTGCGATTTTTTTTTTTACCAAAAATATGTAGAAGAATATATATTGGCCTAAACTGATGAAGAAATTTGTTTATTTTTTGGGGGGATATTTAATATAATGAAAAGTTCAAAATATTGTTTTAAAGTTTGACACTCTTTTTTTTGTTTATAGCGCAAAAAATAAAAACCGCAGAGGTGATCAAATATATATAATTTAGTACTTAGGGTTTTGCAAAGGAAGATTACAATTGAAAATTCTTTGTACATTTGATGACTGGACAAATGTCATCTGGAAAGTACTTTAACTGCTTAACAACCAGCCACAGATATGCTGCATTAGGGCAGCCACTCTGCGCCAAATCACGTGCCTAGTACATGATCCATACGCGGGGGTAGAGAGTGCGTTTGTGTGCCCCCTGCCGCCCCAGCTGTGCTGCGATTGGCTGCAGCACCAACCAATCAGCAGCTGACAGGTGCGATCAGTACAGATCAGTTACCGTGTTCATTCAGAAAAGGAAGGGGGCTGGTTAAATAAATATTTACCAGCCCCTTCCCAGCTCCTGAGAGGAGAGGAAGGAAGCTGGGAGCACTGCAGGGGAGAGACAGGAAGCAGACAGGAAGCAGGAGGAATCGGCACCGCACAGGATGATTAGGGTGTGCCCAGCCACATCCGGCACACCCTGTGCGCACGCCTGTGACCATGATTCAGCTCTCATACTAGCAGATCTGTTTCAATAGTTCTGTTGTCAATTATTTTCCCTATTCCATCCCTCTGTAATTGTACAGTCCTGATGAAGCAGAGGCAGAGCCCTGAAACTTGTTGACTTTCATTTATCCATATGTAAATAATTTGTTATCTGCCTTCACTGGGAGAATGGCTCATCCATTGTTTTGAAGGTAGATGGCTCACTTCTGTTCTCCTCGTTAATTGGATTGGCATGACAGCAAGGCACCTTGCATGTTCAGGTGCAGGTTAGAACTAGGGGGCTATGTACTTCATTTATCAAAGGTTTCCTGTAAGCAATGTAATGATGTTATCACATGACCTTGAGAAATAAAGAACACTGAAAATAAATGTCACCAGACATGCTTCAGGCAGGAGAACGATGCATATAAGTGAATGCATAGCAGCACACTAATTGATGATGTGTCTGTATTACAGTATATATACGGGATGATGGTTTTGCAGTATAGTGCTTGTGTTGTCACACACTATGACCCGGATTCACATATATCGGCGCATATTTATGCTGGCGTAGCGTAGCGAATATACGATACACCGACGCAGCGCAGAGAGGCAAGCACAGTATTCACAAAGCACTTGCTCCCACTTGCTTCCGAATCTACGCTGGGTTTTGAAAGCGTAAGTCGTCGTAAGTGGAAGTGGGCGTGAGCAATGCAAATGAGGCGTGACCCCATGCTCGTGACCCCGAGCGCCATTAAGATACGAATAACGAACGACGCATGCGCCATCCCATGGACGCATCCCAGTGCGCATGCGCAGAATCACGTCGGAACTACTCCCTAAGATTCGACGGATCACTGCCTACGACGTGAACATAACCTACGCCCAGCCCTATTCACGTACTACGTAAACGACGTAAAATACGACGGCTGTGTTCCCTGGTCCATACCTTAGCATGAGTTGCGCCTCGTATATGGGGAATAACTTGTTTTGTATAGCAATATTACACTATGACAGAACAGTACACAGTGTGATTGTGTGACATTATTACACTTTATTAGCACATAATGTTTTTGAACGACAGTTCTATACTACAATTGCACATTGCAGAGAGTTTATGAATGACAATATTACACGGCACAGTAAACAATGTGATTGTGGTACAGTATTATGTTTGGATAGCACAGTATCCAGCATGACTTTTTTTATTTTATTTTGTTTACAGGAAAGGAAGTAAAAGTATTAATTGGTTATATTCAGTGATCTCAACATCTTATTTTAAAACAATATCTGACTTTTCCACTAGCCCAGAGCCTGTGTTGGTATGGCAGCGTGGCGGCACACAGAGAGGGATTGTGTGCTGTTATTGCTGTGCACAGCGTGCGGATTGGATTGGGAGAGGGGTGTTGTGTTCCATCCTCTGGTACGGGGTGGAAATTTCCGCGTCTCACCTGGCTGTCAGAGCTGGAAAGGTTTAGTCTGTGTGTGCAGGTCTGAGCGCTGATGTTTGAATAGGCCCTTCATGCCGTTACAGGAAGACCACGGTATTTACTGATAGACTGCATGGTCAATATTGGGCCACAGGCTGTAGGTCCTACAGGGTATGACAGCATCACTTGGCTCCTCACTCCTTTAACCATTGATAGACCTCTTTCCCTGTGATATGCAGAGACGAAAAGCTTGCCATAACGTACTGTATATGTTAGGGTGACCAGACGTCCCTGGGTTCTGGGGACAGTCCCCAGATTGAGGACACTCAAGTCTGTCCCCGGATTGGATTTGAACAGGGGCTGGGGCAATTTCAAAGAAAGTCAGTGCAGAATTGTATTTTTTTCCATTATCTGTGCCCCTTTCTGATGATCATGTGCTGGTCGGAGCCGAGGGAATATTTCTTCAGTTTCGGGCACATGCCCATCCAGCTCCGCTCGCATGTTCTTCTGCCTTGGCTCAAGTCCCGGCCAGCTGCCTGCCTGCTTATCTCCTTGCCTTCCCTGGCGGAGTGATCTTCCTCCGCTCCCCACCCAGTAGTAGCCGGGGCCCAGAGAGTAAAGCCTCTTACACACTCTGGCCCAGATTCTCGTACGAGTTACGCCAGCATATCTCCAGATACGCCGTCGTAACTCTGAGTTTGAGGCGTCGTATCTATGCGCCTGTTTCTTATAATCAGTTACGCATAGATTTGTCTTAGATCCGACCGGCGTAAGTCTCTTACGCCGTCGTATCTAAGTTGCATATTTACGCTGGCCGCTAGGTGGCGCTTCCGTCGATTTACGCGTCGAATATGGTAATGAGCTAGATACGCCGATTCTCAAACGTACGTGCGGCCGGCGCATTTTTTTACGTCGTTTGCGTAAGGCTTTTTTCGGCGTATAGTTACCCCTGCTCTATGAGGCGTAGATGAGGCGTACTAATATTAGGTATGGACGTCGGAACAGCGTCCAATTTTTCACGTTTTACGTCGTTTGCGTAAGTCGTCCGTGAATGGGGCTGGACGTAAGTTACGTTCACGTCGACTAGGCATTGAGCGGGCGCAATTTAATTTGAAAAATCTACGTGATACTGAGCATGCACGCGCATGCGCCGTTCGTTAAAAACGTAAATCACGTCGGGTCACGATACATTAACATAAAAACACGCCCACACTAGCCTAGTTTGAATTACGCGGGCTTACGCCGTATCAAATACACTACGCCGCCGTAACTTAGAGCGGAAAATGTTTCTGAATACGGGACCTGCCGCTCTAAGTTACGGCGGCGTAGTGTATCTGAGATACGCTACGCCCGCCTAAAGATAGGCGTTTTTTAGAGAATCTGGGCCTCTCAGTTTTCCCAGCGGTAAAAAGTCCACTGGGAAAACCGAGGAGAACCCAGCAGGAAAACTGCCATGAGAGCTCTGGCCGGGAATCCCGGCCGTGTGTATGCTCCATCGGCACTGCCTCGCAGTGTTTTCCATAGGAAAGTATAAGTAAATCTGGCGTAAAAAAAAAAAAACTGCCGGGAATCCTGCCGGGAAAATAGAGAGCAGGTTCTCTATTTTCCCGCCGGGATTCCCAGCTGTTTTCCTGTCGGAAAAACTGCGAGGAAGCATACACACATCCGGTTTCCCCGGCACAAAAGCTCTCTTGGCAGTTTTCCTGGCAGGAAAACCGGTCGTGTGTACGGGGCTTCAGACTTGACAGGCTGTGAGGCGGACGGCGGCGACGACGGGCAGAGAGTCACTGATTGCTGCCATTACCCACAGCTCTTAAAGGGCCATTTTTATTTCATTTTTTCAAATGACACATTTATTTTTTATTGCATTATAGTGTAAATATGAGATCTGAGGTCTTTTTGACCCCAGATCTCATATTTAAGAGGGCCTGTCATTTGTATTACAAGGGATGTTTACATTCCTTGTAATAGGAATAAAAGTGTTTTTTTTTTTTTTAAAGAACAGTGTAAAAAAGAAAAAGAAAAGCTAAAATAAATAAGAAAAAAAAATATTTTTAAGCGCACCCCGTCCCGCTGAGCTCTCGTGCAGAAGCGAACACATACGTGAGTAGCGCCCACATATGAAAATGGTCTTCAAACCACACATGTGAGGTATCGGCGCGATCGGTAGAGCGAGAGAAACAATTCTAGCCTTAGACCTCCTCTGTAACTCAAAACAGGCAACCTATAGAATATTTTAAATGTCGCCTGTAGAGATTTTTAAGGGTAAAAGTTTGTCGCCATTCCACAAGCGGGCGCAATTTTGAAGCGTGACATGTTGGGTGTCAATTTACTCGGCGTAACATTATCTTTCATAATATAGAAAAAATTGGGCTAACTTTACTGTTGTCTTATTTTTTAATTCAACAAAGTGTATTTTTTTCCAAACAAAGTGCGCTTGGAAGACCGCTGCACAAATACGGTGTGACATAAAGTATTGCATTGACTGCCATTTTATTCTCTAGGGTTTTTTTATAATGTTTGGGGGTTCTAAGTAATTTTCTTACCAAAAAACAAAACAGTTTTTAACCACTTAACCCCCGGACCATATTGCTGCCCAAAGACCAGAGGACTTTTTACGATTCGTGACTGCGCCGCTTTAACTGACAATTGCGCGGTCGTGCGACGTGGCTCCCAAACAAAATTGGCGTCCTTTTTTTCCCACAAATAGAGCTTTCTTTTGGTGGTATTTGATAACCTCTGTGTTTTTTAGTGTTTGCGCTATAAACAAAAATAGAGCAACAATTTTGAAAAAAATATATATTTTTTACTTTTTGCTATAATAAATATCCCCCAAAAATATATAAAAAACATTTTTTTCCTCAGTTTAGGCCGATACGTATTTTTCGACATATTTTTCATAACAAAAAATCTCAATAAGCGTTTATTGATTGGTATAAAAGTTATAGCGTTTACAAAATAGGGGGTAGTTTTATGGCATTTTTTTTATTAATATTTTTTTTTACTAGTAATGGCGGCGACCAGCGATTTTTTTCCGGTACTGCGACATTATGGCGGACACTTCGGACACTTTTGACACATTTTTGGGACCATTGGCATTTTTATAGCGATCAGTGCTATAAAAATGCATTGATTACTATAAAAATGACACTGGCAGGGAAGGGGTTAACACTAGGGGGCGGGGAAGGGGTTAAGTATGTTCCCTGGGTGTGTTCTAACTCTAGGGGGGGTGGACTCAATAGGGGAAATGACTGATTGCTGTTCATACATTGTATGAACAGACGGTCAGGCATTTCTCCCCTGACAGGACCGGGAGCTAACGAGCAATCGCGGGTGCCCAGCGGTGATCTCGACCGCTGGGCACGCGCGGGAGTCAGAAGCGAGCAGGGGGCGCGCGCCTCCGGCGGCGTGCACGCTCCCCTAGTGGCCGCGTCGAGAGCCGACGTAGAGCTACGGGCTCTCGCGCAGGAGAGCCAACCTGCCTCCGTAAAACTACGGCGGCTGGTTGGCATCTAGTTAAAGCGGGGGTTCACCCAAAAATAAATTTTTAACATTACATTCAGCCGAGTTGTCCTAATAACAATCAGCTGTTTTTTTTGTTTTTTTTCCGTACATACCGTATTTTCACCGCCGCTTCCGGATATGTCTTCTGCGGGACTGGGCGTTCCTAATTGATTGTCAGGCTTCCGATCGTCGCATACAGCGCGTCACGAGTTGCCGAAAGAAGCCAAACGTCAGTGCGGCTCTATACGGCGCCTGCGCACCGACGTTCAGCTACTTTCGGAAAATCGTGACGCGATGTATGCGACCGTCGGTAGCCTGTCGGAAGACTGTCAATCAAAATAGGAACGCCCAGTCCCGCAGCCCATACCCGGAAGCGGCGGAGAAGATCGCTCTCTAAAACAGTAAGTACTTTTAAAAAAACTACCCGATTCCCCTTGACAAAATGAGCCTCAATCTAAGGTTAAAAATTTACTTTTCGGGTGAACCTCCACTTTAAGTGGTGAAGTGACAGGAAGCTAATATGAAGACAAATCCACGTAGTTCTATTAGCAGTATCTAAAAATCGATTTTTTCTTTCAAAAATAAGGAATAAATGGATTGAACATTGTTTGCCACATTCGTCTTTAAATTGTTGAGTTTTGACCGGTGTCTAGGGGCGATTTTTGGACAGCGTGCGTGAGCTGCAAATGTACTTTTCGTGTTGCCTCGCCGTAGAGGGGATTGAAGCGGCGCGGGTCACCTTCTGGTCAGCGGGCTGTCACTGTGAAATGCTGCTCCTTCTGCAGTAACTGACCTTGCTTTATTTCTTGCTAGAGGTGACATATCGGGAGGAGAGCTGTGATGACGAGGAACGGCGCACAACGGCTGCCCCCAGGAGAGTGACCTGGCTTTAAGACTTGGAATGAAACATCAACTCTTTGTGTCCCGTGGCAAGTATCCGCGCAGCCTGTGATCATTCACTCCGGGGAGCGCGTTAATTACGGCCGTAATGTTGCCTGCTGTTATTTACAGCTGAATGTTTCTTATTAGTGTGATCACATCACAAGTGGGAGCATGTCCTCCGACGGTACAAATGGCCGGTGTCACACGTTCCCGGCGCTTGTCCAAAACACATAGGCAAGCTAATGGCGTTAATAAAAAAAATGGATGAAGAAATGAAGTACAAAGTGGATTTAGACTTCACGCAAGCTGCCGGGGGGCGGTAAAACTTGGTGATTGAGCTGCTGTTTTAATGTGCACCCGACCACCCCCCTGGAAACAAGCATACACCCGCTCAAAGCTATACAGTACACAAGCCATGGCAAAAAATTAGACAGCATGTTGCTTTTGGCGAATGTGACTAATGCGATTCAATGGGGCCACACCACGCAACTGCAATGCGGTCGTATGGCAATTACAGGGTTAAATCTGTCAAACACCTCTGAAAAATCTTTTGAGTGTGGATCAGTGGCGGCTGGTGGTATATTCAGTCGGTCACCAGCCTTACACTTGGACACTTGGGGCAAGATTCAGGTACCTGCGCGGCGGCGTAACGTATCTCATTTACGTTACACCGCCGCAAGTTTTCAGCGCAAGTCCTTGATTCACAAAGCACTTGCCTGTAAACTTGCGGCGGCGTAACGTAAATCCGTCCGGCGCAAGCCCGCCTAATTTAAATGGGGCGTGTGTCATTTAAATTAGGCGCGTTCCCGTGCCGGACGTTCTGCGCATGCTCCGTCTTAAAAATTTTCGCCGTGCTTTGCGCGAAATTACGGCGCCCCGACGTGTTTTTTTGAACGGCGACGTGCGTGACGTGCTTTCGTATTCCCGGACGACTTACGCAAAGAAAAAAAACAAATTTGAAATTCGACGCGGGAACGACGGCCATGCTTTAACATGGCTGGTCTAAATCTAAGCCATGAAATAGAAGCCGTAACTTTGTGACGGGAAAAGCCGATTAGCGACGGCGTAAGAGAATGCAACGAACGCGCGTATCTTCGTGGATCGCTGTAAACAGCTAATTTGCATACCCGACGCGGAAAATTCCGCAAACTCCACCCAGCGGGCGCCGGAGTATTACACTTACGATCCGAAGGCGTACAAAGCCGTACGCCTGTCGGATCGAAGCCTAAAGCCATCGTAACTTGTTTTGAGGATTCAAAACAACGCTACGACGCGGCAAATTTGGAAATACGCCGGCGTATCAGTAGATACGCCGGCGTATTTCCTCTGTGAATCTGGCCCTTGGATTTTTTCAGGCGTTTTAGCGATAAAAATAGCGCCTGAAAACTGCCCCCCATTCATTTGAATGAGGGCTTTCACACTGGGGCGGTACTCTTGCGGGACGCTAGATAAAGTCCTGCGAGCAGTATCTTTGCAAAAAGCGCTCCAAAAACGCCCCTGCCCCTTCAAATAAATAGGCAGCGCTTTTCAAAGCTCTTTAAAAGCGTTGTAACGTGACCTTAAAAAAGCGACCCGCTAGCACCCGAAAAGTGCCACAAAAACAGGTGCTTTAGCGGCTGTTTTAGCAGCATTTTAGTGTGAAAAGGGTCTTATGCCGCGTACATGCGATCATTTTTTGGCATGAAAAAAACGTAGTTTTGAAAAA
This sequence comes from Rana temporaria, assembly GCF_905171775.1. Taxonomy (NCBI): domain Eukaryota; kingdom Metazoa; phylum Chordata; class Amphibia; order Anura; family Ranidae; genus Rana; species Rana temporaria. The sequence continues at coordinate 22,653,405 of NC_053499.1, read as the reverse complement.
ATGTCATTTAAAATGATCGTGTGTGGGTTTCACATAATTTTTCGGGGTTCAGAAAAACGATAAAAAAAAAATTCGAGCATGCTGCATTTTTTAACGACATTTTAAACGATGTCGTTTTTCGGGTTGTAAAAAATGATCGTGTGTGGGCTAAAACGACGTTAAAAACCCGCGCATGCTCAGAAGCAAGTTATGAGACGGGAGCGCTCGTTCTGGTAAAACAACCGTTCATAATGGAGTAAGCGCATTCATCACGCTGTAACAGACAGAAAAGCGTGAATCGTCTTTTACTAACACGGAATCAGCTAAAGCAGCCTCAAGGGTGGCGTCATTTGAATGAAAAACACACGTTATACTTACCTCCACTGTGCAGTTCGTTTTGCACAGAGTGGCCCCGATCCTCGTCTTCTGGGGTCCCTTGGCGGCTGTCTCGGCTCCTCCCTGCATCAGCTAACCATCTCTGGGAAGCGCACTCCCGAGGAGGTTAGCTTGCGACGCGCTCCCTAGTCCTGTAACCAGCGTCCATAAGCCGCCGACTACAGGACTCAGCCCCCGGCCCTTGCGTCATTGGATTTTATTGACAATCAATCTGTCCAATGAAGAGCCGAGAACAGCCGAGAAGACTGGGTCAACATCAAGCTTGTTCTCGACATGGGACTTTCGAGGGCTCAGGTAAGTAAACGGAGGGGCTGGGGGGCCTGCAATTGCCGAATGCCTTTTCACCTTAATGCATGGGATGCATTAAGGTGAAAAACACATGAACCTTTACAACCCCTTTAAGCATTGAAGCCAAACATGGAGCTATATATTCACTATGATATGCACCATAGTCAGACATAGTCAGACATCGAAAGAAAATTCTGGAATTATGCATCTGCAGTTTGCAGTTTCTGGCCCAGATTCTCGTATCTCAGCGTAAAACTGTGCGGGCGTAACATATCTGGTTTACGTTACGCCGCCGCAAGTTTTACAGGCAAGTGCTTTATTCACAAAGAACTTGCCTGTAAAGTTGCGGCGGCGTAGCGTAAATCTCCCGGCGCAAGCCCGCCTAATTCAAATGAGCCGGGTAGGGGGCGTTGAGCATTTAAATTAGGCGCGTTCCCGCGCCGAACGTACTGCGCATGCGCCGTCCTGAAAATATCCCAGGGTGCATTGCTCCAAATGTCGTCGCAAGGACGTCATTGTTTTCGACGTGAACGGCGTCCAGCCCCATTCACGGACGACTTACGCAAACAACGTAAATTTTTAAATTTCGGCGCGGGAACGACGGGCATACTTAACTTTGGCTGCCCCTCATATAGCAGGGGCAACTTTACGCGCGTACGTTCGGGAATTCGCGTATTTTGCTAATTTGCATACTCGACGGGGAAAACTACGGAGGCGACACCTAGCGGCGGAAAAAAAAATGCATTTAAGATCCGACAGTGTAAGAGCCTTACGCCTGTCGGATCTAATGGATATCTATGTGTAACTGATTCTATGAATCAATCGCATACATACGACGGCCCAGATTAGGACTTACGACGGCGTACATTGCGTTGCGCCGTCGTAAGCCCTTTAAGAATCTGGCCCAGTGTGTGCGTATTTTTGTGTTGCGGTAGATCTGTAAGCATGCACACCAATCATTGTACCCCATTGTACTTTTCCACTAATGTCTCTATAATGAACCTTTCTATAGTCCAACTTATTATGAAGAGAATATAGATTTATGGATTTCCTCTTGCTGTGTAAACCAGAGTTAAGCTTGTGAATGAGAAGTAAATATATAGATCGGTTTGCTATTTGATAAAGGCTTTTTTCATCCTTTATTGCAGTCCATAGACTATACACAAATAGCTGGATTCAGGTAGTTGAGCCTAACATTAGGCAGGCGTAGCGTATCACACATACGCTACGCCGCCGTAAGTTAGAGAGGCAAGTGCTGTATTCACAAAGCACTTGCGTCCTAAGTTACGGCGGCGTAGCGTAAATGTGCCGGCCTAAGCGCGCCTAATTCAAATTGTAAAGAGGTGGGTGTGTTTTATGCTAATGAATCGTGGCCCAACGTGATTGACGTTTTTTACGAACGCCGCATGCGCCGTCCGTGGACATATCCCAGTGCGCATGCTCCAAATTACGCCGCAAAGACTTATTGGTTTTAACGTGAACGTAAATTATGCCCAGCCCCATTCACGGACGACTTACGCAAACGACGTAAACATTTTAAAATTCGACACGGGTCCGACGTCCATACTTAACATTGGCTGCGCCATCTTTTTGGTGGAATAACTTTAGGCCTGAAATCGCCTTACGTAAACGGCGTATCTTAACTGCGACGGGCAAGCGTACGTTCGTGAATAGGCGTATCTCGCTGATTTACGCATTCTAGGCGTAAATCAGCGTATACGCCCCTAGCGGCCGGCCTAAATAGACAGCTAAGATACGACGGCGCCCGCGGTCGTATCTTAGCTAGATTTAAAGTGGAGGTTCACCCGGAAATAACATTTTTTGCCCTTAGTCTGATGCTCATTTTGTCTAGGGGAATCAGCTAGTTGTTTTAAAATCGAAGCTGTACTTACCGTTGTAGAGAACAATCTTCTCCGCCGCTTCCGGGTATGGGCTGCGGGACTGGGCGTTCCTATTTTGATTGACAGTCTTCGGACAGGCTTCCGACGGTCGCATCCATCGCGTCACGATTTTCTGAAAGTAGCCGAACGTCGGTGCGCAGGCGCCGTATAGAGCCGCACTGACGTTCGGCTTCTTTCGGCTACTCGTGACGGGATGGATGCGACCGTCGGAAGCCTGTCAGAAGACTGTCAATCAAGAAGGAATGCCCACTCCCGAAGACCCATCACCGGAAGCGGCGGAGAAGATCACTCTCTACAACAGTAAGTACTGCTCGGATTTTAAAACAACTAGCCGATTCCCCTAGACAAAATGAGCATCAATCTACGGGTAAAAAAAATGTTATGGGTGAACTCCCGCTTTAAGTGTACCTCAATTTGAGAATACACTTAAATTTACGACGGGGCAGATTCAGAGTTACGACGGCGTATCTACTGATACGCTGGCGTAACTCTCTCTGAATCTGGCTACATGTGTAAGTCTCCCTCCAGGACATTTTTGTGAATTTTTTATCAGTGACAATTGCTGTTATTTACTACAGTAAACACAGATATGCAAGTTACAGCAATCCATAGCAATAATGAAAAAAATCTTTAATTGTTCTAACTGCCATTGAATTATGAAAAATGAAATCAATTTGGCAGCTAAATATTAATTTACATGTTTGTTTGTGGCATAGCTCTATGATTCCAGACACTAATATTATTCTCCTTTTTTTCTTTCTATATACAGACAATAATTGAACACCGTGAGAAGGCTCAATGACGGTTTCCAGCCATGCAATGTTCTTGGAAGGCTGTCCTCTTACTAGCGCTGGCCTCTATCGCTATCCAGTACACAGCCATCCGAACCTTTACAACCAAATCCTTTCATATGTGTCCGGTTCCCAACCCGAGCAATTGTAGCCTGGGACAAGAACCCACAGACTCTCCTGATCGGTTATGTGAAGATGGCCAGCCAGTAACGTCTAACATCTCCAGGAAAACTCATATCCTCATCTTGGCCACCACCCGCAGTGGGTCCTCTTTTGTCGGTCAGCTGTTCAATCAACATTCGGATGTTTTCTACTTGTTTGAACCACTCTATCATGTTCAATACACGCTAATCCCCAAAATGACTCAGAGTAAGAGCCCTGCTGAAAGGAGAGTGATGCTGGGAGCTAGCAGGGACCTCCTAAGAAGCCTTTATGACTGTGACCTTTATTTTATGGAAAACTATATTAAGCCACAACCAGTAAACCACACCACAGATAGGCTCTTCCGAAGGGGTGCAAGTAAAGCGCTGTGCTCTGTCCCAGTTTGTGATGCCCTGGGCCCCACCGATATTTATCTAGAAGAAGGAGACTGTATTAAGAAGTGTGGGAGCCTGAATTTGACTCTAGCAATGGAGTCTTGTAAAGACCACGGTCATGTGGCTATAAAAACAGTTCGGGTTCCAGAAGTTAATGACTTAAGAGCCTTGGTAGAGGATCCCCGCCTTAATTTAAAAGTGATTCAGTTGGTGAGAGACCCACGAGGCATACTGGCCTCCCGTAGTGAGACCTTCAGAGACACTTACAGGCTATGGAGGATCTGGAGGGCTACTGGTCGAAGACCTTACAATTTAGACTCAACTCAGTTGACCACGGTTTGTGAGGACTTCTTGAACTCTGTATCCACTGGGTTTAGCAGGCCACCATGGCTAAAGGGGCACTACATGCTCTTGAGGTATGAAGACCTGGCTAGAAACCCTATGAAGAAGATGGAGGAAATCTATGATTTTGTGGGCATTCCTCTGGATACCAATGTGGAACGATGGATCTTGAACAATACTAGGGGTGACCAGTCTTCTGCCAAACACAAGTACGGCACAGTAAGAAACTCTGCAGCCACAGCTGAAAGCTGGAGGCTGACCTTGTCCTATGACATTGTAGAGTTCACCCAGAATGCCTGTCGACAAGTACTAAGCCAACTGGGCTACAAAACGGTGGGTTCGTCCCAGGACTTGAGGAACCTTTCCTACAGCCTCATTGAGGACAGATCTTTTACGCCTTTTTTGTAATGGTCTATTTCTCAGTAAATTAAATACACAGTGAAGGTGTTATATACAGGATGCCAAGAAAGAAGTTTGGGAATGAAATAAACTCTCTATTTTTGATAAAGCGATTCCCCTTCTTCACCTTGTTTCTTCTTGAGAAACAAGTTGCACTACAGTGGTTGGGATCTAAAAGCACATTGAAAAAAAAAATAGGGGGTTATACCTCTCTGAAACTTGAAGCCGTTTCTACAGAACACCCCTGTATAGTCCTTTCATTGATTGAAATAGCTTAGTTGTATGGACATAGTCATTGGTGTTTCAAGGAGAGCCTTATGCCCCGTACACACGATCAGGCTTTTGCCCGGCCAAACTCACATCAGAATTCCATCGGAGTAAAAGAGAACGGCCCGGATTCAGATACAATGGTGTATCTATTCCCCGTAAATTAGGGCGCAAGTTCTGTTCAGAAAGAACTTGCGCCCTAAGTTAAGGCGGCGTAACGTATGTGGTCCGGCGTAAGCCCGCCCAATTCAAATGTGGATGATGTGGGCGTGTTTTATCTAAATTGCATGTGACCCCACGTATTTGACGTTTTTTACGAACGGCGCATGCGCCGTCCGTGAACGTATCCCAGTGCGCATGCTCCAAATTAACCCGCAAAAAGCTTTCGACGTGAACGTAAATTACGCCCAGCCCTATTCGCGAACGACTTATGCAAACAACGTAAAATACAACGCTGGCCCGACGTCCATACTTAACATAGGATACCCCTCATATAGCAGGGGTAACTTTGCGCCGGAAAAAGCCTAACGTAAACGACGTAAAAAAATGCGCAGGGCGGACATACGTTTCTGGATCGGCGTATCTACCTAATTTGCATATTCCTCGCGTAAATCTACGGAAGCGCCACCTAACGACCAGCGTAAATATGCAGCCTAAGATACGACGGTGTAAGAGACTTACGCCGGTCGGATCTTAGGGAAATCTATGCGTAACTGATTCTATGAATCAGTAGCATAGACACGACCCCGCAACTCAGAGTTACGATGGTGTATCCGGAGATACGCCGTCGTAACTCGTCTCTGAATCCGGGCCAACATGTTCTCTATCTAAACGCTGAGGGAATTCCTCGGAAAAAAGTCCGATGGGGCATACACACGGTCGGAATTTCCGATGGAAAAGGTCTGACTTTTTCCATTGGAAATTTCATTTAGGTGTACAGGCTTTAAAGGGAATATTTTGTGGTTAGACTTTTGTTTATGATCGGGTGATACGTTCCTGGTCAACCATTTTCCACATAAAAAAAAAAAAAAAACGCAAAGTAAGAGCTCAAAAGGAAACCTTCCTTGAGAGAAATGCGAAGGTCGCCATTGATGACATTTCTTTTTAAAAATGCTAGTTGCCTGGCTGCCTGCTAATCCAAATGGCTTTAACACTTTCTGAGGCACTACCTCAGAACATCGGAATAAGTATGATGATCAGGAACTGCGTCTGACTTTGCTGTTGCATGCTTATTAGGCCCCGTACACACGATAGAATCCATCCGCTGAAAAATCTCAGCGGATCGGTTTCAGCGGATAGATTCTATGGTTTGTACATTCCTGCGGATATTTATCTGCGTAAATTTCCCAATTCCAGCAGATAAAAATTTGTACACATGTCTACAAATCTATCCGCTTGAATTGGCTCCCGCGGATCGATCCGGTGGTCTGTACAGACTCACCGGATCGATCCGTCCGAAGGGATCCCCCGCATGCGTCGTAATGATTCGACGCATGCGTGGAATTCCTTTTATGACAGCGTCGCGCACGTCGCCGCGTCATCATCGCGGCGACGGCGCGACACGTCATTGCGAGGGGATTTCGGCGCGGATTTCGATCCGATGGTGAGTACACTCCATCGGATCCAAATCCGTGGAAATCCTCGAGAGGATTTATCCGCGGATACGGTCCGGTGGATCGTATCCACGGATAAATCCTCTCGTGTGTACTAGGCCTTAGTGATTCAGAAAGCACGGGTGCACCCGGTCAACTAGCATTTTCAAAAGCATGACAGCCCCTGTATGTCTCTCACTACAGGTTTCTATTAAATTAAACATCGCTGGTAAATTTAAATTATTTGTAAGGCAGTACAGCAAAGTATCTTCTTATAACATAACCAACTTTCTGACTTGTTTCATATGCTTTTCATCATTTTAACTTTTGCTTCTTAAACAAATGGTCTTAAAGCGGAGGTCCACCTAAAAAAAAAAAATATTAAAAGCCAGCAGCTACAAATACTGCAGCTGCTGACTTTTAATAAATGGACACTTACCTGTCCAGGGTGCCCGCAATGTCGGCAGTCAAAGCCGAGCAATCGCTCGTCTCTCGACTGCCCCGCCGCCATCCACGGTGAGGGAATCAGGAAGTGAAGCGTTGCGGCTTCACTGCCCGGTTCCCTACTGCGCATGCACGACTCGCGCTGCGCCGTCCTCACTGGTCCCTGCTGTGTTCTGGGAGCCGTTTGTTTCCCATAACACAACGGGGGGGGGGGGGGGGGCCGTGGGAAGTGGCGCACTGCCCACAGGTATTTTACCCTGCGCTTAGCTTTACCGGCACAAGATAGGTGATGAAAACCATTTACAAAACGGATACATTTTGCTGCCCTGCTGTACAAATCAATTTAAGAAGTGTGCAGAAATGTATTAATGGCTCTTTTTAGTTGAAGAAAGCGTTTACTGTTTACACAAACCAAAACACAAGGTACGTTCTTCTGACAGGTACTCTTTTTCCAGAGCACCGCTGCTGGACTCGACGGGAGGGAAATTGCACAAGTTTTATGAACCATGTCGTCGTATTAACTTATAATTGTTTATACAGAGGTATGCCTTGAAGAGCTGGATTCTTATTGTGTCCTTCATGCCCTAAGTCATTGAAGGCTAGACTGTACAGATGTCTGTGAGTTCTTGGATTTCTATATATGTGTCATATTTCTCAAATAAACTGGAAATCAGCAATAAAGACGCCGTTTCATAAATGTGTCAAACGTGTTGTATTCGTGAGAAAAATTTGGTTTCTAGCTTCAGTTGCAATCCTTTGCTTCCCTGCAACTTCCCTTTGTTGTAATATAAAGGGGTCTCCCGCTCACAGCTTTTCACAGCTGCATCACCACCTGCTGCCTGGTAAATCAACTACATAGGATCAGCTTTTCCAACCGTCAGTATTTTTACTGGCAGCCAGTAAAAAACAGGGGGGTGGATTCAGGTAGGGGCGCGCACTCTTACGGAGGCGCAGCGTACCGTTTTAACGCTGCGCCTCCGTAAATTACCTGCGCTATGCTTCATTCATGAAGCAGTAGCTCCGTAATTTGCGTGGGCGCTCTGTAAAAATGGCCGGCGTAAGCGCGCCTAATTTAAATGATCCCGTAGGGGGCGTGGATCATTTAAATTAGGCGCGTTCCCGCGCCGAACGTAGTGCGCATGCTCCGTCGGGAAACTTTCCCGACGTGCATTGCAGCAAATGACGTTGCAAGGACGTAATTTGCTTTAACGTGAACATAAATGGCGTCCAGCGCCATTCCCGATTCACTTATGCAAACAACGTAATTTTCAAACATCGAGAACGCGGGAACTACGGGTATACTTAGCATTGGCTGCCCCTGCTAATAGCAGGAGCAGCCTTACGCGGAACCCGACGAACGCAAACGACGTAAAATGCGTACGCAGGGCGCGCGTACGGTTGTGAATCGGCGGGAGTATGCAATTTGAATACTCTACGCTGACCACTACGGGAACGCCACCTAGCGGCCATCGTAAGAATGCAGCCTACGATACGACGGCATAAGAGCCTTATGCCAGTCATATCTTAGGCTGCAGTCGGCGTAACAAGCTTTCTGAATATAGAAAAGTCGTTACGCCGGCGCAACTAAGCAATTGCGCTGTGTAACTATGGATACGCAGACGCAATTGCTTACTGAATCCACCCCAGGCAGTTTTCTCCTGTCAGTAAATGCAAGTAAAAGTAAAAGGTTGCCAGTAAAAAAATATGGCTGTGATGCTCGGCTTGGTCCGGCGTTGAGACTACCTGAGTGCCTAATTACAGTGTGATTAAGTGGCTCTGGCGGAGGTGGTGCCTGAGCATGTCGCGTGATGTCATGGTGCAATGGAGCCAAGCAGAACGACCAGAGCCTTGTGTATGGGAGCAAGGCAGGCTGGGACCGGTGTTGTAAAAAATCCTCGGACCTGTGAAAAAAATCGGACCGCGTCACTTCCTGTGCTCCTACGTCAGGAGCTCAGCTGATCGCGGGTCCACGGCGCATGCGCAGATGCTTTTTCTGGTCCGTGAATATCCTAGACTGGGGTAGGCGGGCAGAGGCGGATCAAGCTAAAATCAGAGACTCGGGTGGGCGGGGCGGAGGCGGAGCAAGAGTTTTAATGACATTATCGGCAGCACCGCCTCCAGCCCCGTCCCGAGGTCGAGAAAAAATATATAGCCGCCCCGCATCACTTCCACAGTAAAGTGCCAACCCATTATGGTTACAGTGCCACCTCTGGTCTGCCATCATGGGAGTATGTGGGCATTAGACTGTAATGGCATCCCAGAATGATGTATGAACATCCTATAATCTACATTCCTATTATGCCGTGGACCCGCGATCAGCTGTGCTCCTGACGTAGGAGCACAGGAAGTGACGCGGTCCGATTTTTTCACAGGTCCGAGGATTTTTTACAACACCGGGACCGTCAGTTCTTCTTTAGACTAGAGTGGACTGGAGGGATCACTTGGCTTGGAGAGAGACTGTCACTGTGACTCAGAAGGGGATGAGTTGTGTCGGTATCACTGTGAGAGTCAACTTTATGTGTGTGTGCTGCCCCTTCTAATTTCTTGCCCTCCTAAAGCCTGTCACTGAGCTACTTACTCTAATAAAATAGGAAATATATTTTTTGCCTTATCTACCTTAAATCATATTGATAATTGCACATTGTATTTGTTTGTAGCCTAAATACTTTAAAGGGTCACTAAAGGAAAAAAATGTTTTTCTTTAAAATAACAAACATGTCATACTTACCTCCACTTTGCAGTTCGTTTTGCACAGAGTGGCCCCGATCCACGTCTTCTGGGGTCCCTCGACGGCTGTCTCTGGTTCTCCCCGCAAGAACTCACCACATTCATGCGAGAGAGCTTGCATGGCGATGAGTCCTTGCGGGCGCGCTCCCGTGATACAGCGAGCGGCCATAGCCGCTCACTGTATCACTCGGCCCGGCCCTCTGCGCACCCCGTCACTGGATGTGATTGACAGCCAATGGCTGCGCTGCTCTCAATACATCCGCTCTAGCCAATCAGCGGCCACGCTGAGCGGCGAAGAGGATCTCGGGACCGAGCGCGGGACTTTTGGCGGGTCAGGTAAGTAAAACGGGGGCTCGGGGGGGGGGGCGGCATCATCAGATGTTTTTTCACCTTAATGCATAGATTGCATTAAGGTGACATTTTTTTTTCTTTTACAACTCCTTTAATTTGCTCTTAAAACTGTAATTTTGTAACTTTTGTAAATGCCAGTAAAAACGTGGCTGTGCCAGTAAATTTTGGTTGCTGTGTCCCCTGATGAAGTCACGTGACGTGACGATACGCGTCGGGATTGGAGCACTGGACACTGCACATCCTGACGGTCGAGAGACGAGCCCAATGCTCGTGGATGTTTGACACCAGTTTGTACAAATGTGAGTTTTTTTTATACCATTTTGTTTAAATAAATCTGTTTGCAACGGGATTATACTATGTGCCTCCCCTTTCCTCTCCACCTATAACCACCATTCTCTGAGCCACGGTTTACCGCCAGTGTTAGCCCATGTGATAAGGAGGAACAGGACAAGACAAGCAGGATCTGTTACGAGCTCGGCGCTCGTGGAGATAGGCTCCATATTCTGCTATTCTGAGTGAGTGCATTGTTATTGTATTTCTATCTGAGCCATAAGAAGGGTCACAGAATTACGCTATATACCTCCCTGTCACTTTTACATGTGTCCACCCAGAACTGGGTCCTCCAAGTATACCTCCTAATAGAGTGTGCCATCTGGTAACTGAGGACTACTAGGCTGTTAGTACAACAGCCGCGAGGTGAGCAGATAAGAGCCACAAGAGGTGTTCCTGCACTGTGAAGTTTTTCCATCTTTCAACACTCGGCTTTGGGATCACACTTTAGAGACTTTTTTAGTTTCTCCCACTTATTCACCATTATTTGCACTCTTTGTAGATGTGTATGTTTCTGGCATACCTTACTGCATCTTATTGTGTACAGGTTTATATATTCATTCACATGTTATATTGTGTTGTATTATTTATATTTATATTTGTTTACCTATGCACTGTTATTTGGACTATTGTATTCGCTGCTATTCGGATTATGCAATAGCTACTTGAGGTTATTTATATGTTCACATACTTAACCACTTGAGACCCGCGCTATTGACAAAAGACGTCAACAGCGCGGCTCTCAGGTGCCAACTGGACGTCTTTGGACGTCATTTCAAGTGCATTACCCGCGCGCGCCTCCGGGGGGCGCGCAGCGGGTAAACACTGTCCCGGCGCATCGCTGGGGAGCCGATGCGTGTACCTGGCGGCCGCGATGTCCGCCGGGTACACGCGATCGTTGGTAAGACAGCGGGGACGTGGAGCTCTGTGTGTAAACACAGAGCTCCACGTGCTGTCAGAGGAGAGAGGAGACCGATCTGTGTCCCTTTACATAGGGACACAGCATCGGTCACCTCCCCCAGTCACCCCCCCCCACACAGTTAGAACACACCCAGGCTACACATTTAACCCCTTCCTCACCCCCTAGTGTTAACCCTTCCCTGCCAGTCACATTTATACATTTTTATAGCACTGATCGCTGTATAAATGTGAATGGTCCCAAATTTGTGTCGAAAGTGTCCGATACGTCCGCCGCAATATCGCAGTCCCAATAAAAATCGCAGATCGCCGCCATTACTAGTAAAAAAAAAAATCATAAAAAAAAATCATAATTCTGTTCCCCATTTTGTAGGCGCTATAACTTTTGCGCAAACCAGTCGCTTATTGCGATTTTTTTTTTTACAAAAATACAAAAATACGTCGAAAAATACGTATCGGCCTTAACTGAGAAAAAAATTGTTTTAAAAAAAAAAAAAATAGGGATATTTATTATAGCAACAAGTAAAAAATATATATATTTTTTTTAAATTGTCGCTGTTTTTTTGTTTATAGCGCAAAAAATAAAAACCGCAGAGGTGATCAAATACCACCAAAATAAAGCTCTATTTGTGGGGAAAAAAAGGACGTCAATTTTGTTTGGGAGCCACGTCGCACGACCGTGCAAATGTCAGTTAAAGCGATGCAGTGCCGGAAGCTGAAATTTCGCCTGGGAACGAAGGGGGTTTATGTGCCCAGTAAGCAAGTGGTTAACATACCATGTTTCCCCTTTCCATTTCATGTTCCCCATCCCTTTGTTACACAGCGCAGACACTATTACTTTTTTCATTTGTCACTTTGTTTTCTATTAGGATAGATCAACAGGGGCCAGATTCACGTACGAGCGCGTAACTTTGTGCGGGCGTAGCGTATCCTATTTACGCTACGCCTCCGCAACTTGGATGGGCAAGTGCAGTATTCACAAAGCACTTGCTCCGTAAGTTGCGGCGGCGTAGCGTAAATGGGCCGGCGTAAGCCTGCGTAATTGAAATGTGGAAGAGGTGGGCGTGTTGTATGTAAATCAATCGTGACCCCACGTAAATGACGCGCCTAACGAACGGCGCATGTATAGTATCACGTCGAATTTACTCCATAAGATACGCCAGGCCCATTGCCTGTGACGTGAACATAACCTACGCACAGCCCCATTCACGTACGACTTACGTAAACGATAAAAAAAGATACGCTTGCCGACGTCCATACTTTGCATTACCTACGCCTCATATAGCAGGGGTAACTTTACGCCGGACGTAAGCCTTACGTAAACGGCGTAGACGGCGTAAACGCTGTAGCGTGCGCAAGTACGTTTGTGAATCAGTGTATCTACCTAATTTACAGATTTAATGCGTAAATCTACGGAAGAGCCCCCCTGCGGCCAGCGTAAATATTGCACCCAAGATACGACGGCGTAGGAGACTTACGCCGCTCGTATCTTGGCCAAATCTATGCGTAACTGATTCTAAGAATCAGGCGCATAGATACGACGGCTCACATTCGGACTTACGACGGCGTACGTGGATATACGCCGTCGTAAGTCTGCTGTGAATCTGGCCCCAGGTGTTTGCAGCAGTGCCCCCCTCCCTTCCCTGTTTTGGTTTAGCCCACGGACAGCGCAGGAGTCTTTCTTTGCATACATAGTGGTGACAATTGATGGCACAGTGGCTGCGTTTGATGGCATGGCACAGTGGCTGCGTTTGATGGCATGGCACAGTGGTGACAATTGATGGCACAGTGGCTGCGTTTGATGGGCCCAGTGGCTGCATTTGATGGGCACAGTGAGGCTGCAATTGTTTGTTTTTTTTTGTTTGTTTGCGCCCCCCAAAAATTTTGAGCACCAGCCGCCACTGTGTACTACAAACTGCAAGTGGCTGATACGAAGTAAAATTCAGGTACTTAGAATTTTTGCATTTAAAAAAGTACCTTTAATGACGTATTAATGACTACATGTGAATTTTATGTATGCCTGGAGCTCAGCTTTAACTTGTCTTGTCTCCCGTGTTGCAAAGCTATTACAATTTCCTAGGTACCGGCAAAGAATAGGAAAGAACTATAGCTTATCTACCTGTAGATCCCCCTTAAATGAATAGCAGATCCCCGGGGAGACAGTGACAGACGAATCTCTTATCTGACAATGAAATCACGTCCCTTAACAAAAGAAGCTTCACCTGTGCGATAACAAGCTTTTCCCCGAATGCCGGGCGCAACGTCTTTCCTCTGTTTTGCATGAAATAACAGGCAACAGAACAGACTACTTCCTCCATGCGGCTGAAAATAATGCAGCAGAGAATGCTTAGACAGTACATTATGGAGAATAAAAAGATATATACCTTCGCTGCTCCGCGCCTTTCTTCTCTGTAAGCTATTTCTGCAGTTTGAATAGAAAAGGCAAAATGATAAAAGATACAATCTCATCTGATTACAATGCAAAATTCTAGGAGGCCTAAAATGTTTAAATTAAAGCGAGACTGTTAAAGAATGTCTAAACCCAAAAGCAAAAATATTATGTCAGGCAGGTTATTAGTCCTTAGATGCAGGCCTGGACTGGCCATAGGGCATACCAGGCATATGCCCGGTGGGCCGCAGCGGCCCGTGGGCTGCGGCGGCCCGTGGGCTGCTGGTCATGTCTCTGTAATTTAGGGGGGTCTGTATTGTAGAGGGGGGCTGTAATGTAGGGGGGTTTGTATTGTAGAGGGGGTCTGTAATGTAGGGGGGGTCTGTATTGTAGAGGGGGTCTGTAATGTAGGGGGGGTCTGTATTGTAGAGGGGGGTCTGTAATGTAGGGGGGTCTGTATTGTGTAGGGGGGTCTGTACTGTAGGGAGGGGGTCTGTACTGTAGGGGGTCTGTGTAACATGCAGGGGGTCCAGGACTGTTAGGGGGGTGTCTGTATAACAAACTGTGGGGGGTATACCACGTCCAACGCCACCCCTCTGTCCAAGTATACCATGTCCACCGCCACCCCTCTGTTCAAGTATACCATGTCCACCGCCACCCCTCTGTCCAAGTATACCACGTCCACCGCCACCCCTCTGTTCAAGTATACCATGTCCACCGCCACCCCTCTGTCCAAGTATACCACGTCCACCGCCACCCCTCTGTCCAAGTATACCATGTCCACCGCCACCCCTCTGTTCAAGTATACCATGTCCAACGCCACCCCTCTGTCCAAGTATACCACATCCACCGCCACCCCTCTGTTCAAGTATACCATGTCCACCGCCACCCCTCTGTCCAAGTATACCACGTCCACCGCCACCCCTCTGTCCAAGGTTATACTTACCTCTTCATAAAAATAAATCAGGTTTGATTGACAACTTCTGTCTTTCATGAATCCATGCTGTCTGTTGCTTAAAATATATTTTTTCAGCAAGAACTCATCTATGTGGTCTTTTATTAAACTCTCCAGTATCTTCCCAACTATAGATCTATAGTTATTTGGTAACTGCCAATTATATCATTAGGAGAAGTAGTTCCCCCAAGTGCTGGATAAAGGCTAGAAAAATACCTCACCTGGCCCTCAGGCTGCAGATCCTTGCTCTAAAGAAAAAACTTTTTTTTTCCCACTATAGCCTATCAAGATTCTGAATGGGAGGGTCTGGTTCATTATAACCATGTGGTGCATTTTCAATATTCGGATGAAGAAAGTTGCAGTGTCTACATCTTTTTAATCTTTAGGGGGTATCTCATCAAAAAATACACTGCTATTGCAACGGATGCCTAAAATTTGACTTGTATTATAGGCCAGACTTTCCAGGAAAATCAGAGAGCTAATCACGCAAGCAGGACATTAGATTTCTGGAGGCTTCTGCACATCAATGGTTTACAGAATGCTTCCAGGTTGCCATATTACATTGATTTTTTAAAGAAATAACAGAAACTTCAAATTAAAAGTAGAAAGGTCAGTTTTAACAACATGCAATTACAAAATGGCTTAATAAATGCGTAGCACTACCCCCGGAGGAGCTGTTGGATTGTTTTGGGTGGCATGTTACCTCTATTTCCTCGCCATCTGGGGTATCAGATGGGAGTTGAGAAAAAATTCAATGTCCACACTTTAGACTTCTTTTTCTTTGATTTATTTGCTGAACTTGGTAAAAGAATAAAATAAGTAGTTGAAGAGGTATAAGGGTAACAGGTAATAGGTTCAGGTGCACACTTCTGTCCAGAAACACTCCTGCTTCCAGCAACGCAGCTTTCGTCACCACTCTAGCTAGAGTGGGTATTGCGCACCCAGATAGGCCTCTCTCACTAGCCTAGCAGCCAGGATGGCGCACGGAAATTGGTAAATTCTCTGCCACAGACCTTCCCAAGGATGGGAGGTTTGTTCCGTCCAAAATCCTCTCAACACAGGATTAAGCACCCAAGTCTCTCCCGATTAACTTCTTGCAAACTTAGAACTCACAGGCGACCATCATTCAGCCTTTCAGTAATAATGCATCCTTCGATGACGTTCAAGGCCTCTTCTGAGATGCCAGCCCCGTGCTCGGTGCTCTCCAAGATAGGTTCTTCATCAAATGGCTTCCTCCCTCGGGACGGACAGCACAGGACCACTCTGCAAACGTAGACCCAGTCTGACTACCGGGCCTACTTAGTAGATCACAACCCCAGACCAACGTGGTCCCGGAGCCAGGAACACATGAACACGCACCCCCGGCCAGGGGGGCCACTCACGGGGGGTGGTGGAACGACAGACCAGCGATCGACGACCCCGGCCAATGGCGTCTGTCCCTTAAATACTCCTCCCCAGCATGCACAACGGGATGATCAATCCCCACTGATTGGCTGCTGAATGGGAACACCCAAAACACCTTGACTTGACTGCTGCCACCCTTGGCCTGGGGTAATAACAGCACCCCAGACAACAATAGTGGTCACTCGGAGTACAGCCATGGCTGGAACAGAGGCCCAAAATTTGGAAAGAATCATACAGTCTGAGTCAACTAACTCTCAAACTACCCTCTAAATTTAAAGCAATGCTCGCTATAAAGTAGCAGGCCGCTACAAATGATTTTTTTTTTATATTGTTCTTTATAATATTTATATAATATTTTGTGGAACAAAAATGGAATTTCCCTTTGGATCAGTGTGATAAAGCACATAAATATATTCAATATTTCATGTCAGAAATGTTTGTTGTCTATGCTTACTGTTGAAAAACAAAAAACAGAAAGCCTTGGGGCAGAGGGACATGACATGAAGGCATTAAAAATATACTACTACTTTAATTTAAGCATCTCCAGGGATCTTAGCGTTCTGCTCACTGCTACACGTCACTGTGGACTTTTCAGTAGAACGCAGTGACTTTGTATCTTAACGATGACCAACTTGCCCGTGACAGCTGCAGGAGCAGATCTGAAGGTTAACGCAACCTTCAAGAATTGGACTGTTAAGGCAGCAGAAGGCTAGTATCTTGTTCAGCCTTCCCATTGGCTTTAGATTATTGCTGATTGGATATACCGTATTTTCCGGCGTATAAGACGACTTTTTGGATGCAAAAAAATGCATCCAAAGTCAGGGGTCGTCTTATACGCCGGTTACGGTCTCCGTGCAGCTGCGATCGCTCATGATTTAAAAGCCGCGCCGTCTTCTCAGCGTGTCCTGTGATAGGCGGAACACAAATCTTCCCAGCAGCGCCTCTGTTCTGTGTTCCGCCTATCACAGATGCCTTCTCATCCTCGGACGAGATGAGAAGGCATCCGTGATTGGCAGAACACAGAACAGAGGCGCTACTGGGAAAATTTGTGTTCCGCCAATCACAGGACACGCTGAGAAGACGGCGCGGCTTTGAAATCATGGACGCTCGCAGCAGACGGAGACTGTCACCGGCCTGCAAAACGTGAGTGATGGCACAGTGGGGGGGAAAGTGGGGGCAAGTGATGGCACTGTGTGGGCAAGTGATGGCACTGTGGGGGCAAGTAATGTGATGGCACTGTGGGGACATGTAATGTGATGGCACTGTGGGGGCATGTAATGTGATGGCACTGTGGGGGCATGTAATGTGATGGCACAGTGGGGGCATGTAATGTGATGGCACTGTGGGGGCATGTAATGTGATGGCACTGTGGGGGCAAGTAATGGCACAATGGGGGCATGTAATGGCAAAGTGGGGGCATGTAATGGCACAGTAGGGGCATGTAATGTAATGGCACAGTGAGGCATGTAATGGCATAGTGAGGCTTGAAAAAAGCCTGTTTCTGTCAGCAGTTGTTTCTGTCAGCGGTTGTTCTGGCTACCCCTCAGCTTCCAGAAAGACTAGAGGGAAGGGGGTAGTCTTATACGGCGAGTATATCCCAAAACCAAAATTTTTCCTGGAAAATTAGGGGGTCGTCTTATACGCAGAGTCGTCTTATACGCCGGAAAATACGGTATATATATATATATATATATATATATATATATATATATATATATATATACATACATATATATACAGTATCTCACAAAAGTGAGTACACCCCTCACATTTTTGTAAATATTTTAGACCACCTAGGGTAATAAAGTTGCAGATGAGCAGTTAAGCAGAAGTTAGAGCTAGTGGAATAGAACATTTGCATTAGTGGATAATCTGAAAATCTCCTAAGTAAACAGCCGGGACTGTTAGAGCGATGACTGGTAAGCCTTTATATACACTAAGGCCTCGTACACACTATAGGATAGCCAGAGGACAATGGTCTGAAGGACCGTTGTCTTAGGTTAACCTATGAAGCTGACTGATGGTCCGTCGTGCCTACACACCATCAGTTAAAAAAACGATCGTGTCAGAACGCGGTGACGTAAAACACAACGACGTGCTGAAAAGAACGAAGTTCAATGCTTCCAAGCATGCATCGACTTGATTCTGAGCATGCGCGGGTTTTTAACCGATGCTTTTGCATACTAACGATCGGTTTTGACCTATCGGTTACCAGTCCATAGGTTACATTTTAAAGCAAGTTCTCATTTTTTTAACCTAAGGTTAAATAACCTATGGGGCCTACACACGATCGGTTTGGACTGATGAAAACGGTCCTTCAGACCGTTGTCCTCTGGTTATCCTATCGTGTGTACGAGGCCTTAGCCATTCCTCTAAGGCCTTGTACACACGGTCAGACAAATCCGATGAGAATGGTCCGACGGGCCATTTCCATCGGTTCACCGCTGAAGTGGCCTGATGGTCTGATGTGCGTACGCACCATCATTCCAAAAAACGATCGGGTCAGAACGCGGTGACGTCAAACACACAACGTGCTGAATAAAACGAAGTTCAATGCTTCCAAGCATGCGTCAAATTGATTCTGAGCATGTGCAGGTTTTGAACCGATGCTTTTCTGTACTAACCATCGGTTTGGACCGATCGGGCAGTGGGCCATTGGGTCGATTTTAAAGCAAGTTTTAAAATTTTCGACCGAAGGATAACAGACCGATGGGCTGTACACACGGTCGGTTTGGACCGATGAAACTGAACCTCGGTCCATTCTCATCGGATTTGTCCGACCGTGTGTAGGTGGCCTTAGGCTGGCCATACACTAGTAGATTACCAAATGAACATTCATATGAAAATTAGTTTGGAAAATTTGATGGCTTGACAAATGCCTTTCGAAAGAAGTTCAAATGGCACAAGATGAAGAGTGAAGATTTTTAAATCAATATTCCCGCAGGGGGTTATTTACTAAAGGCAAATCCACTTTGTACTACAAATGCAAACTACAAGTGCAAAGTGCACTTGAAATTGCAATGAAAGTGCACTTGGAAGTGCAGTCGCTGTAAATCCGAGGGGGACATGCGAGGAAAATATAAAACAGCATTTTATCTTGCACATTATTGGATAATAAAATTAGCAGAACTTCCCCTTATTTCAGATCTTCCCCTCAGATTTACAGCGACTGCACTTCCAAGTGCACATCAATAAAATTTCAAGTGCACTTTGCACTTATAGTGAAAAGTGGATTTGTCTTTCGTAAATAACTTCCACAGTGTTGTTTTAGTTATGTCACAGTTATTTGGGACTGATATAACATCTTCTTTGGACTGATATACAATGCTGTGAAAAAGTATTTGCCCCCTTTCTGATTTTTATTTTTTTACATATTTGTCACACTTAAATGACTCAGATCATCAAACACATTTTATTATTACACAAAGATAACCCGAGTAAATACAAAATGCAGTTTTTTAAATAATGCTTTCATTTATTAAGGCAAAAAAGCTGTACAAACCTGTCTGGCTTTATGTGAAAAAGTAATTGCCCACTAAACCTAATGACTGGTTGTGCCACCCTTGGCGGCAACAACTGCAATCAAGCATTTGCGGTAACTGGCAATTGGTCTTTCACATTGCTGTGGAGCAATTTTGGCCATCTCTTCTTTGCAGAATTGTTTTAATTCAGCCACATTGGAGGGTTTTCTAGCATGAACGGCCTATATAAGGTCATGATACAGCATCTCAATTGGATTTGAGTCCAGCCTTTGACTAGGCCACTCCAAAACCTACATTTTGCTTTGTTTGAACCATTTGGAGGTGGACTCGCTCTTGTGTTTCGGATCATTGTCCTGCTGTATAACTCAAGTGCACTTGAGCTTGAGGTCAGGAACTGATGGCCGGACATTCTCCTTTAGAATTTTCTGGTAGATCTCAGAATTCCTGGTTCCATCAATTATGGTAAGTCGTCCAGGTCCTGAAGCAGCCCCAGACCATCACGCTACCACCATACCTCCCAACTTTTCACCATTAAACTGCGGGACAATGAAGTTGTTGAGCGGGAGAGTCTATATCATTTTTGTTTATTATATATTATTTCGCTACACAATTTTTATGGTATATTCATGTATAGCTACCTTAAGAAACCTATTAGGGTTCTTTCAAACGGGGCTGTCTGTGTATGGACTCCGCTTGTTCGGCGGGGGATCTCTCTGCTGATCACCGCTGAGCTGGCGGATGACAAGTCCGTCTCTGCTCACTGTGCAGAGATGGACCTGTCAGATCTCCACTCTCCTCTATGGCGGATCAGATGAAAACGGACCGCCTGTCTGTTTTTATCCGATCCAATCTGCCAGACGGATGGAAAATAGAGTTTCAATCTGCCTAAATGTAGCGGATCGGAGTGGATCGGATGTCAGTGGACATGTCACCGCTAACATCCCTCGCTCCATAGACCTGCATGGAGCGTCCGTTCAGGTCCACCTAATAAACTGACAGGGGGACCTAAACGGTCCGCCCATGTGAAAGAGCCCTTACGATCCAGCTTAAAGCGGTTGGTTCACCCTCATTACCAACATTTTAGCATTAAATGAGGCATAGTAGCGCGAGCTACAGTATGCCTGTATTTATTTTTTTTAGCCCCGTACTCACTGTGCAATCGTATAGATAAGATTCCGACTCCCTGCGGGGAATGGGCGTTCCTATCCAGAGGGAGGATGATTGACGGCCGGCTATGGCACGTCACGCTCCCCGAAGATAGCCGGAGTAGGTCTCGGCTCTTCACGGCGCCTGCGCACAGACTATGTGCAGGCGCCGTGAAGCGCCAAGTCCTATTTCGGCTATTTCCGGAGAAGCGTGACGTGCCATAGCCGGCCGTCAATCATGCTCCCTCTGGATAGGAACGCCCATTCCCCGCGGGGAGTCGGAATCTTATCTATACGATTGCACAGTGAGTACGGGGCTAAAAAAATAAATACAGGCATACTGTAGCTCGCGCTACTATGCCTAATTTAATGCTAGAAAAAAAAAATTGTTTTATTAGGGTGAACCCCCTCTTTAATTTTTCCCTGTTGCCAATACAAGCCCTGATAAAGCCCAATGAGCCCCTGAAACCTGTTGATTATCCATGTGATTTTTGCTGGGACCAATAAAAACCCCCTGGACAAAAAAATCTATGGTGCTCTAATCTCTCTGATATTCCAAAGACTCACAACAACCTATTCGCTTCTATTGAACTGCTGTTTCAACTTAAAAAACAACTTTATATTGGGGTCAAGTGCTTCACCAACACTTTTGTATCTGTTGCTAGGTTTGCCAGTTGACAGGCCAGTCACAGGGAAATACAAGGCATAGGTGGCAGTGGCAGTGGTCTTACGCACCATTTTACAACACAACTCTGGATACAAGTACTGTTTGCTGGAACTGTTTTAATATGGAACCAGGGGAATGAGGTATTAATATGCAGTCCGTGCAGCAATGAGTCAACTATTCAGCACGATGCTGGTAAAGCAGCAGCAATATTAACAGAAGGTGACAATTTAATAAAGACGACAGTGAAAGAAAATAAATTAAACTGATCCAAGATATTCATTGTGGGAAAGTAGATGCCAAAGCTGATTAAGACACAGAGGACGCCTTGTACACTATTACCACCCATTGTCGGCTATTCCAAACCACAGCATTATAATTTTATAGATTTTGTTGAAGAATCAAACAGGTAGATTTGGAGTCAAGCTGACATGACAGGAGAATCTTATTGGATTAGGTTTCTTTGTCCTCTGGTCTTACAGTGACGTCTTCAGAATCCACATCGGAAAAATTGGATGCCATTGACCTGGGCCCGCTTTACATTTGTCGGTAACAAGTTTAAAGCCATTGTAAGGCAGATTTGTCCTGATTACCTTCATTACCAAAAGTTCAGAATTAACCCCTTCCCGTCCAGCCTCGGCATTCCTTTAATATGACCTGGAGATAGGAAGGAGATCATGTGATCATGGGTGGTGGATGGAATGTAGCGCTAACCCTAATGTGGTATGGAAAAACACATAAAAGAATTCAAAACTAAATTAATAAAAAAGTCCCACGTGATAACAATCATTCAATATAAGAAGAACAGAGAAGTCCAACATAATAAGAATGTGGAAAAAAGGAACGCTCCAAGCCCTGCGACCTATGCTGTGCTCCCGCCCTGTAGCACTAACAGGTGCAGACTATGCGCTGATCTGTGGAAAAAAGAAATGATCCTGGACTGCCGCACTCTGATGAGCGATTTATTGAAACAAAATAAACAAAAGGATAAAATCCAAAGCTGTATCACATCCAAAAATTCATGCAACACTGCAATCAATGGTAGCATTGAGCAAGTCATGAGAACACACCTTGGGCTAGCAGAGCGCACACTCCTCATAGACAAGGGGTAACCTCATCTAATCAATGAGCACGATGAGTAGTATGGGGGGTGTGATCATGTGATCATGTAACCAGTGTTATTGGCTGTCAGAGTGGTCACACCAGCTGCTGATTGTTAATGGGAACCAATTGCTGTCTTTTGACAGCTCAGTCTTTGTGGTTGGATCAGCACAGAAACATCAAATGCCCAGTGATGCATATGTGCGGCGTATGAACATTAAATTCCACCCTTTTTCTGCCACACATACAGTATGTGTTACATATACAGTTAAAGAGGAGGTAACCAGAACATAAATTAACATGAGCTAATTAACTAATCATTTACCCAGACTAGGTGACTCCGAGATATGACCTTTCAGGGTAGACGTCATGTCACATCTACTCGCTCACCTGCTATACAATACACATTATCATAAGTGTAAACACAGGACATCTTCACACAATAGCAGGGTCAATTAGCACAGAGAACAGACAGATGGCTGGAGTTGGTGACATTAGCATCTAACAGTATGTGTCCCAACATTATGAATGAGTCACTCTTACAATTAACCCGTTGAGTTCAGAATCAACAAACAGTAAATAGTTCTTTACAGATATCCTGAAATATATAGTGCATACAAATTACATAATAATCCCATCTCAGGTAGTCCAAGATATAATTTCTCAGTCATCCTATGCCCCTAGTGGACATAGGATGATTTTAGACATAAGTGGGTCTGGGGATGTCCTGGGTGAGTCTGTCACACATATAATTCAGATTAAAACAACATTGAACTAAAGGCTGTAATGTAACAAAATAGGTAAAAAGCCAAGGGGGTGAATACTTTTGCAAGGCAGTATATAAGCCAGTGTTTGATAGCAACATCTACGTACCCTTATTAAAACGGAAGTAAACCCATCCATAAAACGTGCCAGAAATGTAACACTCCCATTGGTTTCAACCAAACTGTCAATCCATCCAATGGCTTGTGTCATAATTGAGCACATGTGCAGCATCATGGCAGTTGTAGATTAAACAGAGGCAAAGATGGCAGCTTCCTTGGCTGAAATCTATAGGAGGGTTTACTTACACTTTAAGTCACTAAATATAAGCTCTAGTCATGGGTGGCTGTAAAAAAAACTTTCAGTACTGCTCTTTTTTTTCCCATCAGACTCTCTGGCCCGGATTCAGATACATTGGTGCATCTTTTGGCAGGCGTAACGTATCTCAGATACGTTACGCCGCCGGAAAATAGGGCTCAAGTCCCGTATTCAGAAAGAACTTGCGCCCTAAGTCTGCGTCTGTGGTCCGGCGTAAGCCTGCCTAATTCAAATGGGGATGGTGTGGGCGTGTTTTATTCAAATGAATGGTGACCCCACGTATTTTACGTATTTTACGAACGGCGCATGCGCCGTTCGTAAAAGAATCCCAGTGCGCATGCTCGAAATTACACCGCAAATCGCCATTGCTTTAGACGTGACTGTAACTTACGTACAGCCCTATTCGTGAACGACTTACGCAAACGACATCAAATTTTCAAAACTCGACGCGGGAACGACGTCCATACTTAACTTAGGATACCCCTCATATAGCAGGGGTAACTTTACGCCGGAAAAAGCCTAACGTAAACGACGTAAAAAAATGCGCCGGGCGGACGTACGTTTCTGAATCGGCATATCTACCTAATTAGCATATTCATCGCGCAAATATAAGGAAGCGCCACCTAGCGGCCAGCGTAAATATTCAGCCTAAGATACGACGGTGTAAGACACTTACGCCGGTCGGATCTTAGGTAAATCAATGCGTAACTGATTCTATGAATCAGTCGCATAGATACGACAACACAACTCAGAGTTACGACGCCATATCCGGAGATACGCCGTCGTATCTCCTTTCTGAATCCGGGCCTCTGTGTGGGGTTGGGGCTACTACTCAACAAGTAAACTATGTTCCCTGCAGTCGTGTCAAGGTTTTGTTTTAAATGGTCTGTACTATTTAAATTAAAATGTCTTCTTTATTTATTTATTTATTTTTGCTCAGCCTAGAAGTACCGTACATCTTCTGTATTTGACATGTGAATTTGGTTTACAATGAACACTTATTACGGCTCTGTTCTGCAATGTTCTGGCTGTCTATTGTTAAGCTACACTTCTGCAGTTACACATCACTAGAGATACTTGAGTCTTACATAAACCCTTTATTACATCCTAAATCGTTCATGTAAAATAATTAGTTTATCTTGTGTTACAGTCATAGTGCTACTCAATAGTTTTTTACTATAGTGGGAGCTACAAAAGAGGCCATAAAAATAATGCAACTTCGAAAACATCTCTTAAAGCGGAGTTCCACCCAAAAAATCCACCCAGAGGGATTCGTATTCCGAATTTTCTTCTAATTTACCAATCTTTTTCATTTCAACATGTTCGAATCAGTTGAAATCGAAAAATGTTAGATTTTTTTTTTTTATTCAAATGTGGCAAAGTGAACAAACAAAAGAAAAATCTTCATCAAACGATTACAAAATTAATCTTATGCCACGTACACACGACCGTTTTTCAGGTTGTAAAAAATAAAAATTTTAATGGTCTAGAAAAAACGAAAACATTTTCAACCCGATCGTTAAAACGGCCTTGCCTTGCCTACACACGATTGTGGAAAAAAAATGCTCTAGCAAAGAGCGGTGACGTACGACGGCACTATAAAGGGGAAGTTCCATTTGGATGGCGCTACCCTTGGGGCTGCTTTAGCTGATTCCGTGTTAGTAAAAGACGATTCGCGCTTTTCAGTCTGTTACAGCGTGATGAATGTGCTTACTCCATTATGAATGGTAGTTGTACCAGAACGAGCGCTCCCGTCTTACAACTTGCATCTGAGCATGCGCGTTTTTTTCACGTCGTTAAAGCCCACACACGTTAAAAACGACATTGTTAAAAACGTTGTGAAAAATTAGAGCATGTTCGAAATTTTTATTGGCCAATTTTGACGCACAAAATTCCACGCATGCTCCGAATCAAGTACGAGATGGAAGCGATCGGTCTGGTAAAACTAGTGTTCGTAATGGAGATAGCACGTTCGTCACGCTGTAATGGACTGAAAAGCATGAGGCTGAAAATGCTCTGGAGTCCACACACGATTGTTTCTAATGACATAAAAAAAAACGTAATTTTTTACAACCCGAAAAACAGTCGTGTGTATGCGCCATTACAGTCATAGTGCTACTCAATTGTTTTTACTATGGTGGGAGCTACAAAAGAGGCCATGAAATAATGCAACTTCAAAAACATCTCTTAAAGCGAAGTTCCACCCAAAAAATCCACCCAGAGGGATTCGTATTCCCGAATTCTCTTTATGTCTTTTTCCGAATTTTCTTCTAATTTACCAATTCTTTTCATTTCGACACGTTCGAATCAGTTGAATCAAAAAATGTTAGATTTTTTTTTTTATTCAAATGTGGCAAAGTGAACAAACAAAAGAAAAATCTTCATCAAATGATTACAATTACTCTTAACAAAAATAGCATAATTTGTCAATGACACAAACAGTCTTTGATTTTGGAAATATGTTTACAGTTTGAATTTGAATGGAATTCAAGGTAAAATTTACATTTCAATGTGTCTATACTGTAATTCGGGTGTTCTGATATATCCGAATCTCCGAATAACGAAAAATTAATCTGAATATTTTTTCAGAACGAAACAAATCACACATGTCTAGTATGGGACCCCTACTTTAGATCTTGTTGTGTGCAGGTCTGAAAAGTATGTTTTGGTTGGACTTACTTTATAACAATTTCCCCTGAATTGGTCAGAAGCACTACCCGGGCTCCACTTGCTATGTCTTCCTAAGTGAAATGATTTAATCTGAACTAAACAATGGTACTTACCATTTAATAACATTATGAAATGCGTATAGAATGGGGAAAAAAAAAAAAGAATACTGATTTCCAGTGTTTTTTTCCGGTTTCAGAAGTGCTATTTTGTCTGGATTTCTCATTCCATTTAAAATGTCCTTGAGTTTGTCAAGAGGGGATTCGTTTTTACTGTTCATGCTCGACAGAATCACCCCCTATACTTATTGAAGGCAATTATTAAGCAAGATTAATACAACATTAGAATGTACATGGCAGATGGGTCCTCTGAAAGAAATCTTACAAAACCAACAATCGAAGATCAAGCATCATAAGGTGACGGTACATACTCCCCAGTAACATGATAGTCCTCCAAAAGTCCCACAACTGCCTATGAAATTATTGACTTCCTGAAAGAGCATATGGACACCACCAACCTAAATCTGAGGACCTGAACAACTGCATCATTGGTACATAGAAGGCCAATGGAATGCAGGGATAATCCATCTTAACTCTCAGAAGGTTGGCAGCAGTTTGAGGAGTTTCAGAGCCCATTTAACACTTTACAATTCTTGATCCATTGAGAATCACGTCATGTTCCCATATGCCAGGGGTGTGTAGCACTCCTGCCCCTCATTCCAGCATCAATGTCAGGACCTTGCTTGGGTATCCTGCTGGTTGCACTGTTGTGTTGAAAACCAAAAGGTGTAGTTCTGGTGGCCACCAGCGGGTGTCTCCGAGCAGATGGACCATACAGGTTCACAGTCCGACTTCCCGCCCTCATGACTGCATCGATTTGACACAAACTCCACAGTCTTTCCCTCTGGCTCTACATCCAGATCCCCCCCTGGCATGCCTCTCCCAGATCTCTCCACTGTTCTTTTCCATCACCAACACCTGCCCTGAACCCTTCCTGAAGGACTTACTCCGGAGGTGCGGACCAACTGTCTCTTCCAGCTCTTGTTCCAGGACACCTCTCCATGACCGTGTAAGGAGAGGCTCCCTCGGCCTGAGGTACATCCTCCCCCTAGATGGAGGTTCCTCCAGGCACGACAGTCTAACACTCCATCCTTCAGTTTACCCAGCTGACACCCCCCCCCCCCAGCAGGCTGACCCTGGGTATATGTAGGAGGCCTGCTCCTTGCCAATCCTAGTTGGGGATTGGTCAGAGCTCCTCACATGTACCCCATGTCACTCCAGCTCGCTGCCCTGCCCCTTTTCTAGAACATTCTCCCTGGAAACAGAGGAGGTGCCCAAGAGCTGAAGTACATGTCAGTCACCTACTGCTACACTAAACCACTCCCCTGCCCCCAGACCAAAACAAACAGGCCTAGCTCGCAGCATAGTTCTGCTTAAATTTACCTGCACTGGCAGCTTACACAAAAAAAGCTTACACTTAAGGTAGAGGGTGCCACACTATGATAAAACTTCAACATTAAAGAACAAGTCCAACTGAATGTGACATTGTCTATTGACCATAATATGACCCAAATAAATGCTTGCCTAAAGTGACGCAACTTCTATTCTCCCCTTCATTGCTCTGTCACCACTGCTGCCATCATAGGTTTGCGCAGCCTGTAGCATTAGGGTGTGCACCTGAAAGCTCAAAAACACGGTACCGATCTCTCACTGTGTTCAATCAGAAAGGGAAGGGACCGGTAAATGACATTACCCCTTCCCCCACTCATCCTGAAATATCATGTGTGTGTGCCCACTGCAGTAGCCTATGGGAGAGGAGGGAAGCCAGCCATGCTGTTGGAGGGGGCACCGGGCAGCAGGGGGAAGTTTCACTGCAGGGGGTGATTAGGGTGTGCCTGGGCACACCTGGCACACCCTGTGCGCACGCCTATGGCTGCCATCTTCTTCTGGCTCTGGAGTATTCAGTATTCAGGCAGTTTTTTTTCTTGGCTGGCCACAGATTAAACCTCCACATTTGTGGTCCCAGCTGCGTATGTTGGGCAGTCACTACACACTTATGCCGCCTACACACGGTCGGAATTTCCGACAACAAATGTTCGATAGGAGCTTGTTGTCGGAAATTCCGACCATGTGTAGGCTCCATCGGACATTTTCTGTCGTAATTTCCGACAACAAAAATTTGAGAGCTAGTTCTCAAATTTTCCGACAACAAAATCCGTTCTTGTAAATTCCGATCGTGTGTGGACAATTTCGACGCACAAAATTCCACGTATGCTCCAAATCAAGTACGAGATGGAAGCGATCGGCCTGGTAAAACTAGCGTTCGTAATGGAGATAGCACATTCGTCACGCTGTAACGGACTGAAAAGCACGAGGCTGAAAAGCGCAAATCGTCTCTCACCAGGTTTCTACTAACACGACTGGTATTGAACTTCCCTTTAATAGTGGCGTCGTACGTCTTGTACGTCACCGTGATCTTGGGGTTTGGAATTTCCGACAACATTTGTGCGACCGTGTGTATGCAAGACAAGTTTGAGCCAAAATCTGTCGAAAAAAAATTGCACGGTTTTGTTGTCGGAATTTCCGATCGTCTGTACGCAGCATAGGGGCCCAGACACACAATTGTGCTGCATTAGCAGTACAGGGCCAACAGGAGTTCTCATTCGTCACCATTCTTTTCAAAGCTAGGCAAACGTTTTTGGATTGACATACACTTTAATTTAGGTTTTCTGTGCAGAAGTGACCACCACGTATTGCAATTTTGGTCAGAAATGATAGAGTGATTCGAGGGGTATGTTTGAGACCATCCTTATCCCTAAAAGAACATGTGAGAAGTCTGCATCTCTATAAAGGGCACCAGGCATTAGAGCTGCCATATCACTACCAATTAGATAAGAACAAATGGCTGATATTGTGGGCTCTGCATAATGTGACAGAATGATGTATGTGCTGAAAGAGGCATGCGGCGCCTTCGACAGCCTCCTCTGTCACTCCAGAAGCAGGAGTCCCACTACCAGCACGGAGCAGACATTGTCACAACCAGTGAGGGACACAATCTGTCAACATTTACTGGCGTGCTGAGGCCAAGGCAGGGCTTCGTTCCTTCATGTATAATAACCTGGCTGGTGGTACAGAGAGCAAATTGTCTTAAAGAGAGAGGAAAAGGGAAAAAGGTGGTGCAGAGACATTAACACAAGTGGAATAATGAAGTCAGACTTGTGACATTTATCTTATTTCTGCATGTAGGGCTGCCATCAAGAATTATGGGGTCCCTTACTCAGCTTCAGGCATGGGCCCCCTGGAGCAGAGAACCGGGGGGGGGGGGGGGGGTAGCCATTCAGGGCCCTTTAACCACTTCCCGCCCGGTCAATATACAATTGCCGTCCGGGAAGTGGTTGTGAAATCCTGACTGGACGTCTATTGACGTCCTGCAGGATTTCATGCCGGCGTGTGCCCGTGGGGGCACGCAGCGTGGCGATCGGTGGTGCGGGTGTCAGTCTGACACCCTGCATCTCCGATCTCGGTAAAGAGCCTCCGGCGGAGGCTCTTTACCACGTGATCAGCCGTGTCCAATCATGGCTGATCACAATGTAAACAGGAAGAGCCGTTGATAGGCTCTTCCTAACTCGCATCTGATAGACGTGAGTAGAGGAGAGCCGATCGGCGGCTGTCCTGACAGGGGGGGGTTCACGCTGATTGTTTATCAGTGCAGCCCCCCCTCGGTTGCCCACACTAGACCACAGGGAAGCTGCCAGGACCACCAGGGATTGGAGGAAACATGTGGATGGCCAGGTACATCCCCCATGGCCATCCACATGTAAAAAATATGCACAATAGATGCCAATCAGTGCCCACAAATGGGCACTGACTGGCAACATGGGCACTGATTGGAAAAATTGTAAATAAACAAGTGCCACCCCTCAGTGTCCATCAGTGCCACTCCTCAGTGTCCATCAGTGCCACCCCTCAGTTTCCATCAGTGCCACTTCTTAGTGCACATCCATGCCCAGTGCCCACCTATCTGTGCCACCCATAAGTGCCACCCATATGTACCCATCAGTGCCACCCATATGTACCCATTAGTGCCACCCATATGTGCCCGTCAGTTAAAAAATAAACTTACTTATTTACAAAAAATTAACAGAAAAAAATAAAAACTTTATTTTTTTTCAACATTTTCTGTCTTTTTTTAGTTGTTGCGCAAAAAAAAAAAAATCGCAGAGGTGATCAAATACCACCAAAAGAAAGCTCTATTTGTGGGAACAAAATTATAAAAAAATCGTTTGGGTACAGCGTAGCATGACCGCGCAATTGTCATTCAAAGTGCGACAGCGCAGAAAGCTGAAAATTGGCTTGGGCAGAAAGCTGCGTAAGTGCCTGGTATGGAAGTGGTTAATAAAAAAAAAAAAATTGAAAAATATATATATACATTTTTTTTAATAAGAAATAAAAGGGGGGGGGGTTGCCATCCGGGCCCCTGGGGACCTCTGGGCCCTTTAATAAAAAAATAAAATAAAGAAATAAAAAAAAAATTATAAAAAAAAAATTATAAAAAAAAATTTATAAAAAAAAATATTATTTTTTTATAAAAAAAAAGATAATTTTTTTATAAAAAAATAAATATTATTTTTTTATAAAAAAAAAATGTTATTTTTTTATAAAAAAAAGGGGGGTTGCCATCTGGGGCCCTGGGGACCTACGGGCCCCTTACAGGTGTACTGCCTGTACCCCCCTGATGGTGGCCCTGCATGCATGTCATGTAGATGTATCTTGAACTAACTTACGAAGTACACAGAACAATTCAAGAGAGATTGCATTTTTAATGTCCCTATCACACTCATGCATTTACCCACTTCAGCCCCTGAAGAATTTAACCCCTTCCTGACCAGAGTACTTTTTGCGATTCGGCACTGCGTCGCTTTAACTGACAATTGCGCGGTCATGCGACGTACTGGTAGTCTTCACGGCTTGGATGTCCTCCAGAAACTCAGAAACCCTGGTGCATTCAGCAGGCTGCAAGGCGCAGCAGACCCAATACCATAAGCTGAGAGCGGGAACAGACCAACACCAACAGTCTCATGTCTACACCAAATGATCATGTGTCCCCTGTTACCTGGAATTGCTTGTTAATCAGCTGTTGACCAAACAAGTCCTGGGCCCGGGATTCAGATACAATAGTGTATCTATCGGCGGGCGTAACGTATCTCAGATACGTTACGCCGCCGTAAATTAGGGCGCAAGTTCCGTATTCAGAAAGAACTTGCGCCCTAAGTTAAGGCGTTTTAACGTATGTGGTCCGGCGTAAGCCCGCGGAATTCAAATGTGGATGATGTGGGCGTGTTTTATTTAAATTAATTGTGACCCCACGTATTTGACGTTTTTTTACGAACGGCGCATGCGCCGTCCGTGAAAGAATTCCAGTGCGCATGCTCGAAATTAAGCCACAAATCGTCATTGCTTTAGACGTGAACGTAAATTACGCACAGCCCTATTCGCGAACGACTTACGCAAACTACGTAATCAACGTAAAATTCGACGCTGGCCCGACGTCCATACTTAACATAGGATACGCCTCATATAGCAGGGCTAACTTTTCGCTAACGTAAACGACGTAAAAAAAATGCGCCGGGCGGATGTACGTTTCTGAATCGGCGTATCTACCTAATTTGCATATTCCTCGCGTAAATTGACGGAAGCGCCACCTAGCGGCCAGCGTAAATATGCTGCCTAAGATATGACGGTGTAAGAGACTTACGCCGGTCGGATCTTAGGGAAATCTATGTGTAACTGATTCTATGAATCAGGCGCATAGATACGACCCCGCACACTCAGGCCCCGTACTCACGACCAAACATGTCTGCTGAAACTGGTCCGCGGACCAGTTTCAGCGGACATGTTCGTTCGTGTGTAGGCAGTAACGGACAGAATTCCAGCAAACAATCGTCGGCCAGACCGTTTTCCAACGAACAACTGTTTCCTGGTCTTGCTTTAAAACAGTCTGCTGGAATCGTGTCCGTCAGACATGTTCGGTCGTCTGTACACAAAATCAGCGTACAAAAACCCCGCGCATGCTCAGTCCAAATGAGGAGACGGGAGCGCTCGTTCAGGTAAAACTCGCGTTTGTTTGGGATATGGCACATTCGTCATTAGAAACCTTTTATTCTAGCAAGAGAACAATGTCTTAAAAAGGCGCACTAAACCACATTTTCTTGCCTCGTTTTATTAATTCTTCTCTTGCTAGAATAACCCCGTTCTCTTGCTGATGCAATTTCAATAGAGTTGTCCCATACTGAAATGTCACATTTCTTGCTTGTGATGTAATCCTTTAACCACTTGACAACTGGGCACTTAAACACCCTTAATAACCAGACCAATTTTCAGCTTTCGGTGCTCTCACATTTTGAATGACAATAACTCAGTCATACAACACTGTAACCAAATGAAATTTTTGTCCTTTTTTTCCCACAAATAGAGCTTTCTTTTGGTGGTATTTGATCACCTCTGCGGTTTTTATTTTTTCCGCTATAAATGAAAAAAGAACGAAAATTTTGTAAAAAAATGAATTTTTCTTCATTTCTATTATAAGATTTTGCAAAAAATGAATTTTTCTTCATAAATTTGGCCTAAAATGTATACTGCTACATATCTTTGGTAAAAAAAAAAAAAAATATTTGGATATTATTTAGTCTGGGTGAAAGTTATAGGGTCTACAAGCTATGGTACCAATTACTGAAAATTGATCAATTTGATCACATCTGAAGTACTGACGGCCTATCTCATTTCTTGAGACCCTAACATGCCAGAAAAGTACAAATACCCCCTAAATGACCCCTTTTTGGAAAGAAGACATTCCAAGGTATTTAGAAAGAGGCATGGTGAGTTTTTTGAAGTTGTCATTTTTTCCCACAATTCTTTGCAAAATCAAGGTTTTTTTTTTTTTTGGTTTTTTTTCCACAAAAGTTTCATATTAGCAGGTTATTTCTCACACACAGCATATGCATACCACAAATTACACCCCAAAACACATTCTGCTATTCCTCCCGAGTATGGCGATACCACATGTGTGAGACTTTTACACAGCGTGGCCACATACAGAGGCCCGACATGCAGGGAGCACCATCAGGCGTTCTGGAACACCCAGACCAATTCTGACATTCCTCTCCTACATGTAAAAATCATCATTTATTTGCTAGAAAATTACATAGAACCCCAAAACATTATATATGCTTTTTTAGCAAAGACCCTAGAGAATACAATGGCGGTCGTTGCAACTTTTTATCGCGCATGGTATTTGCACAGCAATTTTTCGAACGCATTTTTTTGGGAAATAAAACAGTTTTGTGCTTTTTAAAAAAAAAAACATTAAAGTTAGCCCAATGTTTTTGCATAATATGAAAGACGAAGTTACGCCGAGTAAATAGATACCCAACATGTCACCCTTCAATATTGCACACGCTTGTGGAATGGCGCCAAACTTCGCTACTTAAAAATCCCCATAGGTGACGTTTTAAATGTTTTTACTGGTTACATGTTTTTAGTTACAGAGGAGGTCTGGGGCCAAAATGATTGCTCTCGCTCTAACGTTCGCAGCGATACCCCACATGTGTGGTTTGAACTCAGTTTTCATATGTGGGCGGGACTTACGTACACATTCGCTTCTGTATACGAGCACGCGGGAACAGGGGCGCTTTAAATATTTATTTTTTATTTTTATTGTTCATTTTACTTAATTTATTTTAGTTTGACACGTTTTTCCCCAAAAATAAATGTTTTGATCACTTTTATTCCAATTACAAGGAATGTAAACATCCCTTGTAATAGGAATATAGCATGACAGGTCCTCTTTACAGTGAGATATGGGGTCAATAAGACCCCACATCTCACCTCTAGGCTGGGAAGCTTGGAAAAAAACAAGAAAAAAAACAAGAAAAAAAACGATCCTGGCTTCGATCGCAGCGGTGAGTCAGAAGAAGCACCGGAGGGCGAAGGGAGTGGGGACGTCCCTTTTTGCCTCCCGTAAGAACGATCAAGAGGCGGAACAGCCGCCATGATCGTTCTTATGGTGTAGAGAATCGCCGGCTGAAAAAAATGATATCTGAATGATGCCTGTAGCTGCAGGCATCATTTAGATATCCCTGCACAAAGTCAAGGACCTCATATGACGTGGGCGGGAAGTGGTTAAAACACATTTTTTTCCCCAGAGTATTTTCTGGGTATTGCAGAGTATTGGCCGGGGTATTGCAAAGTATTGGTGTGGGGGTATTGCAGAGTATGGTGCGGGGGTATTGCAGAGTATGGTGCGGGGGTATTGCAGAGTATGGTGCGGGGGTATTGCAGAGTATGGTGCGGGGGTATTGCAGAGTATTGGTGCGGGGGTATTGCAGAGTATTGGTGCGGGGGTATTGCAGAGTATTGTGTGGGGGGTATTGCAGAGTATGGTGCGGGGGTATTGCAGAGTATGGTGCGTGGGGTATTGCAGAGTATTGTGTGGGGGGTATTGCAGAGTATTGTGTGGGGGGTATTGCAGAGTATGGTGCGGGGGTATTGCAGAGTATTGGTGCGGGGGTATTGCAGAGTATTGGTGCGGGGGTATTGCAGAGTATTGGTGCGGGGGTATTGCAGAGTATTGTGCGTGGGGTATTGCAGAGTATTGTGCGTGGGGTATTGCAGAGTATTGTGCGTGGGGTATTGCAGAGTATTGTGCGTGGGGTATTGCAGAGTATTGTGCGTGGGGTATTGCAGAGTATTGTGCGTGGGGTATTGCAGAGTATTGCGAGTGGGGTATTGCAGAGTATTGCGAGTGGGGTATTGCAGAGTATTGCGCGGGGGGTACTGCAGAGTATTGCGCGGGGGTATTGCAGAGTATTGCGCGGGGGGTATTGCAGAGTATTGCGCAAGGGGTACTGCAGAGTACTGGCAGGGGGTATTGCAGAGTATTGCGCGGGGGTATTGCAGAGTATTGCGCGGGGGTATTGCAGAGTATTGCGCGGAGGTATTGCAGAGTATTGCGCGGGGGTATTGCAGAGTATTGCGCGGGGGTATTGCAGAGTATTGCGCGGGGGTATTGCAGAGTATTGCGCGGGGGTATTGCAGAGTATTGCGCAAGGGGTACTGCAGAGTATTGCGCGGGGGTATTGCAGAGTATTGCGCGGGGGTATTGCAGAGTATTGCGCGGGGGTATTGCAGAGTATTGCGCGGGTGTTTTGCAGAGTATTGCGCGGGTGTTTTGCAGAGTATTGCGCGGGTGTTTTGCAGAGTATTGCGCGGGTGTTTTGCAGAGTATTGCGCGGGTGTTTTGCAGAGTATTGCGCGGGTGTTTTGCAGAGTATTGCGCGGGGGTATTGCAGAGTATTGCGCGGGTGTTTTGCAGAGTATTGCGCGGGTGTTTTGCAGAGTATTGCGCGGGTGTTTTGCAGAGTATTGCGCGGGTGTTTTGCAGAGTATTGCGCGGGTGTTTTGCAGAGTATTGCGCGGGTGTTTTGCAGAGTATTGCGCGGGTGTTTTGCAGAGTATTGCGCGGGGGTATTGCAGGGAAGGCAGAGCATTGCAGAGTATTGCGCAGAGAAGGCAGAGTATTGCAGGGGTTAATGCAGGGATGGCTGAGCAGGGATGGATGGATCTGTGACTGCAATAGTCACAGATCCATCCCACACTGCTGCTGCCATCCGCGCTCTCCTCTCACACTGTACCGATCGGTACAGCGAGAGGAGGGAGGAACCGGCGTCATCAGATGACGCCGGTTTGTTTACCTGTGGTCGCGCCGTCATTGGACGGCGCGATCACATGGTAAAAGACCGGCGTTGCCGGTCAGTTACCGTGATCTGTGTAGCGCCGGGTCTCATAGACCCGGCGCGCACAGAATTTTCTGTGTGCGCGCCCGAGGCGGCGCGCATTACTGCTTCTGGTGGGCGCCGTTTCAGAACGGCGACCCCCAGTTAAGCAACCACCTTGCCGCCGTTTGTAGACGGCGGCTGGTGGTTAAGTGGTTAATAATGTTTTCTATGCCAGACGTGTGTTTTGGTTGGTGGTCCTCCATAATTTATAGTAGTCATTTTTGTAAAGGAATGTGCATTTTTTGTTGTTTTTTTGTTGTTTCTAGTTATGTCACCATTTTAAATATTTTATTTTTACATGTTTTTTTTTTTTTTTTTTTTTTGTGTTTCATTAGAGAATATTAAACCATGTTGGCACACCAAATGTCCCCCCCCCCCCAAGGAGTGTGTCCTTTGTAAATTACCCATTGTATATTTATTAAAGGTTTGCTGCCTAATAATCCCCACAGTATAACAAACAATAGACATGTTTTCAAATGAAAGCAAAAAGCCTTTTATTCAGGCAAATGTCATCTCAAAAAATAAACAGAACGGCAGCACTAGAATAGATAGCAAACTATATGCAAACTTGCATTTCCAACATGGTGAAGGATAAACTTACAAGCCTCAGGAGCCAAACACAAAAATATGAAGCAGCAGCACACAAACAAAGGAACCCAAACTGTGGTAGTACAAACAATATGTCCTTTATGTGGAAGGAAATGGAAGGCAGAAAATCAACGTTTCCTCCTCTTTCCAGCCTTCCCTCCAGGCAGCCTTCCAGCGGATCTAACACGGGGTCTTGCAGGTGGGGTCGATGTGGCAGCAGGAGGATGGTGTTCCGCAAGCCGGGCCGGGTCACATAGCCCAGTCTCTGGGGTCAGCAGGCCCCTCTGCATCCACCAAAGGACCTGGTTCATCAGGGCCTTTGCCAGTCTTCTCTGGTCCTCCTCCCCTTCATTCAAATCATGTGCCAATGAGGCACTGAAGGCCTCTGTGGGGTTGAGGGGGGCCCTCATGATGGCGCTTGCCTCCTGTATCATGCGGAGGCTTGCCTCCTCCACAGGCCTCAACTGCCTCCTTCGGCCTGATGGCCTCACCTGGGGGGGAGAAGACTGGCTGGTGGTGGTTCTCCTGGCCGGGGGGACCTGCTGCAGGCCACTGGGCCCAGCCTCCTCCTGGCTGCCACTGACCCCGGCCTCCTCCTGGCTGCCACTGACCCCGGCCTCCTCCTGGCTGACAGACACCTGAGGATCTGCCACCTCCTGGCTGATCTCTTCTTCCTGTGTGGAAAAAAAAG
The DNA here is from genome assembly GCF_905171775.1 of Rana temporaria. NCBI lineage: Eukaryota > Metazoa > Chordata > Amphibia > Anura > Ranidae > Rana > Rana temporaria. Next base: position 22,616,146 of record NC_053499.1, on the reverse strand, counting down.
GACATTTTTTACAATTTCGCTAAATCAAACCACACTCATTTTCATGTTTTTCGTTTAGTATTTTCTGTTCATTATTACTTGAATACACTCTACTTCTGACCCCTGCAGTTGTCATCTCTGACACCTATTTGTCTGAACACCTTTTTTTTTGCTTTTTCCCAGCTTGGCTTTTTTTTTACAATATCTAATCATTAATCCACCAAGAATTATTTACGCCAGAAATATAGAGGAAACTACTATACCTCCTCATCGAAGGGTGGCAGATCTGCATCTCTGTCAGCCAGGCCCTCTTCCTCCGACTCTGCAGGGCTGTGGTCATCTGGGGAAGGTCCGCTGGAAGGTAGCATGGAGGAAAGGTTGGAAGAAAGACTCGACATCGTTTTTCTGCCTTCCATTTCGTCCCGCAAAAAAGCCATCTGTTTATAATACCACAGTTTGGGTTCCTTTGCTTGTCTTGCTGCTGCTCCCGATTTTTGGCTTTTATTAGCTTTGTATGCTCTCCTGTATGTGCTTCTGAGGTTGGCAAGTTTATCCTTCACCATGTTGGCAGTGCATCCTGGCACCCAAGTTTGCATATAATTTGCTAGCTCTTCTAGTGCTGCCGCTCGTACCTCTTTATTGCAATATAAAGAGTGCTTGGAATTCCACAGGATGGGCGTCTCCTGATATTTTTGGAGTAAGGCCTCTATAGATTCCTTGGTTTGTAGGAGGTCCATTGAATAGTTTGAAAAATTATATTTCTTTTGGAGTCTAGATTACAAAAACATAAACCACAGAAAAATAAATATTCCAAAGGATCAGCGTTGACCTTGATCTAATATGTGTCTTCAAATTTATTACCTATATCTAATTACAAACACAGTCTCTCTTGTTTAAACAATGATTGGCAGCTCGGCCGCATTGCTTGTACCAAACATTGATTTGCTAGATGCAGAGCCATTGTTCACATTGCAGTAAATATTTTTAATATAGAAAAATAAACAATGCTTACAAATGACAGTATTCATCTAGGCACTCTTTCATGTGTAAATCTCATGCCCCTGACAATGGATGACATAAAAGACACTTCCTAATGACCTCTGTACAACCAACACTTGAACAATACTTTGCCTGATCTGAATACACCATTCAAAAACTTGTCAATGAGGTACAGCATTGTTGACATCTCTATTTTGTGAGGTGTCCAAAAGCATTTGGATACCAAAATAACATTGTGGTACCCCATAGACAGAAGAGCTTAAAAAGGGTGCAACCAACAGCCCAAACCCCCATCCCATGTGTCTACATTTTCAAGGCCTCTGCTGATCACATTTTTAATTTCCTTACCTTCCTGTCTCTCGCTCCTCGTTTCTCACGCTCGCCTAATTACCGCGTAAGATGCGTAATCACGGCATAAACCTTTTAAACACTCCGCGTATTTATTAAACCCTGCCCTCGTCACCTTTGCGAGGCCCCTAATCAATGAGTTTAGGAAATATGGCGTTAACTGTGTATGTTCTGGATGCGCTCGAAGATTCTCCGCGTAACCGACGTAAACACGTTGTTTGCATTCTCTACACTCCGCGTATGTATTAAACGCCGCCCTCTTCTCCGCCCATGGCGTAAGAATTCATCTTTTCCACGCCCATAATCTCTGTGGGAAAGGAAAGATGGCGATGTCACACGAGCGGGCACGATGCTCTCATGCCACAAGTGAAGGGACAGAGGCAGGGACGTCCCGATCAAGGCAAAGAAGATATAAAGCCACTAATATGCGGTTCCAGGAAATGGTGGAGTTAGTTTACATCATGCGAAAGAAGGACTATGATGGTGAATTAGGGCCATACAAGACCCCTAACCGCCGAAAGGCACATATTATGGACAAGGTGGCGAGGAGAATGCAGAGGATGTTTGGGATCACCAGGTCCAAGGAACAGCTGAGGAAACGATGGTCAGACTTAAAATTGAGGGAGCCACATCAGATGAAGAAAATACTTAAAATTCTGCGTAAAAGTAAGTAAATATATATTGGGGTTGGGGGGGGGGGGGGGGGTGATTGTCTGCAATAATGTGTTGCCATGTATATTTCACCATCTGCCTCCTTGGCCTGCTTGTAATTTTAAAGACATGTTGTCATTTATTTTTTAGGACATAAATAACTACATATTTACAAATAGTGTTCTTAGTAAACAACGTAACATCACATAGTTTCTCAGAAAGGCTCGGTTATTCCAGGAACAACACACCTGGACATGGCTCACTGGCCAAAAACTTTGTTTGTAAACATTGTGTAAAAGCTAGTTCTAGAAAAAAAAATTATGAGAATGGGAAAGGCAAACAGGATTCATTCTAAAAACAGTGGTAATAAAGCAGATGTTTTCACATCTGCAATGCAGAGCACCTGTGTCTCCCCAAATCAAAAATGGGTTTTGGTAGGGTCTCCCAGAAATACAGTTTAGGGGGGACATCCATGTGTGTCACTTTGCTAAAAAGGGGCAGGATCAGAGCTTGCCATATAGAAGTAATTGCAAAATGTAGGTTTGGTGAAAGATAAAAGTAACTAAATGAAAGCATCTTCTAAGCAATGTGTGCGATTTATGCTCTCCAATATCTGTGTGCTGATGAGTCTACATTTTTTTGGGTTTATTTCAGGGGAAAGAAGTCGCCAGCATTTGGAGGAGGCAGAGAGGGCCAGACAAGGCCAAAATCTGCCATCTCAACATGTGGAGGAGGAGGAGGATGTGGAAGGAGAAGAGGATGTGGAAGGAGAAGAGGATGTGGAAGGAGAAGAGGATGTGGAAGGAGAAGAGGATGTGGAAGGAGAAGAGGATGTGGAAGGAGAGGAGGAAGGAAGAAAGGAGGAAGGAAGAGAGGAGGAAGAAGTAATTTTGGACTTAGAAGTTATAGCAGATGAAGGGCAAGTGGCGGAGGAACAATTTGGCGAATTGAAAGAAGGTGGATTGATGGATGAAGGAGGAGTCCAAGATGATGGGGAAGTGGTGGAAGAAGGAGGAGTGATAGAAGATGATGGGGAGGTGGTGGAAGAAGGAGGAGTGATAGAAGATGTCGAAGAGGTGGAAAGGAGAAGCCCATCAGGTCAGTGTCACCCTAGCTTGATTCAAAAAAACATATGTAGATAGGCCTCATCGAAAAATAATGTTGTAAATGCCATTTTTTTATTTTTTTTTAGGGGAGGAGGATGGTGTGCCAATATTTTCACGTGCAAGTGCTGCTATAATTATTCAGCAGGTAATGGAGTGCAGCACTGAAATGCACAATATGCGTGAAAGGATGGTTGTCATGGAAGAGAATTTAACAAATGTCCTTTTGGAATGCTGCACGGAAATGGACAATATGCGGCAAAGAATGATGGTCATCGAATCTAATTTTAAAAACATTATTGACATGATGGGCCGTGTCAAAGACTGAAACACCCCCCGCCCATCCCCCGCCCCCACAAACATTTTTACAGTTTTAATAATGAATACGCCAAAATTTGAAGATACACACACAGTGTGCCAACATGTGCTATCTGCCATCACAGAATATCTAATGTCTGTGCTTTGTGGGTCCAACCCCCTCCTCCATCCTCAAGTAGTTGAGAGGAAGGGTTTGCTCCCACAGAACACAGACATTGATCACCCATGATGTCAGATAGCACATGTGGCCATTTGTCTGTTGAACCAATGACATTTGGCGAGTTTGCACTGAATGTGTGTATCTTCCAATTTTGGCGTGTTCCAGTGTGAAAGCACACCATGACTGACTGCTGTTGTGAGTTTTTATATTTTTGGAATAGGATTTTGTTACTTTTTGACCATGTTGAACATTTTGGGATACTATAAAGTTTAGACCATAAAGAATAAACAACGCCAAAAAATTTAAAATATATATATATAGAATTATAAATCTCTCTAATCACTGAATTTAGTGAAGTAGAGATTTGACTCCAAAATCTCACCTAAAAATTTACTTTTTGAAAAACACACCAAAAACAAAAAAAATGGTTAAAAAATTATTGTTTTTTGTGCATAAAAAATATGCCCAAAAAAAATAATTAAGGCGGTAAACACCCCACCAAAAATAGTCTATATATATATATATATATGTAAACAATAAATCTAACTATATTTGATAAAAAAAAATGTGAACTTGTTAATAAATGTATAATCTGCATAATATTTTTGGTTGAATTACCTGAAAAAACAAAAAATAAGCAAAAAATTTTGTAGACTCCTAAGTACAAAAGCAGGGAGTAATGAAAAAAATATAAAATAATTTTTGGGGTCATGAACAAGCAAAAATTAAAATACTTGACCTCAAAATTTACAAATGGAGTTGCTTCTTATTTCTAGACTCAATACCCTGTTTGTAGATGAGTGAATACTGTGCAAAATGTGGTTAGTTACTAAAAGTGGAGAAATCAATTATGCATTACAATTGAAGAAGTTAGTTAGAGAACCAGGAAGACAGAAAAAGAGAAAAAGCATTAATGACAAACAACTGTATAAAGTCCAATGGTCTAATTATTTATTATTTTTTAGAATATTCCTTTCTTTGGGGGCCGAATTAGAAAGAAATATGATCTGGCATAGCAATGGCCCCCCGACCCATGAAGTACTCAACATATTTGTCGCGTACCTCACGAGCTGATTGGGGGGCCAAGCCAGCGCGACCAGTGTCCAGCCCGGGAAGGGGATCTGAGGGTAGTCTTGCCTCAGAACCGATGTCGGGTAGGTACGTCTGGGAGTGCCTGCGTAAAAAGTTGTGCAAAATGCAGCAGGCAAATACAACGGTGTCCAATTTATATTCCGCCAGATGTATCGATGTCCTGAACAGGCGGAACCGGTTGGTGAGTATCCCAAAGGCATTCTCGACTACCCTCCGAGCCCTGGCCAACCGAAAATTAAACACACTCCTCTCTGAGGTGAGGGTCCTCTGGGGAAAAGGCCGCATGAGGTGAGGACCAAGCCCGAAAGCCTCGTCCGCTAGGAACACAAACGGAAGTCCTTCCACATTATCTTCATCTGGTGGCAATGCCAGACCACCAGCTTGGAGACGATCATAGAAATCAGTCCGTGCGAACACTCCCCCATCAGACATCCGGCCGTTCTTCCCCACGTCCACATATAGAAACTCATACTGTGCCGATACCACCGCCATCAACACAATACTATGATAACCCTTGTAATTATAATAGTAGGACCCCGAGCGGGGTGGGGGCACAATGCGGACGTGTTTCCCATCTATTGCTCCACCGCAGTTTGGAAAATCCCACCGCTGGGCAAATTGGGAAGCCACAGACTGCCATTCCTGTGGTGTGGAGGGTAGCTGTGGGGACAAACAAAAATAGAGATTTAGTACTTTGTAACAAAAACATCCTACAAGCATCCTTGTGACAGTTCACAGTATTAAAATTGCATTAGAAAAATGTGCATGGAGAATTTGGGAAATGAAATATATAGGGCCACTTCATTAAGAGACTCCACAGCCCTCTGATGGGGACAATAAAAGTTTGAAGGGGGGGGGGGGGGGACACAAAAAACAAAAAGTCCTGTTTTAAAAAATGGCAAGGTGGGTTTGTCCCTAGGATAGCATGCTGGACAGGTTAATATTGGGTAAGGGACAAATATGCAGGTAGGTCAAGAAAAAAACATGTAAAAGCTGATATCAACATGCATAGGGAGAAAAGGTAACGTTAGTTAAACACACAGCATATCTGGGAAAATAAAAATAAAGTTAGTTGGCCACATTATTACAGCCAGGAAACTTACCTTAATATACTCCTCATGCATAACTTTGATGATGGCAGCACACGTGTCCGGTATGATGACCCCAAGCGCCTGCGGAGAGATGCCTGTCGAGAACTTGAGGTCCTGCAGGCTCCTCCCAGTCGCCAGGTACCGCAACGTGGCAATAAGCCTCTGCTCGGCCGTGATGGCTTGGCGCATCACAGTGTCCTGCCTCGTGATATAGGGGGACAGAAGTTCCAGCAGACTGTTGAATACGGGGTCCGTCATGCGGAGAAAATTCCTAAAGTCATTAGGATTATTCTCCTGGAGTTCCCTAAGCAGAGGCATATGTGAGAACTGGTCACGCTGGCGCAACCAATTCTTGGTCCAGAAACGCCTCCGCCCCCTGTTTCTGGCCAAAGTACTGGACAAATGAACATATCCAGCAGCCATCCCATAAACAGCACCAACTCGCGAAAATTGACGCTGCTGCTCCATCATGGCTTCAAACCGGCCGGCTGGTCAGTCAAGAACACACTGAAACAGAAAGCACTCGCAAATCCAGCACTACCTGCGACAAACGCGTGACAAACAGATACGAGCGCACAGGATGCAACTGCTAAAGCAGAAACAACCTGCTAGCCTATAGCCGAATGACAACTACGTTACCGCAAGCACACGCACTGAACCCGTGAATACACGCTGTCAAAGCCTGGAGACCGAGAAGCGCGAATCAGCTCTAACCAAACCTTCACTAACACGAGCAAACCCGTAACTAGCAAAAGAGGAACAGAGGGCGGCGCCATTAACTTTGGTCTTCCCCTTTATAGTGACGTCGTACGTAGTTTACGTGCACGCGTTCCGGTACGACGGTAATTTGGTCCGCTGGTGTGTACACGCCAGCTGAACAAAACACAAATCAGCCTTGTACGCCGGAAACTGTCGGGCAGACAGTTTCCAGCGCACAGATCCGGTCGTGAGTACAAGGCCTCAGAGTTACGACGGCGTAGCCGGAGATACGCCGTCGTAACTGCTATCTGAATCCGGGCCATGGTATGTGATTATGATAGGGGTAGACTGCCAGTACCCATGAATCAGGGACTGGTATGTGATTATGATAGGGGTAGGTACCTTAGGCTGCCAGTACCCATGAATCAGGGACTGGTATGTGATTATGATAGGGGTAGGTACCTTAGGCTGCCAGTACCCATGAATCAGGGACTGGTATGTGATTATGATAGGGGTAGGTACCTTAGACTGCCAGTACCCATGAATCAGGGACTGGTATGTGATTATGATAGGGGTAGGTACCTTAGGCTGCCAGTACCCATGAATCAGGGACTGGTATGTGATTATGATAGGGGTAGGTACCTTAGGCTGCCAGTACCCATGAATCAGGGACTGGTATGTGATTATGATAGGGGTAGGTACCTTAGACTGCCAGTACCCATGAATCAGGGACTGGTATGTGATTATGATAGGGGTAGGTACCTTAGGCTGCCAGTACCCATGAATCAGGGACTGGTATGTGATTATGATAGGGGTAGGTACCTTAGGCTGCCAGTACCCATGAATCAGGGACTGGTATGTGATTATGATAGGGGTAGGTACCTTAGACTGCCAGTACCCATGAATCAGGGACTGGTATGACTGGTTTAATGCACCATGTAAAGTGTGATTAGCTGTATCCATACAAATTTAGGGAACAAATACATAATATAATTCATCATTGTATCTCACACTCATGCCCTCACTACAGGGATTAGTAGGGTGGAAAATGAACATGCTGCATAAAGCACTATGTGACACAACGTGACAAGCAAACATTTTTCATTTCTCTATATTCTTCATTTCTAATCATTTCCTACTTCTTGAAGCTATCATTCCATCTGTTAGCTCCGTCCTCCGCTCTTGCATTCCCTCCCAGCTCACTTCTGAATTCCCTCTGCATTCAAAACAGCCGTCTCGACCCAGTTCCCCCTCCAACGTCATACAGAACAGAGGAGTTTATACATCTAGAATACACCAAACCTTCAGAGTTCTTACAAGCAGCAATGCAGAAACTTTTTTCACTTTAAACTCACTCACCCACTGACGAATTCCATTGGTGAACTCCTCTGGGTGGACGAACAAAGATCTCCAACATTCTGCTGTGTGTTGTAGTTGCCTCCACTGGGCCCTGGGCATGTAGTGATGTAGGGGTTGGCAGAGGAAACCAAGAGCACAGCAGGGGTGCCAACATCCAACACTACTCACTACTCACTACTCAGTCAAGAGGAACCTAGTTCCTCTATGGTTTCCTAGATCACTAGGGGACAGCTATCCGATGGGATGGTGGCATCCCATGTGACTCGGGCGGCCATCTTGGGTCAGGTAGAGTCTCATTGGAGTGCATTTTGTCGATTGGAAGAGTATGGACTGGTCACCCATCCGTCAGGAACAGTGCTTAGCAATAGGGAGAAGATCTGGAGGAGTAGGGAACGTGCAGGCACATGCAATCATTTCTGGAAGCCTCCCCATTTGGGTATGGAGTGGCCAGTCCGCTTTCGGCTCCTTACACAGCTTCAGGCATGGGCCCCCTGGAGCAGAGAACCGGGGGGTCCTGCCGCCTGAAATTGAGAAGCAGGGGGGGCTGCCGCGAATTGAGGAGCCAGGGGGGGGGGGGCCTTTACAAAAAAAAGAAGAAATAAAGAATAATATATATTAGAAAAGGGGGGTAGCCATCCGGGGCCCTGGGGACCTCTGGGCCCTTTAGTAAAAAGAAATAAAAGACATATATAAAAAAAATATATATATATTTTTTAAAAAGGGGGGTTGCCATCTGGGGCCCTCTGGGCCCCTTAATAATGTTTTTTTTTATAAAAAGAAATTACAAAAAAAGGGGGGTTGCCATCCGGGACCTCTGGGCCCTTTAATAAATAAAAAAAAAGAAACTTCTGGGCCCTTTAATAAAAAATAAATTAAAAAAATGTATAAAAAAAAAAGAAAATAAACATTTAAAAAAAAAAAAAAAAAAAGGGGGGTTGCCATCCAGGGCCCTGGGGACCTCTGGGCCCTTTAATAATAAAAAAATATATAAACAAATATAAAAAAATAAACATTTATATAAAAAAAAAAAAAAGGGGGGTTTGCCACATGGGGCCCTGGGGACCTCTGAGCCCTTTAATATATATATACATATATATATATATATATATATATATATATATATATATATATATATATATATATATATATATATATATATATATATATATATAAAAAGAAATTAAAAAAAAAGAATATAAAAAAAATTGGCCCTTTAATAAAAAATAAAATACAAATATATTAAAAAAATATATATAATTTTTTAAAGGGGGTTGCCATCTGGGCACCTGGGGACCTCCGGGCCCCTTACAGGTGTACTGCCTGTACCCCCCTGATGGCGGCCCTGCCTGGAGAAAGATACTGTCGGCGCCCCTGACGCTTTCAACTACTGACACATTGCTGTTACATTCTGTGGGGGGTTTCCCGGTTGGGGTGTCTTCCCGATGGGCTTGCCAAACTTCAGTTACAATACATTCCTGTTTCTTTGCAGCTGGTTTCTGAGTGAATTCTGCCCACTGCACCACACCGCACCCACTCACACACTTCTGCATCTGCACTTCCTCTTCCCAGCGGCGCTCTCTCCCTACCTTACTGCTTCACTGCGGATGCACCAAATTATATTGGCCCTAGGTGTGCGCAGCCTACTGCATTAGGGTGTGCACCCCAAAGTTCAAACACATATGTGTGTGTATATATGGGCAGTAGGGCAATGGACAGTGTCAGTAGATCAAGGATTGGTGTCAGTAGAGCAGTGGACAATGTCAGTAGGGCAGAGATTGGTGTCAGTGTTTTTTTTAATAACTTTTTTACAATAATTTATTTATTTTATTGTTTACAATTTCTTTAGGAGCCCTATTGGGGGCTTTGGTGAAATATCAGTCCCCTGATGTCCCATTTTTGAGACAGAGAAAGGGACTGAGGACAGAGATTCCCATGCCTCTTTCTCTTCCTCCAAGCAGCAGGGGAAATCTGTACATTACAACATGATTAGGGTGTGCCCAGGCACACCTGGCACACCTATGATATTGGCCCTAATATTTATAGAGTCCTTCATCAAGATGGCCACACACCAGGACTTCAGTATCTGATAGGATCACTGTCCTGGAGTCCAGAATAATAGGAGACATTGTGCCACCTTCAGGTTGGAGGAAGTGCTGCAGCCTGCACCTGCCTACATGTAGTTTATCAAGACAAAGGAAAAAAATTGTTGGCTGAACTGTAATGGCTCTTTTGTCAACCAACGATTGGCCCACTTCAACAAAAATGATCATATATTGGATTTCCAAAAGTTACCATCCGTCATCCAAATAGAAACTATATCAAACAACCCTACCATTACATGTACCTCTGCCAACACATGCAAAGTATCTCTGCCAACACATTCTCTAATTAGGCCCACTATAAAAGTATTGGTGGCAGCTCGGATAAAAGGAAAAGATGGGTCAGCTGATAAGGAGCAAGCCTTGCATAATGAGAGATCTGGGCCCAGAGGGCTTAGGCCCAGATTCTCAAAGGAGATACGCCGTCGTATCTCTGAGTCAGGGCGGTCGTATTTATGCGCCTGATTCTTAGAATCAGTTACGCATATATTTCTATTAGATCCGACCGGCGTAAGTCTCTTACGCCGTCGGATCTTAACTGCATATTTACGCTGGCCACTAGGGGCATGTACGCCGATTTACGCCTAGAAATATGTAAATCAGCTAGATATGCGAATTCACGAACGTACGCCCAGCCGACGCAGTACAGATACGCCGTTTACGTTAGGCTTTTTTTCCCGGCGTAAAGTTACCCCTGCTATATGAGGCGTACCAATGTTAAGTATGGACGTCGTTCTTGCGTAGAATTTTGAAAATTTTATGTTGTTTGCGTAAGTCGTCCGTGAATGGGGCTGGACGTAATTTACGATCACGTCGAAACCAATACGTCCTTGCGGCGTACTTTGGAGCAATGCACACTGGGATATTCCACGGACGGCGCATGCGCCGTTCGTGAAAAACGTCAATCACGTCGGGTCACAAGTTATTTACATAAAACACGCCCCCCTGTTCCACATTTGAATTAGGCGGGCTTACGCCGGCCTATTTACGCTACGCCCCCGCCACTTACGGAGCAAGTGCTTTGAAAATGCAGCGCTTGCCCGTCTAAGTTGCGTAGGCGTAACGTAAATAGGATACGTTACGCCCGCACAAAGATACGCCGATCTACGAGAATCTGGCCCTTAGTGTATAAAGAACTCATTAGTGCGTGAAAGGTGGCAGTTATGGAAGTATTCTGCTTCACGGACAGCGTACGCGCCAAGCTGGTACATGGCGCACAGAGACACTGAAAGAACGTAAGTCAGAGGTGAAGAATACGGAGAGAGTTTCTGCTATTCATAGAAAGACGTCTTCTGTACTAAGAGTTAGCGACTATCCAATAGTGTTCCTAAGAAATGATATTGCTACAAATGTGGTTATGAAAAGATCTGCAGCTGAACAAGGTTAGAACTATAAATGACACTGAGGAATTGCTACATAAAGTATTATAAATTCGCTGTTATCCTTGAGGAATAAAAGCTTTGCTTTAACTGCGTGATTCTACCTCTTGAACCCGAGAGGAGAAAATCGTTTTCCTATTGCTTTGTTACCAGAGATAAACAAACTTCTGGACGGTTTAAACGTGGTTTGAACAAACTTTTTACAAAAACATGTCAGACCTTTGAGGCTTAGAATTTGCAGCCTCACTGTGTCCATCTGCAGCCTCACTGTGCCCACTTGCAGCCTCACTGTGTCCATCTGCAGCCTCACTGTGCCCACTTGCAGCCTTACTCTGCCTCACTGTGTCCATCTTCAGCCTCACTGGGCCCATCTGCAGCCTCACTGGGCCCATCTGCAGCCTCACTGGGCCCATCTGCAGCCTCCCTGTGCCCATTTGCAGCCTCACTGTGCCCATCTGCAGCCTCACTGTGCCCATTTGCAGCCTCACTGTGCTTCGCTGTGTCCATCTGCAGCCTCACTGTGTCCATCTGTAGCCTCACTGTGCCCTCACTCATTTACCTTTGATCTCCCGCTGTGTAATGCTGCAGTGGACGGCCGTCTATTGTAACAAAGCCCCGCCTCCTCCTTGTCCGTCATAGACAGAACACTGAACACTGATCCCAGCGTTTTATCAGTGTTCAGTGTTCTGTCTATCATGGACCAGGAGGAGGAGACGGGGCTTTGTTACAATGGACGGCCGCTGACTGCAGCATGACACAGCGGGAGACTCGAGTATAAGCCAAGGGGGGGGGTTTTCAGCATTAAAGCGGGGGTTCACCCTATAAAATAATTTTTTTTTTTTCTTCTAGCCTAAAATTCGGCATTGTAGCGCGAGCTACAGTATGCCGGTCTTAATTTTTTTTATCGCTGTACTCACAGTGTAATCGTACATAGTAGATTCCGGGGAATGGGCGTTCCAATCCAGGCTCTGGCGCGTCACGCGTCACGCTTCTCCGGAAATAGCCGAAATAGGCTTGGCTCTTCACGGCGCCTGCGCATAGTCTGTGCGCAGGCGCCGTGAAGAGCCGAGACCTACTCCGGCTGTCTTCGGGGAGCGTGACGTGCCAGAGCCGGCCGTCAATCACCCGCCCTCTTGAAAGGAACGCCCATTCCCCGCGGGCAGTCAGAATCTACTATGTACAATTACACTGTGAGTACGGCGATAAAAAAATTAAGACCGGCATACTGTAGCTCGCGCTACAATGCCGAACTGTATGGTAAAATGTTGTTCTGCAGGGTGAACCACCGCTTTAAAAAATGTGCTAAAAAAGTCGGCTTATACTCGAGTATATACAGTCATTTTTAAAGCCCACCTCTGGACAAAACTTACCATCTACTTGAACAAGTCTGACAGTTCAGCAAGCTGTAATCAATCTTGGCGATTTCATGCATTAAAGAATAACTAATTAGTAATTTGACCAGAAATTAATAAATACAGGAAGTTCATTATGAAACTTGCTAGAAAGTGATTGGATTTTCTGCAATGTTCTATTGGGGTTTTATACTCAAACGCCCAGTGGCTGATTCCAAATGGCAGATTATTCATTGGATTCTTTTTTCATTTTGCAAGAATTTTTTTTTTAAATTGAGACGGAATGATTGTATTTCCACGTATATGGGCAGCTTAAAGTCCAATTCTGGGAAAACGGAAAGTCTTCCCCTGCACTGGGGCTGCATCCACACTGCAAGGGTTGGCCGTTCATTTCTGTCTAGGGGACAGCAAATACTAACTTACCCGATCTTCCTCCCCTTGGCATCCCCACATCCAATGCACAGTTATGGGTACTTCATTGGTTTTGATGACATCAGACCTTATGCCGCGTACACACAACCGGTTTTTATCGACGTGCCTGCCTTGCATACATCAGCAATTATAGGGCCCCTTACACAGCTTAAGGCATGAGAACCGGGGGGGGGGGGGGGGGGGGTGCTGCGGCCTGAAATTGAGAAGCGGGGGGGGGGGGGTGGCTGCCACAAATTTATAAAGAAGAAATAAAGAAAAATATATATTAAAAAAGGGGGGCCTCTGGGCCCTTTAATGAAAAGAAATAAAAAAATATATAAATATTTTTTTTTAAAAAGGGGGGTTGCCATCTGGGGCCCTGGGGACCTCTGAGCCCTATATATATATATATATATATATATATATATATATATATATATATATATATATATATACACACACATACAAATTATTATTATTTCTTATAAAAAGTAATTACAAAAAAAGGGGGGTTGCCATCCGGGACCTCTGGGCCCTTTAATAAAAATAAACGTTTGGGCCCTTTAATAAAAAATAAATAAAGACAAATATATAAAAAAAAATTACATTTATGAAAAAAAAAGGGGGAGTGTCCATCCTGGGCCCTTTAATAATTATATATATATATATATATATATATATATATATATATATATATATATACACACACACACACACATACATTATATATATATATATATATATATATATATATATATATATATATATATATATATATATAATAAAAAAATAAAAGAAATAAAAAAATATATAAAAAAAAGATTTTTTTTTTATAAAAAAAAGGGGGTTGTCCTCCGGGCCCCTGGGGACCTCCTGACCCCTAAAAAAAAAAATAATAATAAAATTGTCCCTTTAATAAAAAATAAAATAAAAATATATTCAATTTTTTTTTCTAAAAAATAAATATAAAAAAGGGGGGTTTCCATCTGGGGACCTGAGGGTTGCCATCTAGGCCCCTGGGGACCTCCGGGCCCCTTACAGTTGTACTGCCTGTACCCCCCTGATGGCGGCCCTGCATACACACGATCGTGATAAAAAATGCTCAAGCAAAGCGTGGTGACCTACAACACGTACGACGGCACTATAATGCAGATTTCCCTTCTCATAAATTGCTTCTGAGCATGTGCGTTTTTTTCCCCCCGTCGTTAAAGCCCACACGCGACCGTTTTTCAGGACGAGAAAAAATAGAGCAGGTTCTAAATTTCTATCTGAAATTCTGTTCGTCTGTATGGAACTCATACAGAGAAAAAAAACATGCATGCTCGGAAACAATTTGACGGTCGGAATTTGGTGTGTCCGTGTGTATGCAAGACAGCTTGAGCGGAATTCCGTTGGCAAAACCCATCGGAGTTTATTCCGACAGAAACCCTGATCGTGTGTACAGGGCATTAGACGTAGGGGGAACAGACAGTGGGGTAGTGGAGGAGGTAAGTATCAGGGGGTGAGCTTTCTGTAAGCACACAGTTGTGGGATTAACCATTTCAGCCCCAGAAAGTTTTAACCCCTTAACGACCAGCACATTTTTTGGGATATGGAACTGCGTTGCTTTAACTGACAATTGCGCAGTTGTGCAACGCTGTACCCAAACAAAATTGACGTCCTTTTTTTCCCCACAAATAGAGCTTTATTTTGGTGGTATTTGATCACCTCTGAAGTTTTTATTTTTTGCGCTGTAAACAACAAATGCCGACAATTTTTACTTTTTGTTATAATAAATATCCAAAAAAATAAATAAATGTATTCATCTGTTTAGGTTGATATATTTTCTTCTACATATTTTTGTTAAAAAAAGCGCAGTAGGCATCTACTCATTGGTTTGCGCAAAAGTTATCGCGTCTACAAACTATGGGATAGATTTTCAATGTGTCTAATGAGGAGAGAGACAGCAGCTGGAGCCGTTGCCCTCGTGAACATTGCTGGATCGGATCGGGCTCAGGTAAGAAAAAAAAGGGGTGGGGGGTCTGGGGGGAGCCGCAGCACAGGAGGTTTTTCACCTTAATGGATAGAATGCAATAAGGTGAAAAACCTTGAGGCTTTACAACCACTTTATAGGTGGTGTCCTGTGTATAATGCACAGGGCCGTCGTTAAAGTGGCTGTAAACCCCACTTTTTGACTTTTACCTACAGGTAAGCCTATAATAAGGCCTATAATAAGGCTTACCTGTAGGTATAAAGAATATCTCCTAAACCTGTACGGTTTAGGAGATATTCCCCTCGCAATGCGCCGCTGATTGCAGCAGCGCATGCGCAGGGGGGATCCTCGGCTGAAGGGCCGGCCGCCGCCACCGGCCCTTGCCGGAATGAAATCTGCCGCGCGCATGCGCGAGAGTGACGTCATCGCCGCTTCAGCCAATCACAGTGCTGGAGCGGCGATACCCGGAAGACACGCCAAGTCAAGATGACATCTCGCTCGGCGTGGACCAGGTAAGTTCTCTTCTCCTCGTTACGAGGTAAGTATTTCATAATGAGCTAGTATGCGGTGCATACTAGCTCATTATGGCTTTTTCCTTGCAGGTGTAAAAAAAATTGTATATGCGGGTTTACAACCGCTTTAATGTTGATTGGACCCCGGGCAACTTTTTTCTTGGGGTCCCCCCATGCAATTTTGCTCTCCACTTGCTCTGAAACACACAATAAATATCAGCTAGACTTAAAATCAGTTTACTGTATCAGATCAGGCAGTGATTGTGATTGGTTGCCAGAGGTTACAGCATATCATTACCACTTACTGACTGGTTGCTAGAGGTTACAGCACACATTATGGCTCACTGATTAGTTGCTAGAGAACACAGCACATGATTTCTTCTTGTTGATTGGTTGCTAGAGATTACTCTACAGTAAGGCTGCTTTCACATTGGGCAGCGGAGGTGCGGTGACGGTATAGCCGTGCTAATTTTAGCGCCGCTATACCATCGTATTTACCGCGATATTCGGGCGCTA
This sequence comes from Rana temporaria, assembly GCF_905171775.1. Lineage (NCBI taxonomy): Eukaryota > Metazoa > Chordata > Amphibia > Anura > Ranidae > Rana > Rana temporaria. The sequence goes on along the minus strand of NC_053499.1, from coordinate 22,600,106 downwards.
GCGGGTGAGGTTTTAACCCCCGCTAGAGGCCGAAAAAGGGTTAATACCGCCCACGTTACGCCGGCGCAAGTTTTTCAGGCAAGTGCTTTATTCACACAAAGCACTTGCATGTAAAGTTAAGCCGGCGTAATGTTAAAATCCCGGCGTGTAACATTTAAATCAAGCGCGTCCCCGCACCAAATGAACTGCGCATGCGCCGGCCGCGACTGAATCCCAGTGAGCATGCTCCAAATGACGTCGGCAAATCTTCATGCTTTCGACGTGAACATAAATGACGTCCATCCGTATTCGCGAACAACTTACGCAAACGACGTAAAATTTCAAAACTCGGCGCGGGAACGATGGCCATACTTAACATTAGCTACGCCTCATATAGCAGGGGTAACTATACGGCGAAAAAAGCCGAACGAAAACGACGTAAAAAAAAGCGCCGGGCGGTTGTTCGTTTCTGAATCGGCGTAACTCCTCATTTGCATATTCCTTGCGTAATAATACGGAAGCGCCACCTAGCGGCCGGCCTGGAATTGCAGCCTAAGATCCGACGGTGTAAGTCACTTACACCTGTCGGATCTTAGGGATATCTATGCGTAACCTGATTCTATGAATCAGGCGCATAGATACGACGGCCGGACTCAGAGATACGACGGCGTATCAGGAGATACGCCGTCGTATATTCTTTCTGAATCTGGGCCAGGGTCTGCAGGTAAGTCACCTGTACACAACAATAGGGCAGAGCTGGGCAGCATTAGCAGCAGCACTTCACACTGAGATAGCAGGACACAGCACAGGACTAAAACTTCAAGGGAATTTAAACTGGGATAGTTGGCAAGTATGAGGCAGTTGATTTGGGCCCCACAACAATGACAGGGCCCAGGGCAGCTGTCCCTTTTGCCCTGCCTTAAAGACGGCCCTGATAATGCATGTAGATTTTATGGAGCACACAATTGATGAACACTACAACCAAACACATCTCAAAACAAATTCCAATTGGCTGCCATGAGCCATCACACAATGCACAATTCTATTTTTTTATTATTGACCTCACCTGTAAGAAACTGATATTTTATTGTCCAACTCTCTCCTCTTCTACAGCCAAAGTCAACACTGAATATAGGTTGGACTTTCTTTTTTCAACCTCGCCTGCAATCAAAAAGCATGTAAATGCAAATAATAATAATGATACAAATAATAACCCATGTCACATATTTATATAAAGTGTGAATTACATTTTTTGGACTGAATTGGTTAAATTCCGGTTTGTATTCAAAGCCTGCTCTATAGTACGTCCCTTTCCTTTTAGCTTGTTCCACGCCAGCGGTTGATATGGAAACAGCAATTTTGCTCTGGTACCCCCCCCCCCCCCCTCCACTCTGTTCCTGGCAGAGGGTCCCCAAGGATTTGTGTCAGGCCTCCGGGGCTCTAAAAAATCCAACAGGGTCTGAGGGGGACGGGTGTGGGAAAGGAGGTCTGTATAGTGAACACAAGTGTGAAATTGGGGGGGGGGTTTGCAGAGAGATCTGTTTTCAATATTCTTAAAATATAAGGGCTCATTTGCAACGCAAGGCACGTGTGCGCAAAACGCGCGCATACTGATCTTCACTGCAATCCGCTTTTACTACACATTGCAATGCTGACTTTTTTCTTCTTTTTAAAAATTCTATTAGGTAGATTCAGGTAGAGTTAGGCCGACTTATCAGTAGATAAGTCGACCTAACTCAGAATCTACGCCGACTTATGTTTAAGCGTATGCTCAAACAGAGATACGCTTAAACATATCTAAGATATGCGCCGTCCTATCTTAGATTGCAATATTTTGGATGGCCGCTAGGCGGCGCTTCCATTGCGGTCGGCGTAGAATATGTAAATTAGTTGATACACCGATTCACGAACGTACGCCCGGCCGCCGCAGTCGATTTACGCCGTTTCCGTAAGGCATTAGCAGACCTAAAGTTATTCCATCTATTAGGTGGAATAACAATGTTAAAGTATGGCCGCCGTTCCCGCCGCGAGATTCAAATTTTTTACGTCGTTTGCGTAAGTCGTCCGCGAATCGGCATTTACGTCGTTTACGTCCACGTCGAAATCAACAGGCCCGTGCGGCGTACTTAGCCGCAATGCACACTGGGAAATGTAGGCGCCCGGCGCATGCACAGTTGAAAAAAAAAACGTAAAAAACGTTACCATAAAACATGCCCCCCTCCAACACATTTGAATTTGGCGTCCTTACGCCCGCCCGCTTTAGGCTACGCCGCCGTATATTAGCAGGCAAGTACATTGAGAATCGTGTACTTGCCTAGCTAACTTACGGCGGCGTAGCCTAAACACGCTAAGCTACGCCGCCGTAACTTTAGTCCTATCTACCTATATGTAATTCTATGCACTGCAACACGTTGTGATATGTTACATCGCATTGGAATGCTCTGCAAAAAAAATACATGTAGCGCTACCCCCTCAGGAGCCGCTGGTTGTTTTGGGATCGGCGTATTAAGTTACCTCTAATCGTTGTCTAGGGGTGAAGGTAGTGAGTAGAGCAGAAACTGAATGTCCAATCAGCGAATAAGGTTTTCTGAATGCTTGATTTCTTGGCCCAACACGACCAACATCGACTTGAGGTAGAGAGAAAAGGTTGATGAAGTGAAAGAACTTTGCGGTATCAGGCCCGCATATGAGGAAAGCAATCCTGCTCTCAGTACTAGTAGTAGTTACAGTTTGTCGCCACTCTAGCCAGAGTGGGTAGAGTGCCCCCGGACAGACTCCTGCCACGAGCCTGGCAGCCGAAGTGTCACTTTAAAGTTGCTGGGAAGAACAAATCACTGCCACTTGGCTCTGACCGCTAATAAGATGCCAGATGAGGCCTCTGCCACAGGCTCAATGCTGAGAATGGTGAACAGCAGAGCAATTCCTCCCCAGTCTTTCTCCTTGGGGTCACAGACTGACAGTACTGAGGCTATCTGTCAGGCCTCGTACACACGACAGAGAAACTCGACGTGCAAAGCCCGTCGAGTTCCTCGACGAGTTCCTTGTTGAACTTGTCGAGAAGCTCGGCAGGCTTGCTTTGCGTACACACGTAACATACCAAAATCTGGTCGTTCTCCGGCGCGATGACGCTCACGACGTATGACGCGACTATAAAGGGGAGGTTTGATTTTGTTGGCGCCACCCTTGGGGCTCCTTTTGCTGATTCCGTGTTTACGCGTGTTAGTAAAAGTTTGGTGAGTGACGATTCGTGCTTTTCAGTCTTTGTGCTTTCAGATTGATCTCTGCCGTTCAGTTTGTACTTGTGTGGGTCGTATCTAGGCAATCGAGACGTGCGGTCAGGTCGTATTGTTTTACATTGCGGTCCTGTCCCCGCGTTTTTCATTGTCAGGGTCGTTCTTCATAGGTCTTGCTGTTCTTCACTGCGGTCTGTTTAGTGCAATTCTGATTTGTCGTTCGTAACTAGCCTTGTAGCCATGTTGCAGGCACCTAGTCGTCGCCGACTTCGTGCTAAGCATCTTCTGTCTATAGGTCTGTTTGTTTATGACCTAGACAATGAGGAGTTCATGAACAGGAGGAGGACACGTTCATGGACCAAGAATTGGTTGCTCCGTAGGAACCAATTCTCTCACATGCCTTTGCTGCGGGAGCTTCAGGAAAATAATCCTGTTGATTACAGGAATTTCCTGAGGATGTCTGATCCCGTCTTTCAGCACCTGTTGGCTTTGGTGTCCCCCTATATTACCAGGCAGGACACCGTTATGCGGGAAGCCATCAGTGCTGAGCAGAGGCTAGTTGCCACCCTCCGTTATCTGGCAACTGGGAGAAGCCTTCAGGACTTAAAGTTCTCCACGGGCATCTCCCCCCAGGCTCTGGGCCTCATCATTCCTGACACCTGCTCTGCCATCATCCAGGTTCTGCAGGAGGAATATATGAGGGTAAGTTTTCTCCTTTAATATCACATTTTATGTCTATAATGTATGCTAATGTCTTGTAGTTATCTCCTCCTTCCCTAATTACCATGTCTGGAATATGCTGTGAATGTCCCCTTTGCCCCCATGCATGATGTAAACTTTGATGCCCCTTTTTTGGCCTACATGCATATTTTCCATCACTTACCTCCCCAGCATGCTATCCTGGGCCCCAACCTACCTAGTCTAGTCACTTCCCAATGTATTGTGTTATATCCATTGTAATGTCCCCCCCCCTCCCCTCCAAAATGTGTTGTAAAGTCTATGTTCACCAATATTTTTTTTTTATTTTATTTTAATTTTAGGACTCCCAAACTCATCTAGCCCTCCACTCCAAAATGTGTTGTAAAGTCTATGTTCACCAATATTTAATTTTATTTGATTTTAATTTTAGGACTCCCAAACTCATCTAGCCCTCCCCTCCAAAATGTGTTGTAAAGTCTATGTTCACCAATATTTATTTATTTTTTTATTTTAATTTTAGGACTCCCAAACTCATCTAGCCCTCCACTCCAAAATGTGTTGTAAAGTCTATGTTCACCAATATTTAATTTTATTTGATTTTAATTTTAGGACTCCCAAACTCATCTAGCCCTCCCCTCCAAAATGTGTTGTAAAGTCTATGTTCACCAATATTTAATTTTATTTGATTTTAATTTTAGGACTCCCAAACTCATCTAGCCCTCCCCTCCAAAATGTGTTGTAAAGTCTATGTTCACCAATAATCAAAATTATTTTTTTTTAGTACTCCCAAACTCATCTAGCCCTCCCCCAAACTTGGGCATTGGCCCATCAGAGGGGGTGTTTAATGTGTTAATTGGCTAAATATATTTAGATATAATATGCTAGTTCCCAGAAATGTTATAATGCTTATAATGTCTTTGTATAATCTGCTTGCAAGGTTATGTGGCTAATTTTTTCTTTTTTTCTTCCCCAGCTTCCGTCCACACCACAGGAGTGGCAGTCTGTGGCTTTGGACTTCCAGACCCGATGGAACTTCCCCAACTGCGGGGGAGCCATCGACGGGAAGCACGTCCGCATCGTGCCTCCACCCCGTTCAGGATCCCAGTTCTTTAATTATAAGGGGTTCAACAGTATTGTGCTGATGGCGGTGGTGTCAGCACAGTATGAATTCCTTTTTGTGGATGTCGGGATGAATGGACGGGTATCGGATGGGGGAGCCTTCAGGCAGACGGAGTTCGCGCTTCGCCTTCAGGATGATGATCTGTCATTGCCACCGGATGACCAGAATGTAGAAGGCCTGCCATTTGTTTTCCTGGCTGATGAAGCGTTTGCCCTGGGACCCCATCTTATGAGGCCATTCCCTCAGCGCACCCTCACCCCAGAGAGGAGTGTCTTTAATTTCCGGCTGGGCCGAGCACGCAGAGTGGTTGAGAACGCTTTCGGCATCATGGCCAGCCGGTTCCGCCTTTTCCTCACCTCTCTCCACATGGCGGAATATAAGTGGAATACAATTATTTTTGCCTGCTGCATTCTCCACAATTTTTTAAGGAGACAATCTCCAAATTATATGGCCCTGGTTGGGCCCGAGGCACAACATTTGACCCCTGCAGAAACTTTGGCGGGCCTTGAAGCTGGCCACACAGGACTGCCCCCCCAGAGTGCCCGTGAAGTCCGGGACAAATACATGGACTATTTCATGGGTAGGGGGGCAATACCATCTCAATCAAATTTGCCCTAATTGTAGCTTTCTTAAAAATAAATCATAATTTTTTTTCTAAACTTGTTATGTCTTGCTTGTGTTGTTTGGAGTTCTTTACTAAGTGTAACTAAGTGTATTTTCATTATCAACTAGCAAACATTTCCCAGGTGACCCCCAAACCAAACACATAGAAAATTTTACGTATTTTAGGAAAAACACCACACACTTTTTTGATGTTCAAAAGCTCTTTATTTTCAAAATTTTTTTAATTTTATTTATTCATAAATACCCTACAAAATTTTTTGTTATATTTTCTCATACAATATACAATCATTTTTGTGGGTGATTTTTCTCATACAATATACAATCATTTTTGTGGGTGATTTTTCTCATACAATATACAATCATTTTTGTGGGTGATTTTTCTCATACAATATACAATCATTTTTGTATTTTTGTGGGTGATTTTTCTCATACAATATACAATCATTTTTGTATTTTTGTGGGTGATTTTTCTCATACAATATACAATCATTTTTGTATTTTTGTGGGTGATTTTTCTCATACAATATACAATCATTTTTGTATTTTTGTGGGTGATTTTTCTCATACAATATACAATCATTTTTGTATTTTTGTGGGTGATTTTTCTCATACAATATACAATCATTTTTGTATTTTTGTGGGTGATTTTTCTCATACAATATACAATCATTTTTGGATTTTTTTTGGTTTTTTTTTTATTAAATAAAGTAGAAAATCTGGTTTTATTATTTTTTTGGTTTTTTTTTTATTAAATAAAGTAGAAAATCTTGTTTTATTTTTTTTTTTTTTTTTTTTTTATTAAATAAAGTATAAAATCTGGTTTTATTATTTTTTTGTTTTTTTTTTGATTAAATAAAGTAGAAAATCTTGTTTTATTTTTTTTTGGTTTTTTTTAAATTAAATAAAGTTGAAAATCTGGTTTTATATTTTTTTTGGTTTTTTTTTTATTAAATAAAGTTGAAAATCTGGTTTTATATTTTTTTTGGTTTTTTTTTTATTAAATAAAGTAGAAAATCTGGTTTTATTTTTTTTTTGGTTTTTTTTTAATTAAATAAACATTAAAATCTGGTATATAAAATTTTTTTTTGTATTTTTTTTAGATTCAGAGTCTCCCCAAAACATCAAGTAAATTTTTTAATTTATTTTCCACCCTCCTTGTTCTTTCTTTAATTTGTCGGTTGGCCAGATGAATCTCCTCCACCTCTTCTCTGCAGGCCCAGATTTCAGATATAACCATCTGTTTTGTATGCCTGTCCAAGCCACCACCTGATCCTGAAATGTGGGACAAAACCATTTTTTAAAATTAGGCAGGCCTACATCTACATTACCTGAAGCTGGGTTAGTTATATGTTACTTTACCTGATGTGGTGGCAGGCTGCGCATCATCACCATCCCTCGGGGGTGTGGCTTGCTGGACTTCTTGCTCCCGTGTCGAAGCTTCATGACGCCCTACGAGAATGAAGAAAATGGAAACAGGATTTTTATAGCTTATAGGCCTGAAAGAGGAATATGATTCACTTTAGACAATTTCTGGGACTATTGATGTTTTGAAAAACCCCTCAGGGCAAAACACAGGATTGAAGGCATTCACAAAGATCCTGACAAATCTTGTAGCTTTGGTCTACTTTTAAACATGTAAGCCAACAAAGTATACACTGGATCACCTCAGCTCTGTGTGAAGCCCAAAATGGGTTATTAAAGGGGACAACAATTATGCAAATGAGTCCACATGTGTCACCGACTGCTGAGCAGACTCTCCTTTTACTGTATATTTAATTAATAAAAAAAGTTTGGTGGTTTTAATAGCACATCTACATTATTTTCACGATTGATCTCACCACAATTTTAAAAAAATGTCCTAATTTCTAGGATTTTAAACACAATATTTAGTCGTTCCGAATGGACGTCCAGTTTGACGACAAATTATTGTGCCTAAAAAAATATTACAGTACAACCTGAAATCAAAAACACATGGCGCGGAACAAATCTTACAAAATATATAACAAACTTACTTCTTCTAATCACTCTCCTGATCCTCTTCATTTGTTCCGGCTCCCGTTTTTTAAGGTCACACCACCTTTTCCGGATCTGCTCCTTGGACCTTTTCACCCCAAATTTCTGATGGAGACTCCTCCTCACCTTCTCCATTATTTGGGCCTTGACCTTATTAGGGTACTTATATGGCCCATGCCTCCCATCGTAGTCCTCTGCTTTGAGGATGAGGACCATCTCCACCATTTCCTCAAAGGTCATGTTGGAGGCCTTACACCTGATTCGCCGTGCTGCCATCTTCTCCAACATGTGCTTCCAACAAAAAAAAGATGGAAAAGGGGCGGGGAAAATACGATACCATGAACGTCAGGGGCGGGGAGACGTGCGTAAAGTCCCACATGCGCGTGTATAAAGGGCTACCACGTGAGTAAAAGGGGCGTTCACAGTTTGTGGAAGACGGCGGAGATAACGATCGGGTCAAAGACCGGTATGTAACTACATTTTACATGTTTTTCTTGATTGAATGATTTTGTGGCCTACATCTTAGGTTCAGAAATTACAACATAGCCAGTTTTTAATTTGAAGGTAATGGTCCGCTATAGTGCCGTCGTACGTAAACAACGCTTTGATTATGCATTTTGATCCAACTACTGTTGTGTGGGCAATCTCGGTTCTCATCAGGATGTCTTCTAAAAACAAGTCGGTTTAAACATGATGCAAATGGTCGCTTTTATGTCTTGACCAAACTATATCGGAGTGCTTTTATCTAACTAACGTTTCATACACAAATGAGGATGAGATCTGGCTTATTAGTTCGACACAACTGGTCATCTGTTTCCTAGGAACTGACCCAACATGATCTCTTGCCAATTCCACCTTGTCGTTTTTGCGACGGAAGATAAGGGGCGGGGGGGGAAACATCAATTTTTTTTAAGCATGGGCGGATGTCGTGTGCGGAGTGTATATAAGGCTCGAACACATGTAGCGTCCATACGACCGGGTTGCGTAAGAAAGACGTTTGAACGACAAGCGTGTAGGTATGCTTCGAACTTGGGACAGCAGTGGCATATTCAGGAAAGACAGACATTTAAAGGAGCACTAAGCCAAAATTGTTTGGGGCAGAAATAACTAACTTTACATTATATCAGTATTGATTTCATGTCCTCATTGTCCCTTTTTGCTTTTAAGCAGCTGTAATCATTTGCATAAATCATCACTTCCTGGTTCTGCTCCCTCTCAAATTTATCAGGGGAGCTTGTCACTGTGGTCTAAGCTGTGTGTTTAAAAATCAACCAAAACAATGCTAATAATTTTTGACAATAAAAATATGCCCTGCTTTTATTTTTTTTTGGTTCTGTGTGTCTCTTTACTTCACAGAAACAATAACTAAATTTAAAACCAAAAGTGAAACTAGAGGCACATTATATGTATGCACTTGTATGTCTCTAGACACTGTAAACAGTAATTTCCTCAAAAAATATAGTTATCCATTAGTGACCCTTTAAGGGCTAGCTTGTGAGAAAGAGTAATTGACTTTCTAGATTGTGTAGTGACATTATTTTTTTATCCTTGGTTTTGGACAGGAAAAGATGAATCGCTTTAACCAACCCGACTTCTTGGAGATCTTTATTGATAGGTGGCAAGAACTTCCTGTTCTGTGGGCCACCAAAGACCCCATCTCTCGAAATAGAGAATTGCGCAAAACTGCACTGGAGAGCCTGCTCCCACTTGTGCGGAGACAGGTGGGGTTTGATGTGACAACTGACCAGTTGGAGGTCAAAATTGGGACCTTGAGAGGCACCTACAGGAAGGCACGCAACAAGGTCTTGGCTTCGATGAGGTCTGGAGCTGGAGCAGGGCGGGTATTTCAACCCAAGTTGTGGTACTACAGCAAACTGAGCTTCCTGGATGAACACCTGGAGGTTAGGGAGTCACTTTCTAGCCTTCGCCCCAGAAGCCACAGAAGCTCCAGCCTTCCCTCCAGCCAACCTGCTGCTCCCTCTGCAGAAGAACCCTCTCAGCAGCCTTCCATCCTGGATGAAGATCCAGATTTGCCCAGCTGGAGCCAGGTATATAGTACTTTCAATGTGCAAATATGTGGTGTTCAAATGTTGTTAAAGAGATGTAAATTAAGATATTAAAGGTAAAAAAAATTTAAATCTAAAAGTGTTATTCCTAAAATTTGTCAGTATTGGCCATGAATTTTTGTGGTGTGATTGACCATAAAACATGGGTCAGAATGATTGGCTTAGCTAAGTCGTGACCAAAAAAAATGCTACAGTCAGGAGCTTAAATAAATAAACCAAAAATTTTAAAAAATAGTAAAACTTTACTTTTTTTCCATACACAGGACGAGACCAGGCAGCAGGAGGATCAGGAAAATGCCAGGCAGGAGGAGGACAGGGTGAGTGGCTTGGAGGAGGCTGCAGGCCCAAGTATCTTGGACGTGTTGGCAGGCCCAAGTAGCAGTAACGTGGTGGCAGGCCCAAGTGGAGCGGATGAGGTGGCAGGCCCAAGTGGGTTGCAGGAGGTTGCTGGGCCAAGCACGAGATGCCAGGTGTCTCCTCTTCATCTGCGTCCGAGAAGGCAGGTGAGGGATACAAGGGTGCGTGACGCCTCACTAGCCCTCATTCGGGATGCCCATGCAACCCTGCAACAGCCTCCCACTGCTCAGGAGGGATTTGTCACAGTTGTTTTGGCCAAAATGTCAGAAATGACATTAGACCAACGCCTCCTCTTTGAGGGCCTCCTCATCACCCTGGCAAATCAGGGGGTGAGGGGTCTTCTCACAGAGGACACTGTGATTTGCCGCCATCCCCATCCTCACACACCACATAACTCACAACCTCCCCCACCTTCTTCTTCTTTTCATGCTCCTTCTCAAGCTCCCCCACCTTCTTCTTCTTCTTCTTCTTTTTCTCATGCTCCTTCTCAAGCTCCCCCACCTTCTTCTTCTTCTCATGCTCCTTCTCAAGCTCCCCCACCTTCTTCTTCTTCTTCTCCTGCTCCTTCTCAAGCTCCCCCACCTTCTTCTTCTTCTTCTCCTGCTCCTTCTGAACATTCTTCTTCCTCTTCTTCTCCTGCTCCATCTGAACATTCTTCTTCCTCTTCTTCTCCTGCTCCATCTGAACATTCTTCTTCCTCTTCTTCTCCTGCTCCATCTGAACATTCTGCTTCCTCTTCTTCTTCTACTACTCCTCCTCCTTCTACTGCTCCTCCTCCTTCTACTCCTCCTCCTTCTACTGCTCCTCCTCCTTCTACTGCTCCTCCTCCTTCTACTGCTCCTCCTTCTACTGCTCCTCCTCCTTCTACTCCTCCTCCTTCTACTCCTCCTCCTTCTACTGCTCCTCCTCCTTCTACTGCTCCTCCTCCTTCTACTGCTCCTCCTTCTACTGCTCCTCCTCCTTCTACTCCTCCTCCTTCTACTGCTCCTCCTCCTTCTACTCCTCCTTCTACTGCTCCTCCTCCTTCTACTGCTCCTCCTTCTCCTCCACCTCCTCCTCCACCACCGTCGGCTACTCATCCTCCACCACCTTCGTCTACTCCTCCTCCTGGCATGAGTACTACCCCTGTGGCACCACCTCCAGCCAGGCATAAGAGGAAGGCTGCTGAGAAGGCTGCAGAGAAGGTGAAAGAGCAGGCTGCAGGGAAGCCACCAAGGAAGGCCTTGAAGAAATCAAGAAAGTGACTCCCTTACTTCCATGTGGTGTACCAGAGTTCAGGCTGCTGTAGTACCACAACCTGGTGACATCTGCCTGCCCTGCTCCAGTTTCTGACCTCGGGGAGTCCAAGACCTTGATGCGTGACTTCCTGAATGAACCTCTCAAGTCCCCATTTTGGCCTCCAACTGATCACCAGTCACATCAGGCCACACCTGGCTGTGCACAAATGGCAGCAAGCTCTCCAGTGCTGACTTTTGCATATCAAATTTTTTTTTATTACCAAAATAAATGGTACATTTTTTTTTTACAGTTCATACTTGTCCTTGTATTTTTTTACATTTCAATTTTGCAAGTGAGAAGGCAGGTTCTTATTTTGTAAAAATTGGATATAAGGTGTAATTTGAAAGGGACACATGAGATAAGACAAAGCAATAAGGTTTCTATGGGGGGAACTTGACATTACAAAAAATAAAAGGATTAGCATTTTCTAAAAATTTAAAAATAAGGTGATTAAAAGCAGGATTTAAAACACACGACCAAAATAAGGTGACAATAAAAAAAAAAAAAAATATTGAGTCCAGTAAGAAAAAGGTTCCACCTAATTTTAAGGAACTCTGTGTGAATATCGTAAAAAAAAAATTAGTATATTGCAGTTTTGTGCCCTTAGGAAAAATTGTGTAAAGCGCTGCAAATAAACGATTAAATAATGTTGGAAGCGACACGAATGTGCTATCTCCAATCCAAACGCTAGTTTTACCTATGTTGGTCTCCAGTGTCAAGTTTTTGACAAGTTTCTTAGCATACACACGACCGAGTTTCTCGTTTAAAAAACAGCCCGATGAAGAACTCGTCGAGCCAAAATCCACTGCCATCGAGAAAATAGAGAACCTGCTCTCTATTTGCTCGACGAGTTCCTCGGCGGCTCCATCGGGCCAAAAATGTACACACGACCGAGTTTCTCGACAGAATCCGGCTCTTCACCGAGATTCTCGACGAATTCTGCCGAGAAACTCTGTCGTGTGTACGAGGCCTCAGTATTCGGTCACCCAGATCCCCGATGGTTCGTTCAAGCTTCTCAGACAACCTGCCTCCGCGTTCTCCTTGAGCCGATCCCCCACCGCACAGCACGTAGCTCAGGATCTCTTCAGTAGAGTTGGGGACCCAGTAAGTCACTGGGGCCCCTGGTAGCATCAGTTGCTCCAGGCCACGAGGGCCCAGAGTCAGGAACTCTGCATTGCGCGCGACCCCAGGCCATGTGGGCCATAGTGGTGAGGCCCGCGATGTGCGCACACCCTAAAGGTGGGTGCCGCACCTGGAACCAGGAACCCAGCGAAGAACCAAGAACAACGGCTTCCGCCACAGAAATACTCCTCCCCAGCATGCCCCGCGAGGAGAAAACTCCTCTAATTGGCTGCTAGGGAAAAGCGGCTCCTCCTGGACCTCTCTGGTGCCACCTGCCGCCCAGGCATGGTACTGCATCCCTAGAACACAGTCTAGCACACAGAACAATCCAGATTTGGACAGGTACAAGTGGCTGCATATGATGGGCACAAGTGGCTGCATATGATGGGCACAAGTGGCAGCATTTACTGGGCACAGTGGCTGCATTTTATGGGCACAGTAGCGGCATTTGATGGGCACAGTGGCGGCATTTGATGGGCACAGTGGCGGCATTTGACAGGCACAGTGGCTGCATATGATGGGCACAAGTGGCTGCATGTAATGGGCACAGTGGCTGCATGTAATGGGCACAGTGGCAGCATTTAATGGGCACAGTGGCTGCATTTGACGGGCACAGTGGCAGCAATTGATGGGCACAGTGGCTGCATTTGACAGGCACAGTGGCTGCATTTGACAGGCAAAAGTGGCTGCATTTGACAGGAAAAAGTGGCTGCATATGATGGGCCACAAGTTTCTGTATTTGATGGGCACAGTGGTGGCATTTGATGGGCACAGTGGCTGCATTTGACAGGCACAAGTGGCTACATTTGATGGGGCACAAGTGGCTGCATATGATGGGGCACAAGTGGCTGCATATGATGGGCACAGTGGCAGCATTTAATGGGCACAGTGGCTGCATTTGACGGGCACAGTGGCTGCATTTGACGGGCACAGTGGCTGCATATGACGGGCACAGTGGCAGCATATGACAGGCACAGTGGCAGCATTTGACGGGCACAGTGACTGCATCTGATGGGGCACAAGTGGCTGCATTTGATGGGCACAGTGACGGCATTTGACGGGCACAGTGGCGGCATTTGACAGGCACAGTGGCTGCATCTGATGGGGCACAAGTGGCTTAATTTGATGGGCACAGTGGCTGCAATTGATGGGCACAGTGGCTGCAATTGATGGGCACAGTGGCTGTATTTGAAGGGCACAGTGGCTGCAATTGATGGGCACAGTGGCTGTATTTGAAGGGCACAGTGGCTGCATTTGATGTTTTTTTTCCTGAATGTTTTCGTTTGTTTGCGCCCCCTAAACATTTTGAGCACCAACCGCCACAGTTTTTGCCTTTAATTTTATGAAGCATCTGCATCATATAGTAATCAGAATTGGGACCTGATTAGAGAGCCGCATTGGAACCTTTAGATATATTTTAGCTGTCACTGAGTATTAACACTTTAGACAGGTAAGCCCAGTACACACCGGCATTTTTTAACCTTCGCTTAGGAAAAGCCATTCTAAGAAACATTGTATTCAGCCGACATTTAGTAAGCTTTAGCAATTTATAAAACAACAAAGAAAGCTCTGCTGAAGCCCTCCAAGGACCACACCAGCCGTCCCGTCTCTAGGAGGAAATTGCCAGTGACAGAATCGCTAAAAAAATTCAGGGAGGACACATACCTACTTTGTCAGGTCGCTTCCTCGCTGACAAAATTGCTGCAAAATCTAAGTGATCGGCGAGGGAGCGACGCGTACAAGCCGGTAAGTTTTTCACTGCCTACAGGTCTGCGCCAAAGTGATCCTCGCCGCTGGTGACTTCTCACCACCAACACAATCGCTAGTGTGACATGGTGCTACCGAGGCTTCAGCTTCTATTTGTGAGTGTTAATGGAAGTGCTGGCTATACCTTTATAAAAAAGTGCTTTAAAGCGGTTGTAACGGTAAAAGGCTTTTTTTATATATCTTTTTGCATTCTCTGAATTGAAAGAGTAGTATGCTTTTTTTTGTTTGCAGAATTATACTTACCTAGGTGGATGCAGCATCTGTCCACCACCAGCTCTAACACTGAGAACGGAGCGATCTAACACCACCAACTGCTCGGTTCTCAGAGCTCCCTGACTGTCAGTCACCGCTGTCTGCTCTGCCCCACCCCCGCGCTGAACGGAGAGCTGAGCTGTAAAGAGGGCGGGAGCAGCTTGCTGAGAGACTGAGCCAGGTCCTGGTCCAGGCATGTGGGCGGATCCCGACTTATGTGTCTCAATCTTTTCTAAGCCGGGGCGGCTCTGTGACGTCAGCTGACAGCGGGCTTCAGCCCACTGGGCCATATTCTCAAATAATTTACGCAGGCGTATCAGCAGATACGCCGACGTAAGTCCGATCCTATGTTTAAGTGTATTCTCAAACTGAGATACACTTAAACATGCCTAAGATACGACGGCCTGCGCCGTTGTATCTTAGGCTGCAATATTTACGCTGACCGCTAGGTGGCGGTCAGCATAGAATATGCAAATGACTAGTCACGCCGATTCTCTAACGTACGCTTGCCCGCCGTAGTGTTTTAACGTAGTTTCCGTAAGGGATACGCGGCGTAAAGATAAAGATGCCTCCTAGGTGGCGTACTCAATGTTAAGTATGGCCGTCGATCCCGCGTCGAAATTCGAAAATTTAACGTCGTTTGTGTAAGTCGTCCGTGAATGGCGCTGGACGCCATTTACGTTACAGTCAAAACAAATGACGTCCGTGAGACGTCATTTAGCGCAATGCACGTCGGGTAATTTACCCGACGGAGCATGCGCATTACGATCGGCGCGGGAGCGCGCCTAATTTAAATGATCCACGCCCCCTACCAGGATCATTTGAATTAGGAGGGCTTGCGCGGGTGGACTTTACGCGACGCCGCCGCAAGTTTACAGGTAAGTGGTTTGGGAATCAGGCACTTGCCACTTAAACTTGCGGCGGCGTAACGTAAAGGACATACGTTCCGCCGCCTCAGATCTATAAGAATATGGCCCACTGTCTGCTTAAAATGGGTCACTGGAGTGCAGAACAATTTGCACTCCTGTGGTCCACAGGAGAAGTAGAGCCAGCTGAGCATGGACGGTACTTCTCCTTTAGATATTGATTGTCTTAGTTTGTAATAGTAGTTCTCTGCCTCTCTGACTTACGGCGGCGTAGTGTAAATACGCCGCCGCAAAGATGCGCGCCCCTACCTGAATCCAGCTATTGGTGTTATTTTGTTATAGACTTTACTAAAAAATAGAGCAGTTTTAGAGATTTATTACATGAGAAAAACTTAAGATCAGGTGCTATGCAACTGAATAGCCGCAGTGCTGAACAAGAGCTAGCACTCCGCACGTCCCGAGCCTGCGTCTGGGCTGGCAGTACAGAGATTGGTAGCTTGTGTTGTGTGCCTGGGGGAGCTGGCAAAGGTGGCAGGGCAGCTGACAGTAGCCTCATTAAGTGAACCTGCAGTGGGTACCTGTCTTGTCAGGATGACAGATGAGGCCCAGTTCCCCTGAGCAGTGATTTGACGTACGCCATGATGGATGCCTGTTAGACAGACTCACTTGCTGAAGGGTTGAAACAGAATGAGGAAAAGTTTAATAAACAAGAGGAGCCAAGATGTATCCTACAGAGATGAAGACAGCAGGGCCACCGGTAGGGTATGCCTTCACCACAGCTGTGCAGTCTATACGCATCTACATAATCAGACTCCTTGTTTACTTTTAACTATTTCAGGCAGCGCAAGGTGTAACTACTACGGCTCTTCAGAAAACCCGATTTACAGCTGGTATCAATGCTACTGCAGAAGTTGGTGCGTCCCGAGCAGAGTCAGTCTACTGGGTTGGAAGCAGACTTATGTCCAGTCAACTTAAAGGGTTTGTAAACCCTCTGGGCCAGATTCTCGTAGAATCGGCGTTGGCGTAGCATAAGCCATTTACACTACGCCACCGCAACTTACTGGAGCAAGTGCCGTATTCCTCAAGCACTTGCTCCGTAATTTGCGGCGGCGTAGTGTAAAGCGCGCCCCCGTGCCGATTGAACTGCGCATGCACCGGGCTGAAAAATAGCCCAGTGCGCATGCTCCAGCTCACGACGGAAAACGTCAATGACGCCGACGTGAGCGTCATTGACGTAAAGTCGTATTCAAGAACGACTTAGGAAAACGACGTAACCGACGGAAAAAGCCGACGCGGACCCGACGCCATACTTAACATGGCATACGGCGGACTGGCGTAAGGTTACCCCTCATATAGCTGGGGTAACCTTACGCTTACGGAAACGACGTACGCGACGAGTACGCGACGCAAATTCGTTCGGGAATCGGCGTATCAGGCTCATTTGCATAGTCAAATGAGACCTGAACGTAAACGCCACCTAGCTGTCAGCGTTGTATTGCATTTAGGATCCGACGGTGTAAGTGACTTACACTAGTCGGATCCTAGCCTAATTCCGGCGTATCTTGTTTTGTGAATACAAAACAATGATACGCCGGCGGGAATTTCGAATTACGCCGGTGTATCAGTAGATACACCGGCGTAACTCTTTTGAGAATCTGGCCCTCTATTTTTTTTTTTTAAGCAAACATATCTTACTTGCCTCCACTGTGCAGTTCGTTTTGCACAGTGTGGCCCCAATCATCGTTTTCTGGGGTCCCCCGGTGGCTCTTCCTTGCATCAGTAAACCCCCTTGGAGAAGCGCTCTCCCTGGGGGTAGGGTGACCACGTGTCCCGGATTGCCCAGGACAGTCCCACATTTTGCAGGTCTGTCCCGGGCACATTCATTCCAGGACAATACAGCGTCCCGGAATGAAACTGACACAGACACCCCCCGGGCCAATCTGATGCCCCCAAAAAAGGCCGCCACATCACCGCTTTACTCACTGACAGTATTTGTCCAGGCCGGGAATGCCTGGAGGAGAACAATCCCCGCCCCCTGCTTGTTATTGGAGAAATCATAAATCCCGCCTCTTGTGTCCAATCACTGTGCTGTGATTCGTTACAGCACAAGCTGATTTTTGGGAAGGGAGGGTGTCCCTGAATGGTAGTTTGGAAATGTGGTCACCCTACCTGGGGGTTACCGTTCGGGCGCGCTCTCGAGTCCAGCGTTTGTGTCCATAGACACAGAATGCCGGACTCGGCTCCGGCCTCCGACGCCTGGGTCATTGGGTTTGATTTACAGGAGCAGGAGCCAATGGCTACGCTGCTATCAACCTATCCAATCAAGAGCCGAGAAACCCCACGAAGAAAGGAAGAGGGCGTCTCTGTCTAGGGAACGAATACTCAGGTGAGTAACAGGGGGGGGGGGGCTGGGGGGCCATACACTTTGGCTATAAACAAAAATAGAGAACCATTTTGAAGAAAAAGCAATATTTTTTACTTTCGCTTTAATAAATATCCCCCAAAAAAATAATTTCTTCCTCAGTTTAGGCCGATATGTATTCTTCAACAAAAATCGTAATAAGTGTAAATTTATTGGATTGTTAAAGTTATAGAATCTACAAAATAGGGAATAGATTTATAGCATTTTTTTATTAGTATTTTTTTACTAGTAATGACAGTGATCTTCGATTTTTAGCGGCATTGTGGCACCTAACTGACATTTTTTTTTTTACATTTTTTTTAAGAACCAGTGATATTATTACGGTATTCAGTGCTAAAAAGCTGCACTGTTATTGTACCAATGACACTGGCAGGGAAGGGGTTAACATCAGGGGCGATCAAGGGGTTAAATGGGTTCCCTGCAGGTGTTTTCTAACTGTATGGGGGATGGACTGCCTGGGGAAACACACAGATTTGTCTTCCTGCTTAGCAGAAAGACAGGATCTGTGTGATCTCCCCTGTGAGAACGGAGATCTGCCTTGTTTACACAGGCAGATCCCCGTTCTGTCGCTGTCGCCGTTCTGTCGCTGCGCCGGTGGCCGGCGGACATTGAGTCCGCCTCACCTGCTGATTGGATCCGCCGCTGGCCAGCGAGGCGGGCATGCCCACAATATGTTCTCCCACATATAGGGAGTTTGTCTCCCATGGTTGAGACACAAGTTCTTTCATTCTATTACTAGCGTAGCACCCACTAATTTGGGGTACTTTGTCGCAGTAAGTGGGCTTAGCACTATATGACCATAAGCAGGGATATGCAATTAGCGGACCTCCAGCTGTTGAAAAACTACAAGTCCCATCATGCCTCTGCCTTTGGGTGTTATGCTTGTGGCTGTCAGTCTTGCTATGCCTCATGGGATTTGTAGTTCTGCAACATCTGGAGGTCCGCTAATTGCATATTCCCGATATAGTGTGACCAACCCCCCGTATTTTTCAATATGTTCAGGTGTTTTTAACTAGCCTTGCAGGCATAGGTGTGCGCAGCCTATTGCATTAGGGTGTGCACCCCAAAGCTCAAGCACATATGCGTGCATATATATATATATATATATATATATATATACTGACAGTGTCAGTAGAGAAGTGGACGGTGTCATAAGGGCAGAGATTGGTGTCAGTAGGGCAGTTACAATATCATAAAAAAATATTTTTTAGGAAAAATAAGGAGAATTTTTATTTTTATTTGGTGAAATATCAGTGGTCTAAACATTGGAAATATGCACCACATTGGGTGATTAGGGTGTGCCCAGGCACACCTGACACACCCTGTGCGCATGCCTATGTTTGCAGGATAAATGTCATTTTTGCATGTGTGCGCTATAATCTGTTTTGCACAATAAAGAATCCCTGAGCCAACGTACAATGACGGCGATTCGCAGAAGCAAGCCTACCTTCCGCAGTACAATGACAGCGGCTGGTCAGCAAATGGTTAATTAAAAAAATGCATTTCATTATATATTTTTTTCTTCTGTGAATTGAGTTAAAAACCACAAAACGGCCTAGTGAATTGACAATTTCAGTATCGCATGCGATATTTTGGGAATCTGTGTTCGGACACCTACATAACGCATGCGATTTGCTTTACTGAATGGAGCCCTGTTGTATATCTGTCCAAACAACTAATTCCGCGTACACACGATCAGTCCATCCGATGAGAACGGGCCGATGGACCGGTTTCATCGGTTAACCAATGAAGGTGACTGATGGTCCGGCGCGCCTACACACCATCGGTTAAAAAAACGATCGTGTCAGAACGCGGTGATCTAAAACACAACGACGTGCTGAAAAAAACGAAGTTCAATGCTTCCAAGCATGCGTCGACTTGATTCTGAGCATCCATGGATTTTTAACCGATGGTTGTGCCTACTAACGATCGTTTTTTTCCCATCGGTTAGGAATCCATCGGTTAAATTTAAAACAAGTTGGCTTTTTTTTAACCGATGGTTAAATAACTGATGGCGCCCACACACGATCGGTTTTGACCGATGAAAACGGTCCATCAGACCATTCTCATCGGTTTAACCGATCGTGTGTACGCGGCATTAGAAGGAAAGATGTACAAAGGGATTTTGTTTTAAAAGAGGGACAGTCTCTTTGGAGCAATGAAAAGCTATGAATTTTATTGGTGGAGGGTATTGGATGCCAGTATGGCAATTTTGACCTCATATCTATTAGACATGTGCACACTGAAATATTTTGTTTTGCAATTTCGTTTTTTATTTGAAAATGTTATTTAGTTACTCCCGAAATTTCTTTTTATTTATTTAGTTTTGTAAAAAAATGCAATCGCCCGAAAATCCGAATTAATTAAGGTCGAATCTGTCAATGAAGGCTTATGGCGTCTGTCGAATGTTCTAAGAAGATTCAACAGAGCAGCTAAACTGTATGACGCCGGTCGAATGTTCCGCCCACAAGCTTTAGTAGAATTCTAATGTTGTATAACTAGTAATAATTATATTTATTAATTATTATTACTAGTCAACCAACATTAGAATTCTTCTATAGCCTATGGGCCGAGCATTTGGCCATAAATCTGTATGTGGCGATCGTATGTTTTCAGCTGCTTCGTCGAATCTTCATGTCTCTATAATGTCGAATCTTTTCTCTCTATGTCGAATAATCTTGGACTAATAGAGGTAAGGTTAGACACATTCGACCGCAGGTTCCATAGACACAGATCGCCATTGTCACCGTCATGTAGAATCTTCTATCTGTATCGAACTGTTCTTGCGATGAAACGAAAATTAAGCATTTTTTATGTCGGATATTTCGGATTCCGCACGTTTAAAACTACTGCGAAAATTTCCCAAAATTCAGACAAAAATGCATTCGGACGAAAACAAATGCACATGTCTAATATCAATTTCAATATGTATGCAACAGGTGGTGTTCGTAGAATTGTTACCTCTTTGCCTGGCTGTGTTCATCAAACATAACACAGACTTGCAAACAGGCACAAGAAGTGGAAACTAAGGCCTCGTACACACGATCGGTTAAACAGAGGACAACGGTCTGATGGACCGTTTTCATCGGTCAAAACCGATCGTGTGTGGGCCCCATAGGTTATTTAACCATCGGTTAAAAAAAAGCCAACTTGCTGTAAATTTAACCGATGGATACCTAACCGATAGGTCAAAACCGATCGTTAGTAGGCACAACCATCGGTTAAAAATCCACGCATGCTCAGAATCAAGTCGACGCATGCTTGGAAGCATTGAACTTCGTTTTTTTTTCAGCACGTCGTTGTGTTTTACGTCACCGCGTTCTGACACGATTGTTTTTTTAACGGATGGTGTGTAGGCGCGACGGACCATCAGTCAGCTTCATCGGTTAACCGATGAAAACGGTCCATCAGACCGTTCTCATCGGATGGACTGATGTGTGTACGCGGCTTGAGAGAATGGTCAATGATATCCTTTCTGACAATGAATCGCTATCTAATGTGACCTGCTGACTGACTCACAGTCATTCTGAGTCACACCACATACAGCAATAAGCTCACAAATAATCTTTATTATCAACAGATTGCTAGAGATGTCCTGACTCGTCATCATAACTAGATAAGAGATGACGTTCACACCATCTGTAGGTGATACTTCCTTTGTGTAAAGGGTCTTATTAGCTGTCTTGTCTGACGCACATAATGTAAAGGACTTTGTCTAAAGCGTTGTCTGTGTAATTTAGATTCAGTAAAACCTTGGATTGCGAGCATAATTTGTTCCGGAAACATGCTTGGGCCCAATTTGGACATTTTCACTTTTGAAGTGAGGGGCGTACTCACTTTTGTTGCCAGTGGTTTAGACATTAATGGCGGTGTGTTGAGTTATTTTGAGGGGACAGAAAATTTACACTGTTATACAAGCTGTACACTCACTACTTTACATTGTAGCAAAGTGTAATTTCTTCAGTGTTGTCACATGAAAAGGTATAAAATATTTACAAAAATGTGAGGTACTGTATATTATATATGTAACCATTATTAGTATCAATGTTGGATATATTCAATACATAGCTCCTAACTGTCCCTGATTTGGAGGGACTGTCCCTGATTTGGAGCAATGTCCCTCTGTCCCTCTGCGGTGCTAAACCTTTCATCCAAATTCGAAATTGCTGCATTTGTAAATTATAACAGCCAATATAAAGGAATAGTAGTGGTAAAAAGCACTTGTGGGTTTAATTAGCCTTTTTTTGGTTAATTCTCCTTTAAGGGGGTGTGGCAGGGGCGTGTCTTATGCCTACATACATTTGCTAGTAGGTGTCCCTCATTCCCATCTCAAAATGTTGGGAGGTATTGTAACGAAACGTCCCACACTCCGCTTGAGTGCTTTCGTCATATACCACTTCCTCCCAGTCTGGATATAGATATCAGATATTCCAACCGCTCACAAGCACAAAACAAGACAATACTTGTTTAGTTGCTGAACATAGACTGTTCGTTAGAACCAGAATACAAGTCTTATATACAGTAGAAGAGGAGATTCCTACCTCCTGCTCATATTACTCTAACAATACACCTGTAACAAATTAACATGAGCTAATTAACTAATCCCTTAAAGCAGCCAATGTAACTCTTTGCCCTTCTGGGCATTGTTATGATAACTCAGGGTTTCACTACAGGTCAGACTTGTTGTCACTGAGCTTCACACAATAGATTATACATTATCATAAGTATAAACACAGGACACCTTCACACAATAGCAGGAGTTCCAGCAGGAGTCGGCCCGTCTCCTACATTGTATAGAGGCCAATGTGATCAGCTCTCTCAACTAAGATGTTGAGTTCAAAATCAAACAAACCTAGAATAGTCTTTACATGTATCCTGGGAGATATTGTGGATAAATATTACTGTCCCATTTTAAGTAATCCAAGATATATTTTCTCATTCACCCTGTGACTTAGACATAAGAGGTGCGTGGGGAGCTGAAACAAGGCTTTCCCAACCTTTTCAAGGGATTCTGGGTTCCACTGGCCCCAGGTATGTTCAATAATGTCAGAAACGAGTATGGTGATTAAGATGTCAAGAGGGCTCCCCTTGCGGCTGAGTGCAACGCTACCCTGAAGTTGGGGACAGGGAGCGCAGTGCCCACAGAAGCACGGTTGGCTAGGTGCTTGCTTGTAGTCCAATGAGCTGGCCACTGAGGGATGGCTGCAGCAGACAGAACTGAGCTTTGTTGTGCTCAGATGAGCAGAGATACCAGAAGCCAGGCCGGGGGTCAAACACAGGTAGGTCAGTCCAGAGCAGTTACAGAGGCGAGCCAAGGTCATACACGAGCAGGGTCCAGGTACAAGCCGTGCATCAAGCCGGGTGGTCAGGAAGTAGATGCAGAGTCCGGAAGCAGGCCAAGGGTCAAAAACTAGGAGAACAGGAAGCGAGGTCAGGGCAAGCCGGGGTCACAACAGATAAGCATGGATCAAGGAACAAGGTCAAGGAACACAGGAGACTGAAGAAATAATCCAGCGCCGTCCTGCAGTCACAGGCTGATTTAAATAGGGCCATTGGCGCCAGCGTCAGTCATGCCACTTGCGCACGCGCGTGCACCGATGCGCGCATCAATGTACGCTGATGCGCGGCGCGCGCTCGTGCACATCTCAAACCCCTCCGTGAGCATCCATGGAGGTTCTGGGCCATGTCCCTGACAAATATGTTTTTATTGTAATCACAATTGCGTGGTGTCCTTCATTGCACCACTGATATTTTAGTGCAGCACTTTTATCACACTGACCCACTATAGGCTGCCTGCAGAAAATTACAGGAGGGGGGTGGAGACAAGACCTGTCACCCAGAACAAGGACAGAGAGCAGCAGTGAGCGGTCTTTATTACAGGAAGCACAAAGTCTCACACTGGATTACTGCGCAGGTCTGGAAGAAATACACAAAACATACCAAGATTCAAGTAACAATACCCACGGCCCTTGTATTCAGAACATATTTGCCTATTTTGGAGTTCACCCCCAAAAAAAATTTAACATTAGATTTAGGCTAAGTCCCCATTCACATCTAGGCATTTTGTCACCTGTAGTGCGACGCCGCTGCCGCCAGAGGGATGAAAAGACATTGCCCTCTATGGAGATGGTTCACATCTCCACGCCTGCCGCCTGTCGCCTGCCGCCTGAAAAAAGGTCCTGGACCTTTTTTTCAGGCGGTTTTCGGCGTTCGGGAACCATCTCCATAGAGGGGCACATCTAGGGGCACATCTAGGCGGACAATCGCGGCATTTTGTCGCCGCAAATCGCGGTACAAAACGCCGCTATTTGCCGCCGCAATTCGCGGGACAAAACGCCGCGAATTTGTCTGCCTAGATGTGAATTGAGCCTAATTAAGGGGAGCAGAAACGGGTATTTTTTTTTAAATCAATGCCGTACTTACCGTTTTAGAGATCGATGTTCAGCCGCCGCTTCCGGGTATGATCTTCGGGACTGGGCGTTCCTATTTGATTGACAGCCTTCCGACGGTCGCATCCAGCGCGTCACCAGGTGCCGAAAGAAGCCGAACGTCGGTGCGGCTCTATACTGCGCCTGCGCACCGACGTTCGGCTACTTTCGGAAACTCGTGACGCGCTGGATGCGACAGTCGGAAGCCTGTCAGAAGCCTGTCAATCAAATAGGAACACCCAGCCCCGCAGCCCATACCTGGAAGCGGTGGGAGAACATTTATCTCTACAACGGTAAGTACGGCATTGATTTAAAAAAAAATACCCGTTTCTGCTCCCCTTAATTAGCCTAAATCTAATGTTAAAAATGTATATTTTGGGTGAACCTCCACTTTAAGCAAATCAAAAAGCCACGATTCACAGAGGCAGATTTGTTGAAAACTATAAAAGGAAGGCTCCTGGGATATTTATAGCTTGAACTGTGTGCGATTTCTGGACAGCGTGTTCACCGCGCCATCATTTTTCATGTGCATCTACGTTATGGTAAGCCGAAAAAAAATTCACCGCTGACAAACTTGGCATTGCGCACGAGAGTATGTGAAGTGTCACGCGCTCGGATAGTAAATGGGAATAAAGTATTCATGTGGGAGATGTGACTAATACCCTCACCGCCCAATTCACATAACTCAAGTACAGGCACTTCACAGATGAACAGAGAGGAAGTAGAACAAGAGATGTTTTCCTCACTGCAAGCAGAGAAGAGCTCTTAAAAATACAAAGCCATTTGGAGACTCTCTGACAGACACAATGAGACTCGGCTCAGTTTGAGAACAAGCGGCAAGGGAGATGTAAAGTAATTTCATGGTAAACAGGAGAAGAAAACTTTGGCTAAGCACATGAAATCTACTAGACAATCATGCTATGATAGGCTTTGCCTTGAACACACAATAAAGCTGATATTAACCACTTAACCCCCAGACCATATTGCTGCCCAAAGACCAGAGCACTTTTTGCGATTCGGCACTGCGTCGCTTTAACTGACAATTGCGCGGACGTGCGATGTGGCTCCTAAACAAAATTGGCGTCCTTTTTTCCCCACAAATAGAGCTTTCTTTTGGTAGTATTTGATCACCTCGGCGGTGTTTAGTTGTTGTGCTATAAACAAAAATAGAGCGTCAATTTTGACAAAAAATTAAATTTTTTTACTTTTTGCTATAATAAATATCCCCCAAAAATATATTAAAATGTTTTTTTCCCTCAGTTTAGGCCAATACGTATTCTTCTACATATTTTTCCTAAAAAAATCGCAATAAGCGTTTATTGATTGGTTTGCGCGAAAGTTTTGGGCCCGGATTCAGATACAACTGTGTATCTTTAGGCGGGCGTAGCGTATCTCCTATACGCTACGCCGCCGTAACTTTGAGAGGCGAGTATGGTATTCAGAAAGATTATGCGCCCAAAGTTGCGGCGTCGTAGAGTATAAGGGCCGGCGTAAGCCCGCCTACCGTATTTATTGCGGTATAACGCGCTCCCGCGTATACCGCGCACCCCTAAAGTGGCCCCCAATCCTGTGGAAAAAGTTTTTTTTCGTACTTACAGTTTTGGTGTCTTGCGCGGTGTCCATCGGCGGCCTCGTCGGGTCCGGCGTCCGTCTGCGGCTTCGGGTGTCCTCTTCGGCGGGTCCGGCGTCCTTCTGCGGCTTCGGGTGTCCTTCTGCGGCTTCGGGTGTCCTTCTGCGGTGTCCTCTTCGGCGGGTCCGGTGTACTCTTCGGCGGGTCCAGCGTCCTTCTGCGGCGTCCTCCCCGCTTGTTTCCCGCGCCGAGTTTGAATACTGCGCCGACATATACAGAGCGCAGTACACTCGTGAATTGTCGGCAATGCTCGGCTATCCGCGCGGACGTGAGTGCGGAAGGAACCGAGACTGGCCGACTATACCCGAGTGTATTGCGCTCGGTATATGTTGGCGCAGTATTCAAAACTCGGCGCGGGAAAGCGGGTATCGGCGTATACCGCGCACCCTCGATTTTGCCATGATTCTCAGGGCAAGAAAGTGCGCGGTATACGCCGATAAATACGGTAATTCAAATATGGAAGATGTGGGCGTGTTTTATGTAAATTAAGTGTGCGCCGTCCGTGAACGTATCCCAGTGCGCATGCTCCTAATTACGCCGCAAATAGACAATGCTTTCGACGTGCACGTAACTTACGGAAAGCCCTATTCGCGAACGACTTACGCAAACGACGCAAAATTTGACGCTGGCCCGACGTCCATACTTAACATTGGCTATGCCTCATATAGCAGGGGTAACTTTACGCTGGAAAAAGCCTTACGTAAACGATGTAAAAAAATTTGCTGGGCAGACGTACGTTTCTGAATCAGCGTATCTACCTAATTTGCATATTCTATGCGGAAGTCTAGGGAAGCGCCCCTAGCGGTCAGCGTAAATATTGCACGCTAAGATACGACTGCGTAGGAGACTTACACCGCTCGTATCTAGGCAACATTGAGGCGTATCTGATTCTATGAATCAGGCGCCGAGATGCGACGGCCCGCATTCGGAGTTACGATGGCGTATCTGGAGATACGCCGACGTAACTACTTTCTGAATCCGGGCCATAGTGTTTACAAAATAGAGGGGGATTTTTATGGCATTTTTATTAATATTTTTTTTTTTACTAGTAATGGCGGCGATCAGCGATTTTTTTTTTCGGTGCTGCGACATTATGGCGGACACTTCGGACACATTTTTGGGACCATTGGCATTTTTATAGCGATCAGTGCTATAAAAATGCATTGGATTACTATAAAAATGCCACTGGCAGTGAAGGGGTTAACACTAGGGGGCGGGAAAGGGGTTAAGTATGTCCATGGGTGTGTTCTAACTGTAGGGGGGTGGCCTCACTAGGGGAAATGACCGAGCATTTCTCTCCCTGACAGGACCGGGAGCTGTGTGTTTACGCACACAGCTCCCGGTCCTCGCTCTGTAACGAGATATCGCTTGTGCCCGGCGGCGATCGTGGTCTCGCGCAGGGGAGCCGACCTGCCGCCGTAAAACGACAGCGGCTGGTCGGCAAGTTGTTAAAAAACACCACTTAACCCATTCATTGATGGGTGCTGGTGGGGCTGCATTGATGGACGCTGGTGAAGCTGAATTGATGGGCGCTGGTGAGGCTGCATTATGATAGGCACCGGTGAGGCTGCATTTGATGGGTGCTGGTGAGGCTGCATTTGATGGGTGCTGGTGAGGCTACATTTATGGGTGCTGGTAAGGCTGCACTTGATGGGTGCTGGTGAGGCTGCATTTATGGGCGCTGGTGAGGCTGCATTATGATAGCCGCTGGTGAGGCTGCATTTGATGGGTGCTGGTGAGGCTGCATTTATGGGCGCTGGTGAGGCTGCATTTATGGGCGCTGGTAAGGCTGCATTTGATGGGCGCTGGTAAGGCTGCATTGATAGGCGCTGGAGAGGCTGCATTTATGGGCGCTGGTAAGGCTGCATTTGATGGGCGCTGGTGAGGCTGCATTTAATGGGTGCTGGAGAGGCTGCATTTGATGGGTGCTGGTAAAGCTGCATTTATGGGCGCTGGTAAGGCTGCATTTGATGGGTGCTGGTGAGGCTGCATTTATGGGCGCTGGTGAGGCTGCATTTATGGGCGCTGGTGAGGCTGCATTTATGGGCGCTGGTAAGGCTGCATTTGATGGGTGCTGGTGAGACTGCATTATGATGGGTGCTGGTAAGGCTGCATTTGATGGGTGCTGGTGAGGCTGCATTTATGGGCACTGGTAAGGCTGCATTTGATGGGTGCTGGTGAGGCTGCATTTGATGGGCGCTGGTGGGCTGCATTTGATGGGCGCTTCATTAAAGCGGAGGTTCACCCTTAGAGAGCACTTTTTAGCCTTAGATTCCTGCTCGTTTTGTCTAGGGGAATCGGCTATTTGTTTTAAAATATGAGCATTACTTACCCGTTTACGAGATGCATCCTCTCCGTCGCTTCCGGGTATGGGCTGCGGGAATGGGTGTTCCTTCTTGATTGACAGTCTTCCGAGAGGCTTCCGACGGTCGCATCCATCGCGTCACGATTTTCCGAAAGAAGCCGAACGTCGGTGCGCAGGCGCAGTATAGAGCCGCACCGACGTTCGGCTTCTTTCGGCTACGAGTGACGCGATGGATGCGACCGTCGGAAGCCTCTCGGAAGACTGTCAATCAAGAAGGAACGCCCGCTCCCGAAGACCCATACCCGGAAGCGGCGGAGAAAATAAATCTCGAAAACGGTAAGTACAGCTCATATTTTAAAACAACTAGCCGATTCCCCTAGACCAAACGAGCAGGAATCTAAGGGGAACATTTTTTTTTTTTTGATAAATGGGTGAACTCCCGCTTTAAAAAGGTGGGGTTTACATGGGTGGGGGAAAGGGGGTGGGGGAAAGGGGTGGGGCCAGGGGAGTTCGGCAAAATTAGGTTTTGCCTAGGGTGTCAAAATTCATTGCACCAGCCCTGCTGACAGACACGGCTCTCTGCTCAGAGCGGAGGGGGGAAAGGAGCGATCAGCGGTGTTTGATCACTCAGTTCTCACTGCAGACAAATGCAGCATCGGATAGATGCTGTATCCACTTACGTGAGTATAAGGTTTTTTTACTTCTCTTTTAAAGTAGTACAGTGCTGCTCTGGTCCTGAAGGGGTTAAAACCTTCCGGAGGTCAAGTGGTTAAATGTCTACACAAGACTTTTGCAGGTAAATAGCATGCAGACAATACATCACTTGCACCTATAATTGTATTGGAAGATTGTTGTTGAAATGAATGATCTGACTCTTGAACCTCCCGATGGTCTTGAAATCCGTTGGGGGGGGTTCTCACCTTTTAGCTGCCTCCACTATTATGTATGCAACAGGTACCCTTTACTACAATCTATGATGGTTCCCATTAGCATTTTAACTGTCAAAGTGTTTCTCTGAAGACTGGTGAGCGCACAGCGCTGGATCCTCCGGAGAATAGAGATTATGCAAACTGTACTTCGGCTGACCTCTCGGAAGTAAGCGGAGTGGATCCGTTCACCTTTCGCGGCTCCAGCGCTCTTCTCCCCCGGCTGACAGACATTTCAGCCCTTGGATGCGCTATAGGAATATTTTAACCTTTTCGTCCATCTCTAAAATGTCATTTTTCCACAGGCTGCTCGGGTCAAGCGCTGACCTTTACAAGTCCAGGGACAAGGCTGCCCTTTTGTGCCGAGTCTTCCAGATAATGGAAATAATAGCGCCTTCGACAATGCGTCTGTCTTCTCGCCTTCCAGTAGGGAAATAGGTATCTGGCGGTGGCGAGGGTTTTTGTTCACTTGGCATCCCTCTCCTTTCTAATGACAGCTCCAAAAGATTAAATGTGTGTGTCCAGATATGTGAACAAAGGGAAGGGAAACAATAGGAGTTGTTAGGCAGTACGTAGGCGGCACAAAACCATTGAAGGGAATCTGTACTTTGCCTATGATGGGCATAGTAACAAGTTACATTTTTTTTAGAGGCCGGTGATGACCGTCACTTGGGTCTTTGATTTGTCATTTTCTCTGTTAGCAGAGAAACGCAATAAAAAAATATTTTAGTAAACCTTTCAATGGGCACACTTGTTCCAGTGACAACTGTCATAAAGTGGATGTAAACCCCTCTCATCCTTTCTAAACTACTGCCATAGTGCTGATCTATAAGGATATAGATGCCTCCTGCATGTATACTTACCTGTCAACTGTCTCCCTTCTGTCTGGTATAAGAACTGAAAAACTGCAGATTCTGTGGGTGGGTCTGTTGTCAGGAGTTCGGTGGGTGGAGTCGTGATGTCAGTAGACACCCCGCCCACCTCTACACTCTCCTTGTTAGCATGCATTTTTTCCTGTGTATTCCTTACACTAAATTCTGCTCTGATCACTGACATCCAGTCAAAATCCAGAAAAGTAACCATATGACTTCACAAAAGGAATGGGGGTGGGAATTAAAAAATAATGTCTGTCTCCAAGCTAGTGCATGAGATATGTAAATAACTTGTCACTCACAGCAAGGGGGCGGAACGGACTAAGGCCCAGATTCACAAAGGAGATACGACGACGTATCTTCAGATACGCCGTCGTATCTCTGAGTTGTGCCGTCGTATCTATGCGCCCAATTCTTAGAATCAGTTACGCATAGATTTCTATTAGATCCGACTGGCGTAAGTATCTTACGCCGTCGGATCGTAACTGCATATTTACGCTGGCCGCTAGGGGCGTGTACGCTGATTTACGCCTAGAAATATGTAAATCAGCTAGATACGCGAATTCACGAACGTACACCCGGCCGACGCAGTACAGATACGCCGTTTAGGTTAGGCTTTTCCCGGCGTTGTTCCTGTGTCGAATTTTGAATATTTTACGTTGTTTGCGCAAGTCGTCCGTGAATGGGGCTGGACGTAATTTACGTTCATGTCAAAACCAATACATCCTTGCGGCGTATTTGGAGCAATGCACACTGGGATATGTACACGGACGGTGCGCATGCATAACACATGCCCCCCTGTTCCAAATTTGAATTAGGCGGGCTTACGCCGGCCTATTTACGCTACGCCGCCGCAACTTATGGAGAAAGTGCTTTGAGAATACAGCACTTGCCCGTCTAAGTTGCGAAGGCGTAACGTAAATCGGATACGTTACGCCCGCGCAAAGATACGCCGAACTACGAGAATCTGGCCCTAAGGTTTTTCTCTGTAAGCCCATTTTATTTCACTGAACAATAAAAGAGGATTGCTCAGAGCTGGATTAACTCTTTGTGGCAAGACTGGGCACGAATGATAGGAAATCTTATACTCTACATTGTGACATAAAAAAAAAAAAAAAAACTTGGGGTTCACATCCACTTTAAGCCTCATACACACGATTGGATTGTCCGTGGGCAAATCGTAGGACTTTTGTCCGAAGAGCATTGGCCATGAACTTGTCTTGCATACAAACGGGAAATTGTCGTCCAACAAACACTAAACCATGTGTTTTTTCAGCTCTTTAGCGCCACCCTTGATGTCTGATGTGAGCTTTTCAACGGAAATTCCCACCGTGTGTATGCTCCATCGGACTTTTGCTGTCGGAATTTCCCCCAACAAAAGATTGAGAGCTGGTTCTCAAATTTTCGATAGCCTGTAGCAATTCTGACACGCAAAATTCCGACACATGCTCAGGGAAACAATTCAACGCATGCTTGGAAGCATTGAACTTCATTTTCTCAGCTCGTTGTAGTGTTGTAGGTCACCATGTTCTTGACGGACGAAAGTTCCGAGAACTTTTGTGTGACTTTGTGTATGCAAGCCAAGCTTGAGCGGGATTCCGTCGGAAAAACTATCCAAGGTTTTTCGGACGGAAAATCCGATCGTGTGTACGCGGCATTATGGTTTGCATTGCTTCTGAGCATGCGTGTTGGTACTTTGGATTTTTTCCGACAAGTCACATTTGTTGGAAAATTTTAAAGCATGCTATACCACATTTGTTGTCTGAAATTCCGACAAGAATTGTCCAATGGAGCGTACAAACGGTCGGATTATCCGACAACATCCTGCCATCACACAACTCCTGTCGGAAAATCTGATCCTGTGCACGGTCCTTAAGAAAGCATTTCCCTGATCTTGGAGAAATTTATTTTTAATTTCTATTGACCAGGAAATTAAGAGAAATCTCCAAAATAGGACAAAGACAGCAAAAACCTGAAGAGGATTTTAACGTTGAGCAGTCACATACTACATACAGCTGATACGGGACCATGCCAAGCTTGAGTAGAGAGGGTCACGGTCTCAGCCAAAGCCTTTGTCCAACCAGATGTCTGTCTCTATCACAGTTGCATCAGTTGGCTATTAGACAGATTTCTCTTACATGACATCCTCTATTCAAAGACTGGTAATAGTGTATATTTAGGATGCTGGGCAGGAGAAGAGCTAACAATTTTCTGCTCCACTGAATTCTGATAGCAGTGAGTCCGGGGTCCTTATAGATAACATCCTCCCTACTTGCTCTTTGTCATGGATATGCAATAGTCTGGCAGCTTACCTGTGTCCATCTGTCCATTAAGAGGCCTGACCTTCTTATCTCCTCTCCTTCCTGTATGGCCCCACCCAGGCCATCCCAGGAAGTCTATATTAACTGTTGCACTACAGGCCTGCAGTGCTGTTCAACAGTGTTGTTTGCTTTAGTTCCTGTCTGCAGTGTGCTACGATTATTCTTCCTGTGTACCATTTTTGTCTCGTGCCCGACTTCTCCCGTTTGCCTGTGATCTTGACCTTTCGCCTGTCCCTCGGTTACCCCTGTCTGCCTGTTGCCCCGACCTCGGCTTACCCATCACTACCGCTTGTCTGCTTGCTGCTTCCCCTCTCTCCCTGTGGAGCGTGACCTAGGGGATCCCAGGGGTCGCGACCTGGATCCAGCTGTGGCGAAGGCCATCCTCACCACTAGAGGCTCTGGTGAACACAAAGCTGGGTCTTAGACTCCGCGCCCTGGGCGATCTTGGGTTCACACTTCCTCTCTTATCGCAGCAGTCGGTCATAGGTTTCACTCTCCTGTGGTGCATCCCTGACCCCAACGGGGTGCACTTGTCACCTGGCCACAGGTGACCTGACACTCTTTGGATCTTTGGAACCCTGGGATTCATTCTGAGTTTGCTAGGTGTTCCCTAAGCATTAAATCTTTTGTTACCCCATGGTAACAAATGCTAGTTTGTTAACTATGGGGTACCTAGCCATCCCCTCTTCTGGGGGTGTCTAATTACTCTCTGTGCTGTCCCAGCTCCGCCGCCATTCCCCTCACCTCCCAACATTCCTTTTATGCAGTTGTGTGGGGTGAACTGAAAAAGAATACTATAGAGCAGGGGTCTCCAAACTTTTTAAACGAAGGGCCAGTTTATTTAGACTTTGAGGGGGTCGGGTTGTGGCTAGTGCGAGTAGAAAATTCCTCCGGTGTCAATAGATGTAAACAATGCTATGTCATTGGTATTAGTGGAGAAATAGTGCCCCATTGTTGGTATTAGGGGGAGGAATCGTGTCCCTTCATTGGTGTCAGTGGTAGGAATGGTGCTCTATTGTTGGTATCAGTGACAGGAATTGTGATGCATTGTTGGTGTCAGTGAGAGGAAAAGTGCCCTAAAGGTCAGATAAAGACCACTGCTATAGAGCAACCTTTTGATTTCCCCGGTGGAACCCTTGAAATATTTTTCAGGTCTTGGGGAACCCCTGCTAAAAATAATTATATCTATAGCTTGTGGTACTTTCGCATGGTCACAAAACTTCAAAATATTGTATGTATGCATGCATATATATATATATATATATATATATATATATATATATATATATATATATATACACAGTATATATACACAGTATATATATATTGTGAGGGGTTAGCTCGGTAGCGGGGTGTGTGACCCCTTGGTTGGGTTCATCACACGCTGAATTTATACATACTGGCAGTCGAAGACGGTTGAAAACAAAGTTTCTGGTTTATTTTTCCATCTTGCTGGAAAACAATTGCAAGCATCCAAACAGCATAAACAAAATCAAACATAAAATAAATCCTAGCCACTCTGGGCATCTACCTTCCACACAGGAACCTATCTATGAAGTCTAACACAGCCTACTGCTGGGTAGACAGTGCTGGTCATGCAGCACAAACAATAGTCTTTTGATTTTTATCACACAGAAAAATCAATCCTCTCCTCACCTTCACAGAAGACCTTCTGGAACTGCTCTCCTACTCACACAGCCTTAGGAGTGACGCAGCCAATTAGTGGTAATCCTCTGGGCTACTTTATAGAGGCCTTTAATTGCCTCACTCTGAACAGCTGGAGTCTTCCAACAGCCCTTAGCCTTCCTGGCTATTTCTGGCAGCCGACGCCTAATAATGATTGGTGTATTGTCTAACAAGGCAGAAATGTATGTCCCGACTGGGACAACACCCACAGATTTACCTGACTTCCTGTCACAATATATATAAAATATATATGAACATTTTTCATAGTTGAACCTCATCTGCCATATAGGTGCCCAGCCATATATTTGATCGAGATCTTCTTGTAAAGTCGCTATATCCTGTTGTGAAGGTATCGCTCTGCTTAGCTTTGTATCATCAGCAAACACTGAGATTTAACCATTTATTCCAAACCTCTATATATCGTTTATGAACAAATTAAAACAGAATTGGTCCCAGCACAGGGCCCTGGGGCACACCACTCACAACTCTAGACCATTCAGTAAGTAAGCCATTAATCAACTCTCTGTACGCACTCATGTAACCAATTTTCTACCCAGGTACATACAATATCATCAATGCCAAAAGACCTTAATTTGTAAATGAATTGTCCATGGTGTACAGTATCAATGTCCTTAGAGAAATCTAGATATACGACATGCACAGGCCTTCTTCAATTCAAATTGCAGCGTACCTCCTAATAGAATGCTAAAAGGTTTGTCTGGCAAGAAAAGATCTTTTATAAATCCATGTTGCTTACTAATAGTGATACTATTTTTGTTGGCAGATTTTTGGATATGGTTTCTTTCCATTACTTCAAATAATTTACATGGCAGCACCCAGTGGCAGTCTCAGGGCTTTTGGATGTCTACATAAGGATGGCTTGTACAGGTAAATAACATGCATACATTTTGTTATATGAACATAGTTTAGGATGATTTTCATTGAATAAATGGTCCCGCCAGTGGCGACCCATTCATTAGGAGCGCCGCCCCCCCAATCCATGCACCCGGCCCCGAATCTACATGCAGGCTCCAATTGGCTTTAAAAAGTTGTGGGCTTGGGGTGCAGAGAACTGCGCTCTGAGCTCACCCAGTTGTGTGACAATAGTGAATTAATATTTGCTACTGTCTTCCCGATTCTCCTCCCCGCCAATCAGAGGGCCAGATTCACGTAGCCCGGGCGCAACTTAACTTTTCCGATTTAAGTTACACCGCCGCAATTTTTCCAAGTAAGTGCCCGATCCACAAAGCACTTACCTGGAAATTTGCGGCGGTGTATCCTAAATCCGGCCGGCGCAAGGCGGGCCAATTCAAATGGGGCGAGTCACATTTAAATTAGGCGCGCTCCCGCACCGGACGTACTGCGCATGCTCCTGACGCAAATTTCCCGACGTGCTTTGCGCGAAGTTACGATGCGCCGAGGTTTTGTGAATCGCGACGGGTAAAAAAAAGTTGCGTCGGGAAAAAAAGAGTTGCGCCGGGAATTTTTTTTTTTTTTAAATTGACAGCGACGCAGGAAAGACGGGTACACTTTTACATGGTGTACTAACTTTACACTTTGTAAAAGGTACCCTATCTTTGCGACGGCAAACTAACACTTACGGCGACTTAACGAAGGGAAAAAGCTCTGTGGATCTCCGTAAGTGCTAATTTGCATACCCGACGCTGGTTTACGACGAGAACTCCCCCCAGCGGCGGCCGCGGTACTGCATCCTAAGATCCGACAGTGTAAGTCCATTACACCTGTCGGATCTTAGGGCTAGCTATGCGTAACTGATTCTATGAATCAGTCGCATAGTTAGAAACAGAGATACGACGGCGTATCAGTAGATACGCCGTCGTATCTCGTTTGTGAATCTGGCCCAGAAAGCGGCTCCTGAGACCTGATGAAAAAATCTATAAAAAAAAAAAATGTTTTTCCTCAGTTTAGGCTATGTATTCTACATATTTTTGGTAAAAAAAGTTGCAACAAGCGTATATTGATTGGTTTGCGCAAAAGTTATAGCGTCTACAAAAAAGGGGATAGATTTATGATTTTTTTTTTATATATATTTTTTTTACTAGTAATGGCGGCGATCTGCGATTTTTATCGTGACTGCGACATTATGGCGGACACATTGGACACTTTTGACGCTATTTTGAAACCATTGTCATTTATACAGCGATCAGTGCTATAAAAATGCACTGATAACTGTGTAAATGAAACTGGCAGGAAAGGGATTAAACACTAGGGGGCGATGAAGGGGGTTAAGTGTGTCCTAGGGAGTGATTCTAACTGTGGGGGGGATGGGCTACAAGTGACATGACAGTGATCACTGCTCCTGATGACAGGGAGCAGTAGATCGCTGTCCTGTCACTAGGCAGAACAGGGAAATGCCTTGTTTACATTCTGCAGCTCCATGACACGATCGCGGGCACCCGGCGGATATCAAGTCCGCGGGACCCACGATCACACTCACGGAACTCAAGTCAGGCGCGTGTGCGCTACCAGCAGCGCGCGCCCGCAATGCCACGCCGCCGGCCCTGTGCCATTCTGCTGACGTAAATAGTCACGCAGCGGTTAAATATTCATGTTTGCAATTAGGGTTCCTCGTGCCACTTTCTATTAGCATTAATACTCTATTTACAGGATCACAGGCCCCCATTAATCTTTTTGTAATGAACACGGAGCACGCACAGATGGTTCCTGCTGACCACAGCCTTTGCTTACTTGATTCTGTCAATACTGCAGCTCGGCGGGTCTCCCTGGCAGTGAGGGGTTAATGATGCTGAGCTTAGCACTTCCCTCCAGTAGCGCCCAAAGCAAACTCTGCCAAGCGTGCCGAGATGGGCACCGTTGATTGATGGAGGGAATGTGTATGGATTTACAGGCAGCAGAGCCTCCTTTCCTGGAAGATCTTGCCTTTTCATGGTAGGACACAGAGACAGATGGTGATATAAAATTCCAAACGCTTCACATTTACTGTCATATTTATATGTGCGATCATCTATTTTTTCCTTCATGTAATAAAAGTTGTCACTTTCATATTGTTTAGAAGTAATGGGATTGCAAGTGAAATAGCAAAATGGGATTTCACAAGGTCGGCCTCAAATAAAGTGGATTCATTAAAACATAAACAGATAGATAAAAAATATATTAAAAATAATCTAGCAACTATATAATAAATGATTCCAGGGAGAAGAAATCATACCAACCACTTGGCCAAGGCATGATTGCATATACTGTATGTAGATCAACTCAAGATATAAAGTGGACGGGTAACGAGGTTCAGGAAGAAAAAGAAGAAGAAGAAAAAAGAGGAAGGAGAAAAAAAGAGGAAGGAGAAAAAAAGAGGAAGGAGAAAAAAGAGGAAGGAGAAAAAAGAGAAAGGAGAAAAAAAGAGGAAGGAGAAAAAAGAAGGAAGAAAGAAGAAAGAAGGAAGAAAGAAGATGGAAGGAAGAAGAAGGAAGAAAGAAGGAAGAAAGAAGAAGAAAGAAAGAAAGAAAGAAAGACGAAGGAAGAAGATTTGTTTTGTTTCAGATAGATTTGTTATGTTACTCTTTTCATTTTGTTGATTCATTTTAGAATTGGTTTGGTTCAGTTTCGTTTAGTTTATTAACCACTTGACGTTCGCTTTATAGCCGAAAGACAGCTGCAGTGTGGACCTCAAATGCCGGGAGGGCGACCATGCACGTCCTCCCGCTCTCGCGCCATGTTCTGTGATTGCTGAGTCCTGATCACAGATCGAGGTAAAGGGACAATCACGGCGTGCCCTTTACCATGTGATTAGCTGTCAGCCAATGACAGCTGATCACAGAAGTAAACAGAAGCTGGTTACTTTTCTGTTAGCGTGAAGAAAAGTATAAAGCCAGTAACTGGCTTCTGTTAGAGGGACATCGGTCCCCTAAATTCCAACCAGTGCTGCTAATCTGTCCCCACCAGTGCCATCTATCAGTGCCCATTCGTAATGTTAACCAGTGCCACCTAGCAGTGCCCATCAGTGCTGCCAATCAGTGCCTCCTAATCAGTGCCCATCAGTGCCACCTATTAGTGCCTATTAGTGCTGCACATAGTCGTGCGCACAGGGTGCAGCTCAGATTCCCTCTACTGCCCTGGCTTCCCCCTACCACCCGTAGCAACGCTGGCTTTCCTCCTCTTCTCTCCCACTGGCTGCTGCTGTGGGCACACACAGGGGGATGTTTTAGGATGAGTGGGGGAAGGGGCTGGTAAATAAGTAATTTACTGGCCCCTTCCCTTTCG
The DNA here is from genome assembly GCF_905171775.1 of Rana temporaria. Classification (NCBI taxonomy): domain Eukaryota; kingdom Metazoa; phylum Chordata; class Amphibia; order Anura; family Ranidae; genus Rana; species Rana temporaria. The sequence continues at coordinate 22,561,901 of NC_053499.1, read as the reverse complement.
GAATGAACACAATGAGTGATTGGTACTGACACCAGGGGAGGGCTGGCAGCCTTAGGCCTGGGGGGCAAGTCCAGTCAAGTGGCCCATAGAGCATGGAAAAGTGATGGATCGAGGAAAACAGTCTAAGATTTTTCATGACCATCAGAGTCCGCACAGAGGCCCCCGTTACATCAGAATCCGCACAGAGGCCCCTGTTACATCAGAGTCCGCACAGAGGCCCCCCTTACATCAGAGTCCGCACAGACCCCATATACATCAGATCTGATGTAAGGGGTGTTCTGGGAAACTTGATTTAAGGGTGCATGCTGTGGACTATTGTGTAAAGAGGGTCTCTGCTCACCAAAGCCTGGCCCCCTCCCCTTTAACAAAGTCCACAGAGCACCCCTTTTTATGCACTGGGAGGCAGGAGAGACTAGAGAGGGCGAGCGTACCAGGATGGAGGCTGAGGCACAGGCAGGCTGTCTGATGCTTTTTTGGGTTCAAACTTCCTGTCCAGTGCCCACACATGCCCGGGGAGTGTGGGCGGGGCAGACTCAGAAGGAGGAGGAGCAGATGAGCTCTATCTCTCCTCGTGTCTGTGCAGAGAGAGAAGGGGATGTCAGCGCTGGTGTGCGCTGAGGCTGAGCTATGTGTGAGACGAGACATAGCTCAGCTCTGCAGCCATCTACCTCGGAGCTGACACAGGCACGGCTACACAGTGGGAGGTGAGCAGCGGCCGTGACCTGTGCTAACAGAGTTCCAGCAGTTATATTCCTGCTCTGCAAAAAGAGCATTTGGTAGTGGCGGCCGGTGGCTGTGCATAGTGTCACCAGCCCGAGGGGAGATTTCCACCCTGCCCCCCCTGCCAGCCCTCCCCTGACTGACACTGTTTGAGCTTTGGAGTGCACACCCTAATGCAATAGGCTGCGCATGCCTATGGTGCCGCATCATCAGTGCGGCCAATCGGTGCCTCCTGATCAGTGCCACCTATTAGTGCCCATCAGTGCTGCATCATCAGTGCCACCTATCAGCGCCTCTTGATTAGTGCACACCAGTTCCGCCTCATCAGTGCCTATCAGTGCGCTTCCTATCAGTGTCCATCAGTGAACGAGAAAAATGTAATGTTTGCAAAATTTTATAACCAAATATGCATTTTATTTATTTATTTTTTATTTATTTTAAATTTGTCTTTTTCTGTTTGTTTAGCAAAAAATAAAAAACCCAGCTGTGATTTAAATACCACCTAAAGAAAGCTCTATTTGTGTGAAGAAAATGATAAAAATACAATGTTGCATGACCGCTCAATTGTCATTCAAAGTGTGAGAGCGCTGAAAGTTGGAAATTGGCCTGGGCAGGAAAGGGGTACAATGCCGCGTACACACAATCATTTTTCGGCATGTAAAAAACAATGTTTTTCAGCATGTAGAAAAAACAACGTTTTTTCCATCTTCATCATTAAAACGACGTTGCCCACACACACTTGTTTAAAAAAAAATTATCTAGCAAAGCGCGGTGACATACAACGCGTACGACGGCACTATAAAGGGGAAGTTCCATGCGGATGATGCCACCCTTTAGCTGATTCCGTGTTAGTAAAAGACGATTCGCGCTTTTCTGTCTGTTACAGCGTGATGAATGTGCTTACTCCATTATGAACGGTAGTTTTACCAGAACGAGCGCTCCCGTCTCATAACTTGCTTCTGAGCATGCGCGGGTTTTTAACATAGTTTTAGCCCACACACGATCATTTTTTACAACCCGAAAAACAACATCGTTTAAAACGTCGTTAAAAAAAATCGAATTTTTTTATGTTGTTTTTCAGAACACGAAAAATGATGTGAAGCCCACACACGATCATTTTAAATGAAATTTTTTAAAAACTTATTTTTACATGCCGAAAAATGATCGTGTGTACGCGGAATTAGTTCCTAGTAAGCAAGTGGTTCATTTTAAAACAAATGTTCTGTAAATGAAATTATGCAAATCCTCAAACAATCCATGTTAATTCCAGGTTGTGACTGAGGCAACAAAACACGAAAATGGCAAGGGGGGGGGGGGGGAATACTGTATGTACAGTGTGAAACTTCGCCTCTGTGCAGGAGCTTCCTGCAATTAGGACCGGTCACTCCTGAGACCTACGGCTAGGAGCACCGATTTTTCAAAGCCGGGCACTCCTTCCATACACTCCCATGTTAAACGTCAGTCATGGACACAGTGTGGCATGGGCACAGTGAGGCATGGGCATGGTGAGGCATGGGCACGGTGAGGCATGGACATGGACACAGTGAGGCATGGACATGGACACAGTGAGGCATGGGCACAGTGAGGCATGGGCATGGACACAGTGTGGCATGGGCACAGTGAGGCATGGACATGGACACAGTGTGGCATGGGCACAGCGAGGCATGGGCACAGCGAGGCATGGGCACGGTGAGGCATGGGCACGGTGAGGCATGGGCACAGTGAGGCAAAGTGAGGCATGCAGATGGACACCCTAGGCTTATACTCGAGTCAATACGTTTTTTCCATTTTTTGGTGGTAAAATTAGGTGCCTCGGCTTATATTCGAGTATATATGGTATAAATATTTTTTCTATGGTTGAACTGGATGGACTTGTGTCTTTTTTCAACCTGACTAACTATGTAAGGTTCTCGTGCGACATTGTTGGATCGAGGTCAAAAATTACGTCAGTTCGCGCAAAGCACGGCGGGAATTTCGAAACGGAGCATGCGCAGTAGGTCCGGCGCGGGAGCGCGCCTAATTTAAATTGTACCCGCCCATTCGATTTGGACCGCCTTGCGCCGGACCTATTTACAATACACCGCCGCAAGTTTCCAGGTAAGTGCTTTGTGGATCGGGCACTAAAACTGAAAACTTGCGGCGATGTAACGTAAACGGCTTACGTTACACGGGCGAAATTGTACGTGAATCTGGCCCATAGTATCACTTTCTTTTTGCTTATTTAGTATTAGGTTAAATGATACACCGGTGATGCTTTAATATAACACAATAATAATAATAATAAATTAAAGATATTACTCATAATAATAATGTGACCGATTACATGTACATAGATCTGCTGTACTCAGTACTGCAATGTGCTCGCCTTATCCCATCCACCAATAGAGGTTGCCAGCAGCTGTCTGGGCTTATGTAAATTGTACCGGATAATGTCTTTCTTCTGACATTTACTTATCTCACCAGCAGACTTTTTAGGAGTATGGGACTGGAGAAGACGGAGGCCACAACAAACATGTGCAATGTCACTGGAGATGTCTGCAGACCCACATCTGCCTGGGATTACTTTCAGGACATAAGTGTCCCAAGTCACCGAAGGATGAAAAGAATGCTAGTGGTGATCTTAGAGACAAGAACACATCCTATAAACTGAAGGATGCCCCCCCCCCCCCCTCTCCTGGATAATCAGGAAGACGGAAAAGAACTGTAGATAGAAATGTAATGATGGTAATGATATGTCTGTACATATTGGTCTTCTGCCTTCAAAGCTTTTATAAGAGGAACATCTTGAATTTCAGTCCAAATGGCCACTTCATCTATAGCCGCCTCTGATTCCATAAGGCCTCATAGGTACCAGCACTAATGCCCTGTACACAGGCGCGTTGCTACAGGACAGGCAAAACAAACAATTGCTTGGGGCCCCGAGCTGGCCTGGGGCCCCCAACTTCCCCTTCCCAGGCTGTAGCATGGCCGAGCTCCTCTTCCTTCCTCCTGGAGACCTGTAAGTCCGGCCGGGTACCGCACGTGGTACAGGAGATTCAGTTTCCTGTTCTCGGCCGGACTGACAGGAAGTGCACACTGAGTGCTCACTTCCTTTCAGTCTGGCCGGGAACACAGGAAACTGAGTCTTCTGTACCACACGGTACCCGGCCTGGCCCGGGCACTATCTGATAGGGGACTAGGGACCCATAATGATAGAACACCGGACTGACAGGAGGAAGAGGAGCTCGGCCACGCTACAGCGGCAGCCTACAGGGAAGAAGGGGAGGTGAGAATAGAAAAACATAGGGACTAGGGAGGGGGGGAGGAGTAAGAACATGGGTGTAAAAAATAAGTTTAGCGCTAACGTAGGCTTTGCGTGCGGGTGGGGGTGCTTGGGGGGGCCCCCGTTTTGCTTGGGGCCCCCAAATTCCTTCAAACGGCCCTGCCTGGTCCGATGGACCGTTTTCATCGGTTAACCAATGAAGCTGACTGATGGTCAGTCGTACCATCGGTTAAAAAAACGATTGTGTCAGAACGCGGTGACGTAAAACACAACGTCCTGAAAAAAAACGAAGCATGCGTTGACTTGATTCTGAGAATGCATGGATTTTTAACCGATGGACGTGCCTACTAACGATCGTTTTTTTTTTCCTATCGGTTACATTTAAAACAAGATTGCTTTTTTTTAACCTATGGATAAATAACCAATGGGGCCTACACACGATCGGTTTGGTCCGATAAAAACGGTCCGATCGTGTGTACGCGGCATTAGTTGCCCCATTCACTGCCAGAGATGTTTTTGCACACAAATACCTCGTACACACGACCAGTTTTCCCATCGGGACAACCGACAGTAATCCCCGCAGGAAAAATGAGAACATGTTTTCTTTTTTTCCTGCCCGGGATTCCCAGCGTTTTTTTTCCTATGGGAAACACTGTGATGGAGCATACACACCGCCAGGATTCCCGGCCAAAGCTCTCATGGCAGTTTTCCTGGAAAACCGGCCATGTGTAGAGGGAAAACCGCCGCGTGTAGAGGGAAAAAGCTGCCGAGCCGGTTATCGGCTTTCCCCTCGGTTTTCCCGGCGGTAAAAAGTCCACCGGGAAACCCGTACGTGTGTACGAGGCATTAAAAGGGTAAGTCCACTTTCGTGGGGGGAAAAAATACAGCAAATAAAGATTTTTTTTTATCGAGTATACAATTGTAAAACAAGTCCTATTATAATTGAATATTAAACACTTCCCGATAAAGTTTTGTGTAAGGGCGCTCTGAGTAACAAGGCTAAGGCCCCTTTCACACTGAGGAGCTTTTAAGGCGGTTTAGCGCTAAAAGTAGCGCCTAAATGCTGCCTGAAAAACTCCTGCCCAGCATTCTCAATGTGAAAGCCGGGGGGCTTTCACACTGAGGCGATGCGCTGGCGGGAGAGAAAAAAATCTCCTGCAAGCAGCATCTTTGGAGCGGTGAAAGGAGCGGTGTGTTTACCGCTCCTTCACCGCTCCTTCCCATTTAAAACAATTGGAAACCGCGGTAATACTGCCCGCAATGCGCCTCTGCAGAGGCGCATTGCGGGCGGTATTAACCCTTTTTAGCCGCTAGTGGGGGTTAATAACGCACCGCTAGTGGCCGAATCTCCCCGCAATTCCGACGGTATATCGCTGCTATTTTTAGCGGCGCTATACCGCCACCGCGGCTCCCGCTCCAGTGTGAAAGGGGCCCAAGAAGAATATTGTCTTTATTGGAGATGAAGGGATTCTTCAGTGCACTTAGGGCAGCATTTAAAATAGACAGCATACTATAAACAAAAAAGAGGCGCCTCTTAGTGCAATATTAAAAAAACTTTTAATTTCTCAAAAAAAAAGTGCATTTTTTCCCAAAAAAAGTGTGCTTGAAAGACCGCTGCGCAAATACAGTGTGACATAAAGTATTGCAACAACCGCCATTTTATTCTCTATGGTGTTAGAAAAAATATATATTTAATGCTTGGGGGTTCAAGGTAATTTTCTAGCAAAAAACCTGTTTAAAACCAAACATATATATATACTGGAGGCTTTAGTTGAAAGTTCAATGCTTTCGAGCATGCGTCGACTTGATTCTGAGCATGTGTTGATTTTTAACCAATGAATTTCCCCACAGACCATCTTTTTTTAACCATCAGATAATTTTAAAACAGGTTCTAAGTTTTTTCACCGATGGGAAAAAAACTGATGGGGCCCACACACGATCGGTTCGTCCATCAGACCGTTTTCATCAGACGAACCGATCGCGTGTACACGGCATAAGACTGAATCAAAATAGAAATTTTACGTCAAAATGACTTGAACTATGTGATTCATTTAGTAAAAAACACTGCTAGAATATGCAGTTGAGGGCAGCATGGGGTGTGCTTTATATGCAGCCCACCAATCATAATAAAAGAGATGGCTTCATGTTCCCTGTACTATAAAGAATTTCCTGACACTTTATTCTACCCTGATCCCTCTTACCTCTACAGATCTTTTGGCAAATTTTATCACAAATGGTCAGAGGTGGCCAAAAAAAAAAAAGAACATAGCAAAAAATGTATTACAATTTGTGTAATCTTAGGCTTGTGCCGTGCCAGTTTATTTTGGGACACTGTATTATATGACCAAGACTCTTCAACATGACCCACTCCACTGGGTACAAAACACTCCACCACCGATCCTTCGCTCTGATTACATTTGCGTGACACGTAAGCAAAGCCTTTACAAGTGTTCATTGTACAAGCTCGGGAAATAGTTATCATAAGGGCAGAGAGATGAGCGAGATGAGCGAGTGTAGAGTGTTTTATACCCGGTGCAGAGGGGGTCATGCTGGAGAGGCTGCTAATCATTTGCAGGGGAGTTTGCTTTTGGAATTTGCAATTTTGTTGCTATGGTATTGCGCACCAGTAAAGGTCTATATTATATTATTTATTGATTGTGTTTAGCACAGAGACGGCTCTAGGCTATGTGAGGCCTTAGGCAAAACTTGACATGGGGCCGCACTCACGCCCATGATGGGGAAAATAATTCAAGGACAAGAGCCCTTTTCCCCACAACCCTAGCCGGTGGTTGTGGGGGTCTGCGGGCAGGGGGCTTATCGGAATCTGGAAGCCCCCTTTTAACAAGGCGGCCCCCAGATCCTACTCTTTAATAACTAAGGGGCGAGGCCACCCGGTGATATCACCTAGTGAACCCGCCCCCTTGTGACGTCTTTGACTAAGGGCATACTGGGTCATTGACGTCACAAGGGGTGGGGTCACCGATATTCACTGGTTGTTAGGGATGCTGGGGGGCCTGCTCCTGAGTCAGCCTTCGTATCTTAGATATGTTTAAGCGTATCTCTGTTTGAGCATACGCTTAAACATAGGTCGGCGTAGATTCTGAGTTAGGTCGGCTTATCTACCGATAAGCCGGCCTAACTCTACCTGAATCTACCTAAGTATATATAGCCATGCATCAACTGGGAGCAAGTGTGCTTTTAGGCATTCCCCTCCTTCCTAAAGGTACAGCAACATGACTAAGGTATTGCTGGTATTATGGCTGTAATGACCTTGATAACGTACACCAACCAACTAAATTCACCTTACCCAAAAACAATCATATTCAAACAATAATTTGGAGGTTGAAAAGACCATAGCAGTCATTTATTAAATAAAAAATACAGTGAAACCTCGGATTACAAGCATAATCTGTTCCAGGAGAATGCTCGTAATTCAAAGTACTTGCATATCAAAGTGAGTTTCCCCATTGAAGTCAATGGAAACTAAAATAATTTGTTCCGCATTGACTTCTATGGCATGCAATACCAAATGCGGCCAGAGGTGGGGAGGGGTGCAACAGAGAGCCTCGGAAATGGATGGAAAGGCCTGAGGACACCTCGGCTAACCTCGGAAAGACTCCGTTCCCGAGGTTTGCCGAGGTCAGCCGAGCTGTCCTCTGGCCTTTTCGTGCATTTCCGATCGGCTACGCCATCTTGGGACTCCTTTTCCGCATTTAGGTTTTGCCCCCTTTCTATGAGGATTGCCATAATCTTGTGCATGTGCAGTATGAATTAGGCAAACCTTGCTGTACACAGCCAGCAATTGATGCTCTCTATCCTCTCGGCATGTCCTGTGATCAGAACCGATATCTACACCCCCTTGTCATGTAGCAAGTCACATTGGGTGGGATGTACTCTCGTGGCAGGATTGCAATGCAATGCCGCTGAGCATGGAGGACATGGGGATGGCATTCTATGGAACAGATTGATGGCACAGAGAGCTTTTCCTGAATCGTGGCTATAATGTGCATGCGCCAGTGACGTCATGAGTTTGAAGATCGCTCAATTTCTGCAGAAAGCGCAGGTTAGACGGTCACCAGTCATCTCTATGCTTCTCAGCCAGCGCCGACCGATTCACTCTCCGGGCCCCCGATGCCACGGGAGAGCCCAGAGACGCCCCCCTCCCGCTGCCTATAAGAACGATCAAGCGGCGGAACTGGCGCTTTGATCGTTCTTATCGTGCAGAGAATCGGCGGCTGAAGATGTTGATATCTGAATGATGCCTGTAGCTGCACCCATCATTCAGATATCCCAGGGACATCCTCGGTTTTTAAGAGGTTAATTTAAAAAAAAAATCGTCACAAGGGACAGTCAATGAGAAGTGTCCCTTGTGCTGGTGGCTGCTGTCTTTGTTGAAATCTTCCACCCTCTGCCCACCCCCCCCCCCATACCCAGCAGTAATCTCCCTGTACTGCAGGAGTTAATACTAGCCACCGGACCTGTCGTTGACAAAAGTCATCAAGAGTCGTCAAGCACTCGTCAAGAGTGCCAACTAACCCCACTCTCTTCCTTCATTCATAGAAACCATACTCTAGCTTCCATCAATGAAAAGCACTTTATGAATGGAGGATGAGCAGAAGAATGAAATCTTACATTTAAAGGAACACTAAAGGCAAAGTTTTTTTTTTTTAAATAACAAACATGTTATACTTACCTCCACTGTGCAGCTTGTTTTGCACAGAGTGTCCCCTAACCCTGTCTTCTGGGGTCCCTCAGCGGCTGTCTCTGCTCCTCCTCGCAAAAGCTTTCCACCTTCATGTGAGCGAGCTTGCATGGTGTAAAGCTTTTGCGAGCGCGCTCCCGTGATACAGCGGCGGGCATAGCCGCGGACTGTATCACTCAGCACCACCCCCCGGCGCGCCGCGTCATCCGCTGTGATTGACAGCAGCGCCAGCCAATGGCTACGCTGCTATCAATCCGTCCAGCCTAGCCAATCAACGGCCACGCTGGGTACCGAAGAGGATCACGTGGACGCGCGCGGGACTTTCGAGGGGTCAGGTAAGTAAAATGGGGGTTTCGGGGGGGGGGGGGGCGGTACCGCCAGATTTTTTTTTACCTTTACAACCCCTTTAAGGCATGGAATGAATGATAGCTGTCTAAGTTGTTTGCATTTCCAACAGAACTTTCAAGCAATTTCAGGACTGGTGTCAAAACTGACCACATTTGCAGCACCATGACAACTGCAGATCAAACAGAGGCTAAGATGGCAGCTTTAAAGGATAGGAGGGTTTAGTTCTGCTCTAAGATTGTGCTCATGCTGTAGCTCCATAATTTTGCTGGAGAGGGAGACATGGAGGGCTGCAATGTAATATAGACAAGTTTCCAGGCAGATGGACATATTTTGCTCACACTGGCTGCCATCCTCCCTCATTATACAAGGAAATGACTCACCAGCTTTGACAGTCCACGTCTTTACTGATGCAGAATGCTTCTTAGCGCAAAAAATGATGACTGTGTAACGCACAGGTGGATGTCAGCTCTATACAGGATAACCTTCAGGTGCTTCTAAAACTATGTGCAGAAAAAAAAGGGCTGCCAATGATAGATAGCCCTTTCTTTGTGCACTAAGCCCAGGTTCACACCAGTACAGCTTTGAAATTGCGCTACTTCAGCAAGATTTCAAAGCCGCAGATCCGTGTGAATTGCACCTCCGATTTCATTGCGGGCTGCGACTTTCAACTTCATTTAACAGAAGTCTATGCAAGTCGCAATGAAATTGCCAAAAAGTAGTGCAGGAACTGTGAGGGATCTCGGATACCACGATTGGGCACCTCCACCAGACCTGTGTCTCCTGTACTCCAAACGCACCCGCAGCCAGAAGACTCGCCATAACCAGCCCTTAACCCCCCAATCACGAGGCAAACCACACAGGTGTTGAGGGTTAAACATGCAGAGCATAAAAACTTTTATTAAATACAAAATATACACCTTTAAAAGGGGTTGTAAAGGTTAGTTTTTTATTTTCTAAATAGGTTACTTTAAACTAGTGCATTGTTGGTTTACTTACCTTTTTCTTCCATTTCCCTTCTAAATGTTTTTTTCTTTGTCTAAATTTCTCACTTCCTGTTTCTCCTCAGTAAGTTGGCCCAATCATCCGAGCCGTTCTGGCTGGGGGTTAGTCAGCCAGAACAGCTTACCGAGGAGGAACAGGAAGTGAACAATACTCACTGTAAAACCTAAAGCGGCGCTCCGCTGAAAAAAATATATTAAAAGCCAGCAGCTACAAATACTGCAGCTGCTGACTTTTAATATTAGGACACTTACCTGTCCTGGAGTCCAGCGCCGTCCGCAGCAGAGGACGAGCGATCGCTCGTCACTCTGCTGCCCCCCCCCGCCATCCTCGGTGAGGGAACCAGGAAGTGAAGCGCTCCAACTTCACTGCCCGGTTCCCTACGGCGCATGCGCGAGTCACGCTACACCTGCCGATTGGTTCCCGCTGTGTACTGGGAGCCGAGTGTTCCCAGAACACAACGGGGGGGGGGAGGTGACGTCATGCCCGCAGTCTGCCCGAGACTGTGTGGTCGGAAGTGGGTGCAAATACCTGTCTTTAGACAGATATCTGCACCCCCCTCCCCCCTGAAAGGTGTCAAATGTGACACCGGAGGGGGGGCGGGTTCCGATCAGCGGGAGTTCCACTTTAGGGTGGAGCTCCGCTTTAAGGGGTTAATCCTCTCTCATGTGTAAAAAGGCTCGCTGAGAGGCTGAGCCGGCTGCCCCTCCAGGGATGTGGGTGGATCCCAACCATATTGTCACGATCTTTCCCTAGCCTGGACCACTCTGACGTCAGTCGACAGCGGGCATCAGCCAAATGAACTTTTTAAATTTGTCAAACTATTAAAGGGTTATCATAGCCAAATATATTTAAAATATTTTCAGCAGAGCTACTCCCACTCTTCTCCCTTCTTCAGTTTGTCTGGAATAAGCAGTGTACGTTAGTTGCGGTCATGTACAATGCTATATGAGTGAGTGAGTAAGTGAGTAACTGGTATAGCGCAACAAATGCGAACTTAATCGCCTCAAGGCGCTTCTATGCACATTACAAATCCCATCGTCCATAGTCCATCTGAGGAGCAAGGAAGAGAGGGTGGCTACGTTCCTACATACAGGAGGACCATGAAGAACAAACGTAGCCACCCTCTAACAGAAAGAGAGAACTCAGCAGCAAAAAATAAGGAAATTGGAGGACACAGAGCACTATAAGGAATTTTTAGGAAATATGAATACATACTTTAATAGAATTTTTTTTTTCTATTTGGAGTTTAGTGTCACTTTCCAAGTGAGATGGCAGAAACATTTGTTACTTGCTTGGCAACAGTCACATTTAGAATCCCATCATTGAACAAAGCATTGTGAAAGGCTGTTTTGCAAATTCACTGTGTCCATGGCAACCGTAAAAAGTGCAATAGTGGGGCAGAGATATAAAATAAGGCTAATCAATCTTCAGAGAAGCAATGGGGATATTATTCCCGAATCGAGCTCTCTTACACTTGCTACAGTGCGGGCAGCATTGCCAAAATAATGTGTACACTGCAGGTTTCATTTCCATTAGACAAAAGTGGGGTAATGGACGGCTTTGATGCATTAAATGAAGCGAGGCTGCTGGGAATTTTGTACAGGGGTTAATGTGTTCAGTAAGTGTCTCATTCAGTCTACTTTGCTGGAGGATTCTTTGCCAGGCTGTGGTGCCTACGAAACAATCTTAACACATCCAGTTAAATGACTTTTATCTTTATAATCTGTTATTCCCAACCAATGTTTCCTGTTTGTAAACTGTCCTTTTAAAAGTCAATTTCCAGGAAAAATATACCCCCTACCCAACTCATCCCTCCCACCCCGTTCCCTTCCATCAGGGCTGGGACAAGGGGTGGGCAGGAGGGAAGGTTGCCCTGGGCACAGTGGAATAATGTGAGGCGCCTTGTGGAGATTTCCTGCTGCTACAACAGAAGTATTGACAGCAGTGCTACTACTACTGTGAGCATTGAGCTGAAGAGGAGAGAGCTGGGAGGAGGTCCGGGCTGTGTTCTCTCTCTTCTCCAGGTTCTTGTGGTGGAAGGGAAGATGGGGAATTTGGGGGGTGACAGGGGTAAGATTTGTTCTAGGAGGGGAATTTTGTTTGGAGAGTGGATTTGTGCTGGGCGTGATTTGGGGTGTGTGCTAGGAAGGTTGCTTGGAGAAGGGATTTGGGGTTGTGCTAGGAAGGGTGCTTGGAGAAGGGATTTGGGGTTGTGCTAGGAAGGGTGCTTGGAGAAGGGATTTGGGGTTGTGCTAGGAAGGGTGCTTGGAGAAGGGATTTGGGGTTGTGCTAGATAGGGGGAATTGGGGGAATTCATGCTAGTAGGGATGACTGAGGAGGATTTGTGCTAGGGGGAAATTTGGGGGGTGGGGGGGGGGGTTGCTGGAAGAGTGGGATTAGGGAGGGGGAATTGTGGTCAGAGGGGAAATTTGTGGGGTAGAGTATTTTTGCTAGGAGGGGGAATTTGGGGAGGGAGAGGATTTGAGCTGGTAGCTGGATGGGGGACCAAACATTCAATAACATGAAAATTAGACATGTGCACTGTCGAAAATTGTGTTTGTTTTTGTTTTCGTTTCATTCCATTTTTTTTTCTCGGTCATTCGTTATGATCGCAATTCGTAAATTTGTAAATTCGAAAAGAAAGATAATCTGAAAATCCGAAAGAATAAGTAACTAATAATAACTACCGTATTTATCGGCATTTACCGCACACTTTTTTCAGGGCAAAATCTTGGGTGCGCGGTATACGCCGATACCCGCTTTCCCGCGCCGAGTTTGAATACTGCTCCGACATATACCGAGCGCAGTACACTCGGGTATAGTCGGGCAGTCTCGGCTCCTTCCGCGCTCACGTCCTGGACGTACAGGACGTCAGCGCGAGAGTTGCCGAGCCTGCCCGACAATACACGAGTGTACTGCGCTCTGTATATGTCGGAGCAGTATTCAAACTCAGCGCGGGAAACGAGCGGGGAGGACGCCGCAGAAGGACGCCGGACCCGACGAAGAGGACACCCGACGCCGCAGACGGACGCCGGACCCGACGAAGAGGACACCCGAAGCCGCAGACGGATGCCGGACCCGACGAAGAGGACACCCGAAGCCGCAGACGGACGCCGGACCCGACGAGGCCGCCGATGGACGCCGCGCAAGACACCAAAACTGTAAGTACAATAAAAACTTTTTTTCCACAGGATTCGGGGCAACTTTAGGGGTGCGCGGTATACGCGGGAGCGCGTTATACCGCGATAAATACGGTAACTAATAATAACTAACTATTAAATTATAGGTATTGGAATTTCCTTTCAAATTTGGCTGTTAGTGATGTAACGAATATAAATATATATCTGAAGTTACAAGTTATCCAAAATAACGAATGCTGCATCTAAACAAATGGAACGGAACAAATTAATAATAAAAAAATTTAAAATGTATTTTATTTATTATTATTAATTTGTTTTGTTCCATTTGTTTAGATACTGCATTTGTTATTTCAGATAATTTGTAACTTCGGATAAATTCGTATTTATTATGTTCACTAACAGCCAAATTTGAAAGGAAATTCCAATACCTATAATTTAATAGTTAGTAATAGTTACGTTTTTATTAGTTAGTTATTATTTAGGATTTTCAAAGTTTTTCGGGTTTTTGGATTTTTTTCTTTTCAAGTTTACGTATTAACGAATTTTAGAATATTCTAATTAATGAATATTCAGAAAAATGTCGAATATCGTTAAAAAACTAATTCGGAATTTAAAAGAATTGCACATGTCTAATGAAAATAGTTCATCTGCTCCCCCGCAGTGCCCACAGCTTATAAATCTTCTTTTTACATTAAAATACTGCCATTATATACCTTTTTTGCTGATCTGTATACCACGGCAACGTGATAAACTGCAGGGTCTACCCGAGTGCCGAGTGTTCAGGTAGGAGGAGATTTCCACTATATAGCCTGTGTCCTCATGCTGTTATGGGAGGCGGATCATCCATCAATCAAGATCCCACCCACTGTGTTCTTTTTTAGTTACTGGTCATGAAGGAGGAGGGAGGGACTGGGCAGTCATTTAGGATCTGTATACACGCCCACATGTGTCATGTCCATATCACATGACCTGAAAAGCTCAGCTCAACAAGGAAAATGTTCTCTACAGCAATAGAGACCAAACTGAGCATGTGCAGGGACCACTCTGACTCTGTCTTATCTGGCCTTGCCCGGAGAGACCCTGCAGGAGGGGGGAGGATCTGTCTATACAGGATCAAAGAGCCTTTTTACAGAATACAGAGGATTAACCCCTTAACCACTTTAGCCCCAGAAGAATTGGCTGCCCAATGATCGGGCCATTCTTTGCAATTTAGCACTGCGCAGCTTTAACTGACAATTGCGGGGTCGTGCGACATTGTACCCAAACAAAATTTCTGTTCTTACAGTGGAACCTCGGATTACGAGCGTGAGCGCGCACCTGCTATCCCGCTTAAAGGTATCAATGTACAGCTATGACGGTTCGCGGGATCGTGCCGACCTGCCGCCATATAACAAGTGGTTAAGTTCCACAGTGAGTGTAACAAGCATGCTATTCTGCATACAGTGGTACCTCAGATTACGAGCATAATCCGTTCCAGAAGAATGCTCGTAATCTTAAGTACTCGCATATCAAAGTGAGTTTCCCCATTGAAGTCAATGGAAAATAATTTGTTCCGCATTGACTTCAATGGGATGCAATACCACATGCGCCCAGAGGTGGGGGGGGTGCCGGAGAGCCTTGGAAAAGGCTGTAAAGGCCTGAGGACACTTCTGCAAAAGACTTCCTACCCGAGATTTGCCGCGTTACTCGCAATCCAAGGTTCCACTGTATACAGACAGATTTTACTGTTGTGGGTTTAGTAACACTTTAACCACTTAAGGACCCGCTCATGTACATATACGTCGGTACTTTAAAGATGGATATCTCGGTAATGGCAGCAGCTGCTGCCACAACCGAGATATCCATCTTTTCTTTGAGAGGTCCTGTAAACGATAACGGTGGTCTCCGCTGTGGATTCGCCGCAAGATCACCATTATCGGCGGCGGGAGAGGGCCCCCCCTCCCGCCGCTCTCCCGCAACTTCTGCCGCTTACCGGAGCCGTCGACAGCGGCGGAGGCGATCGGGTCCTGTCCCCTGCTCGGCTGGGATACGAGTGAGGGGAAAATGGCCCCCACCCATCTCCATAGCATAGCAGGGCGGAAGCAACGTCAAAACGTCACTTCTGCCCATGCTTCTTAAAGCAATATTTTCTTGTTGTCATTTTTTCAAATGACAATTTTTTTTTTGCATTTTAGTCTAAATATGAGATCTGAGGTCTTTTTGACCCCAGATCTCATATTTAAGAGAACCTGTCATGCTTTTTTCTATTACAAGGGATGTTTACATTCTTTGTAATAGGAATAAAAGTGACCCATTTTTTTTAGTGTAAAAATTAATAAAACAAATAAGCGAACGCATACGTGAGTAGCGCCCGCATATGAAAACGGTATTCAAACCACACAAGTGAGGTATCACCGCGATCGTTAGAGCGAGAGCAAGAATTCTAGCCCTAGACCTCCTCTGTAACTCAAAAGATGCAACCTATAGAATTTTTTAAACATCGCCTATGGAGATTAAGGTTAAAAGTTTGACGCCATTCCACGAGCGGGCGCAATTTTAAAGCGTGACATGTTGGGTATCATTTTACTCGGCGTAACATTATCTTTTACAATATAAAAAAAATTGAGCTAACTTTACTGTTGTCTTATTTTTTAATTAAAAAAAGTGTTTTTTTTCCAAAAAAAAGTGCGCTTGTAAGACCGCTGCGCAAATACGGCGTGACAAAAAGTATTGCAATGACCGCCATTTTATTCTCTAGGGTGTTAGAAAAAAATATATATAATGTTTGGGGGTTTTAAGTAATTTTCTAGCAAAAAAAAATGTTTTAATCTTGTAAACACCAAATCTGAAAAACAGGCAAGTGGTTAAACTACGAGACAACATTTCATAATCTCCACCAACTGCCTCTCCATTTTTTTTTAACCTTGCCAATAATCTTCACATGCACATATCTGATCATTATTGGTAGCTGTGTGATGTTAAGCCATTTTTGTTTTAGCTTTCATTTTAACACCTTGGTAACACCTCACAATGAGGGTCAGAGCAATTTTCTAGTAGCAAGGGGGATCTCACGACATCTCTCAGCAGTCATAAGAAGCACAGTTACTTATTCAGAATGTGTTTGTTTCATATCCTCCCCTGACGAGTATGAACAGCCGCGGGGTACGGATCAGACAAGGATTAGCAGCCGTAGCCAGCACCTCTGAAGTCAGCGCAGAGGGATCAGGAGCTCTGGGCCTGGGGCTGCCGCAGACGCAGAGTGCGGAGCAGCAAGCGGCTCCCTCCATCTGCATACCAGACGTAGAGAAGCAGGGCAGGGAAATGGGGACAGCCGGGGGGGGGGGCAGGAAAGTGGGCTAAATTGAAAGAAAATTAGAGTATAAGGAAGACGGTGGTAAGGATAAAACCAAAGAGTCAAGAGAAAGTTAAAAACTTTAAGCCAAGAAATGGGCCACTTTATATGTACTGTGTATCCTTTTTCCCAGGGTTCCCGGCTTCTCTCAAATAAAAAAAAAGAGAAAAGATGCAGCTTTAAAGTACTGTAATTATTAACCACTTAACCCCCGGACCATATTGCTGCCCAAAGACCAGCGCACTTTTTGCGATTCGGGACTGCGTCGCTTTAACAGACAATTGCGCGGTCGTGCGACGTGGCTCCCAAACAAAATTGGCGTCCTTTTTTTCCCACAAATAGAGCTTTCTTTTGGTGGTATTTGATCACCTCTGCGGTTTTTATTTTTTGCGCTATAAACAAAAATAGAGCGACAATTTTGAAAAAAATGAATATTTTTTACTTTTTGCTATAATAAATATCCCCCAAAAATATATAAAAAAACCTTTTTTTTTCCTCAGTTTAGGACGATACGTTTTCTACATATTTTTCGTAAAAAAAAATCGCAATAAGTGTTTATTGATTGGTATGCGCAAAAGTTATAGCGTTTACAAAATAGGGGGTATTTTTATGTCATTTTTATTAATATATTTTTTTTACTAGTAATGGCGGCGATCAGAGATTTTTTTTCGGTACTGCGACATTATGGCGGACACTTCGGACACTTTTGTCACATTTTTGGGACCATTGGCATTTTTATAGCAATCAGTGCTATAAAAATGCATTTGGAGGGGTTAACACTAGGGGGCGGGGAAGGGGTTAAGTATGTCCCTGGGTGTGTTCTTACTGTAGGGGGGGGAGTGGCCTCACTAGGGGAAACACTGATCTTCTGTTCATACATTGCATGAACAGAGGATCAGCATTTCCCCCCCTGACAGGACCGGGAGCTGTGTGTTTACACACACAGCTCCCGGTCCCCGCTCTGTAACGAGCGATCGCGGGTGCCCGGCGGCGATCGCAAAGAGAGCCGACGTAGAGCTACGGGCTCTCGCCCAGGAGAGCCGACCTGCCGCTGTAGAAAGACAGCGGCTGGTCGGCAAGTAGTTAAGATGGAAGGCAGTGTGGAAAATGGGAAAGAAAAATTCCAGCAATTAATGAAATGATTACAGGCACAATTAACTGCAAATGTAACCACTAGTGATGATGTCATTTAGACCTTGTGTTGCTCATTTTTAATAAGGTCGATGCTTGATCCAATCAAAACTGATGTTTTTGTTGTACAGTGAGTATAGAAAAGAATAACCCCCAATTAAAAGTTGCCGTTTGGAGACGGGATGCCCAAAGGAAGAGGGTTTATGCCCACCTATCCTGCTGTCAGTTATGGATAGCGAACTACAGCCGTCTTAAAATTTTTTTTTTTTTTTTACATTTAGCACTTCCAGGCATATCGAATGCCGAGGTCCCTTGCTGCACAACCTGCCCTGTAATGACATTGGCGTGATGGGAGGCAGTGTTAATTTCGTAGATATTATTTTCATTCCTTGGAAATATTTTTTCGTTGATTAATTTAACATTATTTTAGTCGACTGGAGCGTATTGCAGGCGCTATAGCGTTAAAAATAGTGCCTGCAATCCGCCCTAAAACAACTGTCACATTCACTCCAGTGTAAAAGCCCGAGGGCGTTGTGCTAGCAGGACGGTAAAAAAAGTCCTGCTAGCAGCATCTTTGCAGTGGTGAAGGAGCGCTGTGTTTACCGCTCCTCCACCGCTGCTGCCTATTGAAATCAATAGAACAGAGCAGTTTTTCTTAAAGGGGAGTTCCACCCACAATTTCACTTTTTAAATATAAATACCCCTGTAATACACAAGCTTAATGTATTCTAGTAAAGTTAGTCTGTAAACTAAGGTCCGTTTTGTTAGGTTGTTACAGCATTTAGATAGTTTATAATCTAGAAATAGACCGTGCCCATCTTAAGTGTGGGCATCATGAAGCCAGACTGTATGACTTCCTGGATTTCAGCTTTGCATATCTCGCACATGCTCAGTGCACAAGCAATGTAATAGGTTTCAGTCAGGTTTGCAAGGACTACTGGGAAACATGATGCCTATCCCAGAAACCCTTGCAAATAGCCTAGGCAAATAAGGAGGAGGAAGTAATGAAGGACTACAAAATAAAGGTATTTACAAGCAACAAATTAAATAAAAATTGTCCATTCTGAACACTATGAGATTAGAGCATGCAGCACAGACAAACATAAAAAAATGGGTGGAACTCCACTTTAATATATAATGTTGGTAATATATTCAGGTAATATGTGCAATGGCATTACAGCCAATAGAGTTTACAGAGTTTTTTTTTTTTTTATATTTTAAAGTTGCACTTCTGTTTGTAAAAATCAATATTTTTGTTTCTGAAACTTGGTTTTATATATAAAGACAATATATACCACAATGGCAACATTTGTGTCTGTAATTCAGACCTTAATACCATAAATAATAACATTTTATTTGATTTATTCTCCGGGAGTATATAATGAGTTTAGCAATTCTCAACCCCGATAGAACAGCTTTGGGATGAATTAGAGTGGAGACTGTGAGCCAGGCCTTCTCATCCAACATCAGTGCCTGACCTCACAAATGCTCTTCTGGAAGAATGGTCAAACATTCCCATAGACACTCCTAAACCTTGTGGACAGCCTTCCCAGAAGAGTTGAAGCTGTTATAGCTGCAAAGGGTGGGCCAACTCAATATTGAACCCTACGGATTAAAGAGGAAGTAAACCCTCTAAATTTAAAAACAAACCCCTGCAAGAGAAAGGCATAATGAACTAGTATGCATAGCATACTAGCTCATTATGAATTACTTACCTGAGATCGAAGCCCCCGAGGCGACTCTCGTTCCTCTCTTCCACCGCCGCCATTGATATCCGAGTTACTTCTGGGTATGGCGGCTCCGGCGCTGTGATTGGCCGGAGCCGCGATGACGTCACTCCCGCGCATGCGCGCGGGAGCCGTCAGTGACGGCGCGATGGCCCTCACTAACGGCACGCTCAGTGCGCCTGCGCCGTAGATATCGATGCAGTCTTTTCTGCAAATATCACCTGAACCGTGTAGGTTTAGGAGACATTTGTTGCACCTACAGGTAAGCCTAAATCTAGGCTTACCTGTAGGTTAAAGCAGTAGTTCCCCCTCAAAAAAAAATTTAAGATTAGAATCATGCTCATTTTGTGAAGGGGAATCGGCTATTTTTTTTTAAAACGAAGCAGTACTTACCGTTTTAGAGAGCGATCTTCTCCGTCGCTTCCGGGTATGGGTCTTCGGGAGCGGGCGTTCCTATTTGATTGACAGGCTTCCGACAGGCTTCCGACGGTCGCATCTATCGCGTCACGATTTTCCGAAAGAAGCTGAACGTCGGTGCGGCTCTATACTGCGCCTGCGCACCGACATTCGGCTACTTTCGGAAAATTGTGACGCGATAGATGCGACCGTCGGAAGCCCGTCGGAAGACTGTCTATCAAATAGGAACGCCCAGTCCGAAGACCATACCCGGAAGCGGCAGAGAAGATCGCTCTCTAAAACGGTAAGTACTGCTTCATTTTTAAAAAAACTACCCGATTCCCCTAGACAAAATGAGCATGAATCTAATGTTAAAAATTTACATTTCCGGGTGAACCTCCACTTTAAGTGTGGGATGCCATTAAAGTTCATGTGAGTGTAAAGGCAAGCGTCCCAATACTTATGGTAATATGGTATATGTCATTTGGTTAAGCCAACCATGATATTACAGTTATGCCTTAGCTGGTAGGAAAACAGTAATCGGGGCAAAAAATGGCAACCGTGAAGGACTAGAAATCAAACTGGAAAACATTTTTGCAAGTTTCCTTCTCTTCTTGCAAATCGCTGTAAACAAGAAAGACAAGAAAGACAAGCTACAAAAGCAGAAAAAAAAAAAAAGAGAGATGAAAGAGGATGACAGAATGTTCATAAATTATAAACCTTTCCTGCGGGGTCTTCACTGATCCACATACAGCAGATCAGACATTGATCTTTGCAGCGTTCTCAATGGCCCATGGCTTTCCCAAGTCCGATTAGATAGGGGGACCTATTGACTGATGAAGCCTGTGAATATAAGGAGTTATAGGGGAGGGAATTATATAGGATACTGATGATGGTGATATATCATACTGTGCACGTGACAAAAGTGCTGCTACCTTTACAAACTTTTCAAATATGGCACCATTATATTATTATCATTATTCCATCATGACCCATTATTTATAAGGACTCACACTCTGGCCCGGATTCACAACGGAGTTACGACGGCGTATCTCCGGATACGCCGTCGTAACTCTAAATTGCGTGGTCGTAATTATGCGCCTGATTCATACAATCAGTTACGCATAGATTTCTATTAGATCCGACCGGCGTAAGTCTCTTACGCCGTTGGATCTTAACTGCATATTTACGCTGGCCGCTAGGAGCGTGTACGCTGATTTACGCCTAAAAATATGTAAATCAGCTAGATACGCGAATTCACGAACGTACGCCCGGCCGACGCAGTACAGATATGCCGTTTACGTTAGGCTTTTCCCAGCGTAAAGTTACCCCTGCTATATGGTGGCGTACATGCGGCATACCAATGTTAAGTATGGACGTCGTTCCTGCGTCGAATTTTTTATATTTTACGTCGTTTGCGTAAGTCGTCCGTGAATGGGGGCTGGACGTCATTTACGTTCACGTCGAAACCAATACGTCCTTGCGGCGTACTATGGAGCAATGCACACTGGGAAATTCCACGGACGGCGCATGCGCCGTTCGTGAAAAACGTCAATCACGTCGGGTCACAAGTTATTTACATAAAACACGCCCCCCTGTTCCAAATTTGAATTAGGCAGGCTTACGCCGGCCTATTTACGCTACGCCTCCGCAACTTACGGAGCAAGTCCTTTGAGAATACAGCACTGGCCCGTCTAAGTTGCGGCGACGTAACGTAAATAGGATACGTTGCGCCCGCACAAAATTACGCTGAACTACGAGAATCTGGCCCTAAGAGGGCAAGGTTGGTGCAGCTACATAGACACACGTTGTAAGAGTCGGTTCACACTGCAGTGGCACGACTTCGGGGGCGACTCTGCAAGGCGTCCTGAGGACGACTTCAGAGGCAATTTGCAAAACGACTTCTGTATAGAAGTCAATGCAGGTCGCACCGAGCCGTCCCCGAAGTCGAACAGGAACCTTTTTCTAAGTCGGAGTGACTTGCGTCGCTCCTATTAGAACGGTTCCATTGCTTTCAATGGGACGCGACTCGTCAGGCCGCTGAGCCGCCCCACGTGTCGCCCCAGTGTGAACCGGGTCTAAGGCTTTGACAGTCTTTTATCACAAATTGCAGCCAGATACAAACACTGCAGGCCATGTCTGGACTTCAAAGAAGTAAATATCTTCTATTTACAGGTCAGTCCTTACTGATATCATTAACCACTTCAGCCTCGGAAGAATTGGCTGCCCAATGACTGGGCAATTTTTTGCGATTCGGCACTGCATCGCTGTAACTGACAATTGCGCGGCCGTGCGACGCTATACCCAAACAAAATTATATTTAGCATATTATATTGATATTATTCCTATCCAATAACCATTACCTTTTTATACAATGGTATATATATATATATATATATATATATATATACATATATATATATATACACACACACACACATATACACACATAGGGGTAGATTCACATAGACTTACGACGGGCGTATCAGTAGATACGCCATCGTAAGTCCAAATCCCCGCCGTCGCAACTTTAAGCGTATGCTCAAAATGAGATACGCTTAAATGTTGCTAAGATACGACCGACGTAAGTCTCCTACGCCGTCGTATCTTAACTGCATATTTACGCTGGCCGCTAGGGGCGTGTACGCTGATTTGCGCCTAGAATATGTAAATCAGCTAGATACGCAGTAAAGATACGCCGTTTACATAAGGGGTTTTCAGGCGTAAAGTTATTCCACCAAATACATGGCGCAGCCAATGTTAAGTATGGCCGTCGTTCCTGCGTCGAAATTTGAAAATTTTACATCGTTTGCGTAACTCGTCCGTGAATAGGGCTGGCCGTAATTTACGTTCACGTCGAAAGCATGATGATTTGCCGACGTCATTTGGAGCATGCGCACTGGGATACGTCCATGGACGGCGCATGCGCTGTTCATTAAAAACGTCAAATACGTGGGGTCATCAGATTTTACATGCCCCCAACCAGCCTATTTTGAATTAGGCGGGCTTACGCCGGCCCAGTTACACTGCGCCGCCGTAAGTTTCAGCGCAACTTCTTTGTGAATACAGGACTTGCTGCTCAAACTTACGGCGGCGTAGTGTATCTGAGATACGATACGCCCGCCTAAATCTACCTGAATCTAGCCCATACATTGCCTTGAAAAAGTATTCATATCCCTTAACAATTTACACATTTTGTCATATTACAACCAAAAACGTAAATGTATTTTATTGGGATTTTATGTGATAGACCAAAACAAAGTGGCACATCATTGTAAAGTAGAAGGGAAATTATAATTAAACTTAGGTCGGCGCAGATTCCGAGTTAGGTCGGCCGGCCTAACTCTTACTGAATCTAGCTATATGCTTGCAATCCAAGGTTTTACAGTAATACAAACCTGGCAGAGGTTCTAAGCTTTCTCCACTAGTTGATTTTTTTTTTGTTTTTATGCAGAAGAAGTGTGAGATTTCCAAGTCTTGAAAGGCAAGTTTTCTCAGGATACTACCCCAATCTTCTGAAACAGTTGTGTTCTGTATATTTGATGATTTCGGCCAGGCACAGATCCACAGAACCTTTTAGAAAAGCCAAGTTGTCCATCATAGCTCTGCTTACACTTCACAGGCCGGGAAGGTAATGGACATCTCCCCAGCACCTGAGGCCTTCAAATTCTTCCAAGTCACTTCCAATTTTCCACTTATCCTGAGCAAATGGACCGGTGGGTTTTGCGGCTCTACTTATACATACAGCGGAGAGGCGAGGGCTAGTGATGACTTGATATCTGAGCAGCAAAATTAATTTGCCTCGCAGCCAGAAAGCCAGTCCTAGGAGACCAAGGAGAGAAATAAGAGCAACGGAGAGGCAGAAGGTGGGGGGAAGGAGTGATCCAAGAACTAATGAGAAGACCGAGAGAACGAGAGACAACTACTGAGAGAGATATGAGACGGAATGAAAAGCGGAATGTCAGAATCCAAGTGTGGTGGAGGGTGGGTAATGGGCAGATAAAGGCCGAGCTAGAGAGGGGAATATAGAGAGGGGAATATAGAGAGGGGAATATAGAGAGGGGAATATAGAGAGGAGAATATAGAGAGGGGAATATAGAGAGGGGAATATAGAGAGGGGAATATAGAGAGGAGAATTTAGAGAGGGGAATATAGAGAGGGGAATATAGAGAGGGGAATATAGAGAGAAGAATATAGAGAGGGGTGCCCCCCACCTGGCAGCGGGGGCACAGTGGAAGCACAAGGCGAAGGCAGAGGAGGAGGAAGAGGTCGCCAACGCAGCAGGGGCACCGCCAGCACCTCAGAAGGCAGGGTTGGCATGGCCGAAATGTGGAAAAGCTTTGTCAGCACGCCACAACAAACAGCACCACCAGCTGATATGGAACGTTTTAGCAGGACGCAGCATTTCAGCAACATGGTGGAGCAGTATGTGTGCACACGCCTACACGTACTGAATGACGGCTATGCCCCCTTAAACTTCTGGGTCTCCAAATTGGGCACATGGCCTGAGCTTGCCCTTTACGCCTTGGAGGTGCTGGCCTGCCCTGCGGCCAGTGTATTGTCTGAACGTGTATTTAGCACGGCAGGGGGGCGTTATCACAGACAAGCGCAGCCGCCTGTCCAGAGCCAATGTGGACAAGCTTACGTTCATTAAAATGAACCAGGCATGGATCCCAGAGGACTTGTCCGTACCTTGTGCAGAATAGACACCGGGCCGGCCTTACCCAGCCATTGTTTTTTTTCTGATCTTTCTAGGGTTGCCATCTCATCCCTTTAAAAGCAAAAACATATTAATTACACAGGTTCTCTGGCTGATTAAGGTGCTGCTAATTAAACTCACTTGGTGCCTTATCGACATTAAATTAGCCCCAGAACCTGTGTAATTACTCTGTGTTCAGGTTTAAAGGGATGAGGTAGCAACCCTAGATCTTTCTCACTCTTTTGGGGTTTACCCTAATTTAAAAAATAAATCAATTAAAAACCAAAACCTGCTATGTTGGCTACCTTCTCCTCCTCCACCGCCGCTTCCACCTACACCGCCACATCCACTTCAACCTCCTACTACATATGGACCTCGTCCTCCTAGGTCAAAATGATTTTATTTTTTATTTTTATTTTTTTATGTTATTTTAAGTTATTTCCCTATCCACATTTATTTCCAGAGTACTTGCCATGCTCTTCCCGACATTTTGCTGCCATTTGCAGCCTTCCAGCCCTTTCCCTTCGTTTTTTAGAGACATTTTAGTAGTCAAAAGTCCGGGTCCCCATTGACTTTAATGGGGTTCGTGTTCGGGTCAAAGTTCGGGTCGGGTTCGGGTCTTGAACCCGAACATCCAGGTGTCCGCTCAACTCTACGTGTAAGCTCTACATGAAGCTGGAGATAAGGTTTATGGCCTTGTAGTTGAGTCAGAACAAAGACTGAATCTAACTAAAAAGAACTCCAGTTAGGATGGAAATGACCAGGAACGTACATCGCCACGTGCATTTGTATTTTTTAAAATGATCTTTGAACCATAATGCTGCCTGTTCAGTCCCTGAACTCTGAGCCTTTTGCGGAGACCCAAAACATGGAATCACTAAAATGGGCCATCCAATATTTTCAGAAGGGAAGTCCTCAGTGGTACAACTTCCTAAAGCTGCATAGCATCTCCTAATTTACTGTGTGCATTGTTAGTCCTGGTTTTTGCTATGGACATTCGAGTTAGGGTTGCCACCTTTTCCTCAAGCCAAACCCAAGTGCCATGCCCAGGAAATAATTTAACCACCCGCAGCTTTCATTGAGGTGCAGGCCACATTCTAAACACCTTTTAAGTGTCATGGATATGCAGTAATGTCTGGCAGCTTACCTTCCTCTCCATGTGTTCACCTTAGAGGCCAGGCATGCTCACCTGGCTGCTTTTATCATCTCTCCTCCCTGTATGGCTCCACCCCAGGCCATATCAGGAGCTCTATAATAACCAGTGCACTGCAGGTCTGCCTTGCTGATCAACGTTGTTTGTTAAGCATTGTGTGTTTGGGTTCCTGCTTGCCGTGTGCTACGTTTATCTCTGTGTACCGATCTTGGCTTGTCCCTGACTATTCCTGTTTGCTTGTGACCCTGACCTTTGGCCTGTCCTTCGTTTATCCTTGTCTGCTTGTCGCCCAGACCTTGGCTTACCCCTCACTAATCTCTTGTATTCTGAGTAGCTGCTTCCCCTCTCCCCTATGCCCTATGGAGCATGAGCTGAGGTACTCTGGGGGCCGCGACCTGGATTTAGTTGCAACTAAGTCCATCCTCACCACTAGAGGCTCTGGTGAATACCTGCTGAATCTTAGACTCCGCACCCTGGGGAATCTTGGGCTCAAGCTCCCTGTGGAATCTCTGTTTGTGCTCGAGTGGACCTGCCTTCCATATCCACTCTGCAACAGTCCGCCATAGGGTTCACTACCTTGTGGTGCACTCCTGACTCCAACGGGGTGCATTTGTCATCTGGCCACAGGTGACCTGACACCAAGTTAATGTCTTTGCATCCTATCTATTTTCTTCTAATGAATGATAGGTAGGCCTTCAAGAAAAGGGTACCATCATGGTTAGCCGCTGCTGGGGTGGCTGTGGACCCTCTAAAGCCATAGAAAGGCGAGACTTATCTATTTCTGGATGCTTGCAGCTACAGCTTCTTCCCTACACATGAACGCTTGTAATTCTGCATAAGTAACGGGCATGGAGGGGGCCGCTTCACGGGAAGAAGAATTTCCCAGCTCCGTTTTATCTTAGCATGAAGCAACATCATCGGAAAAGTATTTCCTACCTGTCCAATCCATTGATTCCCTAAGAACACCTGTGTGGGACTGTCTGGAATCGCCGCCTAGATATTAATGCTTTCATGTATGCCTCTGCTTGTTAAAGTCGAGTCTGTAAATATTTAGTCATTACTTATTCAAGTATAGACTGCATAGGTAGACGGGAGTGCAGCGGTAATGATTCTGTCATTGGCCAACCATTGAAGTAAACATGCAGTGGCAGATAAAGGAAACCAATCAATTTACCGTACATGAAAGGCAATAGCAGAAAACCCTTTTAGTCTCCCTCATTCTAATGGCTCGAGCAGAGCGATCACAGGCAAGCAATGAAGGGGAAACAGAGAGGAGACAAAGAGAGAACAAGCAAAATGAATACTTCAGAAGCATGTAGTGCACTTCAAATACCATTAGAGATTACAATGGAAAGGTAGCGCAATCACGCAATATAAAGCTTACACACGCTGAAAGAGTCAGCTTTAAATATATAATACCCTGAATGCTTGTTTCGTTTGGAAGCCAAACTTCTTTTCAGCTGCATGGAGTATGTACAAGCCTGTGCTTATCCATCCCTTCTCTTCTCAGTTGGCTCCTGTGTGGTTTTAATTAATTGTTTTCCCATCAACCCATCAAGACAGCATGTGCCGCAGAAATTGTTGCATTTTTTGTTAGGACAATGCTCTTACTTAAAGTGCAAGTTCCCCTTTACAGAAAATCTGTAAGGGGGAACTTACACTGGAGGGGGGTGTATTTTTTTTCCATTATCTGTGCCCCTTTCTGATGATCATGTGCTGGTCGGAGCAGAGGGAATATGTCTTCAGTTTCGGGTGCATGCCCATCCAGCTCCGCTCGCATGTTCTTCTGCCTTGGCTCAAGTCCCGGCCAGCCGCCTGCCTGCTTATCTCCTTGCCTTCCCTGGCAGAGTGATCTTCTTCCGCTCCCCACCCAGTAGTAGCCCGGGGCCTGGAGGTGTGAGGCGGGCAGCGGTGGCGACGGGCAGAGAGTCGCTGATTGCCACCATTACTAGTAAAAAAAAATGTATGTCCCCGGATTTCATTTTAAAAATCTGGTCACCTTACTTTAGGCACAACTTTTTTTTGGATAGAGTAAGGGAGGGTTATAAAGTTGTTGTTTTTTTTGCCATCTGTGTCCTATTGGGGAGATTTATTTTCACTTCCTGTCTCATAACCAAAGCAGGAAGTGAGACAGAATCCTTGCAAATTAACCGGTTTAACCGGTAAAGGGCTCCCCTGGGCGAAATCCTGTACGGGTACGTCCTTCTCTTTTTCGGCCACCAGAGAGCGCGCGTGCGTGCGCCCGCTGCACGGCGGGGACCCGATGTGTGTGGACATATCACACGTAAACACATAAATCCCTGTGCTGTCAGGGAAGAGGAGCCATATAGTTTGTTCCTACTAAGTAGGAAAAAACATATGTCTCCTCTCCTAGTCACTCCTATGCCAACACAGAACACACAATTAACCCCTTGATCTCTCCTAATGTAAACCCCTTCCCTGTTGGTTATTAGTGCATGTTATAGCACTGATCTTTGTATAAATGCCAATGGTCCCAAAAAAGTGTCAAATGTCTCCGATCTGTCTGTCACAATGTAGCAGTACTGCTAAAAATCACAGATCACGCCATAATGGAAAAAAAAAATTAAAGTTTTAAAAAGTACAGTAGCTATGAGAGGCTGTTGAGGTTACACAAGCTATATAGTGCTGGCTTAGTGGAGGGCTGGGGACACTTACACTTTAAGTTACACTTTAAGTACTATGCACTTTTGAGGAACATAACATGTTTGTACTTGTCCCTACATACTATGAAAAACTGCTAATCTGAAGGGTTACCTTTTCTAAAGTTCAACCCAGCTTCAAGCAGCATGTCCTGGCTCTGTGTTTGCATCCATCTTTGCTGTAAACTGGCTGCTCCTGGCCACCACTGGAGGGCGCTATCTGGAGACAGAAGTCCTGCTCTGCATTGAGCTTAATTAGCGCCACTTCTCTTGGGAACCCATCTTTTATTGCACAGCAGGATGTGCTCAGAGCCAAGAGGCTTCAGGCTATATTGCCGGAAACAGAATTTATACTCTCTAATGTAAACCACCTGGCATTATTTCAGTAGCTGCTGGGATATGTACAAATGCATATTTTTTAATTGAAGTGCAATTATGCTTTAAGCGTATGGCCTATGTTCAACTACTGTTCTCTTCATACTGATTACATGTTCTATACTAAGCGCTACGTAATTGTATGTACAACAAATTTCCCTTATACGTGGTCCTGGTCCGGTCTAGTTGCATTTCCTGGTACTACGTGTGTAGTCAGTAAATTGATGACTTTCGCATGTCTCTTCTGCTTGACTATTCATTATTGAGCCCAATAGTTAGGCAGCAGAGGTAGAACTGGTGGATCAGACACTACGTTTTCTCTCCTAAGATTTTATTTTCAGTGCCCAGGTTTAAAGTTGAGGATTCATTTGCATCAGGGCTCAAGTCCTGCGGGAACGCGTGGGAACGGAGTTCCTGTACTTTTTTCACAGCAGGAACTCCGTTCCCTTTGCAGGACTAGAGCAGCCAAGCCGCCCGAGCCAATCCTTCACTAAGCGGCGATGCCCAGCTCGAGTCACTGTCAGGGGCAGGCGAACCTTAGTAATCCTTTATGTTACTGGCCGCTTCCTGTATATGGATTCATCGGGTAGTGTGCGGGTATTCCGTCACTTCCTCGATGCCGCAATGTCTCCTGGGAGCTTTTGTCATTGTTCCCAGGAGACATTGCGGAGGTATGCCACGAGTTATCGCGGGATTTAGAAAGAACTTGCTTCCGCAATGTCTCCTGGGAACAATGACAAAAGCTTCCAGGAGACATTGCGGCATCGAGGAAGTGACGGAATACCCGCACACTACCCGATGAATCCATATACAGGAAGCGGCCAGTAACATAAAGGATTACTAAGGTACAGTGGATCGGAAAAAAAAACATGCGGTTTAGTAATTAGTAATTATGCATATGAGCGTATCATTTGTTGATTTTTTTGGTGGGGGAGTGGATCTTGGGTGGGAGTTCCCAAACTTTTTTCCCCAGGACTTGACCCCTGATTTGCATATATACTTTGCCTTGGCAGGTCCAGACCAAAGAAGTTAAATTAACAATAACTAACTGATTACATTTTCACACCTAAATCATTTTTATACATATTTTTTATTAGATACCCAGTTTTTAACTAAATAAAGCTGCTTGTTTTATTATATGCTGACAAATGTGCAAAAGATAATACAATTGTTTTACATTTTTTTTTTACTTTTTTATTTTTAATTTTTTTGAATAATGCAACTGTATCTGACAGTCACAGTATTAAATAGATGCAGTCTAATAAATAGGCACATAGGAACACATAACAACAAAAGCCTGGGGAATGCCCAGGAAAAATCCAAGCCTACTTACCGACCAGCTTGCAGACAACCAATTAACCTGTCTAACAGTATGCATTAAAAACAGGGGTTTTGTCCGCACGCATTTGAAAACGCATGCGCGAGTCACAGAGCCACGTCACGGCACCCTGCAATCTGTGGTCCTAACACTAAACTATGAGTTTCCCTACAATGGAGGCACATGCATTCTGATGGATAGATGAGGACAGGTGGACTGAATGGGAACACCCCTTCCTAAAGGTACAGGAGCACACCAAACACCCAGCATGTAGCTTAATGGCTGCAAAGGTGTTGGTGCGTTGCTGGACCAATACAAACACCAATGTGATATGAAAAATAAACTTGTCCACCGCCCTCATCTATAGCTGGCCATCGCAGTAAGCAGCATTGGAAGGCTGAAACAGATAACAACAGAATGAACACAGCAGCCTGAAGTCAGTTTTCATTTGCAGGTTGAAGTCTTTCATTCATGTCAATGTAGCCTGCATGTGATCAATATGTTAGAGCTGACATAATAGTAACAACATGATTGGGAAACAATCAAATTCCAAATCATCAGTGGCAACCCCGTGCTTGGCTGCCCAAAGTCTGACCACACAAACAGAATATCTTCCATAGGGGATTTTAAAGTCCAATTGCAGTTTTTGAGAAGATCATACAACTCAAATCAGAGGGGCTTGAAATATTAAGAGATGTGTCTTAGGCCTCGTACATAGGGTTGCCACCTCATCCCTTTAAAAAGGAACACATCTGAATTACACAGGTTCTGTGGCTGATTAAGGTGGTAATTAAACTCACTTGGTGCCTTATCTGCATTAAATTAGCCTCAGAATCTGTGTAATTCAGATGTGTTCCTTTTTAAAGGGATGAGGTGGCAACCCTACTCGTACACACGATAGTTTAACCAGAGGACAACGGTCTGATGGATCATTTTCATCGGACCAAACCGATCGTGTGTGGGCCCCATCGGTTATTTATCCATAGGTTAAAAAAAAGCAATCTTGTTTTAAATTTAACCGATGGATACCTAACCGATAGGAAAAAAACGATCGTTAGTAGGCACAACCATCGGTTAAAAATCCACACATGCTCAGAATCAAGTCGACGAATGCTTGGAAGCATTGAACTTCGTTTTTTTCAGCACGTTGTTGTGTTTTACGTCACCGCGTTCTGACACGATCGGTTATTTAACCGATGGTGTGTGGGCGCGACGGACCATCAGTCAGCTTCATCAGTTAACCGACGGTAACGGTCCATCAGACCGTTCTCATCGGATGGACTGATCGTGTGTACGAGGCTTTATAGTTCTTTCATTTTGTAAACCTCACTCAGTCCCAACATAACAGACCTATGTTTGGCAGTATGCTGCAAAGAAAGATCACTGCGCTCTATGTGGAAACAGTGGTCTCTCTACAGTGGCCTGATTTGTACCCTGATGAGTCAGATCTTAGGCTGCTTAGACACATGATCAGTCCATCCGATGAGAACGCTCCGAAGGACCGTTGTCATTGGTTAATCGATGAAGCTGATTGATGGTCCGTCGTGCGTACACACGATCAGTTAAAAAAAACGATCGTGTCAAAACGCGGTGACGTGAAACACAACGACGTGCTGAAAAAAACGAAGTTCAATGCTTCCAAGCATGCATCGACTTGATTCTGAGCATGCGTGGGTTTTTAACCGATGGTTTTCCATACTAACGATCGGTTTTGACCTATCGGTTACCAGTCCATCTGTTCAATTTTAAAGCAAGTTCTCATTTTTTTGACCGAAGGTTAACTGACCGATGGGGCCCACACACGATCGGTTTGGACCGATGAAAAGGTCCTTCAGTCCGTTTTCATCGATTGTGTGTACGCGGCCTTAGAGCTGCAAACAGCAGTGCCGTGCTTTCTGTTATGGCTCTGTAGATCTGACTCAGCAGGGGGCGCATTGTACCAATGTAGAGAGATGTTTCCACACAGAGTCAATCTCCGCAGTAAACTGCCAAGCATACAGTAGGACTTTTCTGCTTTGGCTGAGGTTTTGCAAAAAAAATTAAGACACTTATTACTTACCGTATTTATCGGGGTATAGCTCGCTCCCGTGTATAACGCGCACCCCTAAAGTTGCCCCGAATTCCTGTGGAAAAAAGTTTTTTTGTACTTACAGTTTTGGTGTCTTGCGCGGCGTCCATTGGCGGCCTCGTCGGGTCTGGCATCCGTCTGCGGCTTCGGGTGTCCTCATCGTCGGGTCCGGCGTCCTTCGGGCAGGCTCGGCTACTCTGACGCTGACGTCCTATACGTCCAGGACGTCAGCGCGAGAGGACCCGAGACTGCCTGACAATACACGAGTGTACTGCGCTCGGTATATGTCGGCGCAGTATTCAAACTCGGCGCGGGAAAGCGAGTATCGGCGTATACCGCGCACCCACGATTTTCAGGGCAAAAAAGTGCGCGGTATACGCCGATAAATACGGTACTACTTTTAGCCACCCAGATTTTATTTGAAAAATGTTCACATAAAGTACAATTGGACTTTAAAATTACCTAAGGAAGATGGTCTATTTGTCTGGTCAGACATTGGTCAGCCAAGCACTTTAGGTGTTCAGGAAACCAAGAACTTCAGGTGTTCATATAGCCAAGAACAGGTGTTCAGGTAACCAAAAACTTTAGGAGATCCTATAGCCAAGTACTTCAGATGTTCAGGTAACCAAAAACTTTAGGTGTTTGTGTAGCTAAGTACTCCAGATGTTCCAGTAACCAAGAACTCTAGTTATTCGCATAGCCAAGAAGTTTCCATATTCAGGTAGCCAAGAAATGTAGGCGTTCATATAGCCAAGAATTTCAGATGTTCAGAAACCAAGAATTTAGCTTTCTCCAAGTTGTGGCCCTTTGCTTGCCCTTTATGTGGCCTTTGGGGCACTTTTCCTCCCACTGATACAAAACACTATTCCTCCCACTGACACCAACATTGGGGCATAATTCCTACTTGATATCAGCAATGAGGGACTATTTCGCCCAATGATGCCAACAATGGGGTACTATTCCTCAAATTGACACCAATGATAGGGCACTATTCCTCCTACTGACACCAACAATGAGGCACTATTTTTCCCACTGACACCAATGATTGGGCACTATTCCTTCTACTTACACCAACAATTAGGCACTATTTTTCCCACCGACACCAAAGATAAGGCCCTATTCCTCCCACTAATTCCAAAGTGCCATTGTTTACTCCCACTGATGCCAGGACAATTTCTACTCCCAATAGTCACAGTCTGCCCCCCCCCCCCCAAAGTCTAAAGGACAGTAAACTAGCCTTGTGTTTAGACAGTTTCGAGACCCTTGCTCTAGATCAGTGGTTCTCAACCTGGGGGTCGGGACCCCCTTGGGGGTCGAATGACAATTTGCCAGGGGTCACCGAATCCTGGGCTGTTCCTGAATCCCGCACCGCTCTCCCAGCCATTTCATGGCTACCCAGCAGGGCTGTCCCTGGAGCTTGCGGTGGCCCACTCAGCCTCTTCGCAGCCACCCATTCAGTTCACGGCATGGCTGGGGGGCAGAGACTAGGTGTCAGCTGGCTGGTGAGGAATATGAAGTGGGAGGGGCTGGAGGAGACCCTATCTCCTGATTTTGGCATAGGTGTCACTGCTGCGGAGACACAGTGTGTACCATAAGGGGTTTTAATATTGTACGAGTGGAAGGGACTGAGGGAGCGCTAAGTATCCGTGGGTTAGGGGTGCAAATTACTTGTCCTGCCTTGGGTGCTGACAACCCACGCTACAAAAATACATTTTACTGTTAGGGGTCCCCACAACTTGGGAAATTTTATCAAGGGGTCACGGCACTAGAGGGTTGAGAACCACTGCTCTAGATGCTCCTATGCTTTTCACAAAAAACGATGGATTGATTAATTGTGTAAATTCTTTATTTAGTAAGGTAATGAACCACAATGACACCGTTGTCCATTGGGCACTATATGACCCTGGCAGATAGCAGTGTACTCCCCCAACCAACAATGCCAGGAGAGGAGGACCCAGCACTCTTCAACCATCCGTCTGGTACTTCAAAAGCTGGCATCGCCAACCTCCCCCTCCTCGGTAAAGGTGTTCACTGAAACCGCTTGTGATCAATACATCTCCCTCCCGTTCCACCGTCAGCTATCTGACAGCTTCCCTTGTATCTGCAGACATGTCAGGCTGAGGCAGAAGCCTCATTAGAGACACAGAGAATCTGCTGTGATGTCTTTCATCTCCCTAGCATAGGTCCCGCAGGGAGTGTGCAGTGTGTAGGAGGCAGGGGTTGTGACAACATTTGGACTCAGCTCAAGATGAAGAATAACAATGTATGAATGGGCAAGTCAGATATCCAGCCAACGCAGAAAGACTAGCCATGCTTGCGCATCAATATGCAGTCTCGAAAGAGCAAAAGGACAGCAACCCCTGTGCACTCTTGATTCCGGATGAGCGAACACGGCAAAGATTAATTAAAACTGAGAGTCTCGATGCAGATTGATCTCGGATCTCATCTGCAAACCATTAATAATGAATGAATATCTAAACATATTACATGTCTGGATAGATAATTACCTGTAGGCACATTTTACACTGCCTACTTTTTTGCTATTAATGGATTTGGGCATCAAGGGTAATAATCAGCTGATGGACTGGACCTGGTGTGACCCACATCAACTGTCGGTCAGGTTTTCACTGTGTGCATACTGTTAGCATAAGTATTATAGGGCTGCAACTAATGATTATTTTCATAATCGATTAGTTGGCCGATTATTGTTTCGATTAATCGACTAATCGGATAATCTTAAAAAAAAGTGTGGTGTACAATTTAGTTAATATGTAAATAAAAAAAAAAAAGGCAATTTATTCTTAAATATCCATACACAGTGGTAATGCCTTCTATTACCTCCACTTTCCCTGGGTTCAGATGCTGATCTTCCCTGCACAGAGTCTTTAAAGGGTTTTTATTTTTATTTTTTTAACAAACTTGTTATACTTACCTGCTCTGTGTAATGGTTTTGCACAGAGCAGCCCAGATCCTCCACTTCTGGGGTCCCTCACCGATGCTTCTGGCTCCTCCTGCCTTCAGAGAGCCTCAATAGCAAGCTGCAAAGTATAGTATAGCGTGCCAGCTATAGCAAGGTAAAAAAACCTTCTGCCTTTAGAACCACTCACTTCTTGCCCAGGACTACATGTCCCATGATGCATTGCTCCTCACACTTTCACATTCACAAATTCTCAGGCACTTAGTGACATGTATGGATGGTGTACTGAGCTGTATGTGTGCTGCACTGTATTTCCTGATATGTAAACAAATAATGCATTTTATATGCAGGCCAACTAATCAACTGGCCGATTAATCGATTATGAAAATAGTTGACAACTATTTTCATAATCGATTAGTTGTCAAATAATCGATTAGTTGTTTCGGCCCTAAAGTATTATTTTATCAATATTTATCTATATAGTGTTAGCATATTCTACAAATGTTTGAAACCTTGGGAGATCACAAAATAGACATTGGCGGTGCGTCCATAGTGGGCCGGGAGGGGGGGCACCCCCTCTCTCCTGCACCCGTCACTCAACAATACATAGATTCATGTATTGCATGAATCTATGTATTGTCGCCACTGCCGCCCACTATTCTGTTGAGTGCCGGCCATCTGAATAACAGCGGTGGGTGTGTTTTGGAAGTGTCTATCAGAGCCAGCAGCCCTGATAGGCTTCCCGAGTACAGCCTGTGGGCTCTAATCGTCTTCCAAATGGTTAACCAGAGGGTGCACAGGGTGTGCGTTCCCTGGTTAACACTGACACGCGTCTCAGCCAATCAGGTTCACTGGGTCTGGTTACCGGTCACCTGATTGGCTGAAGCGACATCGAGGGCGGGAGAAGACATCGAGGGAGCGTGGAGGAGGATGGCGGACCCGAGAAAGGTAAGGAAAGTGCCGGGCGGGGGGGGGGGGGGGGGGGGGAAGCTGGCAATCCGGTGGCATTTTACGGGGCAAACTGGCGGCATTTTATGGGGCAAACTGGCAGCATTTTACAGGGCAAGCTGGCGGTATTTGAGGTGGCAAATTGTCAGCAATTGATGGGCACAGTGGCGACAATTGATGGGCACAGTGGCTGCGTTTGATGGCACAGTGGCAATAATAGATGGGCACAGTGGCTGCGTTTGATGGCACAGTGGCGACAAATGATGGCACAGTGGCGACAATTGATGGCAAAGTGGCGAAAATTGATGGGCACAGTGGCGACAATTGATGGGCACAGTGGCGACAATTGATGGCACAGTGGCGACAATTGATGGCACAGTGGCGACAATTGATGGGCACAGTGGCAACAATTGATGGGCACAGTGAGGCTGCAATTGATGTTTTTTTTTTTTTTTTCGTTTGTTTGCGCCCCCCAAACATTTGGACATCAGCCGCCACTGCATATCAGGCCTAAGGCCCTGTTCACACTTATGTCACAGCCAGTAGTATGTAATAGAGTTTAGAGATCAGTAACGCAGAATTCAGGGTTCAGTAGTAAGCAGTTGCATACCTAGCATATCTGACACCTGAAGGTCGATCATTTTTTTAAACCCCCCACCACCAAACAATATAAATTATTTTCAATAATGAATGGTGTGTATGGCCAAATTGCACTCTCCCAATGGAAGGGGCTTAACCACTTAATCACCGCCCCATAGCCGAATTACGGCTACAAGGCGGTTCATTAAATCTGGGGCGCCGTCCGTGAAAGTATCCCAGTGCGCATGCTCCGAAATTAACCCGCAAGAAGCCAATGCTTTCGACGTGAATGTAAATGACGCCCAGCCCTATTCGCGAACGACTTACGCAAACAACGTAAAATATTTAAAATTCGACGCGGGAACGACGTCCATACTTAACATTGGTACGCCTCATGTACGCCTCATATAGCAGGGGTAACTTTACGCCGGGAAATGCCTAACGTAAACGGCGTATCTGTACTGCGTCGGCCGGGCGTACGTTCGTGAATTTGCGTATTTAGCTGATTTACATATTTCTAGGTGTAAATCAGCGTACACGCCCCTAGCGGCCAGCGTAAATATGCAGTTAAGATACGACGGCGTAAGAGACTTACACCGGTCGGCTCTAATACAAATCTATGCGTAACTGATTCTAAGAATCAGGTGCATAGATAAGACCGCCCAGACTCAGGCTGCATTCACACCTGAACGCAGCGTATTTTACCGCAATTTGCCGCGACAAATTGCGGCGTTTTGTCCCGCGATTTGCCGCAGCGTTTTTTAAGCCTAACATACGCCGGAAGGGTGATTAACATTGTCGGCTATGCCGAACGCCGAAAGCTGCCTGAAAAAAGGGTCCGGGACTTGTTTTGACCTTCAGGCGTACGGCGTTCGGCGTGGAGATGTGAACCATCTCCATAGCCGACAATGTTAAATCACCCCTCCAGCGTATTTCAGGCTGCAATAGCGTCGCGCTACAAGCGACAAAACGCCTAGGTGTGAATGGAGCCTCAGAGTTACGACGGCGTATCTGGAGATACGCCGGCGTAACTCGTATGAGAATCCGGGCCAGGGTCTGCAGGTGAGTCATCTGTACACAACAACAGGGCAGAGCTGGGCAGCATTAGTAGCAGCACTTCACACTGAGCTATCAGGACACAGCACAGGACTAAAACTTCAAGGGAATTTAAACTGGGATAGTTGACAAGTATGAGGCAGCTGCTTTGGGCCCCACAAAAATTACAGAGCCCAGGGCAGCTCCCCCTTTTGCCCTGCCTTAAAGACGGCCCTGCTGGGGAGTCTCAACTCTGCATCTGCAAACCTGTATCGGTACTTTGAGCTGCTACCACCCCCGCCCCAATCAATGTATAGAAATAAAATATCATGCAACAGTTATCTGTGTTGTCATAGCAACCCCTGCCCTAAACCCCAATTTTTCGAACGCAGAAAAATTTGTTGCTGTGGGAAACCCCATTTTTTCCCCCATCCACTAGTTTAATGATCAATCGTTGAGTGTGTGATCGCCATGTGGGTTACTAATATATAAGATGCTGGGATTTAATACCCGGGAGAGCAGGGCAGCCCTGACACGCACAAACGTCACATGAACTCACACGCTACATGATTTAGCAGGATATAAACCAATTTGCAGGAGGGAATGTGGGGAGAAATCGTGTTATTAAATCCCACAGCAATTTCCACTTAATAGAGAAAGTGAGTGACCTGAAGGGACCTTCATCCCACTGCCGCGACCCTGCGCGTTACAATTACACACAAACCCGAATTCACATCTCTTTTCAGCCGCTCGCTTGTTATACAGCCGGAATAGCTGGGCCTATTATGGGATGGCTTGCTCATGTTACATCAGGCTACCGGAGGGAGATGTGAGCCGGAGAGACAGCCAGGGACGCATCGAGAAAATGTCAATTTCTCGCCAAAGATAGAAAGCCGGTGACAAAACACTTTCCCGGCATCTCATTAGAGGAAGCTGATGGCTTTGACATAATGACGAGCAAGTGAAACCCACTATGAAAATAATTGGAAAGCGCAATTTAATACCTCCCAGCCTTTTAAATCGAAAGCGGACCTTGCGCTACAAGGTTCACTTTTCTGGCTGGCCAACGCTGTCAAAAGTCTGCTTTATGGAAATTAAAAAAACACTTTGGAAAAATAAAATAAAAAAAAACACTTAGGCCCAGATTCTGAAAGGGCTTACGACGGCGCAACGCCATGTGCGCCGTCGTAAGTCCTAATCTGGGCCGTCGTATCTATGCTTACGCATAGATATCCATTAGATCCGACAGGCATAAGGCTCTTACGCTGTCAGATCTTAAATGCTATTTTTTTTTTTCGCCGCTAGGTGTCGCCTCCATCGTTTTTCCTCGTTGAGTATGCAAATTAGCAAAATACGCGAATTCCTGAACGTACACGCGGTCGATGCAGTGTAGTTACGACGTTTCCGTAAGTTTTGCAACGCGTAAAGTTGCCCCTGCTATATGAGGGGCAACCAATGTTAAGTATGGCCGTCGTTCCTGCGTCGAAATGTAAAAATTTACGTCGTTTGCATAAGTCGTCCGTGAATGGCGCTGGACGCCATTTACGTTAACGTCGAAACCAATGACGTCCTTGCGACGTCATTTAGCGCAATGCACGTCGGGAAATTTTAGGGACGGCGCATGCGCAGTACGATCGGCGCGGGAACGCGCCTAATTTAAATGATCCACGCCCCCTACCCGGATCATTTGAATTAGGCGGGCTTGTGCCGGAGGATTTACGCTACACCGCCGGAACTTTACAGGCAAGTGCTTTGTGGATCAAGCACTTGCCCGTAAAACTTGCGGCGGCGTAACGTAAATGAGATACGTTACGCCGCCGCAGAGATGCGGCGATCTACGAGAATCTGCCCCTTAGATTTCATACAGATTGCTGTACGGGGGCCATATGGCGTGCAGAGTTTGCGTTATGACATTTCCTAGGACCTGCTGTCACCGGGCACAACTGTTCATTAGAAGAGGTCGCTGTACGTGGTTGTGCATCAGGGGTTGTGTAAAGCACTTGTATTGATGTTTGCTCCGAATGCAGATACATGTGTGTGTTTGGAACATACACTATATTATCAAAAGTATTGGGACGCCTGCCTTTACATGCACGTGAACTTTGATGGCATCAGGGCTCTAGTCCTGCGGGAACGCGTGGGAACGGAGTCCCTGCACTTTTTTCACAGCAGGAACGCAGTTCCCTTTGCAGGACTAGAGCAGCCGAGCCGCCCGAGCCAATCCTTCACTAAGCGGCGATGCCCAGCTCGAGTCACTGTCAGGGGCAGGCGAACCTTAGTAATCCTTTATGTTACTGGCCGCTTCCTGTATATGAATTCATCGGGTAGTGTGCGGGTATTCCGTCACTTCCTCGATGCCGCA
This sequence comes from Rana temporaria, assembly GCF_905171775.1. Lineage (NCBI taxonomy): Eukaryota > Metazoa > Chordata > Amphibia > Anura > Ranidae > Rana > Rana temporaria. The sequence goes on along the minus strand of NC_053499.1, from coordinate 22,522,028 downwards.
ATGTCTCCTGGGAGCTTTTGTCATTGTTCCCAGGAGACATTCCGGAGGTCTGCCGCGAGCTATGTGGTTTAGTAATTATGCATATGAGCGTATAATTTTTTTTTTTTTTGGTGAGGGAGTGTATCTTGGGTGGGAGTTCCCACACTTTTTTCCCCAGGACTTGACCCCTGGATGGCATCCCAGTCTTAGTCCGCTGGGTGGGTTTGGCTCATCCTTTATTCATCTTTTACTAGTAAAACAATCCACATGTACCAGGCAGCAGTCCATCAGGGCCAATCCACATGTACCAGGCAGCAGTCCAGCAGGGCCAATCCACATGTACCAGGCAGCAGTCCAGCAGGGCCAATCCACATGTACCAGGCAGCAGTCCATCAGGGCCAATCCACATGTACCAGGCAGCAGTCCAGCAGGGCCAATCCACATGTACCAGGCAGCAGTCCAGCAGGGCCAATCCACATGTACCAGGCAGCAGTCCAGCAGGGCCAATCCACATGTACCAGGCAGCAGTACAGCAGGGCTGGGTGGGTTTGGCTCATCATTTATTCATCTTTTACTAGTAAAACAATCCCCATGTACATGTTTCTGCTGCGTATTAAGTCGCCTGGCCAAAGTCGAACCAGAAGGCCAACGTGCGGCGGTTTAAAATGCCTTCTCTAGCAGATAAAGCATAAAAACGAACCGCGTTCTGCCTTTCCGAGACCTCTGACACACAATATTATGTCCCTGTTTGTCTGCATTAATGCACAAAGTAGTTATTTTTTCATGACTGAGCTGCTCCCATCCCCCGTTCCCTTGGTCACATCCTTACTTTCGCTGTTTTTTTTTTTTTTTTTTTTGTGACAGCCGCGCAGTCTCCGCCGGAGGCTAATTATTCCAAATTCAACAACTGCAATGCAAGCACATCCGTAGCCCTGCTCCTACAAGCTGTGCTCCCCACCCTGGAGGCATCCCGCGGCTTTATCTTCAGAGGCTTGCGAATCGGAGGAGGAGGGAGGAGCAGGTGATGATGGTGGGTGATAGGGGTTTACTGATTTGCTGTCAGTAATATTCAGAGAGAAGAGACTTTGAGGAGCACAGGAACCCCCCTGGGCTTGCAGCGGCTCAAAATTCTAAATGCAGTTGCAGAGAAAATGCACCGGGTCTGCATAGGATCTTCTGAGATCCAAGTGATTGGAAGAGACAGAAACATCCAGCAGGCTAGATAGGACAAGAGGGCGCACATTTTAACCCCGTCACGACGGGCTGCGCCTTTGTGACAGGTATAATTGCACACAGAAAGCTTTAGCTTATTATTCCCACTTTTCCTTGTTAGTGCTCAGGCAAAGTAGTGTGTGCTAATCAATCAAAGGAAGACATACACTAAAAGTATTGGGACGCCTGCCTTTACACGCACACATTAATTTTAATGGCATCCCAGTCTTAGGGGCAGATCCTCGTACAGCGGCGCATTTATGCGCCGGGCGTAGCGTATCTAAGGCCCCGTACACACGACCAAACATGTATGCTGAAACTGGTCCGCGGACCAGTTTCAGCATACATGTTCGGTCGTGTGTAGGCGCGAGCGGGTCGAATTCCAGCAAACATTTGCCCGCCGGGCCTTTTCCCAGCAGACAAATATTCCTGGACGTGTTTTAAAACCGTCCGCTGGAATCCTGCCCGCTCGGACATGTACAGACCTACCGTACATGTCCGAGCGCCCGCCGTCCCTCGCATGCGTCGAATGACTTCGACGCATGCGTGGAAGCCTTTAAATGGCAGGCCCGCCCACGTCGCCGCGTCATCGCCGCGTCATCATCGCGGCGACGACGCGGACACGCCCCGCGTATTGTTTACGCGCGGACTTCTGTACGATGGTTAGTACAGCCATCGTACAGAAGCCCTCTGGCAGACATGTACGGTGAAAACGGTCCGACGGACCGGTTTCATCGTACATGTTTGCTCGTTAGTACCCGGCCTAAGATACACTATGCCGCCGTAACTTACTTATTTTTTTTAATCCACAAAGAATCCGCACGGTAAGTTACGGCGGCGTAGTGTATCTTTGGCGGCGTAATGGTGCGGAATTCAAATGGCTGTGATGGGGGCATGTTTTATGTAAATACGTTGTGACCCGACGTAAACAATGTTTTTTTTTAACTGCGTGCGCATGCGCCGTCCATGGGGGTATCCCAGTGCGCATGCTCGAAATTAACCCGGAACAAGCCAATGCTTCCGACGTTGACGTCATTCTACGCAAATCCATATTCGCAAACGACGTAAAAATTTCAAATTTCTACGCGGGAAGGACGGCCATACTTAACATTGAGTACGCCTCATAACAGTAGCTTTAACTATACGCCGAAAAAAGCCGAACGCAAACGACGTAAGAAAATGCGTCGGCCGGACGTACGTTCGTGGATCGCCGTAACTAGCTAATTTGCATACTCGACGCGGAATTCGACGGAAACGCCACCTGGCGGCCGCCGAAGAATTGCAGCTTAGATCCGACGGTGTACTAAGACGTACGCCTGTCGGATCTAGCCGAGATCTAGCAAGAAACTGCTGAATCTAGAGGATCAGCATGGCAGCCAGAAAATTTGCATTTTTTCTCTAAGGAAGTTGAAAACTACACGCATTGGCCCAGATTCACAAAGCACTTACGCCGACGTATAACAAGTTACGCCGACGTAAGTGCAAATGTGCGCCGTCGTATTTGTGCGCCAGACCCACAAACAGACATGCGCCTAAAACCAGGCTACACCCCGCCGATGTAGCTTACTCACGCCGGCGTAGAGTGGGCGCACATTTAGGCTGGACGCATGGGGCCGCTCCCATTGATTAGCCATTCAAACATGCAAATGAGGGAAATACGGCGATTCACGAACGTGCGTGTGCCCGGCGCATGCTACGTGAGATGCGCGCAAGTTGCACGTCCAGCGTAAAGTTATACCCCATAAAGGAGGTGCAACCCGGCAACAGACATGCTCAGGTCTGCACCAGGGAACACAAGCCGGCGTATTGTGCGTTGGACGTGTGTCTGGCTGGGCGTACGTTATGTTCACGGCGTACGCAGTGATCCGGCGTAGCTTAGGCAGTTGTGCCGGCGTGGTTATGAGCAGGCGCAGGGGGGTGTGCTGTGCATGCGTCCACGTCACGGCGCATGCGTAGTTCGTGATACGTACCTGTCTGGCGCTCAGCCCATCATTTGCATGGGGTCACGCCCACTTCCACCTACGCCGGCGTACGCCTTCGAAACCCACGCCACGCAGCGTTGGGAGCACTGGCTTGCTGAATGCAATGCTTGCCTCTCTACGCTGCGTTGGCGTAGCGTACAGTGTTTGCTCTACGGCAGCGTAATGTGCGCCTTGCTCTCTGTGAATCTGGGCCTATGTCTCTGCTATTTTTCACACTAGATGTACTTTGTGAAGGATGACAGATAAACTTATCGTTTCTTTATCTTTATCCCAGAACTTTCATTTCCATTTTTTCTTAGCTGTGGATTAACTTTCATAAACTGATTTATCTGTAAGAGTTTTTAATAACGTTTGTAGATGAGTATGTAATAGTGTCAGGAGATTATCAGAGCAGACAGTAATTAAAATGAAGGTGGAATAGCGGTAAATGAAATTGTCAAATACCCCTCTGAATCCCTGAAAGTCCATAGAAGAGTGCCCTCCATTATAGAGGCTTCACTTTGCCTGGCATGGCAGCCAACATAGAGCATAGAGGTGTATGGCAAAATCCTAGTTACATAGGCAATCAAGATATCAATAATTCAAGATCTTAAAGCAACACTAAACCATATTCTTATTTTTCAAAAATAATTCATACAAATCCACAGCTTAACCACTTCAGCCCCGGAAGAATTGGCTGCTAAATGACCAGGCCATATTTTGCGATTCGGCACTGCGTCGCTTTAACTGACAATTGCGCGGTCGTGCTACACTGTACCCAAACAAAAATGATGTCCTTTTTTCCCCACAAATAGAGATTTCTTTTGGTGGTATTTTATCACCTCTGCGGGTTTTATTTTTTGCGCTATAAACAAAAAATAGGGACAAGTTTGAAAAAAAAGCTATGGGCTAGATTCAGATAGGCCGTAACTTAGGGCGCAAGTTCCGTATTCATAAAGAACTTGCGCCCTAAGTTACGGCGGCGTAGCGTATGTGGTCCGGCGTAAGCCTGCCTAATTCAAATGTGGATGATGTGGGCGTGTTTTATATAAATTTAGTGTGACCCCACGTATTTGACGTTTGTTTTTACGAACGGCGCATGCGCCGTTCGTGAAAGAATCCCAGTGCGCATGCTTGAAATTACGCTGCAAATCGTCAATGCTTTAGACGTGAACGTAACTTACGTACCGCCCTATTCACGAACGACTTACGCAAACGACGTAAAATGTTTAAAATTCGACGCGGGAACGACGTCCATTCTGAACATAGGATACCCCTTATATAGCAGGGGTAACTTTACGCCGGAAAAAGCCCAACGTAAAAAAATGCGCCGGCGTATCTACCTAATTAGCATATTCCTTGCGTAAATCGACGGAAGCGCCACCTAGCAGCCAGTGTAAATATGCAACTAAGATACGACGGCGTAAGAGACTTACGCCAAACGGATCTTAGCCTAATTTCGGCGTATCTTGCTTTCTGAATACAGAAAGAAGATATGCCGGCGCAGCTTTGAATTTACGCGGCGTATCAATAGATACGCCGACGTAAATTCTTTCTGAATCTATTCTGAATCTATTCTGAATCTATTCTGAATCTATTTTTTACGTTTGCTATAATAAATATCCCCCAATTTTTTTTTTCTCAGTTTAGGTCGATATGTATTCTTCTTCATATTTTTGGTAAAAATCGCAAAGACTTTGAAGACTCTTTAAGCAACTACGCTGTTAATCATATTCATAAATTTTAGAAACTCTAGTTGAATTAAAAAAAAAAGCATGAAAAGCGTTTTAAAAAAAGGTGCAAAGGTGTAGATAAGATGGATAATTATAACCAATTAACACCTTTACCTCTTTCCCTTATAATGTGTAAAAACAAGCTGACAGCACTGCAGAAATCGACAAGAACTCAAATTATCAGGATTTCGTTTTTTAAAGTTCAATGTTACCAACAGAAAATTGGGACACCTTCAAGCGTCTAAATTTTTTGGAGAAAAAAAAAAAAAAACTCTTGGTACACTCTGTTATTCTTACATGAGTTTACAGGGGTCTCCAAACTTTCTAAACAAAGGGCCAATTTACTGTCCTTCAAACTTTAGGGGGGGGGGGGCTCCATCCTTTTTTTTTTTTTTTTTAGGGTAACAAATAATTGGTGTCAGTGGGAGGAATAGTGCTCAATTGTTGGTGTCAGTAGATGGAATTATGCCCCATCGTTGCTGTAAGTAGCAGAAATTATGCCCCATAAGTGCTGTAAGTAGCAGGAATTATGCCCCATCGTTGCTGTAAGTAGCAGAAATTATGCCCCATCAGTGCTGTAAGTAGCAGGAATTATGCCCCATCGTTGCTGTCAGTGGCAGGAATTATGCCCCATCATTGGCATCAGTAGCAGGAATTATGCCCCATCATTGGTGTAAGTAGCAGGAATTATGCCCCATTGTTGGTGTAAATTGCAGGAATTATGCCCTATCGTTGGTGTAAATTGCAAGAATTATGCCCCATCAATGATGTAAGTAATTTTTCTCGTTCACTTATGTGTGCTGATGAGGCTGCACTGATGGGGTGGTACTGATGAGGAGACACTAATATGCAGCACTGATAGGTGGCACTGATAGGCAGCACTAATGGGCACTGATGGGTGGCACAGATGGGGACTGATGGGTGGCACAGATGGGCACTGATGGGTGGCACAGATGGGGACTGATGGGTGGCACAGATGAACAGGCACTGATGGGTACTGAAGGGCAGCACTGATTGGCCTCACCGATGGGAATAGACTAGTGTGACTGATAGGCACAGATTGGCATCACATATGGGCACAGAGGGGCATCACTGATGGGCACTGTACTGTAATCAGGGCACTGATTATCTGTACAGGTCTCACCTGTGAGGAGATGCCGCTGATCGTCTCTCCTCTTCTCACACTCTGTCAGTGTGAGGTGAGGAGAGCCGATAAACTGTGTCTCCTTGTTAACATGTGATCAGCTGTGACTGGACACAGCTGATCACATGGGTAAAAAGCAGCGACGGTGGCTCTTTACCGATCGGTCGGGGTCGCGCCGTGTCCCAGTGCAGGGCTGGCCCAAGACACTGTGCTGCCTGGGACCAAGAATGAAATGCTGCCCCCCCCCCCCCCCCCGAAAAAATCATGTCATGGCTCTATACATGTATAAAGAGGACCTGTCATGGCTCTATTCATGTGATAAAGACAAAATTGCTTAAGGAAAGCAACCAATGGTCGGACTTTATAGGCAACACAGACAGGAATAGTAAAAAACATATAATTTTATTACAAAGTAGTTACATAAAACAACATTAAAAAGAAAACCATACAAGATGTCAGGTATGTATGTTGCCTATAAATGTCCCGTGTGCGTCTACGCGTTTCGCCATGAGGCTTCTTCAGGACAGACAAGAGAGGAAAATAGTCAAAGTCATCCGAACCACATAGGCATAGGTATAGATATATCCTGTACACAGGCTGTCTCCCGGGGGCAAACGCTGCTATCCAATCTGCCATAATGAGTAATAACATTGTACCGGGGACACGCACGGGGACGGGGAGGTATTAGGATCATAAGAATTTGTGGGTAGAGTAGGAGGGAGTGGCAATGCAGAGGGCTGGAGAGGCAGAGTTCCGATCGGAGCCGAGAGCTAGGGAGAACAGATTCCGACGGGCAACCATTCTCGGCACAACAGGTTCCTCAGAGGTAGCGGCGCCTGCCTTTCTCACTCGTAGACTGCTCCCCTCCGGCTGTGAGTGTCATCACAGGCAGCGGGGTGGGCTGTCTTGCGGGCGGCAGAATGCTGCCCCCCTAAAAGTGCTGCCTGGTACCCATGGTACCACCTGGTCCCATCATAGGGCCGGCCCTGTCCCAGTGCACTCACGTGCCCCATGAGACCTTGGTTGACGTCAACGGCCCAGAAGAAGAGGTGATCCTCCTGCCCGCTGTCAATTGTCTATACGGCGGGCGGGAGGTAGTTAAATTGGTTCAGGTCCGTTACTTCTGCAGATGACAATGAGAACACATCCAGTGAACATATGAACACATCCTGATTCTAAGTACATTTACAGTGTGATTTTTTTTTTGCTTGTCCTGCAATGCACAGAGCGGATGAATTATGCATACGATGAGGAGGGGGAAGGCTGGCTAAGAATGTGCTTTTAAGGTAAAGAGACATAAAAACATACTTCTTACTGTACACATTCCCTATAGACTTCTATTGATGCACAAACTTTACTTAAAAGGATTGTCCAATAAAAGGCTGATTATAGCTATACTGGGAACTTGTAAAAGCAGGTTAAAGCGGAGTTCCGGCCACAATTTCACTTTTTAAATATAAATACCCCTGTAATACACAAGCTTAATGTATTCTAGTAAAGTTAGTCTGTAAACTAAGGTCCGTTTTGTTAGGTTGTTACAGCATTTAGACACTTTATAAAATAGAAATTGACTGGGGCCATCTTGGGCATCATGAAGCCAGACTGTATGACTTCCTGGATTTCAGCCTGGCAGATCTCGCACATGCTCAGTGCTGCACAAGCAGTGTAATAGGTTTCAGATCAGGTTTCAGCACCTGTACTGTCCAAGTCACATGATTCTTCGAGACTGGGGAGTGCACAGACTCCTGGAAAGTTACACCCACTACATTCCCAGGAGTCTGTGTGGTGTAGGTTAGGAAGCTTAAGCACCTAGGTGCAGGAAGAGGGAAGATTAACTATTCTGCCTAGCAACAACACTTTGAAGGCATCTAAAAAAAAAATTCTTAAAGGACTAATGAATTTTTTTTAAAACTACTGATGTAATGTTATATTTATGGGTGGAACTCCACTTTAATGGGGAAGTTTTCTTCATAGCTAGAATCAACAGGATGGTTTGGTTTCCTTTTACTGACACTTTTAAATGTAAAACTGAACTCCAGACAGGCAGCAAGGTACCCTGGGATATGTAGTCCTTAATACACAACTAAAGTCCATATATTGGATCTGGATTACCGGCCAAAAAAAATTGTGGGCCAAATCCTCAAAAGGGATACGCAGGCGGAACTGCTGTTCCGCCTGCGTATCCCTGTGCCTATCTTTGGAAACGATCCTCAGAATCAGTTTTTCAAAGATAGGCAGAAGATCCGACATCTGTAAGAGACTTACACTGTCGGATCTTAGGATGCAGTACCGCATCCGCCGCTGGGGGCATTTCGAGTCGAAATGCCGCTTTGCGTATGCAAATGAGGACTTAGGCAGATCCACAAAGCTTTTTAGCTTTGTGTTTTCTGCGTAAGTTACGTTTTGCATGCGTAAAATTAGGGATGCTTTTACAAGGTGTAAACTAGTAACACCTTGTAAAAACATACCTTTTTTTCGATCGCCGCGTTTTTTTTTTAAATTTCAAATTTTATTTTTCACCGCGTAACTTTTTTTTTTCCCGACGCAACTTTATTGTCCCGTCGCAATCCACAAAGCCCGACGTAACGTAATTTCGCGCGCTGCCCGTCGGGAAAAATGACGTCACACGCATGCGCAGAACGTCCGGCGCGGGAGCGCGCCTCATTTAAATTGTCATCGCCCCCTGGATGAGAAGACCGCCTTGCGACTGAGGCACTTAAGTTACACAGCCGAAAATTTCTAGGTAAGTGCTTTGTGGATCGGGCACTTAGGTAGAAATTTTCCGCCAGTGTAACTTAACTGCTAAAAGTTAAGTTAGGCAGGTTTTTTAAGGATTTGCCCCTGTGTTTCTGTCCAGCCAATCCTAATTTTTTTGGCCAATGTCAACTGGCTTTGGGCTGCAAAGGCAACTCTTGAACTCTTGCTTTGTCACACCCGTGGTGGAGACTACAGTTGGCGTGCCAACACACCTTGCACAGGCATGGTTCACTGCTGTCACCACCATAAGGTGAGCCGGTGCAGTGATGGGCAGCTAATACTGGAGTGAATGCGGCTGGAAAATAGAGATTTTCCCGCCGTGTACAGAAATACATCCTACATGCACTAATATGCATTTACCATTCAATTCAGTGGGTCTGCCTAATCTGCCTAATCGTACAAATTGTTACATATCCTATTTTTAAGAGCCTGTGTAATGTGCGGAAACGAGCAAGAATGCAAGATGTCCTTATTCTAAAAACACACTAACCCCCAGCCATAGATGTGAACCAGACACACAGAAACAAAGGGCTTTTCTCATTTCTTGCTGTACAACATATGCGTCTATAAGCTGGAAATACAATACACCAGGGGGCCCTAACAACCCCGGGCCACGGAACGGTCCCAGTCCGTGGCCTGTTAGGAGCTGGACCCCACAGAGTTCACATAAGAATGGAGATCTGCTGGAGCACTTTACCGCTCTGGCAGCTGTCTGTTCCTGGCTGCAGTAGGGGGCAGTGTGGTGCACAACTTTTTTGTACAAACTTTTTTTGAAGCGTACAAAACATACATTTCATTCATGACAATGTACAGCAGCACGATGTGCTGTGCTTCTGTACATTGCCATGTGATTCACATGGTGCTCTGATATAAAATGAAGAACGTCTGTGTGAATGGGAGACATAGGAAAATTGTTTCTTGTGTGTCCTTGCATGACAGATGTTTTACAATGCATTAAAATGTCTGTCACCGCACACTGGGCCAGATTCTCCAATAATCTGCGGCGGCCTCGCGTAAGCTATTTACACTACGCCGCCGCAACTTACTGGAGCAAGTGCCGTATTCCTCAAGCACTTTCTCCGTAGTTTGCGGAGGCGTAGTGTAAAAGGCCCGGCGTATCCCCGCGTATTTCAAAGGGGGCGGCTTATATTTAAATTAAGCGCGCCCCCGTTTCGATCTAACTGCGCATGCGCCGGGCTTAAAAATAGCCCAGTGCGCATGCTCCAGTTCTCGGCGGAAAACGTCAATGACGCCGACGTGTGCGTCATTGACGTAAAGTCGTATTCAAGAACAACTTAGGAAAACGACGTACCCGACGGGAAAAGACGACGCGGACCCGACGCCATACTTAACATGGCATACGTGGGACTGGCGTAAAGTTACCCCTCATATAGCAGGGGTAACCTTACGCTTACGCAAATGACGTAAGCGACGGTTACGCGATGCGATTTCGTTCGGGAATCGGCGTATCAGGCTCATTTGCATAAACAAATGAGACCTGAACGTAAACGCCACCTAGCGGCCGGCGGAGAATTACATTTAAGATCCGACAGTGTAAGTGACTTACACATGTCAGAACTTAAGCGTATCTATGCGAAAATGATTCTAAGAATCACTCGCATAGATACGAGGGTCAAAAAAGAGAGCTACGACGGAGTTTCCTGAGATACTCCGTCGTAACTCTTCTGAGAATCTGGCCCAAAATGTGAATTAGTCTGCATAGTTCCAGGTCCAGCCAGTGGCATGGCACCAATAATATTTTTTAGCTGGCTTTTAGAGTTGCATTGTGACCAACACTGTAAAGGCCGCATTCTTTCCACTGACAACCAATGTAAGAAACATTATTTCCACTGACCACCAATGTAAGGAGCATTCTTTCCAATGACCACCAATGTAATATGCATTCTTCCCAATGATCACTAATGTAAGGAGCATTCTTCACATTGACCACCAATGAAAGGAGCATTCTCTCCACTGAGCACCAATGTAAGGAGCATTCTTCCCACTGATCACCAATGTAAGGAACATTCTTCCCACTGAGCACCAATGTAAGGAACATTCTTCCCACTGAGCACCAATGTAAGGAACATTCTTCCCACTGAGCACCAATATGTATCTCATCCTTTTACAACCGGGGTGCACAGGCTCCCTGGGGTGCCTTGAGGTTCCTTCAGGATTGCCTTGGCAAAATGCCTAAAAATTGCCCAACAATGTACAGTATACAAGCCAGCAGATGGATCAAGCCTACCTATTAGTTACACAAAGCCACAGGATTTCATTGTGCACCATTACAACCTTCCAGCCACCATCGTCCTAACAACCAGTGATGTCATCAGTGTTGAAAAGAAGCATGTTGATCGCCTGCATAAAGTGGTGTCGGGAGGGTTGGCTGAGGGGGGGCTGGAGCCCCGACTGGGAACCCAAAAAGCCCCAGGTCTTGAGTATTGACAACTCTATTATTAGCCCCGAGCCTGAGCGGGGACCGATCTGACTCGGCACCGATCTTAACGAGTGACATAGCAGGTCCCGCCTTCTGGAGCCTGCAGTTCCTATGATGGATGTCCCACTGGTCCAATGCCGGGACCGCGTGTTGTGTGACAGCCAGCATAGAGGCTCCAGAAGGCAGGAATACAATGTGGCCACGTCACTAGAAAATCCCCACTCGGCGCTTGGGTGGGCGGCTCTCCTCTTCTCTTCTGACTCTGGCTACCTGCTGTCTACTGTAATGGGCGCGCCACACACTATGGCTGAGCTGCAGGAGGAGGTCATCTGAAGTCTGGTCGGGTAGGTCAGTGTGTGTCAGTGTATGTCAGGTAGGTCAGTGTGTGTCAGGTAGGTCAATGTATGTCAGGTAGGTCAATGTATGTCAGGTAGGTCAGTGTGTGTCAGGTAGGTCAATGTATGTCAGGTAGGTCAATGTATGTCAGGTAGGTCAGTGTGTGTCAGGTAGGTCAATGTATGTCAGGTAGGTCAATGTATGTCAGGTAGATCAGTGTGAGTCAGGTAGGTCAGTGTGGGTCAGGTAGGTCAGTGTAATAGTCAGCGTGGGCCAAGTAGGTCAGTGTAATGGTCAGTGTGGGTCAGTTAGGTCAGTGTGTTTCAGATAGGTGAGTTTAGTGGTCAGCATTGATGGGCACTGGTAAACCAGGCAGCAACCAGCAAGTGAGCTTACCCCCTCTCCACACAACACCCCCCCCCCTCCTCCACACAACCCTCACCTTTTATCCAGAGCTGACCCCTGCAGTACATCTTCTTGGCCACAAGATGACCTCAGTTTTCTGATGCATGTTAAAATGCTGATTTTTAACGTGTAAAAAAATAATTACGGTGTAAAAAATTGCTCCAAAGGGGAAGTGGTTAAACCCATTTTGGAAATGGCACTCTGCAGGGGACAGGCACTTTAAAAATAATTCCTGTGGGGGACGAGGAATCCAACGCACCTACAAGTGTGTTGGATGTCAATATTCTTCAGGAGCCTTTAGATTTTGAACATGAATCCAAGGACTAGGCGGAGGAACAAAAAAAAGAAATGATCTTCTATTGCAAATTTTTCTTTGTCATTTTCACACCTGTAACAGGACCACTATAAGGTAGAATTGGGACGCTAAGTCTCCTAGGCATGCCGCACTTCCTCCATACGAGGATCGCAGTGGTACCGTGGAATTTCTTTTGTAGCGAGCACTTACTTTCAAAGGAAAAGAATTGTCAAATACTGTCAAGGCTCTGACAAAAAAAAAAAACAGGAATATCACAAGACGCCGTTTTATGTCAGAAAAACGTGTTTTTATGTTGACTGGCCTTTTGATGTCTAAAATCCAAACTCCTACGGTGATAATGTAGTCAGTGTAGGTGGTGAGGCATTTACACCGCGGATCTGCTATGCAGCGTTCAGTACAATAGGCCTTTAAATACTGACAATGCTTCCTTCTCTGTCCGTGGTGCTGAAACCAAATGGTGCCGTAATGCAACATATTCAAATTGAGGCACACATAACAAAGCTGGAGTTAGACATAATCGCCCGGATTCAGAAAGGAGATACGACGGCGTATCTCCGGATACGCCGTCGTATCTCTGAGTGTGCGGCGTCGTATCTATGCGACTGATTCATAGAATCAGTTACGCATAGATTTCCCTAAGATCCGACCGGCGTAAGTGTCTTACACCGTCGTATCTTAGGCTGCATATTTACTCTGGCCGCTAGGTGGCACTTCCATATATTTACGTGAGGAATATGCTAATTAGGTAGATACGCCGATTCAGAAACGTACATCCGGCCGGCGCATTTTTTTTACGTCGTTTACGTTAGGCTAAAGTTACCCCTGCTATATGAGGCGTAGCCAATGTTAAAGTGGAGTTCCACCCATTTTTTTATGTTTGTCTGTGCTGCATGCTCTAATCTCATAGTGTTCAGAATGGACAATTTTTATTTAATTTGTTGCTTGTAAATACCTTTATTTTGTAGTCCTTCATTACTTCCTCCTCCTTATTTGCCTAGGCTATTTGCAAGGGTTTCTGGGATAGGCATCATGTTTCCCAGTAGTCCTTGCAAACCTGACTGAAACCTATTACATTGCTTGTGCACTGAGCATGTGCGAGATATGCAAAGCTGAAATCCAGGAAGTCATACAGTCTGGCTTCATGATGCCCACACTTAAGATGGTCACGGTCTATTTCTAGATTATAAACTATTTAAATGCTGTAACAACCTAACAAAACGGACCTTAGTTTACAGACTAACTTTACTAGAATACATTAAGCTTGTGTATTACAGGGGTATTTATATTTAAAAAGTGAAATTGTGGGTGGAACTCCGCTTTAAGTATGGACGTCGTTCCCACGTCGAGTTTTGAAAATTTTACGTCGTTTGCGTAAGTCGTTCGCGAATAGGGCTGTACGTAAGTTACGTTCACATCTAAAGCATTGACGATTTGCGGCGTAATTTCGAGCATGCGCACTGGGATTTTTTTCACGAACGGTGCATGCGCCGTTTGTAAAAAACGGCAAATACGCGGGGTCACATGTAATTTAAATAAAACACGCCCACATCATCCACATTTGAATTAGGCGGGCTTACGCCGACACACATACGTTACGCCGCCGTAACTAAGGGCGCAAGTTCTTTCTGAATACGGAACTTGCGCCCTAATAAACATGACTGAAGTTAGAAGCTGATTGGCTACCATACACAGCTGTACTATATTCTGAGTGTTTTAGTAAATCTACCCCAATTAGTATTTTGTCACTACTTTTGGTTTCACTTCTTCAGGGCCACTGATAGGCCAGTTGTACTGGCCTATCAGCGGCCCTGAGCACAGGAGTATGTAGAAAAATAAATGCAGTTTCCACTCCTTGAAATTTGTTCTTTTATTATATAAACTCTAAAGTTCCGGTTTGACTTGAACGTCCTTCGTAGTTTTGTAGTTAACTAACTACTATACTTTAGGAACTCTAGCAACTGCAATCACTTTGTCCACGTACATAGGGCCAGATTCTCAAAAGAGATACGACGGCGTAACTCCAGATACGCCGTCGTATCTCTGAGTCTGGGCGGTCGTATCTATGCGCCTGATTCTTAGAATCATAGATTTCTATTAGATCCGACCGGCGTAAGTCTGTTACGCCGTTGGATCTTAACTGCATATTTACGCTGGCCGCTAGGGGCGTGTACGCTGATTTACGCCTAGAATTATGTAACTCAGCTAGATACGCGAATTCACGAACGTACGACCGGCCGACGCAGTATAGATACGCCGTTTACGTTAGGCTTTTCCCGGCATAAAGTTACCCCTGCTATATGGTGGCGTACATGCGGCGTACCAATGTTAAGTATGGACGTCGTTCCCGCGTCGAATTTTGAATATTTTATATCGTTTACGTAAGTCGTCCGTGAATGGGGCTGGACGTCATTTACGTTCACGTCGAAACCAATACGTCCTTGCGGCGTACTTTGGAGCAATGCACACTGGGATATTCCACGGACGGCGCATGCGCCGTTCGTGAAAAACGTCAATCACGTCGGGTCACCAGTTATTTACATAAAACACGCCCCCCTGTTCCAAATTTAAATTAGGCGGACTTACGCCGGCCTATTTACGCTACGCCGCGGCAACTTACGAAGCAAGTGCTTTGAGAATACAGCACTTGCCCGTCTAAGTTGCGGAGGCGTAACGTAAAATCGGATACGTTACGCCCGCGCAAAGATACACCGATCTAGGAGAATCTGGCCCATGATGTCTGTGTGATGGAGTTGCAGTAATTCAGATTATAGGACTAATCCTGCCCACGTATGGACACCAGTAGGCTGGATAGAGGTCTTGGAGCAGTGCCTCTAACCTTTCATAAAAATTCAGGAAACCTTTCCCATTTTTTATTTGGAGTGTTTGTGCAGAGCTGGCATCAACCGATACTTTGGCACAACTACCAACCATGATTAGATTTGAAACTATCTAAACAATGACATGATTGCTTCCAAAATCCTCAGGCTGCAGATCGAAAAACAAATAAATGAGGCAGCTGCATGCTTTAAGTATTTAATAGATGTTATTTCCATTATTGATTTATATCACTTGGTTTATTCATTAACATTGCATCAATATATTGAGAGAGCTGTAAGAAGATGAAGAAGGAAAATCAATAAATATAAAAAAGGCTGTGGAAATGAAAGATTAATTCCTCGATTATCGTTAAATTTTTTTGATCGATCAAAATTCTTTTGATCGGTAATAGTGGTGCAATGGATCGTAAATGATCCGTGATCCGAACGGGTCACCATATGCGGATCGGCACACCACGTGATCCGCGGAGCTCCGCTGTTGCCTCGGCCATAGGAAAGACCGCGGCTTCGGCTTGGCCCCCGGCGGCGGCCTAGGTGAGCCTAGAGCGGCGCGCTGACATCATCGCCCGGCCTCAACTGCTCGTGTTCTCTGGTAAGACTAAGCAAGCACTCATCTTCCTATACAGTGGGGGAGATGTGGATATTACAGTGTGGAGATGTCTGTGGATATTACAGTGTGGAGATGTCTGTGGATATTACAGTGTGGAGATATGGTGGTGATCCGATAAATGTATGTGCGTCTATAATTTATCGAAATTAGTCAATTAATCGATTTAAAAAAAAAAATTGATTGAACAAGAAAATTTTAATCAGTAACAGCCGTAAAATATATATATATATATATATATATATATATATATATATATATATATATATATATATATATATATATATATATATATATATATATATACACACTGTATACAGGGCTCAAAATTTCAAGTCCTGAGCTACTAGCCATGCCTCAAGGGTTACTCGCCACCAGTTGTCTCACCCAGCCCGCCCCTAAACACGCTCTCATAAAATGACAATCAAATGTATTATGCAGAATTAAGTTATTAAAATAAATATTAACAACAGCTGTATCTGTGCCCACCAATGCAGGCTGCGTGTGTCCACCATGCAGCCTTGTGCCCACCAATGCAGCCTTGTGCCTAGTGTCCACCAATGCAGACTAGTGCGCACCAATTCAGCCTAGTGCCCAGTGGCCACCATGCAGCCTTGTGCCCACCAATGCAGACGTGTGCCCCCCAATGCAGTCTTGTGCCCACCAATGCAGTCTTGTGTCCAGTGCCCACCAATGCAGTCTTGTGTCCACCTTGCAGCTGTGTGCCCACCATGGAGCCTTGTGTCCACCTTGCAGCCATGTGCCCAGTGCCCACCATGGAGCCTTGTGTCCACCTTGAAGCTGTGTGCCCAGTGCCCACCATGGAGCCTTGTGTCCACCTTGAAGCTGTGTGCCCAGTGCCCACCATGGAGCCTTGTGTCCACCTTGAAGCCGTGTGCCCAGTGCCCACCATGGAGCCTTGTGTCCACCTTGAAGCTGTGTGCCCAGTGCCCACCATGGAGCCTTGTGTCCACCTTGAAGCCGTGTGCCCAGTGCCCACCGTGGAGCCTTGTGTCTACATTTCAGCCGTGTGTCCACCATGGAGCCTTGTGTCCACCTCTGATGCCAATGGCTTTCTTCAAATGTCGCATTCGGCATAAAGAAATTGCTGATAATTATACAAGCAGAAAAGAACAAATGGATCAGATAAAATAGCAGAAAAAAATATAGAAAAAATAAATAGTAAACAGACAAAAGTAATACAAGGTAACTCCAAGTGCTTTTAGTCAAATGCAAAAGAAAAAAATAAACAAATAACCATTAGAAAAATATATATGAACAGTGATAATAACATAGCAGTCAATTGGTAACAAGCAACTGTTGAAGTCTGTTAAGGGAACATTGGGTCAGCGGAGGGGCAGCTGAATAACAACATCCAGTGTATGAATTGTTTCCTGGCTGTGATAGAGCTTCTATTCCCCTTAAAGGACCACTATTCTGAAAAAGAATGTTCTCCGATGACTATAGGGGTTATTAAAGTAATCAATAGCCCTTAATATTTAAAGATTTTTAGCTTATTTAATTTTTTTTACATTTGCACACAATAGTGACAGTGACAAGCGTTGGGAAATGTATAGTACTGCCAGGTGTGTTCCAGCATTGGCAGCCACACATTTGTTAAAAAAAAATAAAAGAAAAAAAGAAAAAAAAAAAAGGAAAAAAAGTGACCACTGTAAAAACATTAATAAATATATAAATAAATATAATAAAATATTTATTTTTTTTCTAAACCCTGTCATTGTTATTTATTGCTCAAAACGAACCTCAAGTTTAAAGGTGAAAATGTTTTTTTATCAAAGTTTGAAGAACATTAAAAAAAAATTACATTAAGTGTCCCTTTAAGTGGTTAATGAACACAATATACAGGGATATGGGAAGTGGTAGAGACAGAAATGCATACACACACCCATACTGGTTGAACTGGATAGACTGATGTCTTTATTCAACTTTACCAACTATGGGCCAGATTTTCAGAGACTTACGTCGGCGTATCATTCAGTAGATACGCCGTCGTAAGTCCGAATCTGCGCCGTCGTAAATTTAAGCGCATTCTGGAAACCAGATACGCTTAAATTAGGCTAAGATACGAGCGGCGTAAGTCTCCTACGCCGTCGTATCTTAGGGTGCATATTTACGCTGGCCGCTAGGTGGCGCTTCCGTTGAGTTCGGAGTAGAATATGCAAATGACTAGATACGCCGATTCACGAACGTACGTGCGCCCGTCGCAATTAGTTACGCCGTTTACGTTAGAGATATGCCGGCTTAAAGATAAAGCTGGTCTCTAGGTGGCGCATTCCCATGCAAAGTATGGATGTCGGAACAAGCGGATCTTTTTACGTCGTTTGCGTAAGTCGTACGCGAATAGGGCTGTGCGTAAATTACGTTCACGTCACAGGCATTGAGCCAACGTATCTTTGGGCGTAAATACGATGTGATACTGCGCATGCGCCGTTCGTTTGGCCATGCATCTACATGGGGTCAAGCCTCATTTAAAGAGGGGGTTCACCCTAAAAACTACTTTTTTATTATTACACTGCCCCCCCACATTACAATACGATTAAGGCTATTATTATTTTTTTGATGCTGTACATACCTTTGTACAGCATATTCACCCGTGGCTTCCGGCTTGCGAGTCCCGCGGGAGTGGGCGTTCCTAACATGTCTGCGATTGACGTTTTGACCAAAAACGAGCTCCCCCCCGTCGCGTAAGCCGCGTCACGATTGGCGAAAGGAGCCGAACGGCGATGCGCATGTGCAGTATAGCGCCGACTCGCCGTTCGGCTCCTTTCGCCAACCGTGACGCGGCTTACGCGACGGGGGGAGCTCATTTTTGGTCAAAACGTCAATCACAGACATGTTAGGAACGCCCACTCCCGCGGGGCTGGCAAGCCGGAATCCACGGGTGAATATGATGTACAGCATCAAAAAAATAATAATAGCCTTAATCGTATTGTAATGTGGGGGGCCAGTGTACTAAAAAAAAGTAGTTTTTAGGGTGAATCACCCCTTTAAATACAACACGCCCCCTACAGCCTACTTTGAATTACGCGCGCTTACGCCGGCCCATTTACGCTACGCCGCCGTAACTTAGGAGGCAAGTGCTTTGTGAATACAGCACTTGCCTCTCTAAGTTGCGGCGGCGTAGCGTAAATACGGTACGCTACGCCCGCGCAAACGTAGATCGGGCGTACGTGAATCTAGGCCTATGTAACTATGTAAAATGCCCGTGTTGTGTATATGTGTATATTCGGACTGCAACGCCATACAGGTCATGTGATAACCCCCTCATTAAATGGCTGGGCTGTGGCGGTTTTCCTAAACCTCGTTATTTGAGCACAAAGTGAATGAAGAAGACATCCAACACATCCCAAGGGACTAACGCTAATTGTGCTGAAATAATTCTCCTTCTTAAATTAAAATTAAAGATTAGTCTAACTCCAGATGCTTTATATCAGCGTGTCACTCTCCCTGTCTCTTTTCTAATTAAAGTGGTTCACCTACGTTAATTACATTAGTAATTCAATTAATGGAGATGCAAATTGTTCTAAGCCGTTGTGGAGAAGGTCTACGGTCAGGGACTAGCATCTTGCAGACCCGTTACCACAGGGGACTCACTATATACACCTAATAAACTCACCTACACCATGGAACTTCACAGCCCAGACAAATACTACAATACTCTTCTCTTCTGAAAGAAATGGACCTTCATTAACAAAAAATGTCTGAAAGAAGCTCTGCACTTTTTATTGCTCATATAGGCCAATTAGGTTTCCTTTAACCACATGTCGACTGCCTAACGCACTTATATGTCAGCAGAATGTCATGGGCAGTCAAAGCAACGTACAGGTACGTTGATTTGAATCTGACGCCTAGCGGGCGGGCGCCCGCCGCAAGCTCTGTGCCCGTGCCTGCGGGACCCGCGGACTCGATGTCCGCCGATGTCCCGCGATCGTGTCACGGAGCGGCAGAACTGGGGCATGCCATTGTAAACAAGGCATCTTCCTGTTCTGTCTAGTGACAGGACACTGATCTTCTGCTCCCTGTCATCTGGAGCAGTGATCAATGTCGTGTCACTGGTAACCCAGCCCCCCCCCCCCAGTTAGAATCACTCCCTAGGACACACTTAAAGGGTTTTTAAAGGAATTATTGTTTTTATTTTAATAGCTTCCTTTACCTTAATGCAGTGCTGTTTTCATGTCCTCATTGTTCGTTTTTGCTCTCAAGTTGCTGTAATTCTTCTCTGATCTCCACACTTCCTGGTTGTCTGTTCCCTGATAACCACAGTGCTGGGAGCTTTCTCTCTGTGGTCACTAATCAAGGAGGTGTGATTACTGTGTGTCTAAAACCCCACAGCACCAATCAGTTTCTTTTCCAAACCATCACTGCCCTGTATTGGCTCTGTGGCTCTGTACATCAGAGAGGCAGGAAACAACATGCAAAAACGAAACTAGAAACTGCAGGTACATTATATGATTGATTTTTATCTATTTTTAATAATTTTTAAAAGGAATCAGTTAACTATTATGTCTCTATACCCTGTAAACAGTCACTTCAGCCAAACATTTTTTTTGTTTTTTTCTTTACAACTCCTTTAACACCTTCCTCACCCCCTAGTGGTTAACACAGTAATCAGTGCATATGTATAGCTGTATAAATTACAATGGTCGCAAAATAGCCTCAAAAGCGTCCGATGTGTCTGCCTCAATATCGCAGTCACAATAAAAATCGCAGATCGCCACCATTAATAGTAAAAAAAAATGAATAATAAAAATGCCATAAAACTATCCCCTATTTTGTAGACGCTATAACTTTTGCGCAAACCAATCAATATACGTTTATTATGCATAAAGGGTCAGATCCACGTAGCGGATCGTATTTTTATGCAGGCGTAGCGTATCCTAGTAACGCTACGCCGCCGCAACTTTGAGAGGCAAATGCTGTATTCACAAAGCATTTGCCTCTAAAGTTACGGCGACGTAGCGTAATTCTCCCGGGCGTAAGGGCGCGCAATTCAAATCTATGTGATGGGGGTGTGTTTTATGTTAATACGTCGTGACCCGACGTAAATGACGTTTTTTTTTTAACGGCGCATGCGCCGTCCGTGGGGGTATCCCAGTGCGCATGCTCGAAATTAAACCGGAACAAGCCAATGCTTACGACGGTGACGTCATTCTACGCAAATCCCTATTCGCGAACGACTTACGCAAACGACGTAACATTTTCAAAATTCGACGCGGGAACGACGCCCATACTTAACATAGGATACGCCTCATATAGCAGGGGTAACTATACGCCGGAAAAAGCCGAACGCAAACGACGTAAAAAAATGCGCCGGCCGGACGTACGTTTGTGGATCGCCGTATCTAGCTAATTTGCATACTCAACGCGGAATTCAACGGAAACGCCACCTAGCGGCCAGCGGAAAAATGCACCTAAGATCCGACGGCACATATTCTATCGGAAAAAAACGGTCGCGTGTACGAGGTATTAGAGTGCAGTGAGGCTTCTGCACAAGTCCTATGCACTTGATCATGTATCTGTAATGTTACATGAACCATTAGCGGGAGCGCTCAATGTCATTCCTCAGCTGCAACCCTGAACAGGTTTTCAGTCAAGGATTTTTTGGCAGCACCTCTCCACTTGGCCTATTCTGTCTATGTAATTAAACGATAGGGCAATAAAGCGGGCGGGGGTGGGAACCAGCTTAAGCTCCCCCTGAAGCAGGGCTTGGTTGCAGCTGCATATGCTGTACCTATGCCACCAGGTTAAGTGATGCTTACAACTGGCACCAATTCAGCTCCATTTGGTCTCCAATGGACACAGATGAGACTCAAGCTTGCAATATGTTCCATGTACACAAGCCTTAACCACTTAAGCCCCGGACCAATATGCTGGCTAAAGACCCAAGGGGTTTTTACAGTTCGGGACTGCGTCGCTTTAACAGACAATTGCGCGGTCGTGCGACGTGGCTCCCAAACAAAATTGGCGTTCTTTTTTCCCCACAAATAGAGCTTTCTTTTGGTGGTATTTGATCACCTCTGCAAAACCCCCCCCCCCCCCTTCTAAACTCCCATCTCCATCTCCTTTTTTTGCATTTTTTTTTTTTTGCATTTTTTTTTACTAGTAATGGCGGCGATCAGCGATTTTTTTCGTGACTGCGACATTATGGCGGACACTTCGGACAATTTTGACACATTTTTGGGACCATTGTCATTTTCACAGCAAAAAATGCATTAAAATTGCATTCTTTATTGTGAAAATGACAGTTGCAGTTTGGGAGTTAAACACAGGGGGCGCTGTAACATTTGGGGATTACTTTGTGTGTGTTTACTAGTGTAGGGGGGTATGGCTGTAGGACTGACACCATCGATCGAGTCTCCCTATAAAAGGGATCACTCGATCGATGCGCCGCCACAGTGAAGCACGGGGAAGCCGTGTTTACACACGGCTCTCCCCGTTCTTCAGCTCCGGGGAGCGATCGCGACGGAGCGGCTATAAACAAATAGCCGCGCCGTCGTCCCTGATCGCTCCCCGAGCGGACCCGACCTCCGCATGGACCGGGGGGGTCCCGATCGGACCCCCCACCCACGTCAAGCAGAGGACGTACAGGTACGTGCTTTTGCCTATCCCTGCCATTCTGCTGACGTATATGTACATGAGGAGGTCGAGAAGTGGTTAAAAGTGCCTATTTTTTCCTTCTGTCTGCTCATGGTGACCATCTGAGCTCCATTGTATTATTAATTACATTTCTGCTCCTATTGATAATTAAAGTGGATGTAAACCCCAAAAATAGATTTTTTGTTTTTGATGTCACAATGTAGAGTATAAGATTCCCTATCATCTGTGCCCAGTCTTGCCACACAGAGTTAATCCAGCGCTGAGCAATCCTCTTTTAATGTTCAGTGAAAATTAACAGAATTCCAGATAAAAACTTGCCAAATTATAAAGTCCGTTTCTCTGTTCTCGCTTTGTGTTACAGGTTATTTACATATCTAGAGCTTGGACATGTTTATCATATGTTATGTTATGTTTATCATAATATGAGGTGATCCAAAGTTCATTGTATATTACCAGGATATGTAAATAACCTGTAACACAAAGCAAGAACAGAGAAACGGACTTTATAATTTGGCAAGTTTTTATCTGGAATTCTGTTAATTTTCACTGAACATTAAAAGAGGATTGCTCAGCACTGGATTAACTCTGTGTGGCAAGACTGGGCACAGATGATAGGGAATCTTATACTCTACATTGTGACATCAAAAACAAAAACATTTTTTTTTGGGTTTACATCCACTTTAATGTATTGTTGTGTACCGTCTTAGGCACCTACACAGCTGTCACATGGAGCAACGCATCTTCTCCTCTTGTACCACACCCACACAAGCTGTCAATGCCCCTCAAACTTTGTCACTCCGCGTTTTACTGCAAGCGAAATCAGCTGTCAGCGTAGCCGTGTCCTACCTCCGTGGCAACACTCGCCTGTCCCTGGTGTTAGCAAAAATTTAATTAAGACGCTGATCTCAATCAGCGCCAGCCGAAGCCTTGTGCATGTCTTTGCAAAGTGTCAAGGGTGCAGAAGTCTCGCTGCCGTTGACTGGGTGACACCACGCAATTAGGAAGACAGACAAGATCCGGGGATTTGTCAAGCGCGCACCAGAGTGGCAATTTTATTCTAGCTGGAGATGAGTAAATTATAAGAGAGACGTGCCTTGTCGCACAGAGATTGGGGCGGGGAGGGGGGGGGTCGGGATAGGTATGAGACACCTCTTATTGTTTTCAGAAGACAATCAAATGAGAACTAGTTTGATGGCGGAGAGAGAGGGGCGGTAGTACTGTGGGTTTTCCCTTAAGCCATCATACAGTTGGGCTAGAACAGCCAAAGATTAACCACTTGCTTACTGGGCACATATACCCCCCTCCTGCCCAGGTGAAATTTCAGCTTCCGGCACTGCGTCGCTTTAACTGACAATTGCGCGGTCGTGCGACGTGGCTCCCAAACAAAATTGACGTCCTTTTTTCCCCACAAGTAGAGCTTTCTTTCGGTGGTATTTGATCGCCTGTGCGTTTTTATTTTTTTGCGCTATAAACAAAAAAGAGCATACATTTTGAAAAAAAAAACAATATTTTTTACTTGTTGCTATAATAAATAGCCCAATTTAAAAAAAAAAATTCTCAGTTTAGGCCGATACGTATTCTTCTACATATTTTTGGTAAAAAAAAATCGCAATAAGCGAACTGGTTTGCGCAAAAGTTATAGCGCCTACAAAATAGGGGACAGAATTGTTTTATTTTTTATTTTTATTTTTTTACTAGGAACAGCGGCGATCTGCGATTTTTATTGAGACGGCGACATTATGGCGGACACATTTTTGGCGCCATTCACATTTTTACTGCGATCAGCACTATAAATATGCACTAATTACTGAATAAATGTGACTGGCATTGAAGGGGTTAACATTAGGGGGTGAGGAAGGGGTTAAATATGTTCCCTATATAGTGTTCTAACTGTAGGTGGGGGAGGGGGGTGACTGGGGGAGGTGACCGATCTGTGTCCCTATGTACAAGGGACACAGATCGGTCTCCTCTCTCCCTGACAGGACGCTGTCTCTGTGTGAGCCTGCAATGAGAGATGATCTCATATGTTTACATTTGAGTCATCTCTCATTGGCCGCACAGATCGCATAGCAAACGGCCACTCTGATTGGCCGTTCGCCGCGATCTGTGATTGGCTGTGTCCAAGGGACACGGCCAACACAGAGTTTCCCCGCTGCGCGCTCGGGAGCGCGCGCGGGGGACGAGCAAAGGGGCGGACGTCAATTGACGTCCACTTGGATTTTCAGGTCCGCGCTGAAGACGTCATTTGGCTATAGCGCGGGCGCCAGGCGGTTAATGGTGTTAATGGTGTTCTGACTTAAGAAAACATAGGGGTGCGGATTATGAGGAGGGAAAGGGATATAAAAGCAAAAGTTTTAAGATCTAAACTACAAGCAGCTAGTCATTAAAATAGAAAAATGCATCTGAAAAGGAGGAAATTAGTAATACACCTTTTTTCTTAGCATCACACTTTTCTGCTACTTGTATAGCACATTTGTATTATCCAGGGTGGGCCAAAAGTAGGTATATATTTAGGTTAGATCATGGCATTTTATAGTAGATATATACGCTACTGCAGGATTTGACAAATTTGCTTGGAATCTAGGAGCCAGCTAAAAAAGTTAGGAGCCAGAAACGCACCCCTTCCCGCCGAATAGCGAACGCATACGTGAGTAGCGCCCGCATATGAAAGCATTGTTCAAACCACACATGTGAGGTATCGCCGCGATTGGTAGAGGCGAGAGAAATAATTCTAGCCCTAGACCTCCTCTGTAACTCAAAACATGCAACCTGTAGAATTTTCTAAAACGTCTCCTATGGAGATTTTTAAGGGTAAAAGTTTGTCGCCATTCCACGAGCGGGCGCAATTTTGCAGTGTGACATGTTGGGTATCAATTTTCTCGGCGTAACCAGGGCTCAAGTCCTGCGGGAACGCAAGGGGACGGAGTTCCTGCACTTTTTTCACAGCAGGAACGCAGTTCCCTTTGCAGGACTAGAGCAGCCAAGAGCAGCCGAGCCGCCCGAGCCAATCCTTCACTAAGCGGCGATGCCCAGCTCGAGTCACTGTCAGGGGCAGGCGAACCTTAGTAATCCTTTATGTTACTGGCCGCTTCCTGTATATGGATTCATCGGGTAGTGTGCGGGTATTCCGTCACTTCCTCGATGCCGCAATGTCTCCTGGGAGCTTTTGTCATTGTTCCCAGGAGACATTGCGGATGACTGCCGCAAATTATCACGGGATTTAGAAAGAACTTGCTTCTTTCTAAATCCTGCGATAACTTGCGGCAGCCCTCCGCAAAAAAAAACATGCGGTTTAGTAATTATGCATATGAGCGTATCATTTATTTATTTTTGGTGGGGGAGTGGATCTTGGGTAGGAGTTCCCACACTTTTTTCCCCAGGACTTGACCCCTGGGCGTAACATTATCTTTCACATTATAAAAAAAAATTGGGCTAACTTTACTGTTGTCTTATTTCTTAATTCAAAAAAGTGTATTTTTTCCCAAAAAAGTGCGCTTGTAAGACCGCTGCGCAAATACGGTGTGACATAAAGTATTGCATTTTATTCTCTAGGGTGTTAGAAAAAACAATGTATAGTGTTTGGGGGCTCTAAGTAATTTTCTAGCAAAAAAAAATGTTTTTAACTTGTAAACAACAAATCTCAGAAAGAGGCTCGGTCCTTAAGTGGTTATATCCACCTGTGTTCCATCCATGGGCGTCTGCTGAAATTTTTTCAGGGGGGGGGGGGGGGGGGCGCTTCGGCAGCGGCGATACACAGTCGCATTTAACCCTTTCTTCAAACGCTAGCAGGGGTTGAAAGCGCCCCGCTAGCAGCCAAGAGAATGTACAGACCCCCCTTCAGAACAGATGGACCCCCCCTTCAGCACAGACCCCCCTTCAGCACAGACCTGTCCATTCAGCACAGATGGACCCCCCCATTCTGCACAGACCCCCTCATTCAGCACAGATGGGCCCCTCCTTCAGCACAGACCTTCCCCATTCCACACAGACCCCTCTTTCAGCACAGACCCCCCTTCAGCACAGATGGACCCCCTTTAAGCACAGACCCCCCCTTCAGCACAGATGGACCCCCCTTCAGCATATACCCCCTTCAGTACAGACCCCCCTTCAGCACAGATGGAACAAAAAAAACCATTGAGCACGGACGGACCCCCCTTCCCCCTATCTAATTCAGTACCTCAGATCAGCTATCAGCGCGGCACAGGCACAGCAGGTAGGGGAGGCGGCTTCACTCTGCTCGCTGTGCATGTGTGACATCCGGCCTGGGATCCGGCCCCTTTCAATTTTTCCAGGGGGGGGTTAATTGCCCCCCCTTGTCCTATGGAGCGGATGCCCATGGTTCCATCCACTGTAAAATAAAATATTTCCTCTGACATCCTGTTGATGCAGTAAGCAGACATTCCCTCTAGCTGGCTACCAGCAGCTGCTTGCTGCAGACGTGCCATGCCAGCTATTAAAATAACCTGAGAATGGGCCGTAATCGCTGTAAAATCCCTGGGAAGGAGGCCAATAAAGCATAAACACGGCTATAACATCCAGATAATCACAGAGACGTACAGTGAGGATGAAGCTTCAGACTGACACTGTGTATTTCGGGCAGCCAAGATTGGGCTGTTAGCGGCAAAATTCATTAGTGACACTTGTGTCGGATGTAGGGAAGGATCTGTGTCAATTTCAAGCAGAATTCTAGCTGATTCGTCCTGCACAAAGTAGTAAACTGTCTTATGTCTTAAAGTCTTATACGCGAAAAGGATAATAGAAGAAAATCATATGACAAGAATGGATCACGCACAGCAGTAGTCCTTAAGGGGTACGTATGGAAAGTTGCGTTCTTCGGGTATGCTGTGGCATCCAAAGTTGGTATTACAAAGAACCAATGAAACAAAAAATATTGTTGCGTTCTACAACCCTCTAAAATTAAAAGTCAGTGAAAAACATCAAAAGTACTTAATAATGTGATAACATTTATTTGTTACATTAGTGGAAACATATGAAGAAATATTATACAAAATTAATCATGAACTCCATAAAACCACATACAGTGGAACCTCGGATTGCGAGTGACGCGGTTAACGA
Organism: Rana temporaria; assembly: GCF_905171775.1. Taxonomy (NCBI): domain Eukaryota; kingdom Metazoa; phylum Chordata; class Amphibia; order Anura; family Ranidae; genus Rana; species Rana temporaria. Next base: position 22,494,607 of record NC_053499.1, on the reverse strand, counting down.
GCGTTTTCGCAATACGAGCACTATATTTTTAAAAATCCTAACTCGGTTTGCGAGTGTTGTCTCGCAAAACGAGCACGATTCAGGCCAAAGCGGTGTGCAGTACTGTGTTTGGCCTGAGGTGGGGGGGGGGGGGGGCTCCGGAGCCGAGCAGAGCCAAACACCGCCGATTGCAGCCGCTTCGTGCCACTGCAGCCCAATGTTTTTAAACAGTTTTCCCTCACTATACCACCAAGACCCATGCCAAACAACCACCCAGACCTCCTCAACACAAAACCCAACAACAAAAAATGGGCGGGCCGGAAAATTCTCCCTGCTGATGACCACTATCCTGCCCTGCTACCCGGGAATGAGCTGGACCTTCCCACTACCCGGGACGACTATTACTACTACCCCCTCCCCCTTTTCCTAACTCACTCCCCATCACCAGACTTTTCTAACCACTCCCTCTACTGCCTAATGGTGTTCTCCCCCCCCAGCTTCCCCAGTCATGCTGGCCCTACCCCTAGGTTCCCTTTTTGTTCCGGGCCTGTCCTTTCCCACACAATCCAAAAGTTAAAAAAAATGGCTTTAGATGCAATTCAAAAGCTTTGTGAACTGAAACCATTATTAACCACTTCCGGACCGCCGCATGTACATTTACGTCGGCAGAATGGCACGGACAGGCACATCAACGTACCTGTACGTCCCTGCCTAGACGTGGGTCGGGGGTCCGATCGGGACCCCCCCATACATGCGGCGGTTCCCGTGGCTTCAGGAGCGATCCGGGACGAGGGCGCGGCTATTCGTTTCTAGCCGCCCCCTCGCGATCGCTCCCTGGAGCTGAAGAACGGGGAGAGCCGTATGTAAACACGGCTTCCCCGTGCTTCACTGTGGCGGCTGCATCGATCGAGTGATCCCTTTTATAGGGAGACTCGATCGAGGACGTCAGACCTACAGCCACACCCCCCTACAGTTGTAAACACACACTAGGTGAACCCTAACTCCTACAGCGCCCCCTGTGGTTAACTCCCAAACTGCAACTGTCATTTTCACAATAAACAATGCAATTTAAATGCATTTTTTGCTGTGAAAATGACAATGGTACCAAAAATGTGTCAAAATTGTCCGAAGTGTCCGCCATAAAGTCGCAGTCACGAAAAAAATCGCTGATCGCCGCCATTAGTAGTAAAAAAAAAAAATAATAAAACTATCCCCTATTTTGTAAGCGCTATAAATTTTGCGCAAACCAATCGATAAACGCTTATTGCGATTTTTTTTACCAAAAATAGGTAGAAGAATACGTATCGGCCTAAACTGAGGGGAAAAAAAATGTTATATATGTTTTTGGGGGATATTTATTACAGCAAAAAGTAAAAAATATTGAATTTTTTTCAAAATTGTCGCTCTATTTTTGTTTATATCGCAAAAAATAAAAACCGCAGAGGTCATCAAATACCACCAAAAGAAATCTCTATTTGTGGGGGAAAAAGGACGCCAATTTTGTTTGGGAGCCACGTCACACGACCGCGCAATTGTCTGTTAAAGCGACGCAGTGCCGAATTGTAAAAACCCCTTGGGTCATTTAGCAGCATATTGGTCCGGTCCTTAAGTGGTTAAAAATACATGCTAAAGCCCACAAGACATGCTCCATTGCTTACTGATATGATTTCATAGAAAACAATAGAATTCATCTTACAATACCTTAAAAAGATATCCTAAAATAAAAAAATAAATGACATGTCATTTCAGTATCATAATAAGTTGATGGCAAATCAATAGACCCCTAACTAAAAAGTGAAGATTGCTCTCTTCCACCATTAACTCCCCCCAGGACTGAAGTGGTTAATCACAGTAAATGTCAATGAGTAACACTGACGCTAATGGTTGTTCCTAACAAAAGAAATGTGATTTCAGCTTCAGAAAGCATGTATACGCTGTTTAGGTTAAGAGCCACGCTGGAAGCCGGAGAATATTTTTGGCAGTCTGTCATAATTGGGGTACTTGAATGAAAAGCCCACAAATAAGTCTTCCATTGCTTTGGCAGAGCCGTGTCCCGGAGCGATTTATGACTTTAATAAGCTAAGGGTCCTTGTAGTGCCGGCGTACAATTTTCCCCATGTAACAATGCTCCAGGTCTGCTAAAATAAAAACATAAATCAGGATTATTAGCACTTGTGCCGCCTGCGTGTGTTCTGCGCTAATCCTACGGACAAGCTGCCAGAGCTATGTGCCGGAGGGAATCCGCCGGCTATTTGAGCAGAATGTCCACCGGTCTGTACTGCGTTTAGATTATTTACATTGTTGCCTAATGCTTTCATTGGTGGGTTGTTAATCCCCTCTCTACAGCTAAAGATAGACTCTGGGCAAAAGGGAGAATTAAGCTGAACATGCAAATATAAAAAAAATGCAATTTAGCTCAGTTATCCATTGAACTAATATATTAAATGTACCCTATATACTCGAGTATAAGCCGAGTTTTTCAGCACATTTGAAAATGCCCCCCTCGGCTTATACTCAAGTCACCTTTTTGCGCCTGATCTCCCGGACTTTGGAGACCCGGTACCGGCCGGCCGTAGGTCCCCCACACAGATAGCCCCACTCTTCCTCTATAAGTGTGCAAAGTTTGTTGTCCGGGGGATCTACGGCACTGATTTTTCAAATTTGGGCACCCCTTCTATATACTCCCATGTTAAACGTAAGTCTAGTCATGGACACAGTGAGGCATGGGCACAGTGAGGTATGGGCACAGTGAGGCATGGACACAGTGAGGCATGTGCACCGTGAGACATGGACACAGTGGGCCAGATTCACATACCGGCGGCGCAGCGTAACGTAACCCGTTTAGTTTTCAGTTTTAGTGCCCGATCCACAAAGCACTTACCTGGAAAATTGCGGCGGTGTATCGTAAACACGTCCGGCGCAAGGCGGCCCAATTCAAATGGGCGGGTACCATTTGGGCGGGTACCATTTAAAGCGGATGTTCCGCCAAAAAAAATATTAAAAGCCAGCAGCTACAAATACTGCAGCTGCTGACTTTTAATATTAGGACACTTACCTGTCCTGGAGTCCAGCGGCGTCCGCAGCAGATGACGAGCGATCGCTCGTCACCCTGCTGCTCCCCCCTCCATCCACGCTGAGGGAACCAGGAAGTGAAGCGCTGCGGCTTCACTGCCCGGTTCCCTACGGCGCATGCGTGAGTCACGCCGCGCCCGCCTATTGGCTCCCGCTGTGTGCTGGGAGCCAAGTGTTCCCAGCACACAACGGGGGGGGGGGGGGGGGGGGCGACGGGATGTGACGCAATGCCCGTCTTTTGCCCGTGAATGCCGGGCCGGAAGTGGGTGCAAATACCTGTCTTTAGAAAGGTATCTGCACCCCCCTCCCCCCTGAAAGGTGTCAAATGTGACACCGGAGGGGGGGGAGGGTTCCGATCAGCGGGACTTCACTTTAGGGTGGAGAACCGCTTTAAATTAGGCGCGCTCCCGCGCCGGACGTACTGCGCATGCTCCGGTAGCAATTTTCCCGACGTGCTTTGCGCGAAATTACGACGCGTTGACGTTTTGAGAATCGCGACGTCCTCAACGTACTTACGCCGGGAAAAATTAAAAATTAAAACAAAATTCAAAAGCGACGCGGGAAAGACGGGCATACTTTAACATGGTGGAGTACTTTTACACCATATTAAAGGTGCCCTATCTTTGCGACGTAAATCTAAAACTTGCGACGACGTAACGACGGGAAAAACCTTTGTGGATCGCCGTAACTCCTAATTTGCATACCCGACGCTGGTTTACGACGCAAACTCCCCCCAGCGGCGGCCGCGGTATTGCATCCTAAGATCCGAAAGTGTAAACCAATTACACCTGTCGGATCTAAGGGATATCTATGCGTAACTGATTCTATGAATCAGTCTCATAGATACTCTGAGAGATACGACGGACAACGTACTCGCATATCAAAGTAAGTTTTCCCATTGAAGTCAATGGAAACTAAAATAATTTGTTCCGCATTGACTTCAATGGAATGCAATACGGAATGCGGCCAGTTGGGGGCGTCAGAGAACGCTGAAAACGTCCGAAAAGGACACTTCGGCTCGTTTCCTGCGCCCCCGTACCTCAGGCCAAATAAGGTACTGCAGGCCTATTTTTGGCTCTGCTCGGCTTCTGCGCCCCCATACCTCAGGCCAAATGAGGTACTGCAGGCCTATTATGCTTGAATTCTGCACGTCTTGTGAGTCAACACTCCGAGTCAGAGCAAACCGAGCAAACCAAGTCAGAATAAAAAAAAAAAAAGTTGCTCGCAAATCAAAACGCTCTCAAACCAAGTTACTCTTAAACCAAGGTTCCACTGTACTTCTAAGAAAAAGTATAAATAGTTGATAGAATTAAACATATATTTATTAGTACATTGAATAAAATTTATTTTAGACAATTAAACATGCCATAAGTGAAAGACTAATTAACATAAAGGGCACAGTACAGGGGGGAAGGCAGAAAGGCACAATACTGGGATCAGAAGGGCACAGTACATGTTCCAGAAAGCTGCACAGAACACGGCCATCGCGGGACAGCTTAATGAAAAGCGTGACTGTCTCATCAAATCCTGGATAGTTTGCATGTATGATGTAATGCAAGATTTTCATGGGGCCCCTGTGCACCTTGGGCCCCTGGGCCGTGCCCAGGCATTAAGACAGCCCTGGTAACACCTACAATAAGATAAATGCAATTTTTGTTTTTCAAAACTTTATATAATTATTTTCTTGTTATATTTTTTTAGTATTCAATCTATGCAGCACAGTCTCCTGAAGAAGCTATTTGAAGCGAAACATGTAGAGTCTGTATCTGCATATGAATTGACCTATGAATTTTTAATGTTTCTATTTTTCATATAAAATTTATTATTCATTTATTTTGACACCTTAAAAGTCCCGTAGTTTTCCTTTTTTCATGTATCGTTCATAAAATTGGGATGCAGTGTGCATCTTGATCTCGTCACCCTGCTTTTTTTTATAGGCAGTCAAAGGTTTGCGGCTTTTCACAATGCTGTTTGTTCAACCCTGTGAATATGGATGAGTGAACCTAGCAAAAGTCAGTTAGCAGGGAATTGCAGCACCAGCAAAAAGTATGCTAAACCAAATCATGAATCCAATATATTCTGGACTTTTTCAAGGCCAGTTTGCAAGATTTTGTTTAAAAGGGGCATGGGTAGTTGGGAACATGTACCAGTACAAAAAAAAATAAAAAATTCCGTTGGGTATTGCAATTTTATATATTACTCGGTATTCGCGCATCGTTTTTTTTTTTGTGTACATCACACATTTTTGGGGAAAAATACACTTTAACCACTATATGTGTATATATAGGGCCCAGGGCCCCAGATGGCAACCCCTCCTTTTTTTTAAAATATATATATATTTTTTATTTATTTATTTATTTTTTATTAAAGGGCCCAGAGGTCCACAGGGCCCCAGATGGCAACCCCTCCTTTTTTTTTAAATATATATATATATTTTATTTATTTATTTATTTTTTATTAAAGGGCCCAGAGGTCCACAGGGCCCCAGATGGCAACCCCCTCCTTTTTTAAAAATATATATATATTTTTTATTTCTTTTTTTTTATTATTATTAAAGGGCCCAGAGGTCCCCAGGGCCCCAGATGGCAACCCCTCCTTTTTTAAAAAATATATATATATTATTTATTTCTTTTTTATTATTATTATTAAAGGGCCAAGAGGTCCCCAGGGCCCCAGATGGCAACCCCTCCTTTTTTAAAAAAATATATATATATTTTTTATTCCTTTTTTTTTTTTTTTTAAAGGGCCCAGAGGTCCCCAAGACCCTGGATGGCTACCCCCTTTTTTTATATATATATTTTTTCTTTATTTCTTCTTTTTTTTGTAAAGGGCCCCCCCTGCTTCTCAATTTCAGGCGGCAGCACCCCCCTCCCCTCCCGGTTCTCTGCTCCAGGGGGCCCATGTCTGAAGCTGTGTAAGGGGCCCCATAATTCCTGACGGCGGCCCTGATCGGGGACAGTTGGGAGCGATGCTAAAACAAAATTGTAACTTTACGTAAAAATGAACACTACCTGCATGGCCAATGCACAGGTTTGCTTTGACGGAACCTGTGAAATAGAAATATGTGGCAATGCCACTACTAACTTTGGCCATTGGCATAGAAAGAAGTGACAGAGTTAAATGTCCAGTGCTTCACGCAGGTGTTCCTGAAACCTCATGCCATCTCCAGTTCCCTGTGGACGGCCTGAGTGGGCAGCAGTGAAATGAAGAGATTAGGATGTAATATAATGTCTTAAAGAGGAAAATCACAAGAGATAACAGAGGAGCCCATTGTACTACAAGAAGAGTTATTGTCTGTGGTCATAACAACAGGCAGAGAAGAGAAATATATATATATCAGGCAGAACAAGTGCCATGGTCATAGTTTAATAGGTTTATTGTGCTTGGAAAATATTTATTGTGGGCTGAATTGTATAAAAAAAATAAAGTCTAAGATTAAGTATAACTGACCTTATACATATGACTGTGGGAAAGAAAGCCTTTTGCTAAGTCAGGTGACAGCTGCCTGCCATTGTTCCATGACAGGTTAGACAATGAAAGCAGGCAAAACTATTTCTATGGGTCGCGTTTGTCAATGTTTTTCCTTGCTTCAAGGGCACCTTTAGCTTAAGAGGGAAACTATAATGGTTTTAGGTCATTTTTATTTTCAATTGCCATGATTTGCTTTTTTTTATTATTATATTATAATAAAAACAAAATCACCGACCTAACATACGAGGATAAAGTGTTGTGAATTGAGCCTACTGTCTTTAACCACTTCAGCCTCGGAAGAATTGGCTGCCCAATGGCTGGGCCATTTTTTGGGATTCGGCACTGCGTCACTTTAACCACTTAAGACCCGGACCAAAATGCAGGTAAAGGACCTGGCCGGTTTTTGCGATTCGGCACTGCGCCGCTTTAACTGACAATTGCGCAGTCGTGCGATGTGGCTCAAAAACAAAATCGGCGTCCCTTTTCTCCCACAAATAGAGCTTTCTTTTGGTGGTATTTGATCACCTCTGCGTTTTTTGTTTTTTTAGAGCGACAATTTTGAAAAAAAATCAATATTTTTTACTTTTTGCTATAATAAATATCCCCCAAAAAGATATAAAAAAACAATTTTTTCTCCTCAGTTTAGGCCGATACGTATTCTTCTACTTATTTTTGGTAACAAAAATCGCAATAAGCGTTTATTGGATGGTTAGCGCAAAATATATAGGGGCAGATCCACAAAGAGAGTACGCCGGCGTATCTACTGATACGCCGGCGTACTTTCTAATTTCCCGCGTCGTATCTTTGTTTTGAATCCTCATAACAAGATACGACGGCATCTGGGTTAGATCCGACAGGCGTACGTCTTCGTACGCCTTCGGATCTTAGATGCAATACTTCGGCGTCCGCTGGGTGGAGTTCCCGTTGTTTTCCACGTCGAGTATGAAAATTAGCTTTTTCCGACGATCCACGAACGTACGAGCGGCCGTCGCATTCTTTTACGTCGTCTCTAATCGGCTTTTTTCGGCGTATAGTTAAAGCTGCAATTTGGTGGCGTACGCAATGTTAAGTATGGCCGTCATTCCCGTGTATAATTTTAAATTTTTTATTTTGTTTGCGTAAGTCGTCCGTGAATCGGGATGGACGTAATTTACGTCCACGTCAAAACAATGACGTCCTTGCGACGTCCTTTAGCGCAATGCACGGCGGGAAATTTAGGGACGGCGCATGCGCAGTTCGTCCCGCGCGGGGACGTGCTTCATTTAAATGAAACACGCCCCCTACTCGCCGATTTGAATTACGCGCCATTACGCCGCGAGAGATAGACTACGCCGCCATAACTTACGGCGCAAATTCTTTCTGGATTCGAAGCAAACCAAAGTAAGTTACGGCGGCGTAGCGTATCTCTGATATGCTGCGCCGGGGCAGATCTTTGTGGATCTGCCCCATAGCGTTTACAAAATAGGAGATAGTTTTATTGCATTTTTATAAAAAAAAATGTTTTACTACTAATGGCGGCGATCAGTGATTTTTTTCATGGCTACGACATTATGGCGGACACATCGGACAAGTTTGACACATTTTTGGGACCATTGTCATTTTCACAGCAAAAAAATGCTATAAAAATGCATTGTTTACTGTGAAAATTACAGTGCAGTTTAGGAGTTAACCACTAGGGGGCACTGTAGGGGTTATGTGTGACCTCATATGTTTTTCTAACTGTAGGGGGGCGGGGCTGGACGTGTGACGTCATTGATCGCGTTTCCCTATATTAGGGAACACACGATCAATGAAGCTGTCGCTGTGAAGAACGGGGAAGCTGTGTTTATACACAGCTCTCCCCGTTCTTCAGCTCTGGGGACCGATCGCGGGACTCCAGCGGCGATCGGGTCCACGGGTGCCGCGGTCACGGAGCTTCCGACCCACGGCTGGGCACTTAAAGAGGACGTACAGGTACGTGCTTGTGCCCAGCCGTGCCATTCTGCTGATGTATATCTGCAGGAGCCGGTCCTTAAGTGGTTAACTGTCAGGGAAATTCGGCTGTACGCTGAGTGCGCACCATATTTCCTGTACTAATAAGCGCACATTCTGTCTAATGATATAATGCATCTTACCTATCACTCTATTTCCCGCATATACCCAAGTAAACAGACATCACCATAGCTTACATTCTCAGCTCCATCGGCATGACTGCCCCAGCGACCAGTGTGCTTGGCTTTTTATTTATAAATCACAAAAACAATGACAAACATGAAGTGTTGGCTCCAGCAGCCAATCGATTATTCCTCTGTGAGAAGTGACATCACAGGAAATAACCTCTGCACAGGTAATGACCTAACAGGAAATCCTTCCAACAGGATGAGTTAATACAAACAACCAATGAATAATGGCTAAAGGAGTCCTATGGGTGTGTCTGAGCAGAGACAGGGTGTATTGCCTTTCCTAGATTCAACTAAACAAATGAAGCCGCATGGCTGAACAAACATGAACTCCTTCTCTGACCATAACAACTCAAAGACTCCCGTATTTACCACTGGTTATGAATCCTTATTCTGCATTGTTCCAGAGAACAACGCATACCCGGATTATACTACTGTTCCTTGTGGATGGGAGGCTATCTGCAGGTGTACGCTACGAGTCTCGACATGTGCTGATTAGACACACAGCAGAGACAAGATCGTACATCCGCCTATAACGGATAATGTCCTTGCAGAGTGAACATATCCCCTCAGACGAACGTCTGTGCAATGCACAGGGGCAGTTTCCTCATTTAAATGTTTTACTAAAAATGGTGGCGATCTGCATTTTTTATCAGGACTTCAACATTATGGCGGACAGATTGGACACTTTTGACACATTTTTGGGACCATTGACAATTTTTCAGAGATCAGTGCTATAAAAATGCAGAATATGGGGAGAAATTAATTTTCTACACTCACAATGCAGGCATTTAAATGTTGGCTTTTTTCTATAAGAGCAGATCCTGGGAGCCTGCCAGCCCATTAATGGAAACAACCAGCAGGTAGCTAAAGCTAGAAACCAATGGAAACCTAACCGTAGGCCTCGTACACACGATCGGATAACCAGAGGACAATGGTCTGAAGGACCGTTTTCATCGGTCAAAACCGATCGTGTGTGTATTTCATTGTGAAGGTAATCTTTTTTTTTTTTTTCAAAAGATCCTCAAACATTAAAACAAAGACTCTAAAGCCTCGTACGCACGATCAGTCCATCCAATGAGAACGGTCTGAAGGACCGTTGTCATAGCTTAACCGATGAAGCTGACCGATGGTCCGTCGTGCCTACACACCATCGTTTTTTTAACTGGACTGATCGTGTGTACGAGGCTTTAGAGTCTTTGTTTTAATGTTTGAGGATCTTTTGGAAAAAAAAAAAAAGATTACCTTCACAATAAAATAAGCTATATGGGTCAGGGATGGCTTGGTTCAAAGCTCTTTTACTGCATGTTAAGCCCTTAACACTTCCTCCCCGCGGCCCTTTAAAGTGAGCTTTAATGCCCAGGAAGCATTGGCTCTCACAGCAGTCACATGATTGGGAACTTTTGGACAATTTCATGCTCCCAACTTTGTGGGAACAGTTTGGGGATGGCTCCTTCTGTTCCAACATGACTGCGCACCAGTGCACAAAGCAAGGTCCATCAAGACGTGGATGAGCGAGTTTGGGGTGGCCTGACCTCAACCCGATAGAACACCTTTAAGATAAGTTAGAGTGCAGACTGTGAGCCAGGCTTTTTTTCAACATCAGTGCCTGGTCTCACAAGTGTGCTTCTGGAAGAATGGTCAAACATTCCCATAGACACACTCCTAAACCTTGTGGACAGTCTTCCCAGAAGAGCTGAAGCTGTTAAAGCTGTTAAGGGTGGGCCAACTTAACATTGAACCCCACAGACTCAGACTGGGATGCCATTAAAGTTCATGTGCGTGTAAAGGCAGGTGTCACAATACTTTTGGTAATATAGGGCCAAATTCTCAAAAAGTCTGCGTAACTTAAATTTCAGCAGTTAAGTTACACTGACTTAAAATTTCTACCTAAGTGCCCGATCGTCAAAGCACTTAGGTAGAAATTTCAGGCCGTGTAACTTAAGTGCCGCCGTCGTAAGGCGGTCCTCCTCTCCTGGGGGCGTTTAAAATTTAAATGAGGCGCGCTCCCGCGCCGGCCGTACTGCGCATGCGTGTGACGTAATTTTCCCGACGTGCAGCGCGCGAACGTAATTAACGCCGGGCGGCTTTGAGAATTTCGACGGGACACTAAAGTTGCGACGGGTGAAAAAAAAAGACGCGCCGGGAAAACAAATGATTATAAAAAAAATGACAGCGTCGCTCAGCATGCATTCCTGAGAGGGTGAACTCCATGCCAATTTTCAAAGAAAAAAACGGCATGGGTTCCCCCCCCAGGAGCATACCAGGCCCTTAGGTCTGGTATGGGTTGTAAGGAGACCCCCCTACGCCGAAAAATTTACGTAGGGGGTCCCCCTACAATCCATACCAGACCCGTATCCAAAGCACGCTACCCGGCCGGTCAGGAATGGGAGTGGGGACGAGCGAGCGTCCCCCCCCTCCTGAGCCGTGCCAGGCCGCATGCCCTCAACATGGGGGGGTTGGGTGCTCTGGGGCAGGGGGGCGCACTGCGGGCCCCCCCACCCCAGAGCACCCTGTCCCCATGTTGATGAGGACAGGACCTCTTCCCGACAACCCTTGCCATTGGTTGTCGGGGTCTGCGGGCGGGGGCTTATCGGAATCTGGGAGTCCCCTTTAATAAGGGGGCCCCCAGATACCGGCCCCCCACCCTAAGTGAATGGATATGGGGTACATCGTACCCCTATCCATTCACCTGTAGGCAAAAAGTAAAATGTAGTAAACACACAACACAAGGCTTTTTAAAATAATTTATTATTCTGCTCCGGATGCCCCCCCCTGTCTTCGTTATTAGCTCAATTACCAGGGGGGGCTTCTTCTTCCACTCTCCGGGGGTCTTCTTCCACTCTCCGGGGGTCTTCTCCGCTCTCCGGGGGGGGTTTCTTCTTCCGCTCTCCGGGGGGGGCTTCTCCGGACTCCGGGGGGCTTCTTCCATCTTCTCCCCTCTTCCGCTGTTGACTCGGCGAACCCCGGTTCTTCTGCAGCTCTCCGGTGCCTTCTTCTTCAGCGCTGGCTGCCTGCTATGTTTGTGTGTTAGCTCGATTTCAAACAGGCAGCCGGCGCGGTCTTCTGTGACGTCAGGGTCTTGTCTTCTGTTCTTCCGATGTTGACTCGTCGCCTGTTGTCGCTGTAATGATGGAAGCGCGCCTTGCATCCCATTTATATAGGCATCACCGTCCCATCATGCTCCGGTAGGTACCCACGTGGTGGGTGCACGTGGGTAGGCACCCACCACGTGGGTACCTACCGGAGCATGATGGGACGGTGATGCCTATATAAATGGGATGCAAGGCGCGCTTCCATCATTACAGCGACAACAGGCGACGAGTCAACATCGGAAGAACAGAAGACAAGACCCTGACGTCACAGAAGACCGCGCCGGCTGCCTGTTTGAAATCGAGCTAACACACAAACATAGCAGGCAGCCAGCGCTGAAGAAGAAGGCACCGGAGAGCTGCAGAAGAACCGGGGTTCGCCGAGTCAACAGCGGAAGAGGGGAGAAGATGGAAGAAGCCCCCCGGAGTCCGGAGAAGCCCCCCCCGGAGAGCGGAAGAAGAAACCCCCCCCCCGGAGAGCGGAGAAGACCCCCGGAGAGTGGAAGAAGACCCCCGGAGAGTGGAAGAAGAAGCCCCCCCTGGTAATTGAGCTAATAACGAAGACAGGGGGGGCATCCGGAGCAGAATAATAAATTATTTTAAAAAGCCTTGTGTTGTGTGTTTACTACATTTTACTTTTTGCCTACAGGTGAATGGATAGGGGTACGATGTACCCCATATCCATTCACTTAGGGTGGGGGGCCGGTATCTGGGGGCCCCCTTATTAAAGGGGACTCCCAGATTCCGATAAGCCCCCGCCCGCAGACCCCGACAACCAATGGCAAGGGTTGTCGGGAAGAGGTCCTGTCCTCATCAACATAAGGGGCAGGGTGCTCTGGGGTGGGGGGGCCCGCAGTGCGCCCCCCTGCCCCAGAGCACCCAACCCCCCCATGTTGAGGGCATGCGGCCTGGCACGGCTCAGGAGGGGGGGGGACGCTCGCTCGTCCCCACTCCCATTCCTGAGCGGCCGGGTAGCGTGCTTTGGATACGGGTCTGGTATGGATTGTAGGGGGACCCCCTACGTCAATTTTTCGGCGTGGGGGGGTCTCCTTACAACCCATACCAGACCTAAGGGCCTGGTATGCTCCTGGGGGGGAACCCATGCCGGTTTTGAATTTAAAAATTGCCGTGGAGTTCTCCCTCAGGAATGCATACCAAATGCCGTCGCTGGAATGGGCCTTTACAATGTGTGACTAACTTTCCACATTATAAAACCAGCCCTAGTTTTGCGCAGGCAAATTCGGAACTTACGCAGAAATCAAAGTGCTGAAATGCTTTGAAAATCTGCTTAAGTCCTCATTTGCATACGCAAAGCTGCATTTCAATGAGAAATGCCCCCAGTGGCGGATGCGGTACTGCATCCTAAAATCTGACCGTGTAAGTGTCTTACACCTGTCAGATTTTCTGCCTAACTTTGGAAAAAGCCTTTTGAGAATCGTTTCCAAAGTTAGGCACAGGGATACGCAGGCTGAACAGCAGTTAAGTCTGCGTATCTCTTTTGAGAATCAGGCCCATAGTGTATGTGTTATGCAGTTGATGTTTAAGAATTTGTATGGACACAGGTGGTTTTTAAGGTAAAAATATATCTATCGATGTGTCCTATGGAGTTGACGTGGAGTTTTAACCTGTATGAATGCTGCCATAGAAAGAAGGTCAAGTCCAGTTTTCCAAAAATAATTTTTATATTAAAAAACCCATCTCACTATGCTAGAAAAAAACATAGTCTGAACTAGACATGTGCAATTGTTTTCTCCTGAATGCATTTACTTCCGAATTTCTGGGATAGGCACATTCCTATCGAACCTGTGGTCGAATGTGCCTAACCCAACTCTATTAGTCCAAGATTATTCGACATAGAGAGAAAAGATTCGATATGAAGATTTGACGAAGCAGTCGCCACGAGCGGACATTTATGGTCAAATGCTCCGCCCATAGGCTATAGAAGAATTCTAATGTTGGTTGACTAGTAATAATAATTAATAAATATAATTATTACTAGTCATACAACATTAGAATTCTACTATAGCCTGTAGGTGGAGCATTCGACCGGAAATTTACGATTGCGGCGTCGTGCAGTTTAGCTGCTTCGTCGAAACTTCTTAGAACATTCGACAGACACTATTAAGCCTTCAATTGACAGATTCGACCTTAATTCGGATTTTCAGGCCTAATGCATTTTTAACTAAACAAAATAAATAAAAACAAATTTTGGGAGTAACTAAATACATTTATTTTTCAGACGAAAACGAAATTCCGAAACAAAATATTTCTGTGTGCACATGTCTAGTCTGAACCACAATTTGCAGTTGAGTGAGTGAGTGAGTGAGTGAGTGAGTGAGTGAGATTGTACAGGTCTTTCAGAAGAGGTGGGTCTTCAGTTTTTTCCTAAAAACCCGATGGTTTTCTTCCAAGCGGATGGTCGTGGGTAGAGCATTCCAGAGCCGTGGTCCTTGGACCGAGAATCTACGTTCTCCCTTAGATTTGTAGCGAGATTTGGGGATTTGGAGAAGGTTTTGGTTGGTTTGGTTTTGGTCGGAGCACAAGCTTGGCGACGTAGGGTTTTATTTTCTCGCTTAAGTATTGAGGAGCTTTACCCTGTGTACATTTGTGGGTGAGGCAGAGAGTCTTGAATGTCACCCAGGCCTGTACAGGCAGCCAGTGGAGGGACCTCAAGGCCGGGGAGATTGGTTCCCACGACTTTTTACCAGTTACCAGTCTGACTGCCGTGTTCTGGACGACTTGTAGGCGTGAGATCTGGTATTTCGGTAGTCCGATGTAGAGGGAATTTGCGTTGTCGAGTCGTGAGTTGATGATTGTTCCAACCACTACTGCTGTGTCCTCTTCCGGGATGAAGGGGATGAGTCTACGTAGCATGCGGAGCAGATCATGAGAACCGCTGACGACTGATCCTATTTGTGCGTCCATCGCCATGTCTGCGTCAAAGATGACTCCGAGACTTTCGACCTTATTGCTTGGCGCAATGGTTTGTCCGAGGATGGTGGGTGGTGTCCATGTGGTCCTGGAAATGGATTTCCTATTTGCGTGAAGGGTGAGTAGTTCTGTTTTGGATCCGTTGAGTTTAAGGGGGCTTTCAGTCATCCAATTGTCGATCAGTGTAAGGCATTTTCCTAGTTCATGATATTGGTCTTCTTTGTTGGTGATTCAAAGGTAAAGCTGCGTGTCGTCCGCATAGGAGTGGTAGCGCAGGTCCTGTTTGCTGATGATTTTGAGGAGCGGACGGATGTAGATGTTGAAGAGTACAGGTGAGAGGGGTGATCCTTGAGGAACTCCGCAAGTAATGGTCCGTGTTTCTGATGTAAAACCTCCAAGTTTCACGGTCTGAGTGCGATTTTGTAGGAAAGATGCAAACCACGCTAGGGCTGAGTCAGAGACTCCTGCTACTTCTTTGAGTCGCGTGAGCAATATGCTGTGGTCTACCGTGTCGAAGGCTGCACTAAGGTCCAGCAGCACTAGGAGACAGGATTCTCCCTCATCTGCTGCTTCGAGGGCGGCATCCCATATCTTGAGGAGAGCCGTTTCTGTGCCGTGGCCTGGGCGAAAACCTGATTGTAGGGGATCTAGGAGTTTGTGGTCATCCAGATGGGGCTGAAGCTGTTGTACTGCTGCTTTCTCCATGATCTTGGAGATGGTGTTCAGGCTTGTTACCGGTCTGCGATGGTTTGGGCCTTTAGGGTCGAGGTTGGGTTTCTTTAGGAGGGGTTTTATTATGCCTTGCTTGAGGGTGCTCGGAACACTCCCTTCCCTGGACGATTGGTTTATGATGTGCGTTATGGTCGGTGCCAAGATGTCAGTGCAAGATGTCAGTTGACATAAATACTGGAACTGGGTTGTAGAGATGGATTTTTAGTTGGCTCTTCTCGATTTATAGAGCATAGACATTTTAATTCTGCAAATTGTTCAACAACACAACCGTCAAGTTGGCCTTGCCCTGTCTAATTATGCCTTGTAAATGAGAGTGTGAGTAAATTTTCAGCTGCTATAACTACGGTGCATAGTAATTACATATATTATAAATATTCAACATCTGCCGACTCTACAGACTGTTGCATGCAGACTATGCCTCCAGTTCTTTTAAGAACATTTGTAACTTTATTGCCTGCACACATTCCCCAAGAGACAAGAGGTGGGGGCTTAACTGTGAGGAAAACCGGGGATGTTGGCCTATAACAACCCCAAGCAGATCTCTCCTATCTTTTCCCCCCTCAATGCAACACGGAACAACAGAGCACTCTGTATTAGAATAAAATATTCAAATGTGTGACTCCGCTACTAGATAAAAAGTTTTAAAATTACGCTTATCAAGAGATCAGGGCCAATCATTTGTTCACTTCTGCTGCAGATGGAGTAATAAATATTTAAATCACAGAGGTGTAAAAATAACTTATGCTAATTGCTATGCTACAAACTAGCTGGTCTTTGTACAGTACACAGAGCTGCACAGCTTGTTTGATCAGCAGGGGAGGCTAAACACGTCTTTTATTCATCTAGTCAAAAAAGTGGAAGTGGTAATGAATTTGTTTATCGATAATGTTATGGTGAAATTAAATGCCGGTTCACACAGGGGCGACACGACTTTTGCGAGGCGACCTGAACGCGACCTGAGCACGCACCACGGCGCGACTTGGGGCGACTTACAAGTCGCCTCCAGGACAGGAGGGTTTCCGGTGGCCAATCAAACAACAATCAGCTCTGTGAGAGGGAGGGGGGAGGGAGGGGTTTGCCTGAGAAAACAGAGATTTTCTCTTCCTGTATTGTTGCTTCAGTTAAGACACAATCTGACTTTGGAGGTGACTTACATTGAAATCAATGGGTACAAGTTGCCTAGAAGTCGGATTGAAGTAGTACAGGAACCTTTTCTGAAGTCGGAGCGACTTCAGTAGTGTACATTAAGATGGTTCCATTCACTTCCATTGCTTTTCTTAACAGCGCGACTCGGGGCGACTTCAAGTCGGATCCCAAGTTGCCCCTGTGTGAACCGGCTCTAATGCCGCGTACACACGGTCGTTTTTCGGCATGAAAAAAAACGAATTTTTTTCAGCATGTCTAAAAAACGAAGTTTTTCCAACTTCATCATTAAAAACGATGTTGCCCACACACCATCGTTTTTGAAAAATGATGAACAAAGCGCGGTGACGTACAACACATACGACGGCAATCTGAAGGGGAAGTTCTATTTGCCTTTGGGCTGCTTTTAGCTGATTCCTTGTTAGTAAAAGACGATTCGCGCTTTTTTGTCTGTTACAGCGTGATGAATGTGCTTACTCCATTATGAACGGTAGTTTTACCAGAACGAGCGCTCCCGTCTCATAACTCGCTTCTGGGCATGCGCGGGTTTAAAACGTCGTCCTACATTCGACGGCTATGGATGCCAACTACTGGACATGGGAGCATGCCTGCAATGTAACCCCCCCGGGAGAGCGCTTCTCCTAGGGGGTTATCTGATACAGGGAGAAGCCACTGGGGGACCCCAGAAGTCGAGGATCGGGGCCACTCTGTGCAAAACGAACTGCACAGTGGAGGTAAGTATGACATGTTTGTTATTTAATTTTTTTATACGAACCTTTAGTATCACTTTAAGGGCAGGGACTGATGTGAATGTACAAAATGTAAATCGCTGCATAAAAATTGTCGGTGCTATATAAATACCTGGAATAAATAAATAAATAAATACATTAATATTTCCACCGCTTTACACCGCTTGCACTGGTTCAGCCTCATATTGAATATGCTGTTCGGTGTTGGTCACCAATCCTCAGCAAAGATGTTGAATTAGAAAGAGTTTAGCGAAGGTCAACAAAATCAATGAGGGGGGTGGAGGACCTCAGCTATGAGGATCGATTGCATAGATTTCAGTTATTCACTCTGGAGAAGAGGCGCTTAAGAGGTGATATGACTATAATGTACAAAGGTGACTCCAGTGACTGGAATAAACTGTTTCCTCGAAGGACTCAGAAGAGGACACGCGGCTACGATTTGGGGTTAGAAGAATTGAGGTGCAACTTTAGATTGAGGAAAGGTTCTTTGCTGTTAGAGCAGTAAAATTGTGGAACTCTCTCTGCCAGTAAGTGGCACTAGCTGAGAGTGTCGACAACTTAAAAAAACATTTAGGGCCAGATTCTCGTAGATCGGCGTAGCGTATCCTATTTACGCTACGCCTCTGCAACTTAGACGGGCAAGTGCTGTATTCTCAAAGCACTTGCTCCGCAAGTTGCGGCGGCGTAGCGTAAGCCTGCCTAATTCAAATGTGGAACAGGGGGGCGTGTTTTATGTAAATAACTTGTGACCCGACGTGATTGACGTTTTTCACGCCGTCCGTGGAATATCCCAGTGTGCATTTCTCCAAAGGACGCCGCAAGGACGTATTGGTTTTCGACGTGAACGTAAATGACGTCCAGCCCCATTCACGGACGACTTACGCAAATGACGTAAAATATTCAAAATTCGACGCGGGAACGACGTCCATACTTAACATAGCAGGTTTAATTATACGCCACAGAACAGCAGCTATACGCCGAAAACAGCCGTCTAGAAACAACGTAAAAAAATGCGACGGCCGCTCGTACGTTCGTGGTTAGTCGGAAATAGCTAATTTGCATACTCGGCGCAGAAAACGTCGTGAACGCCACCCAGCGGACGCTGAAAAATTGCATCTTAGACCCGAAGGCGTACGAAGAGGTACACCTGTCGGATCCAAACCAGATGCCGTCGTATCTTGTTTTGAGGATTCAAAACAAAGATACGACGCGGGAAATTTGAAAGTACGCCGGCGTATCAGTAGATACGCCGGCGTACTCGCTTTGTGGATCTGCCCCTTAGATGTTGTCCTCAGGATGCAGAATACACAGGACTTTGGGATTTGATAGAGAAGAAAAATCACACACACACATTGAACTAAATAGACCTGTGTCAGCTTTATATGAATGTTGTAAATAGGGAGCCCATGGGCGCCGCCCCCTGCCCCCCAAAGCTAGATATAAAAAAAAATGGGGTCCTAAGTGCGTCCGGATGCCGGACACTGAGCTGATATGTGGGAAGCTTGACTGTTGAAATTAGGTAATTGTAGCTGAAAAGCTTCATTGGGCAGTCTTTGGAGGGTCCTCGGGGCGCAAGCAATGCGTCCGGCACACTTCCACTCTACATTGATTAATATGGTTGCTTGTTTATAAATGGTGGGTCCGGAGGACGGTAGGCAGTGCTTTTTGGAGACCGGTCACTTCTGGTTTCCCACCACTCAGATGGCGGAAACAGAGCACGGCCTGCTGGACCGGACGGAGTAAACTAAGTCGCAAAGTCTGTCTCAGTGCTGCCCGCGGGCTTCAGCGCAGCAATGCCATTCAGAATGATCAAAAAGTCTGGTTACATCTGCAGTTCCATAGAGGTAAATGGAGGGTCCAATTGGGTTGGACCATTCACGTGAAAGGGGTTTAAGGCTGCTTTTAAACTGAATGTCTACAGTCTACCCACACCGTGGGTGTGGTGCAGTGTACCTGTGGTTTTCCCACCGGTTAGCTGTACTTTTCCAATGCCGGTGTGGTGCACTTTCTGAAAAGCTGCTTGCTTCCTTTTTCTGCCGGTTTCATTTACAACACTGATGCTCTCGGATGGCAGGTCAGCAACCTGCAATCTGGGCTTGCCAACCAGCCATCCCAGAGCAGGAGGTCGTGGGCCACATCAGAGGGCTCCGAGGGCCACATTGTTGGCTTTTGCAAGAGTTGCATTATTATTGGCCACTCCAATGGCAACTTGAAATTAATAAAATGTAAATAGTGAAAAATTGAGTGGCATCTGTTGGAGATATATATTCTGCTCCGTGTGATTCCACAAGCAAAAAAATCTGTAAGATCTGTAGCTAAAGTTTGGACAAGCACCAGCTCTCCTGTCCAGGATGATGGGAAAAGTGATGTACAATGAGACTCACAGGTAGACCGTTATGGGAAGAATATCTAAAATAACTGATGTTCGGTATAACTTACAGATTTCAATGACTTTGCGGTCTATACCAGTTATTATTTTCAATGGAGTTGACAAACAAAACGCAAAATGACTTGAAAATGGAAAATGGCGTAATTTGTTTCCAAAGTAAACAGTCTGGGTTTTGCTACACTGTATAGAATACGGACATGACATGTAAACACGACTTATTCCTGGCGGGATGTGACAAGTGCTGAGCACAAAGGATTCTGGGAAAATCAGCCTCTAAGACATGGACAAGACCTCTATAACAGTGGCCCTTGTGTGTGCCTGTAATTGGCTGTTTATAGTCTACATAGCTTTGTATGAAGTCAGCCATGTGTATAAATGGTGTTTTCCAAGACTCAACACCGATAATGAAAACCAACAAGTATTTTTTTTTTTTTTTTTTTATGTGTTCCATAGGATTTAATGAGCAAATACAGCAAATACATGTAAAGGGAAGAGACACTATGCAAGGTAGGAACAAGTCTTTTTAAAAGCTTCAAGCCACTTTTTAAAGAACCCAGAATACAGTATCCATTCATTTTGGCATTATCAAGAACCATAAAGGAATATTTCAGGCTAAACTGCCCCCCTCCTAACACCTATAACCAACTCAAGAAAGATATATATACTTACTTGCCTATATATGTCATGTATATAGGTAAGTATATACATACTCAAATGTCATGGTGACATGATCCTGAACCTTGTATTAGCCATTGGCGGCTGCAGAGGAGAGGAGGGAGTGCCAACAACGGTTGGGCCATAGGGGCCTATGGGTGACATTACCGATCCCAGGCATTTCCAGCCGCTGTCAAGTGCTCTCTCCTCTCCCCTGCAGCTGCCGCTGGCTGGCACAGGGGGTCACATCACCAGAGTGGAGCGGGCTGAAAATAGGTAAGTATACACATCTTTCTTACACAGGTTAGCCAGCATAGGTGTTAGGATGGAGGGGGGGGATGAGCATTTTTAAACTATTTAAATTCTACTTTATGTTTCAATGATTTTTATTAAAGTTTTCTAAAATTCTACTTTAACGTACAACTGAAGGTAAACCTTTTTTTTTTTTAAAGTAAGGTCAGACAGACTGTGTTCTGATTCATGCATCGTACCCACATGGATGTACACTCAAGTAAGCCAATTGGTCAGTGCAGGTCCATGCATTGATTTCAACAGGCTGCCTGCATGGAACACCTGTGCATCCCAGGCAGATAGAGACGGCCCTTTGCATGGGCATACAGATCAGTACATCCATGTGAATAAGACCTTAACCCCTTAGTGCCTGCCAGCACCCGCTGGCCCTCTAAGGAGTTTAGAATGTTGGGGGGTGAGGCGAGGCTTATGGTAATGTGACCACTGTGATTGGTTGTCACTGTGGTCGCATGGCTGAAGCTTCCCGCTAGCCGCCAGTAACTGTGCCTGGAGCTTGCAGGGTGCGCTCTCTCGGTACAGATCTATTAGTGCTATTTCACACAAAAACCCAAGGCCCACGTACAGTGGCTGCGTTTGATGGCACAGTGGCTGTGTTTGATGGCACAGTGGCTGCGTTTGATGGGCACAGTGGCTGCGTTTGATGGGCACAGTGGCTGCGTTTGATGGGAACTGTGGCTGTGTTTAATGGGCACAGTGGTTGCCTTTGATGGCACAGTGGCTGCATTTGATGGTACAGTGGCTGTGTTTAATGGGCACAGTGGCTGTGTTTAATGGGCAGAGTGGCTGTTTGATGGCACAGTGGCTGCGTTTGATGGCACAGTAGCTGCATTTGATGGCACAGTGGCTGCGTTTAATGGCACAGTGGCTGCGTTTGATGGGCACAGTGGCTGTGTTTAATGGGCAGAGTGGCTGTTTGATGGCACAGTAGCTGCATTTGATGGCACAGTGGCTGCGTTTAATGGCACAGTGGCTGCGTTTGATGGGTCAGTGGCTGTGTTTGATGGAACAGTGGCTGCATTTAATGACACAGTGGCTGCGTTTGATGGCACAATGGCTGTGTTTAATGGTTCAGTGGCTGCATTTGATGGCACAGTGGCTACATTTGATAGCACAGTGGCTGCGTTTGATGGTACAGTGGCTGCGTTTGATGGGCACAGTGGCTGCATTTGATGGGCACAGTGGCTGCGTTTGATGGGCACAGTGGCTGCGTTTGATGGGCACAGTGGCTGCGTTTGATGGGCACAATGGCTGCATTTGATGGGCACAGTGGCTGCTTTTGATGGTTACAGTGGCTGCATTTGATGGCACAGTGGCTGCATTTGATGGCACAGTGGCGCCATTTGATGGCACAGTGGCGCCATTTGATGGCACAATGGCTGCGTGTGATGGAACATTGGCTGCGTTTGATGGCACAGTGAGGCTGCAATTGATGGGGTTTTTATTCTGAATTTTCTGAATTTTTCAGTTTGTTTGGGCTCCCCAAAAAATTTTGAGCACCAGCCGCCACTGGACAAATGTACATATACTTTGACAAGTGACAAAGCTCCCATATACCTATTTTAAAAATAAGATCACAACTATTAAGAGCCCCAAGCCCTCAGCAATTGGACATAGGACGGCATTCCTCAGATCATTAGATGTCACTGAGAACTGTCTGGCCTGCCCAGCACTGGTGTCTCCTACAGCTTGGCAGGGGCAGCAGGCTTAAAATGTAATTCTGCCGAGCGCTTGTGCCAAGGTGAAGACGGAGATTAGGTTCTATTCACTGAGCTATACACGTGTTATCTGCCATAACAATCATTATTTTCAGCAATGAGATTATTTTCAGCTCTCAGATGTGAAAAATATCATTCAATTTGGCAAAAAAGTTGTTTTAGGTTAATGAATTGAGTCTACTGCCATCATTCTCTATGGGCCATCCTCGTTCTCAGCTTGGCACATGCACTGGGCTGTAACAGAAGAAAGCAGCACTTAATGGGTAAAAGCCGCGCCATCTCCAGGCGGACTAGTAGGTGCTAAATGAAATTTCTACTCATCAGATGTATGCTCTGCTATAGATGGGGGGGGGGGGGGGGCTTCTTTGTTGGAGTAAACTAAATCCTAACAATTTTTCTTATTTTGTACCTTTTTATTAACTACTTTCAATCCAGGTCTTTTCTGGCACTTTTTGTTCACATGTTAACCACTTAACCCCCCGGACAATATTGCTGGTCAAAGACCAGAGCACTTTTTGCGATTCGGCACTGCATCGCTTTAACTGACAATTGCGCGGTCGTGCGACGTGGCTCCCAAACAAAATTGGCGTTTTGGTGGTATTTGATCACCTCTGCGGTTTTTAGTTTTTTTGCGCTATAAACTAAAAAAGAGCGACAATTTTGAAAAAAAATTATATTTTTTTACTTTTTGCTATAATAGATATCCCCCAAAAATATATAAAAAAACATTTCATGAGTTTAGGCCGATACGTATTTTTCTACATATTTTTTGTTAAAAAACATCGCAATAAACGTTTATTGATTGTTTTGCGCAAAAGTTATAGCGTTTACAAAATAGGGGGTAGTTTTATGGCATTTTTATTAATATTTTTTTTTTTACTAGTAATGGCGGCGATCAGCGATTTTTTTTTTCAGTACTGCGACATTATGGCGGACACTTCCGACACTTTTGACACATTTTTGGGACCATTGGCATTTTTATAGCGATCAGTGCTATAAAAATGGATTGATTACTATAAAAATGCCACTGGCAGTAAAGGGGTTAACACTAGGGGTGGGGAAAGGGTTAAGTATGTTCCCTGGGTGTGTTCTAACTGTAGGGGGGGTGGCCTCACTAGGGGAAATGACTGATCGCTGTTCATACATTTCTCCCCTGTCAGGCATTTCGATCCTGTCAGGCATTTCCCCCCCTGACAGGACCGGGAGCTGTGTGTTTACACACACAGCTCCCAGTCCCCGTTCTGTAACGAGCGATCGCGGGTGCCCGGCGGCGATCGCGCTGCCGGGCACGCGCACGGGAGTCAGGGACGAGCGCACGCGCCCCTAGTGGCCACTTCGAGAGCCGACATATAGCTATGGGGAGACTGACCTGACCTGCCGCCGTATAACTGCGGCGGCTGGTTGGCAAGTAGTTAATATATGTATTTTTTGCTAGAAAATTACTTAAAACACCCTAACTTTATTTATATTATATATATTTTTAAAGCAGACGCCAAAGAGAATAAATTGGCGTGTTTGCAGGTTTTTATGTCGCACAGCATTTACACATCGGTTTTTCAAACACAATTTTTGGGGAAAAAATACACTTTTTTGAATTTCAACGCAAAAAAACACAATACATAACCCTTTTTTTTTTTTGTAAATATAAAAGATGAAGTTACGCTGAGTTAATTGATATAAAAAATGTCACGTTTTAAATTGATGCGCAGTTCAAAGGCAGCAAATAATGTAAATTTTACTATCTCAGTTCATGGCGATACCTCACACGTTTGGGATGATCGCTGTTTGCGTGCTTGCGGAACCAAAGCTTGCAATCGCCTTTGTGCGTAAGCATGGGAAGACAGGGGCATTTTCATTTTTTTAATTACTAATTAATTTTTTATTTTTACGCTGTCACTTTAATTATTTTTCACTTTTATCAATGTAAACATCCTTGTGACAGCCATAGGCATGTGACAGGTACTCTTTATGGAGGGATCTGGGGTCTATAAGACCCCAAATCCCTCCTCTGCACTGAAAATGCTTTTGATTTTCAAAACATGTAGCCAATGGTTTCCGAGTAAACCAGAAGTAATATCATGTCATCGCTTCCGGGTTACTATTACTAACAGCCGATCAAAGCCAATCCCTGCTTTGCTTAGCTGCCCGGCCAGCTGGCAGACGCGGCTCTACAAAAACGATACCAGGGTGACTCCTGCAGCTGAATTTTTATTTATTTTTCCACTTTCTCTCTCTGTGATCACAGCAAACAGGACCAATAGAGAAGGTGGGTGTTCTAATCCCTCTTCACACAAAACTAAACAATAAAAAAGAAAAAAAAAGTTTTGCCTTTAGTTATACTTTAAATATACAATAAGATAAAGTGTGTTAAAGCGGGGTTCCAACCACAATTAGCATTTTTTAAATGTATCTCCTTTCATCCTGCGGTTTTATAATATAAATCCGGTCACTTACTATTTTACAATCCGCCGCGGCTCCGCATAGTTATTCAAAAAAGATAGTTTATAAAACTATGTCCACACCGTTGTCATTTTGCTTGTGGGCATTGTAAAGCCCACAAGCACTTACTTCCTGGAAGTCTTGGATGGGGAGTGATAATTGGACAGCGCACTGCATCCTGGGAAATGATGACACACATTTCCCAGGAGCATTAGAGGGAGATGATGTCAGAATCCTAGGTGATTCCAAAGGCAGATTTCGTAGGACCGCATAGCAACAGGCATTTCCAGATGAGTAAAAAAAAAATATTTTTTAGGTCTAATGAGCACAATAATGAAAAAAAAAATTGGGATGGAAACTCCACTTTAATGTCAAGAAACACATGCCTCTTTCTCTAAACTTTCCACTACAATACAAACAGTGAGCAGGCAGGCTTTAATTGCAGAAGAGACATGCCTGCTACCTGCCTGCTCACTGTCTTCTCCACTGCTGGGATGACTACCTCCTGTGAATGCGCAGGAGTGACATCATCCCACTCCAGCCAATGAAGAGGCCCAAAGACTGGCACTCAGAGGAAGATGCTGGCACCTGTAAGGGACCTTTGTACAAGTGAGTATTGACCATTTAGTTCCACTTTAAAGTCTAACTTTAAGCCATAATGTTCGTTAATTTCGTTTTGGATATAGTGGGAAAGGGTGAGAAGCTCTGGAAGTTGTTATTATTGCCATCAATGCCCCTATTGGGGTAGATTTTCTCTCACTAAAGCCCCTTTCACACGGATGTTCTGATCAGGTCCACCTGTCAGTTTTTAAGGTGGACCCGATCAGAACCTCCATTCTTCTCTATGGAGCAGTAAATGTCAATGGACATGTGGCCACTGACACCAGCCGGCAGCCAAATCAGTCCGCTAAACACTTTTGGGTGGATCGGATGACAGTCAGATGGAAACGGACAAGCAGTCCATTTCATCTGACCGTCCCATAGGGAACAGCAGGTTGTGTCTGTGTTCGCTCTGCATCAGCGGAGCAGACACGGACCTGCCATCTGCCTGCTCAGCGGGGATCAGCGGAGAGATCCCCTGCTGAACAGTCATCTGCCCCGTGTATAAGGGGCCTTACTGTCAAGATAGGCAGGAAGTGATAGAAAATCTCTCCAGCATGGATACAAACACATTTTTTAGTAGATTGACAAAGTTTTACTGCTCTCCGTGCCTTCCTGTACGATTGACAACAGCCCCTTTTTTGTGTATGAGTTTCACAGGCACAACAAGCGAAGAAAAATGTCTTCAAAGGGTCAAAAAGAGTTAACAACCTGACAAAAGTTCTAATGCCGCGTACACACGATCGTTTTTCGGGTTGTAAAAAATCAAGTTTTTTAGACTCTAGAAAAAACTATTTTTTTTTTCAACCCGATCATTAAAACGGCCTTGCCTACACACGATCGTGAAAAAAAAATGCTCTAGCAAAGCGCGGTGACATACAACACGTACGACGGCACTATAAAGGGGAAGTTCCATTCGGATGGCGCCACCCTTGGGGCTGCTTTTGCTGATATTGTGTTAGTAAAAGACGATTTGCGCTTTTCTGTCTGTTACAGCGTGATGAATGTGCTTACTCCATTACGAACGCTAGTTTTACCAGAATGAGCGCTCCCATCTCATAACTTGCTTCTGAGCATGCGCTGGCTTTTCACGTCGTTAAAGCCCACACACGACCATTTTTTACAACCTTAAAAACGACAACATTAAAAACGTCGTGAAAAAATACAGAATGTTCGAATTTTTTTCCCCCCATTTTTTAGAACCAGAAAAATGCTCTGAAGCCCACACACGGTCGTTTTTAACCACTTCCCGACCCCCGCATGTACATATACGTCCACAATATGGCACGTACAGGCACATGGGCGTACACGTACGTCCTCGCCTATTAGCGGGTGGGGGGTCCGATCGGGACCCCCCCCCGCTACATGCGGAGGTCGGGTCCGCTCGGGGAGCGATCCGGGACCACGGCGCGGCTATTTGTTTATAGCCGCTCCGTCGCGATTGCTCCCCGGAGCTGAAGAACGAGGAGAGCCGTGTGTAAACATGGCTTCCCCGTCCTTCACTATGGCGGCGCATCGATCGCGTCATTCCCTTTATAGGGAAGACACGATCGATGACGTCATTCCTACAGCCACACCCCCAAACAGTTGTAAACACATACTAGGTGCACCCTAACTCCTACAGCGCCACCTGTGGTTAACTCCCAAACTGCAACTGTCATTTTCACAATAAAGAATGCAATTTAAATGCATTTTTTGCTGTGAAAATGACAATGGTCCCAAAAATGTGTCAAAATTGTCCGAAAAGGCCGCCATAATGTCGCAGTCACGAAAAAAATTGCTGATCGCCGCCATTAATAGTAAGAAAAAAATAAAAAATAAAAATGCAATAAAACTATCCCCTATTTTGTAAACACTATAAATTTTGCGCAAACCAATCGATAAACGCTTATTGCGATTTTTTTTACTAAAAATAGGTAGAAGAATACGTATCGGCCTAAACTGAGGAAAAAAAATGTTTTTATATATGTTTTTGGGGGATATTTATTACAGCAAAAAGTAAAAAATATTGCTTTTTTTTCAAAATTGTCGCTCTATTTTTGTTTATAGCGCAAAAACTAAAAACCGCAGATGTGATCAAATACCACCAAAAGAAAGCTCTATTTGTGGGGAAAAAAGGACGCCAATTTTGTTTGGGAGCCACGTCGCACGACCGCGCAATTGTCTGTTAAAGCGACGCAGTCCCGAACTGTAAAAACACCTTGGGTCTTTAGGCTGCATATTGGTCCGGGGCTTAAGTGGTTAATGACATAAAAAAAACATCATTTTTTTACAACTCAAAAAACGATCGTGTGTATGCGGCATAACTCTTCCCTACTGTATAAAAAAAAGAAAACTATGGAAGCCTTGAAGCAAAACCGCGCTTTGCCCATTCAGGAAAGACAGGACAGACAGGTTCTTAGACCCAGGGCTTAATTGGTTCAGGTTCCTTTCTTCAGTTGACCTAAGCCAGGAGTCTCCAAACTTTCTAACGAGGGGGCCAGTTTACTGTCCTTCAGACTTTAAGGGGGCCAGACTGTTGACATTGGGAGTAGAAAAGGTCCCCACATCAACGGGAGAAATTGTGCCCCATCGTGGATGTAAGTGGGAGGAATTGTGCATTATCATCGGTCCCAATTGTTGATGTCATTGTGAGGAGTTGTGCCCCATTATTGGTATCAGTGGTAGTTGTCGTGCCCCATCGTTGGCGTCATTAGGCCCAATTGTTGATGTCATTGGGAGGAATTTTGCCCCATCTTTGGTAAATTATACCCCAAGGGCCGGATAAAAGCAAGCAAAGGGCCACATCTGGCCCCCAGGCCGTAGTTTGGAGACCACTGACCTAAGCCATAGGATAGGCAGCAGAGTGTTTAACCGGTTAATGCCCGCCGCATTTACATATACGTCAACAGCATTTAGCTGCAAAATGGTCCGGGACTTAAGTGGTTAAACACACTTACATCATTGGTGGTCATGTGCTTGGACACCATTACAATGGATTAACGCCATGTATTTCCTCCTTCACTGCGCAGCACACAGCAATGTATAATGATAGGCAGACCACTTGGCAGAAGATGAAATAGATTTCCCGGAGTGTCTATGTGGCTTACAAGATGGGTGAAGCACAGCACTGATTTCACAGAAGGAATTTACATGTCATCCTTTCCATCGCTAATCCAGCAGACAGGGCTGTAAAGTGAATCCCTTTATGTCCCCATAGCCATTTATCTAGATCTGCTAATTTGCAGCAGGGCTGGACAAATCCTGTTTGCCACACTGCCATAGTAATTCGAAAGAAGATCTTCTACTGAGTGGAACATCCTGCCAAACCCAACAACTTAGTAGGGTGGGTGACCTGTGTCCCTGTTGGGAACTGAGACGTGGTTTCCTCTGTCTTTTGACTTTGTGACTGCATATGTGACATTGTGGCAGGTTGCTTTCCTGGTAAGAAGGTTGACTGGAGGCTTCTTTGAGTGCTTGGATGGCAAAAAGGAGTTGATAGCGTTATCACTTTGCAGATTTTCTGAGATTTTGTCTGCCATGAAGGGCAAAGAAAGGGGTTCACTTTGATGCCAATCCCCCCTCCGCCCATGCCAATATGTACCTTCTGTGCTGTCTCTGTTTAATTATTGCCGGTTTTATTATTGCTATACTGTGTGTTGTTACGGTATATTACTACATAGCTCCCAACTGTCCCTGATTTCGAGGGACTGTCCCTGATTTGGAGCAATGTCCCTCATTCCTCCTCATTTGTCCCTCATTTTGGTCTGATCTATATATATAGATGTATATAAAATGCACTTTTTATCTATCAAAAAGTGTTTTCTAGTGCTAAACCTTTCATCTGATTTCTAAATTGCTGCATTTGTAAATTCCAAAAGCCAATATAAAGGAATAGTAATGGTAAAAAAAGCACTTGTGGGTTTAACCAATCTTATTTTTTTTTGTACAATTCTCCTTTAAGAGGGCGTGGCCCCAAAATTGCTTAAAAATCGTCCGATGTGTCCGCCATAATGTCACGGTTACAATAAAAATCGCTAATCGCCGCCATTACAGGTAAAAAAAATTAAAAATATGAATAAAAATGCCATAAAACTATCCCCTATTTTGTAGATAACTTTTGCGCAAACCAATCAATAAACGCTTATTAAAGCGGGGGTTCACCCTATAAACAAAAAAAAAAAAATTTTTTTTTCTTCTAGCATAAAATGAGGCATAGTAGCGCGAGCTACAGTATGCCTGTCTTGATTTTTTTTATCCCCGTACTCACAGTGCAATCGTACATTGAAGATACCGACTCCCCACGGGGAATGGGCGTTCCTATCCAGACGGAGGATGATTGACGGCCGGCTCTGGCACGTCACGCTTCTCCGGAAATAGCCGAAATAGGCTTGGCTCTTCACGGCGCCTGCGCATAGTCTGTGCGCAGGCGCCGTATAGCGCCGTGAAGAGCCGAGACCTACTCCGGCTGTCTTCGGGGAGCGTGACGTGCCAGAGCCGGCCGTCAATCATCCTCCGTCTGGATAGGAACGCCCATTCCCCGCGGGGAGTCGCAATCTTCAATATACGATTGCACAGTGAGTACGGGGATAAAAAAATACAGACAGGCATACTGTAGCTCGCGCTACTATGCCGAATTGTATGCTAAAATGCTGCTATGGAGGGTTAACCACCGCTTTAACCAAAAAGATGTAGAAGAATACATATCGGCCTAAACTGAGAAAAAAAAAGTTTTTTTATATTTTTTTTATATTTTTGGGGATATTTATTATAGCATAAAGTAAAAAATGTTGCTTTTTTTTTCAAAATGGTCGCTGTACTTTTGTTTATAGCGCAAAAAATAAAAACCGCAGAGGTGATCAAATACCACCAAAAGAAAGCTCTATTTGTGGGGAAAAAAATACGTAAATTGTGTTTGGGAGCCACGTCGCACGACCGCGCAATTGTCAGTTAAAGCGACGCAGTGCCGAATCGCAAAAAGTGGCCCGGTCATTTGGCAGCCAAATCCTCCGGGGCTGAAGTGGTTAAAAACTCTGCCATACCATTTTTTTTTCCTCCTGTCAGCTTTTCAGCATAATTGTAGCCGCTGTTCGCTGATCTTCCATCTAATGTGATTAGGCAGCTGACATCGCTCGGCACATTCTAGAACAGCGTGTGGCTCCGTCATCTTTACCTTCCTTACCTAGTATAAAGGACAAACAGCGGTGTTGCCATAGCAATCATTGCAATGTTTTTATGACAAGCTCAATCTAGCCTACACTGGGAAAATGACAGGGTTCGGTTGCTAGGGGCAGCACCACTTTTGTTTATAAGGCCGCTTGTGGTTCCTCGCGGCTTTCTAGTCTGTTATTTATGTGGAAAATTGCTGAAAGTGTCTATAAACACGTAACTAAACAAGTTTTTGGACAGAGGTGTTTATGTTACTATATTTTATAAAAATGGACAAGCAGCGTACATGTGGTTATATGCGTACGTGCGCCCAAACTATACATTATGACTGTGATTTCATTTTGATGGGTTATATTTATGGATATATTGGGCTAGATTCAGCAAAGAATTACGCCGGCGTATCCATAGATACGCCACGTAAATTCTAAGCTGCGCCGGCGTATCTACTTTCTGTATTCAGAAAGCTAGATATGCCGACATTAGCCTAAGATACGACTGGCATAAGTCTCTTACGCCGTCGTAACTTAGGGTGCATTCTCACGCTGGCCGCTAGGTGGCGCTCCCGTCGTTTTCGGCGGAGAGTATGCAAATTACCTAGATGCCCCGATTCACAAACGTACGTGCGCCCGGCAATCGTTTTTTACGTTGTTTGTGTAAGGCTTTTTCGGCGTAATGTTGTGCCTGCTTCTATGAGGCGCACTCAATGTTAAGTATGGACGTCGTTCCCGCTTCGATTTTTAAATTTTTTACATCGTTTGCGTAAGTCGTTCGCGAATAGGGCTGGACGTAATTTACGTTCAAGTCGAAACCAATGACGTCCTTGCAACGTCATTTGGAGCAATGCACACTGGGCTATGTACACGGACGGCGCATGCCGTGATTGACAAAACGTCAATCACGTCAGGTCAACACACATTAACATAAAACACGCCCCCCCCTTACACATTTGAATTACGCGCGCTTACGCCGGCCCCATTTACGCTACGCCGCCGCAACTTACGGAGCAAGTGCTTTGTGAATACTGCACTTGCTCCTGTAAGTTGCGGCGGCGTAGCGTAAATACGATACACTGCGCCGCCGCTAGATTGCGCGCCCCTACCTGAATCTAGCCCATTCTGTATATCATACATGGTGATCGCAAGGTGATGTTGTTAACCCAATACTGCAATTGAATCACAATATAGGATCCACAAAGGCCTATCACAAAGTAATATATACTGTAAGTATGCGTATATGCGTGCAATATGTGCCCCCCACCCCCAATCTAAATTTGTCCCACCCCAGCCACAGTATACTGTACTTGTCTCGGGGACTGATGAGGAAGCTGCAGCCAGTGATCTCATCAATGCCCCCCCCCCCCCCCGAGTCAATACTTTGTAGAACCCCCTTTCACTGCAATTACAGCTGTAAGTCTTTTTGGGGGTGTCTCTACCAGCTTTGCACATCTAGAGAGGGACATTTCTGCCCATTCTTCTTCTTTGCACAATAGCTCAAGCTCTGTCAGATTGGATGGAGAGTGTCTGTGAACAGCAATTTTCAAGTCTTGCCACAGATTCTCAATTGGCTTTAGGTCTGGACTGTGACTGGGACATCCTAACACATGAATATGCTTTGATATAAACCATTCCATTGTAGCTCTGGCTGTATGTTTAGGGTCGTTGTCATGCTGGAAGGTGACCCTCCCCCCAGTCTCAAGTCTTTTGCAGACTCTAACAAGTTTTCTTCTAAGATTGCCCTGTATTTGGCTCCATCCATCTTCCCATCAACTCTGACCAGCTTCCCTGTCCCTGCTGAATAAAAGCATCCCCACAACATGATGCTGCCACCACCATGTTTCACGGTGGGGATGATGTGTTCAGGGTGATGTGCAGTGTTAGTTTTCTGCCACACATAGCGTTTTGCTTTTAGGCCAAAAAGTGGCCTCATCTGACCAGAGCACCTTCTTCCACATGTTTGCTGTGTCCCCTCCCCCACATGGCTTCTCGCAAACTGCAAACAGGGCTTCTTATGGCTTTCTTTTAACAATGGCTTTCTTCTTCCCACTCTTCCATAAACACCAGATTTGTGGAGAGCACGACTAATGCCTCGTACACACGGTCGGACATTAAACAAACTTTCCCTTGGATTTGTGTCCGGTCACACCCATAGCATACACACGCTCCGACTTTTTCGGCAAAAAACACGAACGTAGTGACATTTCAACGTACTGACGAAAGTTTAAAAGAGGAAGTTCAATTCTCCGGCGTCACCCTTTGGGCTCCTTCTGCTAATCGAGAGTTAGTAGAGGTTTCGTCTGTGTGCATTCGCGATTTTCAGTTTCGTGCGATTTTGTTCGTTTCTGAACGTCCGTTCGTCAAGCAGACATGTTGCGCAATGGGGTTGTGCTAACTTGACCCACAAAAAAATATAGAAATATGTTTGATTCATATAACCAAAATACACTAATCCAAAGTAAAGACATTTGTTTTTACTCCGTCAGTATCACCAGCAAAGCAGCTTTTAGTATTATCACATTATAAAGAAGAAGAGAATGTGTGCTGCTTTTCTTGATTTCAGAACTTGCCGCGTCACGAATGTGCTCTTTCAAATACCAGACTACCAGGCTAGTTCTACCAGACAGAACGCTTCCGGCTGGTCTTTGCTTCTGAGCATGCGCGTTTGTACTTTGTACTAAAGTCCGATTGCTTGCTGTACACACGGTCGGACTAGGCACCATCGGACTCTTGTTGACGTAAAGTTTGTCCGTTTGCAGACCGACCTTTTTGTCCGATGAAACCCGAAAAAGTTTGTCCGATGGAGCGTACACGCGGTCGGACTATTTTGAGAACTTGCTGATTTTGAAGTTTGTTGCCAAAAAGTCAGACCGTGTGTGTGGGCCTTAATAGAAGTGCTGTGGACAGATTCTCCCCCCTGAGCTGTGGATCTCTGCAGCTCTTCCAGCATTACCATGGGCCTCTTGGCTGCTTCTCTGATTAATGCTCTCCTGTCAGTTGAGGTGGGCGGCCATGTCTTGGTAGGTTTGCAGTTGTGCCATACTCTTTCCATTTTCAGATGATGGATTAAACAGAGCTCCGTGAGATCTTCAAAGCTTGAGATATTTTTTATACCCTAACCCTGCTGTAAACTTCTCCACAACTTTATCCCTGACCTGTCTGGTGTGTTTCTTGGCCTTCATGATGCCGTTTGCTCACTAAGGTTCTCTAACAAACGGAGGGCTTCACAGAACAGCTGTATTTATACTGAGATTAACCACTTAAGGACCAGACCAATATGCTGCTACCTGACCCACTGTGTTTTTACAATTCGGCACTGCGTCGCTTTAACAGACAATTGCGCGGTCGTGCGACGTGGCTCCCAAACAAAATTGGCGTCCTTTTTTCCCCACAAATAGAGCTTTCTTTTGGTGGTATTTGATCACCTCTGCGGTTTTTATTTTTTGTGCTATAAACAAAAATAAAGCGACAATTTTGAAAAAAAAATGCAATATTTTTTACTTTTTGCTATAATAAATATCCCCCAAAAACATATATAAAACATTTTTTTCCCTCAGTTTAGGCCGATACGTATTCTAATACCTATTTTTGGTAAAAAAAATCGCAATAAGCGTTTATCGGTTGGTTCACGCAAAATAGGGGATAGTTTTTTTGCATTTTTATAAATTTTTTATTTTTTACTACTAATGGCGGCGATCAGCGATTTTTTTCCTGACTGCGACATTATGGCGGACACTTCGGACAATTTTGACACATTTTTGGGACCATTGTCATTTTCACAGCAAAAAATGCATTTAAATTGCATTGTTTATTGTGGAAATGACAGTTGCAGTTTGGGAGTTAACCACAGGGGGCGCTGTAGGATTTAGTGTTCACTTAGTGTGTGTTTACAACTGTAGGGGGGTGTGGCTGTAGGAATGACGTCATCGATCGAGTCTCCCTATATAAGGGATCACTCGATCGATGCGCCGCCATAGTGAAGCACGAGGAAGCCGTGTTTACATACGGCTCTCCCCGTTCTTCAGCTCCGGGGAGCGATCGCGACGGAGCGGCTATAAACAAATAGCCGCGCCGTCGTCCCGGATCGTTCCCCGAGGGAACCCGACCGCCGCGTGTAGCGGGGGGGGGGGGGGGTCCCGATCGGACCCCCGACCCACGTCTAGGCAGGGACGTACAGGTACGCCAATGTGCCTGTCCGTGCCATTCTGCCGGACGTATATGTACATGCGGCGGTCGGGAAGTGGTTAAATTACACACAGGTGGACTCTATTTACTAATTAGGTGACTTCTGAAGGAAATTGGTTCCACTAGATTTTAGTTAAGGGTATCAGAGTAAAGGGGGCTGAATACAAATGTGCACCCCACACTTTGCATGTATTTATTTGTAAAAAAAATTGAAAACCATTTGTCATTTTCCTTCCACTTCACAATTATGTGCCATTGTGGTGATCTACCAGGTAAGATCCCAATAAAATACATTTACATATTTGGTTGTAACATGACAAAATGTGGAAAATTTCAAGGGACATGAATACCTTTTCAAGGCACTGTATACCCCCTGCCGCGTTCAAGTGATTGGGGTCACTCTGCAAGGCAGCACCCTGCAACCGTGTGTATTGCATGTGGTTGCTGTGTGCTATTGTGAGGTTCACAGGGGTTAAAGTAAGTGGCGAGGTGATATAACATCTCCTCAGCACCTGTTAAATGATCTCTGAAGATCTTTTCAGAGATCCAAGCAAATCTGAACATGCTCTTATGCCGCGTACACACGATCCGAATTTCCGACAAGAAAAGTTTAATGTGAGCCGTTGGTCTTAAATTCCGACCGTGTGTCCGCACATCGTCCCCGCGCCGATTTAAATGCGCATGCGCCGTCCGTGAATTTTCCCGGCGTGCATTGCTCCCAATGACGTCGCTAGGACGTCATTGGTTTCGGCGTGAACGGAAATTACGTCCATCCGTATTCGCGACCGACTTACGTAAAAATTCAAAACTCGGGGCGCGGGAACGACGGCCATACTTAACATTGGATACGCCGCATATAGCAGGGGTAAGTATACGCCGGAAAAAGCCGAACGCAAACGACCTTAAAAAAAAAAGCGACGGGCGGGCATTCGTTTCAGAATCGACGGAAATCGGAATTTGCATATTTGTCGCGTAAAAAACCGAAGCGCCACCTAGCGGCCGGCGGGAGATTGCAGCCTAAGATCCGACGGTGTAAGTCACTTACACCTGTCGGATCTAAGGCTGCATTCACACTTCGGGGTACAAAATCGTGGCGTATTGTCCGGCGAATTACGGCGACAAATAGCAGCGCTTAGTACCGCGATTTGCGGCGACAAAACGCCGCGATTGTGAATGCAGCCTTCACCCCCTCTATGGAGATGGTTCACATCTCCTATGCCGAACGCCGAAAGCTGCCTGAAAAAAAGGTCCGGGACTTTTTTTCAGGCGGCAGGCGTACGGCGTTCGGTGTGGAGATGTGAACCATCTCCATAGAGGTGCATGTGTTTTCGTCCCTCTGGCGTCTCGGGGCTGCTGCGGCGTCACACTACAGGCGACAAAACGCCTAGGTGTGAACGGGGGCTAAGGGAGATCTATGCGTAACTGATTCTTATGATTCAGGCGCATAG
Source organism: Rana temporaria (assembly GCF_905171775.1). NCBI lineage: Eukaryota > Metazoa > Chordata > Amphibia > Anura > Ranidae > Rana > Rana temporaria. The sequence goes on along the minus strand of NC_053499.1, from coordinate 22,458,396 downwards.
ATATGACTGTCGGATCTCAGAGATACGACGGCGTATCAGGAGATACGCCGTTGTATCTCTTTCTGAATCTCCCCCATTGACTTTTCGTGCTGCTTCTTCCTATTCCACTTAGCACTGCTGTACAGGGAACACTGGAGGCTAATTGCAGGTCACATTCAGGTACTTAGCCTAGTTTTAAAAAAGACATACTGTATAATTATGTATCAAATCCAGAGCTGCATAGAATAATGTGCTGAGCAGTACTGCCGCCCCTCCCATTCTGCTGCCTTAGGCACTGGCCCATGGGGGGCTCCTGGTAATTATGGCCTTGTATGATGGTTCTGGATGGAGATGAAGAGTATTAAAAAGGAGTGGTCAGCTCTTTTTCCTGGATTCCCATTAAGAAGTCTACTAGCTGCTAAAGCCCTCAAGTGAAAAAAAAAATGTTCAGAAAAGGATCTCGTTTTAGTGTCTGTCTTCGTTTCTAAACCTGCAGCCGCATTTCCTTCAGCCCAGCGGGGGAGATCATCTCTCTGCCTCAACATAAAATGATTCAATCCATCTCATCAGTCTGCGGTTTTATCTGTCTCAGAGATCAAATCAGCTCTCTTAAACCTGACCGGCTTTCACCTACGACACATTTTTAGCTGCTCTGTGGTCCTCTCTTAGCATAAAGCATATCTAATGTGTAGAGATCTGGGTGACTGCCTGGGGCCCGTCCTTTGATGACCGTCCTGTGATCAGGTAGCCTTTGCTGATCTGCTTCTCCTCTGCAATATTCTATTCACCCTGGAGGACTCCTAAGATCAGGAAACTGCCTATATAGCAGATGAATGAATCAACCCTTAATAAATGTCTACCGCAAATGTCCTTTTTATTTTAGTAACTTAAGTCCTGTACTCTGCCCTATCCTGGACCCTGTACCATGCCCAATCCCAGATACTGTACCCTGCCCTATCCCAGACACTGTACCCTGCCCTATCCCAGACACTGTACCCTGCCCTATCCCGGACCCTGTACCCTGCCCTATCCCGGACACTGTACCCTGCCCTATCCCGAACCCTCTACCCTGCCCTATCCTAGTTCCTGTACCCTGCCCTATCCTGGACCCTGTATCCTGCCCTATCCCAGACCCTGTACTCTACCCTGTACCCTGCCCTATCCCAGACCCTGTACCCTGCCCTATCCCGGACCCTGTACTCTACCCTGTACCCTGCTCTATTCGCTATTCCAGACCCTGTACCCTGCCCTATCCTGGACCCTGTACCCTGCCCTATCCCGGACACTGTACCCTGCCCTATCCCACATCCTTTACTCTGCCATATTACGGACACTGTACCCTGCCCTATCCCGGACACTGTACCATGCCCTATCCCAAACTCTGTACCCTGCCCAATCCCGGACACTGTAACCTGCCCTATCCCAGATCCTGTACTCTGCCATATCACGGACACTGTACCCTGCCCTATCCCGGACACTGTACCCTGCCCTATCCTGGACACTGTACCCTGCCCTATCCTGGACACTGTACCCTGCCCTATCCTGGACACTGTACTCTGCCCAATCCCGGACACTGTACCCTGCCCTATCCCAAACCCTGTCCCCTGCCCTATCCCAAACCCTGTACCCTGCCCTATCCCGGACACTGTACCCTGCCCTAACCAGAACCCTGTACCCTGCCCTATCCTAGTTCCTGTACCCTGCCCTATTCCGGACCCTGTATCCTGTCCTAACCAGAACCCTGTACCCTGCCCTATCCTAGTTCCTGTACCCTGCCCTATCCCGGACCCTGTATCCTGCCCTATCCCAGACCCTGTACCCCGACCTGTATTCTGCCCTATCCCAGACCCTGTACCCTGCCCTATCCCGGACCCTGTACCCTGCTCTATTCGCTATTCCAGACCCTGTACCCTGCCCTATCCTGGACCCTGTACCCTGCCCTATCTCGGACACTGTACCCTGCCCTATCCCAGATCCTTTACTCTGCCATATTACGGACACTGTACCCTGCCCAATCCTGGACCCTGTACCATGCCCTATTCCGGACACTATACCCTGCCCTATCCCGGACCCTGTACCCTGCCCCATTCTAGTTCCTGTACCCTGCCCTATCCCGGACCCTGTACTCTGCCCTATCCCGAACCCTGTACCCTGCCCTATCCTAGTTCCTGTACCCTGCCCTATCCCAGACCCTGTATCCTGCCCTATCCCGGACCCTGTACCCTGACCTGTACTCTGCCCTATCCCAGACCCTGTACCCTGCCCTATCCCAGACCCTGTACCCTGCCCTATCCTGGACCTATCCCAGATCCTGTACCCTGCCCTATCCTAGTTCCTGTACCCTGACCTATCCCAGACCCTGTACTATTGTTTCCTAGGTCACTAGGAGGCAGCTATCCAATTGGAGGCTGGCACCCCATGTGACTTTGATGGCCATCTTGGGCCAGGCAGAGTACATTTAAGGCCCTGGCCACAGCCATGTCGAATCTTCTATCCATTCCGAACTGTCACAATGAAACGAAAATAAAGCATTTTTTATGTTGAATCTTTCGGATTTCGGATTCTGCATGTTCGTTATCGTTTGTTAAAACGAACGCGAAAATCACCAAAATTCAGACGACAATAAATGCACATGTCTCCTAATTATGAGAACTAGAAGAAGAAAGGTGAAAGTTACGTAAGGTCCACATAAAGTGAGGTGACATTAAGAGCATCATTAGGCCTCACTCATACACGCATAATGAGCCTTATCCTTGGTGACTTTGTGTATCATTATTTATTATAATATATAATCCATTCATCACAGTCTGCATTGGCAGATAAAGGAATAAATAAAAAAATGTCGATGTTTTGCAGCGACGGGCCGCCTCGACGTTCCAGAAAACAAACGTGACATTTCTGAATTGACCCGGAGCCTGGAGAAGCCAAGGAGATGAGCCACTACACCAGCGACGCAGGGAAGCAGTAATTACAGAGATGTGTGCGCAGAGACAGAGACGTCTCTGGTCAGTAATTAGAGCAATAGAGAAGCTTCCCTCTCAAAGATCACCCCTAGTCTCAAGTGTGTTCACACTGCCTGCAGAATGTCAACTTCTAAAGGGTCCCAAAGCCACACAAGAAATAGAAATGCTATTATACATCAGCATGTTTTTAGATTGAGGTTTTCTATAAAAGTTGAATTTTTATTAAAGACCTCATGCCGCGTACACACGGTCGTTTTTTGTGATGAAAAAAAAAACAACGTTTTTTTTTTACAAGACAAAAAACGACCGTGTGTACACGGCATCAGATTTCCCTGCTCGCCATGATCACTTAAACTCACAAGGAATAATATATGGTATGAAATGTTACCTGCGGTTCTGGGGAGGTTCAGACAAACATATCAAAAACATATCAAAAACATATCAAAAATGTTAGATGCCAAATCCAAACTCCATTGAAGTCGATGGGCGTCAAATCAGTCAAATAAATGTTCCTTTTTAAGGTAGAGGCTGGAAATAGACACATCATTTTTTTTTATCAGCTAGCAGGATTTCCCCGTCCACTCAAGAGAGGTGGATAGAGGAACCCTCACCACTGTGCCATTGTATTCTGACATTGGGACTCCTCCGTGTACCAAAAAAAAAAATATATATATATATATATATATATATATATATATACATACTGTATTTATTGGCGTATAACACTCACCTTTTTACCCTGAAAATAGAGGGTAAACTGTGCCTGCGTTTTTTTTCCTGAAACTTCCTTCTTAAAGTTAGGGTGTGTGTTATACGCCTGTGCGTGTTATACGCCGATAAATACGGTATATATAATTTTGCAGAGAGCAGTGAATTTTAAGTGGTTGTATACACTAGTGGCATACTTGCACCTACATGTAGCCTACATTAAGGCTTACCTGTAGGTGCTTGCAATATCTCCTTAACCAACATGGTTAAGGAGATATTTGCAGAAAAGCGGGCACCGATGTCTATGGCGCATGCACGCTGTAGGCAACAGCGCAGGTGCACTGAGCGCGGCGGCTCTTGAATGGGAGCCTGCCGGAAAGTGCCGGAAAAGTGCGCATGTGTGGGGATCGCGCGGTTCCACGCGCATGCGCGGGAGTGACGTCATCGCCGCTACGGCCAGTCACATCGCCGGAGCGGCGATACCCGGAAGTCACTCCAGGTACCATGGTGGCAATGGAGGACGTGTCCGAGGACCGCTGCGGGGGCTTCGATCTAAGGTACGTAATTGATAATGAGCTAGTATGCTAGTCATACTAGCTCATTATGCCTTTGCCTTGCATGTTTTTTTTTCCTTTTTATTATTTTTTAAGGGTATACAACCGCTTTAATAATGCTGAAAGTACAATATATTACTGTATGTCTTTACCAGCTTTACACGACTACAGAGTGACTTTTTTGCCCATTCTTCTTTGCAAAATGACTCAAGCTCTGTCAGATTGGATGGAGAGCGTCTGTGAACAGCAATTTTCAAGTCTTGCCACAGATTCTCAATTGGATTTAGGTCTGGACTTTGACTGGGCCATTCTAACACATGAATATGCTTTGATCTAAATCATTCCATTGTAGCTCTGGCTGTATGTTTAGGGGGAGGCGGACCCTGGGCTAAATATTCATGCAACTTTAGCCAATCCCTGGTCGATACCAGCAGAGGTCTGAGGTGTGCATGAACGTCCTGGGGATTGGAATGGCAGGGTTCTTGTGCTGATGGCGAGACCCAGACGGAAGGGGCTGTCTGCCCTCCTGGGCTGTTTAGCTGAAGACTACAGGAGGTTCATCTAGTTCCCAGCTTAGAGAGAACTGGGGTCTTATTTAGAGTTGCCCCTTATCCCTTTAATCCCGAACACATATGAATTACACAGGTTCTGTGGCTGATTAACCACTTAAGCCCCGGACCAATATGCTGCTAAATGCCCAAAGGCGTCTTTACATCTCCGCACTGCGTCGCTTTAACAGACAATTGCGCGGTCGTGCGACGTGGCTCCCAAACAAAATTGGCGTCCTTTTTTCCCCACAAATAGAGCTTTCTTTTGGTGGTATTTGATCACCTCTGCGGTTTTTATTTTTTACGCTATAAACAAAAATAGAGCGACAATTTTGAAAAAAAAACAATATTTTTTACTTTTTGCTATAATAAATATCCCCCAAAAACATATATAAAATTTTTTTTTTCCTCAGTTTAGGCCGATACGTATTCTTCTACCTATTTTTGGTAAATAAAATCGCAATAAGTGTTTATCGATTGATTTGCGCAAAATTTATAGCGTTTACAAAATAGGGGATAGTTTTTTTGCATTTTTATAAAAAAAAATTTTTTACTACTATTGGCGGCGATCAGCGATTTTTTCCGTGACTGCGACATTATGGCGGACACTCTTCTTTCGTATCTTCGTTGTTTTCCATATTCGTTATTTTGAAAATATCGTTATTCGTTATTAATTGCGCTAAACCGTTCGTTCATTCGTATGTTAACGAATCAACTAAAATAACGAAAATTGACGGAAAACGTATTCGTAACTAAAAAAATTGCACATGTCTACCGGTGATGGAGTGCTACTGACCAACTAACCGACCGGGGGTGGTAGCATACTGTTTGCTGTGTTTGCTGCCCCCCCAAAAAAAAAATCCACCGTCCGCCACTGACGGTTTACCTAAGAACTATGACCAGGCTGTGGTATACGTGACCACAAATTGTAATTTCCCCCTGAAGACTTCTGGGCTAGTTGGTGTTAAAGTTTCTGGTTTGGAGAAAACCTTCTAGGTGATCAATAAAGTCAATTAAAGGCATATTCCCATTATTCCGGCCCATGTGAGACTCGTGTTTATCTGTGTTACAACAGAACACAATTTTTATTGATTTTCAAACTTGTAACAGTGATGTACAATGATACTCGAGAACTGTATTGTTCTACCATGACTATGGTATAAATACATTAACCCCTTATCTGCTAAGCCCCCCACATTTTTACTCAACCTTTACCTTAATAAATAACTGACACCACTACTGTAATCTTTGGAGTAAAAACTGGCCGTAGCAGCCTCCATTTATTTTTAAATAACCTTTTAAATATTAAATAACATTAAATAACATTTTCACACATAAACCTTTATTAGACCTGAGATACACATTTTAACCCTGCTGGTGCTGGACTTTGCAGGCACATTAACACACTTGTAACCATTCTAAAAAGTTTTATGAGCACTGCAGTACCTAACTCTGGTCTTAGGCCTCAAGCCGAAACTGACTCAAAGACGACCAACTGACCGCAGTACCCCCATTAACCACTTGCCAGCTACACCTTGGTAGACTGGACTAACAGCCCCTTCAGAACCCATACCACCTCTGGGTAATGGCATCCACTTCAGGGTAATTTCTTCTCCTGCAAAGTCCAAAACACCCGCCGCCGCCACGACATCCTAAGTTCGTACCTGTGTGGAAAAAACAAAAACCAGAAAAGCACCCAAAACCGCCAACACCGTATCACATACCATGACCTCCCACTACACCAATGACCCCCTTTAAAATGCCCAACAAAGGGAGGGTGGGTGGGAAACTTCTCCCCACGTGTTAACCGGGAAGCGTGGGAGGGGAAATATATAACCTCCCTCCCATCGCTCTCCTTCCTCACTGACCCCTCCCTCCGACCATGGCAGGGCTTTTTCTTTAACCCCGTCATGGCCGGCCCTGCGCTGATGTCTTGTTGTTTTGCTCCGGGCCTCTCTTGACTATGGTATAAATACATTAACCCCTTATCTGCTAAGCCCCCCACATTTTTACTCAACCTTTACCTTAATAAATAACTGACACCACTACTGTAATCTTTGGAGTAAAAACTGGCCGTAGCAGCCTCCATTTATTTTTAAATAACCTTTTAAATATTAAATAACATTAAATAACATTTTCACACATAAACCTTTATTAGACCTGAGATACACATTTTAACCCTGCTGGTGCTGGACTTTGCAGGCACATTAACACACTTGTAACCATTCTAAAAAGTTTTATGAGCACTGCAGTACCTAACTCTGGTCTTAGGCCTCAAGCCGAAACTGACTCAAAGACGACCAACTGACCGCAGTACCCCCATTAACCACTTGCCAGCTACACCTTGGTAGACTGGACTAACAGCCCCTTCAGAACCCATACCACCTCTGGGTAATGGCATCCACTTCAGGGTAATTTCTTCTCCTGCAAAGTCCAAAACACCCGCCACCAGCACCCAAAGGTAACTCCTTACCTTTGGGCGCACCTCCACACCCTCAATGCTCGCTGTATCCCGTCCTGTAGGCCCAACACCCACATGTCAATCCCCACGTCGGTCAAATGAACTCCATCTTTCAGCTGATACCTCCACGTATCCACCTCCAACTCAGGGTGTTTAACCACCAACCCGCCGTTCCGGATCACAAATTTAGCAACGTCCCGATTAATTTTTTTCCTGGCCCTGTTCACACCTTCCCACGATCTAGCCATCCGCCATGAAGACCTGCCCACAATGTCAGACCATATCACTACCGTATCCGGGTAGGACATGCGAATCCTCAAGAAATCAAACTTGATGTCTCGTGCGACATCCAACATAGAACGCACCCCCAAGTCGTTTCCCCCCGCATGGATCAACAAAACGTCCGGCGGTCGGTCCAAGCGTGCAAACTTGTGCACTTCCGGCACCACCCTGCTCCACAACATCCCCGGGAACCCCAACCACCGCACCATCGCTTCCTGTCTGGGGACCCCCAGCTGGCGACCGTTCGGCCGCATATCCGCTCTCGCAGCCCCCCTACGAACGAAGGAGTGGCCTATTATCCATACCAGTCCCTGTCCCGCACCTGAAAGACAGCAAGTAAGAAATCCATCACCACAAGCCCATCGGGAGACGCTCCCCTCCCGACTCCCAACATGTTCCCTTAACCAAACAAAAACAAAACCCCGATACACTCCCCATCCCCCTTGGAGGTGGCCTGACATGAACTTTACCTGGACATCTATTGTTTTGCACCCCCGCTCCCCCCTAGTTCTACCATGAGCTGAGGTCTGACATATAATCGAAATCTCCTTGACTCCCATCTACCAATCCTTTTCACCAATTCATCGTCCAAGCCACAACGTACTGCTTCTGTCGCGGCACCAATCCGAAAGGAATGCGCCGAGAACTCCTGAGCCACCAGGCCCAATGCCCCCAAACACCGTCTGAACACTGTCACGAACTGATACCGTGACAACGCCGTCCCATCCTCGTGCAGCAAGAATGAGCCACTTAACTCTGGCCGTACATCCAAAAATTCCCGCACTACCCTAACCGGGCATAATTCCGACCCTTCAATAGGGAAGACTCGCACCACTTTACCCCTCCCTTTCTGGTCCGTCTTGGACCGGCGTAGCAACAAAGCGACCCCGTCTTGATTCCACACCACATCATCAGCCAACATGCCACCCTGCACCTTCTTCGAGGGGCTAACCAACTCCCCCACCCTAAAAGCTCCAAAGAACGCCAAAGCGAACGCCGCGCGAAACAATAACACTTCAAACCGGGATGAACACAATGTCCCCAACTTTTCCATAATACCCCTCAATATTGCAAACGACACAGGGCGACGGGAATCCGCCTGACGCCCCTGCTTCCTGTAACCCTTTAGAGCCTGCCGGACACAAAATTCCTTAGTAAAGTCCGGGCGCCCTTGCCACTTAAACAGGAAAGCCAATCCAGCCAATTTTTTGTCCATCATGGACGGAGAAACCCCGGCCTCCATGTTCCTGCCCAAGAAATACAGCACCAAACCCCTGACCTCGGGACCGGCCGGGTCCACCTCGGCCTCCCTAACCAGAGCCTGCCATTCCGCCCACACCTTCTCATACGCCCTCCAGGTGTTCACACTTACCGACCTTCTGATCCAATCGGAGACGATTCCAACGGAATCCTCCAAAGCCACTCTGGACAGGGGACACCTTGCTCCTCTGCCTCCGGCACCAGCTCCCGGAACCTGTCCCACTGAAAGCGAGACAGAGCATCAGCTACTACATTCTCCACCCCCGGTAGATGCACCGCATATACAAATATGTTCAACTGCAAACAGCGCAGCACCAGGTGCCGTAACAGCCGAATAACTGGAGGAGAAGACGCCGTAACTCTGTTGATCACCTGGACCACCCCCATATTGTCACCATGGAACCGCACCTTCCGATCCCGGAAGGCCGCACCCCACAATTCTACTGCCAGCACCACCGGAAACAATTCCAACAGCACCAAGTTCTTTGTGAACCCCGCCTCCAACCAGGCCTGAGGCCATGAGCCCGCACTCCATTGCCCTTGAAAATATGCCCCAAAACCTGCGCCTCCAGCCGCATCTGTGAACAACTCCATGTCAAAGTTGCTAACCGGACCGGACATCCACAAGGCCCTGCCGTTGAAGGAGTCCAAAAAGGAGTGCCATACCAACAAATCCTCCCTATGTTCCTTCCCCAGGCGCACATAGTGCCTGGGCGACCTGACACCCGCTGTAGCCGCCGAAAGGCGCCTGCAAAAGACCCTCCCCATGGGGAGAATGCGGCAAGCAAAATTTAGCTTCCCCAGGAGCGACTGAAGCGCTCGGAGTTGCACCTTCCGCAAGCCCACCATCTCCTGAATCTCGGCCTTGAGGCCCACCAACTTGTCCAGCGGTAACCTACATTCCATCCTCTCTGAATCGATCACGATGCCCAAGAATTGGATGACCGATCTCGGTCCTTCCGTTTTCTCGGGCGCCAGCGGCACACCAAATCGCTCCGCAATGTGCTCCAAAGTGGCCAACAGCACTGCGCAAATCTGCGACCCCGCCGGCCCAATACAGAGAAAGTCGTCCAGATAGTGGATCACGGAGCTTACGCCGGACACATCCCGAACCACCCACTCCAGGAACGAACTAAACCGTTCAAACAGCGCGCAGGAAATGGAACAGCCCATCGGCAGACACTTGTCTACGTAGAACTCCCCACCCCACTGGCAGCCCAAGAGCCTGAAACTATCTGGGTGGACAGGCAGGAGCCGAAACGCAGCCTCAATGTCCGACTTGGCCATCAAGGCCCCCCGGCCATACCGCCTGACCCAGCCCACCGCAGCATCAAAAGAGGTGTAACTCACCGTACATTCCTCCATGCTGATGGCGTCGTTCACCGACCCCCCCTTCGGAAACGACAAATGATGAATAAGCCGAAATTTGTTCGGCTCCTTCTTAGGCACCACCCCCAACGGGGAAACCACCAAGTCGTCCAAGGGAGGCGAGACGAATGGGCCCCCCATACGGCCCAATGCCACTTCCTTCTGCAGTTTCTCTGAAACCACATCCGGGTGTTGTAACGCTGAACGTAAATTCTTAGCCACCGGGGGGACCACGGACAAAGAGCACGGAATGTTAAAACCCACCGAGAAACCCCTTTCCAACGACAGGGCGGCCGCCCTATCAGGATATCTACCGAGAAACGGTCGCATCCTTTCCACCATCACCGGAGTCCTCCCTCTTACTTGAAGAATCTCCGGGACGTCCCTTGCCTTGCTTAAAACACCGGGAAGAGGGGTGATTGCCACCACAGCCGGAGCACTCGTGCTTGAACCGGCAAGACCCTCCGAACCTGCAGTTTCCTTCGTTAAACTGCCAGCAGACCCCCTTCTTCTTTCCGGCCGACTGTCCTGGGGAAGAGGTTCCACCGGCCCCCCCCTGAAAAAACGGCGTGGACGTCCGTGGGGCCGACATAAGCCGCATCCAAAGGCCAATGTCCTTAGTGTCCCACCTAATATCCGGCCTGATAGCCCGGCGTTGCCGGAACTGCTCATCATACCGGAGCCACCCCGTGCCCCCGTAACACCGGTAGGCCTCGCTAATCGCCTCCTGGTAACTGAAAAGCGCCGAACAATGTTCGGGGTTTTTCTCACCGATCACGCTCGCCATGATCGAATAGGCCTGCGACCAATTCGCAAAAGTCCTAGGTATAAGCCTATACCTCCTCTTCTCCTCGTCCTCTTTCTTGGACTCTTCCGGCTTAACCCTATCAAGGTTAAACTTTTCCAGCGGTAACAACGCAAATATCTCTACATATTCACTCTTCCAAATCTTTTCCCGCACCTCCGGCTTCAAATGCGAACCCAGCGGTGCCTCCCAGCACGTGTAAACCTCCCCTTTAGCCGCGTCCGCCAACCGGACCAACTCTCTCTTCTTCGCGGAATCGACCCCCGCATCCCCCTTTTCCGTAGGCGGCACCACGGCACCTGCCGCCCCAGCCCCTACCTCTTGTCCCTTGTCCACAGGCACCACAGCCCCCGGCACGGCGACCGCTAATGCAGGTGCCGTAACCCCGGATCCCCCCGCCGTTCCCCATGCTGCCGCCGGGCTAACGGCGGGGCTGACCCCACCCTTCAGCTGGCTAACCAACGTCTCCAAACCCGCCAGGAACCGGTGCAAACCGGCATCCTCTCTCGACCGTTCCCCCAGTGTACCCGAATCACCACTACTCACCCCTGCGGGCACCCCCCCACGACTACGGGGACCCCCCCCCCTGTCCCCCCGCTAACACCCCCACATTTTGTAAAATAGAAGGCAAAGCCAAAAACGACTCACCGGGCTGTCTGGAAGCAATCCCACCAGCCGTCCGGCTTGGCTCCCGCGCTGCGACCTCCGTCCTGGGCACCACTTCCTCCTCCGACAGCTCCCCTTCCGATCGATCTCCATGCCGACCCTCCTCACCAGATGAAAGCCCTCCAGGCGACTCGGGCCTGGGAGCCGCGGGCCCAGAGCTGGACTCACTCTCGCTGCGCGCCCTGGACCCGTGCACCGACTTCCGCATAGCTTTTCTCGGCGCCTCGGACACTCTGCCGTCTTCCCCTCCCCCTCGCTCCCTCACCACGGGGCTGGATTGGAGGTGGCTAGCCGCGGATGCTGAAGAGCTAGCCACCGCAGGGACAGATGTGCTTCGCCGAGGCTCTCGGCCCACCGGTGCACAACCGGGGTTGGAGCCCGCATCCCTCCGATCTTCTCGCCGAGCGGACCTGGCCGCCGCCTTGGAGCCCCCTGGCCGCCCCCTCCCCGTTCCCCGCTGCCGATCGGTGTCCTCCTGGCGCCCCCCCGCCGCCGCCGCTGTCCGTTTTGCGGGTGGGCCCGAGGCGGCCCGGATGGGGCTGCCCCCTCTCCTGTGGGACCGGGTGGACGGTCCCGGGGAATAGCGTGCCGGAGGCCGGGACACCCTGGATCGCGGGGTGTAATCCTCCCCCCCCCGGACAGGTGGGCTGCTGGCTACATCCTGGGTGGCAGTATGAGCCCCCCCCGCTCGCGGGGTGCCCCCCCCGCCCCCCCGGCCGGATGAATCGTTCCCCGTGTCCCCGTGCGGGAGGAGTGGCCCCAGCATGGACTGCAGCCACCCCTCACCGCGGCGATCCGCCTCCTGCCTGAGCTGGGCAATCATGGCCTCGACCCCAGCCATGGTACAGGCCGCTGGATGAGCTTAAAATTGAGTCCCCGGCTGCGGCCTAGCGGCGCTCTTTTTTTTTTTTTTTTTTTTAGCAGGGCCTAGCTTCCCCCAGCAGCGCTGACCTAAAACGCCGAAAAAACGGTAAAAAAGGCACCCGATCGCGGCCTACCTCACCCCTTTTCGTTTCTGGCAGAGCAGCAAGTCCCCAGCAGGCACAGAAACTTCTCCCCACGTGTTAACCGGGAAGCGTGGGAGGGGAAATATATAACCTCCCTCCCATCGCTCTCCTTCCTCACTGACCCCTCCCTCCGACCATGGCAGGGCTTTTTCTTTAACCCCGTCATGGCCGGCCCTGCGCTGATGTCTTGTTGTTTTGCTCCGGGCCTCTCTTTCCTGTCATTGTTCCTTTGGGTTTTCGTCCTTCACAATTGATGTGTATAAATCGGAGGCATTTAAAGCAAACTTGTTATGACCAAACCTTCAAACCTTGTGCCTCTCTGGTCATCATTAAGCCCTTAATTACTACAGTACAGTCTTTAGAAGATTCAACAGGGGAATTAAAATCCTTCATTCTTATTTTTCGATAACAAGTTATGATTAAAGCCCAGCTTCAGACTCTGGTCTTCCTCCAATGCCATACACCGCTATCCGTTGAAGCATTCCCGCCATATTCCCACTATTCCGACTCGTTTGAGACTCACATTCATCAGTGTTGCAACGGAACACAGAAATAGTTATTGATTCTCTAAATTGTAACACTAACGTACCGTGATACTCAGGAATTGTTTTATTCTACCATTCCTATCATTGTTCCTTTGGGTTTCTTGTCCTCCGCAATTGATGTGTATAAATCGGTGGCGTTTAAAGCAAACTTGTCATGACCAAACTTTCAAACCTTGTGCCTCTATGGTCATCATTATACCCATAACTACTACAGTACAGTCTTTACAAGTTGTAACAGAAGAGTTAAAATCCTTCATTCTTACTTTTTGATAGTAGGTTATTATGATTAACCTTTTTTATTGCCAGAGAAGTTTTTTGTGTTTTTTTGCACACATGTTTAACCCCATGCCACCCACCGGCCGTCAAATGACGGCTGGGCGGTGCGGCTCTTGTTCTGGTCGGGCGTCATATGACGTCCCCGGCCTCTAGGGGTCGCGCGCACACCTGCCGCGTCACTCGGGTACAGGTGCGCGTGCCCGGCGGCCACGATGTGATGATTTTTAGGTAACAGATTCTCTTTAATGAGACATGCAGGGTCTAATTGCAATACATTCCTTCCCGGCTCAGCAAGCCGGGGGCACTTGGGGGCTTACCGGCAGCCAGGGCCGCCATCAGGAATTTTGGGGCCCCTTACACAGCTTCAGGCATGGGCCCCCTGGAGCAGAGAACCAGGGGGGGTGCCGCCGCCTGAAATTGAGAAGCAGGGGGGCCGCCACAAATTGAGAGGCGGGGGGGGGGGGGGGGCCTTTACAAAAAAAAAGAAGAAAAAAAGAAAAATATATATATAAAAAAAGGGGGGTAGCAATCCGGGGCCCTGGGGACCTCTGGGCCCTTTAATAAAAAGAAACCTCTGGGCCCTTTAATAAAAAGAAACCTCTGGGCCCTTTAATAAAAAAATAAAAAATAAACATTTATAAAAAATACATAAAAAAAGGGGAGGTTGCCATCCGGGCCCCTGGGCCTTTTAATTAAAAAAAAAAAAAAAAAAAAACATTTATAAAAAATAAAAAAAAGGGGGGGGGGTTGCCACCTGGGCCCCTGGAGACCTCCGGGCCCCTTACAGGTGTACTGCCTGTACCCCCCCTGATGGCGGCCCTGCCGGCAGCACAGCTGCCCGAATGCTTTCACCCGACGGCCAGGTGTCTGCCTGTCAGGTTGCAGCAGTGTGCGAAACCCCTCGCTGTCAGGTCCGTGGACCTGTCAGCGAAAGGGTTAAAGCCCAGCTTCAGACTCTGGTCTTCCTCCAATGCCATTCACCCCTATCCATTGAAGCACCCCCACCATTTTCCCATTATTCCGACCCATTGAGACTCACATTCATCTGTGTTACAACAGAACATAGTTTTTATTGATTTTCTAAATCTTAACAGTAACGTACCGTAATACTCAGGAATTGCTTTATTGTACTATTACTATCATTGTTTCTCAGTCCCCCCCACTGAATTTACTTCCTTTTGAGGTGTATAAATCAGTGGCATTTAAAGCAAACCTGTCATGACCAAATCTTTAAACTTTCAAACAATGTCAGGGACCACAACATTTGTACGATAAAGAATTGAAAATTACAGTATACAGTTCTTAAAAAATTATATAAATGTAAACTAGTAGAACAGGGTCTAGAAAGGAGTCACAATAAGCAATAGGATGGACAGCAGTTAAACATAGACAGGTGGAGAGGCCTTAACTACCAGGTTTTAATGGGTGGAGGATACAGAATCAATTGGAGGGTCATTAATTAGCAATCTATTCATAATTCATTATAGACCATTGGGTACCCAACCGGTAGGGTTTGGACAAAGGATCCCCAAACGTCACAAATAAAAAAATTGACATGTAGTTCTTTGCTTAAGGAGGCCTTGGGGGGTTCTGGATAGATCTACTTATGCAGGATGGTTTTCCGTGCTGCAAGGGATATCATAGTAAGGAGTAGGGATGAGCTTCGAGTTCGAGTCAAACTCATGTTCGACTCGAACATTGCCTGTTCGTCAGTTCGCCAAGGCTTCCCCCTTGCGTCAGAGGGGGCGGGGTCACGTGGCGGGTGGCCCCGCCTCACCTATAAAAGAAATGTCACAGCTTCAGCAGCGTCATTCGCCAGGCTGTCTCCGATGCTACGCTCTGGATCCCGGACGATCTTCTCATCGCTGGACCGGAGAGGAGATCACCCGTCGCTGGATACCGACAACGTTGGAGCGGGGAGCTGGGACCGAGTGGATTACCACCGCTGGATTTTTATTTTATTTTTATTTTTAATAAAGGACTTTTTTCCACAGTGTGTGTGTGTTTTTTTACAACTATTTACACTTCCTTTGTGAAATGGTAGGGGTACAATGTACCCCATTACCAATTCACATAGGGGGGGCCAGGATCTGGGGGTCCCCTTTGTTAGGGGTCTTCCAGATTCTGATAAGCCCCCCGCCCGCAGACCCCCAAACCACCGGCCAGGGTTGTGGGGATGAGGCCCTTGTCCCCATTAACATGGGGACATCCTCCCCATGTTGAGGGCATGTGGCCTGGTACGGTTCAGGAGAGGGGGGGGCCGCACTCTGTCCCCCCCTCTTTTCTGCGGCCGGCAAGGTTACGTGCTCGGATAAGGGGTCTGGTGTGGATTTTTGGGGGAACTCCACGGCATTTTTTTTTAAATTTGGGGTGGAGTTCCCCTTAAAATCCACACCAGACCTGAAGGGTCTGGAATGGATATTTGGGGGGAGCCCCACATAATTTTTTTTTAAATTGACGGCGGGGTTCCCCTTAATATCCATACCAGACCTGAAGGGCCTGGTAATTGAATTTGGGGGGACCCCACGCATTTTTTTTTTTATGAATGAATTCTCTCTGAATTGCCGGGAGCCGACAATTCATTATAGCCGCGAGTCCTGTTTAAATTACTTTTTTTCTTTCATAAATTACACTTTGTGCAGAGACAGTTCTAAGTACGGGAAACATGCGCTATTTCACATGCTGACTTTACACCCCCCCCTAGGTATGAAATTTAAAGGAATATTTCACTTTTATTGTTTCACTTTAAGCATTATTAAATTCACTGCTCCCGAAAAAACGGCTGTTTTTAAAAAAAAAAAAATTGCATTGATACATGTCCCCTGGGGCAGGACCCAGGTCCCCAAACACTTTTTAGGACAATAACTTGCATATTAGCCTTTAAAATTAGCACTTTATATTTCAAACGTTCGAGTCCCATAGACTTTAACAGGGTTCTAAAGTTCACACGAACATTTGGTGTGTTCGCAGGTTCTGGTGCGAACCGAACAGGGGGGTGTTCAGCTCATCCCTAGTGAGGAGTTGCTTGCAGCCTTTTGAGATCCTAGTACCTGGGATATCAATTAGGCCAAAAAATGCCCATTCAGGGGTCAGAGGTAGGTGGTTTACTAAATGTGTGGTGGTATAATGCACCACTAAGTGACAAAAATATCTATCCTTGGGCACAATCAGAGTAAATCTGCCTCTGCATAAGGTAAGAGGGATGTTGAGAATGGTGGAGGAGCATAAGCATAATGTTGCAGTACAAATCCTTCTTTCTTATAACTGTTTTCCTAGCAGGCTACTGTGTTACCTACTCCATTATCAACTCTTCCCCCCGAATGTCAGCCACCCACCCCCCTACTTGAAACCCCTCTGGCGCCTTTATAAGAAAAATACATTTTAATACATTGCTCTTTTTTAGCAATCTTTGGTTCAGTCGGATGTGATCACGGGTCCTCTTCACCTTCTTCATCTGATGGAGGGCAGATCAAAAACTATAACATCTTATTAAATTACACAGATCAGTATGCACTGGTGCCCTCATCTTGCATTGCCATTACCATTTTGTTAAGTACTGCCAACCTACCAACAATCGTCTCTACTTGATTGTCAGTAAACCTCATACTCTTGCATGGGTCTTCAAAGCTAGGTCAGTCACCCTATGCGCACAGGCATACAAAGAGGAATATTGGAAAATATCTGGAGCTCAGAGCCACAGAAGGAAGATGGCATTAACATCAAAAGTCAAATGAGGTCCCACTTGCTCTCCGCAGTGCTGAATTTGCATTAGAAAAGTTAGCTTATTTGAGCCATTCTTTTCTAAAGTTATACGTAATAAAATTAAGTTGCGTTTATGAGAAAAACAAATTTTTCATAGGGGGTGGACTGTCAGTGAATATGGCATGAGAAAATAAATATTTGATTTGTTGAATAGGTAACCGAACTTGCTGTATATTTTAATTTGGACTATTCCTATACTGTCTACTAAGCAGTTCTTGTCACGGACAAGAGGGTTAACCCATTGGCAGGCGTTATGTTAATTTGATTTTGAGTTATTAATAAAGAGGCTGCTACGGCCAATGTTTACTCCAGACTGGTGTGGTCTCCGTTAATGTGTGGTAAGGTTAAAGGATGGAGTTAAGTGGTCAGGCAGGTATGTGTTAAAAGGTAGATCATGTGGTACACAATAGTCAAGGGTGACTACCAAACAGCTGAACTGAATAAGTGTTGTCACCCTAGGAAAGGACATGTCTGTGGATGCACCTTACTTGAGAGATCCTGGCCCAGGGCGGCGTAAATGTAAGCGGGCGTAGCGTATCATAGTTACGCTACGCCGCTGCAACTTAGAGAGGCAAGTGCTGTATTCACAAAGCACTTGCGTCCAAAGTTACGTCGGCGTAGCGTAAATGTGCCGGCGTAAGCGAGCCTAAATCAAATGAGGAACAGGGGGGCGTGTTTTATGTAAACTATTCATGACCCCACGTAAATGACGCTTTTTTCGAACGGCGCATGCGCGCGCATGCTCAGTATCACGTCGAATTTTCAAATTAAATTACGCCCGCTCAATGCCTAGTCGACGTGAACGTAACTTACGTCCAGCCCCATTCCCGGATGACTTACTCAAACGACGTAAAATACGACACTGTTCGGACGTTTCCGACGTCCATACCTAACATGACTTACCCCTGCTTTATGAGGGGTAACTTTACGCCGGCGTATGTCTTACGTAAATGACGTATCTTGATACGCCGGGCGCGCGTACGTTCGTGAATCGGCGTATCTAGCTAATTAGCATATTCAACTCGGAAATATACGTAAGCGCCACCTAGCGGCCAGCGTAAATATGCACCCTAAGTTACGACGGCGTAGGAGACTTACGCCGCTCGTATCTAGGCAACTGTGAGGCGTATCTGATTCTATGAATCAGGCGCCAAGTTGCGACGGGCCGCACTCAGAGTTACGACAGCGTATCTGGAGATACGCCGGCGTAACTCCTTTGAGAATCCAGGCCCATGTTTTTATTTTTGTAATTTATCACATATATATATATATAGTTTGTACTGTATAGCCAAAGCCTTTTTTTTTTAAACCCCTGACAGTTTATTTTTTATTTTTGCTGTCTATGAACAGTTGAAGGCATTTTCTTTTACTTTCTGTCCCAGAGACACAACACGTTAGGGGGAATCTCCGAGAGGGATTGGATGATTTTCCTATTTCCTTCACCTCCAGCTTGGCCTGTGTGAAGGTATTCACTCTCTTACAGTACAGAGGGAAACTGATACATACCCCACCCCACTTGGATCAAAGAATTTCATTTAGCATGGCTGCATTTCAATTGGAAAAGAAAACCTCAAACCTCCTTTTTACACCAAATCTCAATTCAAGCTAATTACATATGTGCTTTTCTCGGCCAAACAAGCAATTGCTAAAGCACGGAATAAAGAAACTGTATACTGTACTTTACGAAAGTTAAACAACACATGGACTCATTATTTTATCATTCAGAAACTTCCAAGCATACTCATGAATACCCACAAGAAATTCCTCAATGCGTGGCCCCAATGGATTCAATAAACTCATGCCTTACTAGATTGATAGTTATTCTTCTCTATAAACTTTAAAGCTTGAAACTTAACTCTCAAATGAAAGTTAGTTCCATTGGAACATTTTCTCCCTTCCCAAGCAAAATTGTTGGAATTTCATTGCTTTATTTTCTATTTTGTAATAATCATTTTTTTTTCATTTTTTGGCCTCACCCCTTTTGCTGCCATTCTGGCTTACCCCTGGACGATGTGTACCTGATCCTGAAGACTCCTGGTAAACTTATATCCCTTCTCCCAGAAGGCTGCAAGATCCGCCCAAGGAATAGTTAGAGGGCGGGTCATCGGAGTTGGTTGGCTGCACCCGGAAGAGGCAGGTAGCTGAAGATGACCAAGGAAAGGACAAGTAGCTGAAGATGACCAAGGAAAGGACAAGTAGCTGAAGATGACCAAGTTGACAGTATGGGACCCAGTATTTGACACCGAACAGTGGATTGCAGAGGGACAGTGTTAGATTTGTTTTGTGGGGGTGTGTTTTAAGGAGAAAGAAACACTAAAGAAAGTGGGAAAAAACATGGATGGGGATGGGGGGTGTTGAGTACTGCTTTAATGATGTGAGGTGTGCATGAGAAATTCGGATGCCTTCTTTTTATCACCCTTTGTCTCTATTCTCTTCCCTCTACCCCTTGTGTGCTCCCTCTCTTTTGGCTCATTCTTCATTGTCTTTTGCTGTTCTTGCCTGTTTTTTTATTTTCTGTAGCACTACCCTCGTAGGGGCCGCTGGTGATTTGGGCCAGTTTCCCCCACTCACAGCATGCACAGACAGGCACATGGCATTTTTGACACTCTTGCTTTGGCTCAAGAATCAGTCAAAGGTTTTTCATTTTTGGGTCTTATTTGGAACAGGAACTTGGATAGGTATACAGGCATGGGATAAAGGCATCCCAGTCTTGGTCCGTAGAGTTCAAAATTGAGTTGGCCCACCCAAAGCCATAGCTTCAACTCTTCTGGGAAGGCTGTCCACAAGGTTTAGGAGTGTGTCTATAGGAATGTTTGATCATTCTTCCAGAAGTACATTTGTGAGGTCAGGCACTGATGTAGACCAGAAGGCCTGTCTCTCGCAGTAACAGTCTCTGCTCAAATTCATCCCAAAAATGTTCTATCGGGTTGAGGTCAGGACTCTGCACAGGCCAGTCAAGTTCCTCTACCCCAAACTCGTTCATCCATGTCTTTATGGAACATGTTTTGTGCACTGGTGCGCAGTCATGTTAGAACAGGAAGGGGCCATCCCCAAACTGTTCCCACAAAGTTGGGAACATGAAATTGTCCAAATTGTCTTGGTATGCTGATGTCTTAAGAGTTCCCTGCACTGGATTTAAGGGGCCAAGCCCAACCCCTGAAAAACAACCCCACACCATAACCCCCCCTCTACCAAATGATTTGGACCAGTGCACAAAGCCAGGTCCATAAAGACATGGATGAGCAAGTTTGGGATGGAGGAACTCACTGACTCCTAACTTCGACCCGATAGAACACCTTTGGGATGAATTAGAACGGAGACTGCAAGCCAGACCGTCTCCTACACACCAGTACCTGACCTCACAAATGCTTCTGGAAGAATGGTCAAACATTCCCATAGACACACTCCTAAACCTTGTGGACAGGCTTCTCAGAAAAATGTAAGCTGTTAAAGCTGCAAAGGGTGGACCAACTCAAAATTGAACCCTACGGACTAAGACTGGGATGCCATTAAAGTTCATGTGCGTGTAAAGGCAGGTATTCTTTTTGAGAGTATAGTGTATGATCAATATGTGACTCTCTGTAACTATAAAAAATCTTTTCAATAAAAACTATTGAAAGTGAAATGTCTTGAACCACAAGAATAAAAAAATAAATCAAATCCAACAACATAATGCAGATGATTGTACCATATTGTCTGTCCCCAAAATAAACCACACTAAATGGCTGTAGCTGTTCTCACCTTCCCTTCCCCAATTATGACCCGGCCTGTTAGGTGACACATAATAATCACTTTGTTTGTGACTCATTTGCAGGCTCGCTGAGTAACGCAAGGACATTTTCAGCCGAAAGAGAAAATGGCAAAGCAGCAATTAGTTTATAACTAGCACGAGAGGGCAAGATGCTGTAAGTGGATAAAACCATATTTATCAGAACTTGGCTTTGCTGGGCAGCTATTGACTTGTCAAGTTAGGGTACTAAACACAAAAAAGGAAAATTGTTAAGTAGCTTAATACATTTATAATTAGCATGGGAGGTGCATGTGGGAATGGCAATACAGGAAAAGTGCTGGAAACAAAATTCCCCAGATTTTAGCCCTGCTAACCAGTAAAAGGACCTAATTAAAAAACTAATTACATTTCCTTTTACACTTTAAAGCTGAACTTCTGGCAAATGTGTACAAAGCTAAAACTGTCTCCCTGGGCAAAATAATTATATTTCTGTTCAGCCCGTGTTGTGATTTGCCCCTCATTCGGTATCACAAGCAACTGAGCTATTAACCTGGATGAATGTCAGCAATACCATTGTTCCCATTGATGAACTCCATTGAGTTTTATAGAGCTTTTCAAACCCTTATGAAAGGAGAATGCCTAAGTCTATGAAATGTTTTATCACACGTTCCCCGGTTGGAAAGTAATTAAAAATTGAACTCTACGATCATTGGTAGCTCTTATTATATTTTTTAGCAAGTGTAGACTGGTGACTTTACATTTCTCTTCTGCAGTTAAGCAATGAGGTTTGGTCACCAGCTTGAGCAATGAAGAAGCAGCATATTGATGAGGTTATCTCTCTGCTCTGTCCTTTTGTAGGCATGTTCAGAAAAGAAGACTGGGAGCAGTTGGCAAAGTAATCGATCCTGATTGAGGGTGCCCCTCCTTCTTGCTATGGTAATTCTGCCATTCGGAAGATGATCTTAAGAAAGAGAAGCCTGTTGCAATACATAGTATTAGGCGCAGGGCTGGCATGAATAGGTAGCAGGCAAACAGTACTTATAGGGATTAATTTAAGGGGAGTGTAGTTGGTCAGGTCAAGGGGTGGCCTGAGTTAGTTTTTCCCGGGGTAGGAGGGGCCTGGGGGTCCGGTTGTCAGTTGGTGGGCAGCGAGAGAAGAAGAAGCTCCCACCCTCCCACCCTAATATGTTGTTTTATTGTATAAATGTTGATTTGGGGGTTTGGGGTCAGTGGTTGGGGATCTTTGGAGGCATTAGAAATTTAGACCAATTTGGCATAAGTGGGGAACCATCATGGTATGGGATCCTCGGTTGATGCCAGTTAACTGAGGTTTAACTGGCATCAAGAGATGCGTATCAGCGTTGGAAGGCGCAGAGTGGTATTGTCCATGAGTCGTTGCGCTGCAACTGGGGACCTTGGGTGGCCACGCTGATACGAAGGACATTTGGTCAGTGCCTTCAATGATCCTCAACAGGGTAACAATGTATCTGTGAAGGGTTGTTTTTGTAATTAAAATATTATGATTAATATGTTAATAAAATGGCCGGAGTGGCCAATTTACTCCAAAATGGGTGTCGTCTGGTTATTTGTAGGTAAAGTGGGGAGTTTGGTATTATGGCAATAGGCAGTTTGCATCTGTCTTACCATAGTCAAGTTTCAGGTACTAATTTTAATTATGAAGCAAATCCCTGAATGCCATTTTATTCAGAGGTTTAGCTTTTCTCTCAGACTTTTATGAGTAGCTTCCCACATCAGTGTAGGATGTTCTAGGATTGTAAAGCAACACAAAAGGAGTTATTCTGTATGTTCCATACTTTATACTTTACTTCAATTCAACTATCAATTAGTGTTGCGCTAATTCTAAGCATTATTGCAAGAAGCAGAGGTTGGGGGCAGAAAGGGTGGGTGACGGCATTGCCCAATGTAAGCTTTGCACTGGGGCCTGTATGCCTGTAGCTATACTACTGTATGTAACAATGATTTTGTTTAAAATCAGCCTATATGGAAGTTACTCCCTAACTTCTTAAAGTTAAATCCATCTATCTCACATGTGTCAAACTGAAGGCCTGTGGGCTGAATCCCAGGAAATTTCTTATGACCCTCGCACCTCTCCTGCAGCTGCAGAACCCCCTCTCGGCTCAGCAGCCAGCAGCAGAGAGGAAGAGAAGACTCCTCTGCCAGATCCTGCACTTCTCCTGCAGCCATGAAGAACCTCGTCTCTGCCACCCGTCTCAGCAATCAACAGCAGAGAGGAGGCAACAACTCCTCTTAGAGATCCTGCAACTCTCTGTGATACTGCAGCACCCCCTCGTCTCTACATCCCCCTGGTCTTCAGCTGACTCCAGAGCTACTCTGGTCCTCCTCCAGATCCTGCACTTTCAGCCTCCCAGTTCTACACCCAATTTCTTCCCAGCAGCAGCACAGGGTAAGGGTTGCACACTGTGATGTAAGAGAGGGTGGGAGGCTCTTGACATCTGATGTAAGGGGGGTGGGGTGCTCTGGACATTTAGTCTTACAGATACGACCGGCTCTTTGAGGCCAGCCATAATGCTGATGTGGCCTGCAATGAGATTGACACCCCTGATATATCTCAGTCATACAGAATGCCATTCACTAACCCTTGTCTACATCAGTATATCAGATAGGCCCACAAAAATGTGCCCAGTTCAAAATGCTTGGTTTGTCATGGACAGAATCTCATTAGAACTTAGGTTTATCACTGTTCTACTAATGCTTTTCCAGTCTAAGAACATTGTTTTTGTCTCTCCAAATGAATGGAAGTAAAGCAGCTCTTCCCTTTTGGAAGGTCACCAACACTTTGGCCAACTATAACCCAAAGTTCTCCTTGCCTTGCTGAATTCTATCATCTCGGCACACTTGGCCTTTCTCTAACCTCAGTGGAACTCCTTTTTGCAACCTTTGAACCAATTATTTGTCAAGTTGCAACAGATGTTATTGGAAGAATTGGAAATCCTATTTTCTGCATGAAAGATAACTTTACAATTTGAGTGTTACACTTCCATTACAACTGGTAACAATGTCAGGCACACTCTCTCTCAAGCCAATAACTCTGAATGGAGTACCAGAAACCCTTCTCCCTCGTTTAGACTTATGGAGAATCGTACCAAAGAGAATATGCCCTTCTAACATATCTATCTTTGTAGATATTTATACAGTACCACCGATATTCACAATGCCTACATATTGTACATTCATCTACATCTATCCATTCAGAAATCCATATCTATCTATCTATCTATCTATCTATCTATCTATCTATCTAGTGACACATGCTGACTTCTTCTGCTAATACAACCATTGCTTTTTCTTGAAACTGAAATATGTAACACATAAGCAGCTGAAGTGAGGAGTTGTGAAAACGTGCAGTACATGTAGAAACCAGTTCCACTAACACTTACATAAAATGATTGTCACCTCTAGAAATGCTTCTGTCTTGACTGCCAGTAATATATGTAAGTGAACACAGCAACAGAGACTTAAAGTGAACCTGTCAGGAAAATCTCTGCGTCCATACTAACAATATTGCCAATATTCAGACACCTAGTAATACTTGTAGGTATCTTTCATTATCTTTCAGTCAAGGTTTATGAGCTCAAGGATCTCCTAGATGCTATGCATAGGCATTAACCAGTAGTCAACCTGGAGATAAGTCATGTACGCTTTAAAAATTTAAGCTCCACCCACTTCCATTTATTAGTCCACTAGGAGTGCCCGTACTGGCCACCAAGATTCTCACAATCAATTGTTAAATATTAGCGGTGGTATTTGTATAATGCTTTAAAATAACAAATGATAATTGAAATAGTTGTGCTTGATATTCCTCCAAGTAGTGCAGCTGGGAACAACAGACACCAGCCTTCCTGGTCATTCATGCCTCTCTCTTGTACAGAAGGTCAAAGACGCTTGCAGAGTGACTCTTGTCACTGGTTTTGGACTTCTTTAAGATTACCTTCTTTAGTAAAGGTACTCCTTTGATGTGATCACTTTAAAGCGGAGGTTCACCCGCACATGACCCTTTTTCCCCTTAGATGGATGCTCGTTTTGTCTAGGGGAATCGGCTAGTTGTTTTAAAATATGATCCGTACTTACCGTTTACGAGATGCATCTTCTCCGCCGCTTCCGGGTATGGGCTGCAGGACTGGGCGTTCCTATTTTGATTGACAGTCTTCCGAGAGGCTTCCGACGGTCGCATCCATCGCGTCACGATTTTCCGAAAGAAGCCGAACGTCGGTGCGCAGGCGCAGTATAGAGCCGCACCGACGTTCGGCTTCTTTCGGCTACTAGTGACGCGATGGATGCGACCGTCGGAAGACTGTCAATCAAGAAGGAACGCCCGCTCCCGAAGACCCATACCCGGAAGCGACGGAGAAGATGCATCTCGAAAACGGTAAGTACGGATCATATTTTAAAACAACTAGCCGATTCCCCTAGACAAAACGAGCAGGAATCTAAGGGGAAAAGATAAAAAAAATATATAATTGGGTGAACTCCCGCTTTAATAACATTTTGAATGTTGTCCAAGAAGATCCATAGTTGTCAGGAACCATAAACCAGACGGCAAAAATAACACAGTTCAGAAACATAGTCAAAAACAGAAGCCAGGGTATGGAAGCCAAAGTGGGTAATTAGACAGGGTCAGTAAACCAAAAGTCAGCGTAGTCAGGAGCAAAAATCAGGAACAGGAATCAAAGGGAAATCAGCCAGGCCAAGTCATACACAGAAACACAGGAAAGAATGCACTTAGAGATCATAGACCATGCAAGGGCAAGGAGGAAATGAGCTAAGCTGTTTAAATAGCAAAAAATGTTCGGCTATAGGCTGGACTAATGATGCAGGTTAATGGTAACCAGGTGAGTCATGGTGGTAACAATAAGTGGCTGGTAATTAACCGGCAGCTGAGCAGCTTCTGAGCACTGAAAGAAAAGAGCTGCTCATTAAGTAGCAGGAGCCAGCCTTGACAATGGTGCTATATGCTTTGATTTATGATGTTACTGGTCTTCAGCTGGTAGTTGGAAAAACATCTGCCTACTCCTTGCTATTTTCAGGAACGAATGCGATGGGAATAATCTTTGTGCCCTTTTTAAAGTGAATGGAGCCATGCTGCAACCACGTGGGTGTGGCGCTGTGCAGTGAGCTTTCAATGGTTAAGAGAGGTGTTGAGGAGGCAACATACTGCCTGTAAAATGTCTCCTAAAAGTGATTACTGTTCAGGGGGTTGGCAATGAAGGCTGCACATCTAAAAGAGTCTTAGTGATAGAAAATCTAATGTAGTCCTGGATATCTGTAAATTTTGACAGGAATTCTAATCATTCCACACCCTACAGTTTACAAAACTCTAATAAAACTTTTGGATGGACATACACTTTAAATCTGTTTCCTCCTTGGGTGGACAGTGGATCAGCTCCCAAATAGTTACCCCAAGCAAATCTAGAATAGTAGAGTGAAGTGAAGATGTGGTTTTGCCCACAGCAATAAGATAGTAGCACTGCTTTTATCACCTGCACTTAAAATATTAAAGCTGTCATATGATTGGCTGATGCAGAGAAAAGCTCCTTCAATATTTCTACTGCAAGCTGACCGCTGAATAGAAAATAATGAAGGCCTTTCGTTCATAAAGTGCTTGTGTAGCAAAGGTCGCCTATTTGTGGGTTAACAAGAAAAAACCCTGACGCGTTCTGCTCGCTTGTCCCTGAGAAATATAGCCTTGTAATTAATTTCCAGAGAAATGAGACCAGGCAAGCCTTTGCTATTAGCACAATTAGATTTCTTTAGGGAAACCAATTAGAATGTTGAATTATTTGCAGAATGCTGCTTTCTGGCCAAATACGTGAGATCGCACCAATTAGACATCCCTCTGTCAATCTGCTAACAAGACTCCACTTCAGATGCCCAGGAGTTTCAGATCTGCCGGTTATCACACTGTATCACACTGTTCCAGACCGAGGAACGTATTTAAATGGGAATTGCAGCTTATGCCATGTTGTTTTCAAACACTGCAGTGCCAAAACTTCAATTTTCTGATGCACAGGCTTTAAAAATGTATCTAAAGCCCAAACTTTTTTTTTTTTTCGTTTTGAAAGGCGTGAATAATTGCTCTGTTCTATTAGGAAGGACAAACAACCTAGGTTCTGATCTTTCAAAATAATGGAAAATGTTTATTGAATACATACAGGTAAACAACACATTTCAGGGATCTGCTTCCTATTTTTCAGGGCTAGTATTAACATATTAATCGCATGAAGAGTTAAATCAGTGGGTGAAGTAATCGTTACAATAAACAAACAATTATTCTGAAAGGTGGTTATGGATTCCCTCTATGTATTGCATATATGTATTAATTTGTCTATACCTATAATTAAGACTCTGATAAGCACAATGATATAAGGTTATCTATGAAAGTAAACACACTGCTTAATAAAACAACATCTGTCATTTATTTCCCAATAAAATAGGAATATTCTAACATCAAACATTACCGGAAAGTATAACAGCAGAACATCAAAAATACTTATCACAATCCTCTAGACTCAGTCTCATCAGCTGGGCTCATGATGGCAAGAGCTAGAATGCATTAAAAGATAAAAAAAACTGCTGCCCTTACAACCCCTTTAACTTCTCTGGGCCAGATTCAGAAAGACTTACGACGGGCGTATCAGTAGATACGCCGTCATAAGTCGGAATCCGCGCCGTCGCAACTTTAAGCGTATGCTCAAACTGAGATACGCTTAAATGTTGCTAAGATACGACCGGCGTAAGTCTCCTACGCCGTCGTATCTTAACTGCATATTTACGCTGGCCGCTAGGGGCGTGTACGCTGATTTACGCCTAGAATATGTAAATCAGCTAGATACGCCTATTCACGAATGTACGCCCGGCTGTCGCAGTATAGATACGCCGTTTACATAAGGCTTTTTCCGGCGTAAAGTTACCCCTGCTATATGAGGCGCAGCCAATGTTAAGTATTGACGTCGGGACCGCGACGTATTTTACGTAGATTACGTAAAACGTGTTTCCAGCCTCTTTCAATACGCATTGTGTGATGGGGTATATAATGTACCATTAAGTGGGAAGTGCCTGTGATACTCAGAAATCCACATCGCTTAGAACAACAGTATCTGTACTGCATATCTGTGCCTCCATGCCTGGAGAGGAACCATTTGCCGTTTGATTGTAAAGACTGTTACTACTACCGCCTCTCGGTAATAAACGTTACCTTGTTCAAAGAACATTACGTGTGTCTCCCTCTGTGAATCTTCGCACCCCATCCCCGCTTACAAGCAGCGTCAGCCAATGGCTGCGCTGCTCTCAATCCATCCGCTCTAGCCAATCAGCGGCCAGGCTGAGCGGCGAAGAGGATCTCGGGACCGCGCGGGACTTTCGGCGGGTCAGGTAAGTAAAACGGGGGCTCAGGGGGGGGGGGGGCGTCAACATCAGATGTTTTTTCACCTTAATGCATAGATTGCATTAAGGTGACATTTTTTTTTTAATTTACAACTCCTTTAATTTCTTGGTAAACCTTCACAAGGAAGACCAAGAGATGCTGCTTTGCTTAAGCTGCCCACTAACCAACATGCAGGATAAACTATTTTTTTTTCATTTACTGTGAGGATATAACAGTGTTTACGAATGTGCTTATGTGGGTTTCCTCTGGGTCCTCGGGTTTCCTCCCACACTCCAAAGACATGCTGGTAGGTTAATTGGCTCCTAAATTGGCCCTAATATGTGTGTGCATGTGAGATAGAGACCTTAGATCGTAAGCTCCCTGAAGGCAGGGACTGCGTAAATTGTCTGCACTATATAAGCGCTTGGAATAAATAGATAAAGATAAAAAGTGGATTCAGCAGCATTTTCAGAATAAAAGCAAACTGCGGCACTTCCAGGTCCGTAGCCTATAGTATCTTGTAATATGAATGCATTAGGGGCAATAATAGTAATCTAGTTTGAAGATTGTTACAGCAATGTTTAACATGCGCTTTGTATACTGTGTGTGTGAGGCTAGAATGCATATACTTGTCAATGATCCGGAGCACAGTAATAATGAAGCTGAATTTTTCATATAGCATACAATTTTTATGCGGGCTGGTGCACAGAATTTTCCAGTCGGTTTCCCTGCTCAGTCGAGCTTACGGCATAACTTTGGCGTTTAGAACACAAGGATGGGGGGGGGGGGTAAAGGACCAAAGACATAACGATGTGGAATTGGAAGACGGAGCTCCAGAAGCCTACTTGCTTTAGATAAAGCATATTTATTTAAAGCGGTAGTTCACCCACAATCCCATGATTTTACCATCGAGACAGGCATTGTAGCGCGAGCTACAGTATGCCTGTCCCGATTTTTTTAACCCCGTACTCACCTTGTAGTCGTCCATCGTAGATTCCGGCTCCCGCGGGGAATGGGCGTGCCTATGGAGAGGGAGGATGATTGACGGCCGGCCCTGGCACGTCACTCTCCCCGAAGACAGCCGGAGTAGGTCTCGGCTCTTCACGGCGCCTGCGCACAGGCTATGCGCACGCGTCGTGAAGACCAAGCCTATTTCGGCTATTTCCGGAGAAGCGTGACGCGCCAGAGCGGCCGTCAATCATCCTCCGTCTCCAGAGGCACGCCCATTCCCCGGTATCTTCGATGGACGACTACAAGGTGAGTATGGGGGGAAAAAATTCGGGACAGGCATACTGTAGCTCGCGCTACAATGCCTGATTTTAAGGTAAAAAAAAAAAAAAAAAATTTTCCCGTCCATAGGGTGAACCCCCGCTTTAAGGCAGACAGAGACTGGGCTGATAACATTTCCATCTCTGACATATACAGTACATAGGGAAGAGCTCATCTGCCTGGGTTTGCTTTGCAAACAGTCATGCAAATCTTTCATGTAGCCCACAAACTTTGAATTGAATCCCATTGAAGTCTATAGGGAAGCAAATCTTGGGCCAGATCCACATAGAAATAGATCGGCGCAGCGTATCAGAGATACGCTACGCCGCCGTACCTTACCTGGCGTTCTTTCGAATCCTCAAAGATTTCGCGCCGTAAGTTACGGCGGCGTAGTGTATTTCTGGCGGCGAAATTCAAACCGGCGATTAGGGCGCGTGTTTCATTTAAATGAAGCGCGTCCCCGTGCCGAATGAACTGCGCATGCTCCGTTTCGAAATTTCCCGCCGTGCATTGCGCGAAATGACGTCATTTTTTAAACTTAGACGTGACTTACGTCCATCCCGATTCATGGACGACTTACGCCAAAAAAATAAAAAATTCAAATTTTGACGCGGGAACGACGGCCATACTTAACATGGCAGATCTAACTATACGCCGCAAAAAAGCAGCTTTAACTATACGCCGGAAAAAGCCGACTACAGACGCCGTAAAAAAATGCGCCGGGCACTGGTACGTTCGTGGATCGTCGGAAATAGCTAATTTGCATACCCGACGCGGAAAACGACATGAACGCCACCCAGCAGACGCCGAAGTATTGCATCTTAGATCCGAAGGCGTACAAGGACCTACACCTGTCGGATCTAACCCAGATGCCGTCATATCTTGGTTTGAGGATTCAAACTAAAGATACGACGCGGGTAATTTGAAAGTACGCCGGCGTATCAGTAAATACGCCGGCGTACTCTGTCTGTGGATCTGCCCCCTTGTTATTACATAGTTACATAGTAGGTGAGAGTTAAAATAGACACAAGTCCATCAAGTCCAACCTATGTGTGTTATTTGTCAGTATTACATTGTATATCCCTGTATGTTGTGGTCATTCAGGTGCTTATCTAATAGTTTTTTTAAACTATCGATGCCCCCCCCTGAGACCACCGCCTGTGGAAGGGAATTCCACATCCTTGTCGCTCTTACAGTAAAGAACCCTCTCCGCAGTTTAAGGTTAAACCTCTTTTCCTCTAATTTCAATGAGTGCCCACGTGTCTTGTTAAACTCCCTTCCACAAAAAAAGTTTTCTCCCTATTGTGGGGTCACCAGTACGGTATTTGAAAATTGAACTCATGTCCCCTTTCAACCGTCTCTTCTCCAGAGAGAATAAGTTCAGTGCTCGCAACCTTTCCTCATTACCAATATCCTCCAGACCCTTTATTAGCTTTGTTGCTCTTCTTTGTACTCGCTCCATTTCCAGTACATCCTTCCTGAGGACTGTTGCCCAGAACTGGACAGCATACTCCAGGTGTGGCTGGACCAGAGTCTTGTAGAGCGGGAGACTTATCTTTTATCACATTCAATTAAAATCTCACCATTTGTAGAGATTATAAGAACTATTATTATCAAACAAAATAAATGGGAAGCTGGGCACTGCCATGAGAGGTATGTACCAATATCAAAATTTAGACAATAAAAAAAATCTCTTCCTCCACATATTTGTCTCCCTAACATCTACTTAACTAAAAAAAAAAAAAAAAACACCCGTGGTATGTCTGTGCATGGGCAAGGGGTAATGCAATGCAGATGGGGAATGAAGTTGTGTGGTCACAGGAGACAGCTGCCCGATTGGACACAGGTTCCCCACGTGACTCCAGTGGCCATCTTTGGTCAGGCTGAGTCCATTTAAGACTCTAGCTCCCAGGTTTGGTGCGCTTTATGCAAGTGACTAGTGAAGAGACAGGTTTTCTGTCTGGTAAGGACAGTGTTTGAAGATAAAGAAAGGTTCCGGAGGAGTAGGGACAGTGCAGGGACTACCTTCTTCAGAAAGCCTTCCCTTTTGCGTGTGCACTGGCCTAGCATTCCGCTCCTCTAGCTGTCTACAGACCGCTGTTACAATTCGTAAGTGGCTCTGGATCAGCGTGCCTACCCACCGGACCTAGTTGAGTTGTGTTGGACCTTTCTACAATTTATTGTTTTTGCTTAACTTTGACTCTGGGGCCCAGATTCACGTAGGAGATACGACGGCGTATCTCCAGATACGCCGTCGTATCTCTGAGTGTGAGGCGTCGTATCTTGGTGCCTGATTCCAAGAATCAGATACGCCAGAATTTGTATAAGATACGACCAGCGTAAGTCTCCTACGCCGTCGTATCTTAATTGCATATTTACGCTGGCCACCAGGGGCGTGTACGCTGATTTACGCCTAGAAATATGTAAATCAGCTAGATACGTCAATTCACGAACGTACGCCCGTCCGTCGCATTACAGATACGCCGTTTACATTAGGCTTTTCCCGGCGTAAAGTTACCCCTGCTATATGAGGCGTAGATGAGGCGTACCAATGTTAAGTATGGACGTCGGAACAGCGTCAAATTTTTCACGTTTTACATCGTTTGCGAATAGGGCTGGGCGTCATTTACGTTCACGTCGAAAGCATTGGCTTCTTGCGGGTTAATTTGGAGCATGTGCACTGGGATACTTTCACGGACGGCGAATGCGCCGTTCGTAAAAAGCGTCATTTACGTGGGATCACATTAAATTTACATAACACACGCCCACATCTTCCACATTTGAATTAGGCGGGCTTACGCCGGCCTATTTGCACTACGCCGCCGCAACTTTGGTTTGAGAATACTGCACTTGCCTGTCAAAGTTGCGGAAGCGTAACGTAAATAGGATACGCTACGCCCGCACAAAGATGCGCTCTCCTACGTGAATCTGGGCCTGTGTGTTTACTGCCCACCACACCACCCTGCAACTTGTTCACATGTACCGGATCTCAAGTA
Organism: Rana temporaria; assembly: GCF_905171775.1. Classification (NCBI taxonomy): domain Eukaryota; kingdom Metazoa; phylum Chordata; class Amphibia; order Anura; family Ranidae; genus Rana; species Rana temporaria. The sequence continues at coordinate 22,425,815 of NC_053499.1, read as the reverse complement.
AAGATGGTGATGCTGGAGAAGAAGGGTGAAGCGAGAATTGTTGCTTTTAGGTAAGACAACGATGGACTCCATGGTCTAGTAAGTATGTATTTTTTGTATTGTAAGACATGGACAAGTATTAGGGACATTTATTTTTGGGGGGTTAAGCAGAGTGAGGTTCCTCTTTAAAAAAAAAAATACACTATGGTGATCCACAGTTGACCAATGTTGTAGAATCCCTATTGGAACCCATGCCACTAAAATATGTATTTCTCAAGGTACAGTGAGACCAGATAGCTATTATGCATTGGCTTAATACGGTACATGCAATTAATAATGAGGAATTCTGGCCTTTTGGTTTTGCAGAAGTGTCATAACCTTGTGTTCCACACCATGTGCAAGCTGAGCCTACGCTGGCAGCTTCCTACCCCCAGAGAGCGTGAGATCAGCATGGGGAACGCATGCTGAGCAGCAAAGACGGACACACAGCAGCTCCCTGCTGGGGAAATGTCTCAGGCACAATTCTCGCTTTTCCCGTCTGCAGCGGCAGAAACAGCAGTTTGATGAGTCAATTCGCAAGCTGGCCTCACTGGCAAGGAGAATCGAATGAGAGGGGGGCGCTGGGCCAGCGTGACGAGAATGCAAAGCCTGGTTAGTGAGGGGGTTACCAGGTAGAGGGAATAGAGCTTACGCAAATGTGATTTATTTATTTTTTCTGGCTCAGCTGAGTAGTTAATATTGGGACCCATTCTATTCGTTTTTTTAACACGTCTCCAGTTAACAGGTAATGTCAATTCGAGAATGGACGGTGCTTTCCAGGAAATATGCCAACTATGATTAAAGTATTTGTAAACCCAATTACTAAAATCAAATTTTTAGGTAGATTCACGAAACTATGCCTAACTTTGCGGTGGCGTAGCTTAAGGAATTTAAGCTACGCCGCCGTAAGTTAGCGAGGCAAGTACATGATTCACAATGTACTCGCCCGCTAAATTACGACGGCGTAGCCTAAATCGGCGGGCGTAAGGGCGCCTAATTCAAATGTGTTGGAGGGGGGCGTGTTTTATGTTAATGAGGCTTGACCTCACGTTTTTGACGTTTTTTTTTACTGCGCATGCACCGGGCGCCTACATTTCCTAGTGTGCATTGCGGCTACGTCTACGCTACCAATCTCGCGGCGGGAACGGCGGCCATACTTTAACATTGTTATTCCATCTAATAGATGGAATAACTTTAGGCCTGATAATGCCTTACGGAAACGGCATAAATCTACTGCGGCGGCCTGGCGTACGTTCGTGAATCGGCGTATCAACTCTTTTACATATTCTACGCCGACCGCAATGGAAGCGCCACCTAGCGGCCATCCGAAAAATTGCAACCTAAGATAGGACGGCGCAAGCCGTCTTATCTTAGATATGTTTAAGCGTATCTCTGTTTGAGCATACGCTTAAACATAAGTCGGCGTAGATTCTGAGTTAGGTCGGCTTATCTACTGATAAGCCGGCCTAACTCTTACTGAATCTACCTATACATCTTTATAATGTTGATGTATGTTTGAACTTCATTTTTAATCTTTTCTGACACCTGGTGATCCTACCATGGAGGTCCTTGTTCAGGCACTTCCTGTTATAGGGTGACAGCACTCTCTCCCTGTCTCTGGAGTTGTCACCCCCCACCACACGGGCTTCCAACAGACACTACAATTGGACTTTTCAGCATACATTACTTAGTCACAGTACATTGTTGTCACCATCAGGAAACCCACCACAATCCTCATTGCCTGTTTTATCCCTTAAATGCCACACAACCACGTGCATTGCTCGGTGGTTGCATGGTGTCCCCATTCACTTGAATGGGTAGTGCTGCCAAATGCGACAGGGGGTTTAATTCCTGTTGTAGCTGCCAAGAAAAGCATCAGTTTGGCGGCATGTGTACACACCTGTCTGCAGCCTTTACAGCTGAAGGGGGAGCGGTTGGAGGGATGGTAAAAACACAGCTCAGTTAAGGTTGATATATACTTTAACCACTTCTGTCCCAGACCATTTGGCTGCCCAAAGACCAGAGCAGAGTAGTTGCCCTGTCTGACTATAGTGCTTTTGAGTCATAGGATGGAACAAGCATACAGAATATGAATTTAGAGTAAGGTTCCCCCTTAATATTCATACCAGACCCAAAGGGCCTGGTAATGGACTAAGGGGGGAACCCATGCTGTTTTTTTTCAATGACTTTTATCTGTATTGCCGGAACCCGACAATTCATTATAGCCGTGAGTAGTTTTAAATAACTTTTTTTCCTTTAGAAATGTAATTTTGTGCAGGGACTTTTCTAAGCACGGGAAACATGCGCCACTTTACATGCTTACTATACACACCCCCCAGGTATGAAATTTAAAGGAATATTTCACTTTTACTTTAAGCATTATTAAAATCACTGCTCCCGAAAAAACTGCAGTTTTTAAAACTTTTTTTGCATTGATACATGTCCCCTGGGGCAGGACCCGGGTCCCCAGACCCTTTTTATGACAATAACTTGCATATTAGCCTTTAAAATTAGCACTTTTGATTTTTCATGTTCGTGTCCCATAGACTTTAACAGTGTTTGCGTGTTAGAATTTTTTTTTTTGCTGCGCTGCTCTCAATCCATCCGCTCTAGCCAATCAGGGGCCAGGCTGAGCGGCGAAGAGGATCTTGGGACCGCACGGGACTTCCGACGGGTCAGGTAAGTAAAACGGGGGCTCGGAGGGGGGCCGGCAACATCAGATGTTTTTTCACCTTAATGCATAGATTGCATTAAGGTGAAAAGAATTATTAATTTACAACTCCTTTAAATACAAAACTGATACTTCCTTTTGCTGCACAGCTGACTCAGAAGCTGGTTTCCTTATATGTTGCGGAAACTCAGTAGCAAAATCTTTTTACCAGGATTTCTATCTCTGCCGACCCGATGTAGACAAAGGGAAGTGATGGTATTGCACTTCTTCAATAGACTTTTCATGATGTAGAGGAACTTGGGAATACAGTTGTGAGAGGCTGACACCTTCATGCTGACCTTCTTGAAAGGGTGAGATGCAGTCTGGGGCTCTCCGAACGGTAGGCTGAGTCTGCATTCTATTGGTGATTATTCTTCCTACATGGAGTTTGCATGTTTTCCCTGGGCCCATATTAGTGCCTATAATAAATAAATAAACATTCTCTGTGAATCAGTTTGTTACCGACCTCCATGTCTTCATCTGGGCTCTGGCACCTGACTCTATTCAAAGGTATAGGGTGCTGGAAATAGCAAAGACTGGGTGTTGTGGATTCTTCCCATTGGCTGTTCAGGGGCAGGCTCCCTTTAAACTCCAGATAATTGGAGCAGTATAATAATGTCATTACAGGGGGGACAAGACCAGTTAACAAAGAGTATAGGCCGCAATGCTTACCCCGACTTGTTCATTCACCGACTTGTTCATTCCCCGACTTAGTTGGGGTAGGCGGTACACTTTGGTGGGGGTTGGTCAGCCATGCCCTGTGACCTTTGATCTCTGTGAACCCGCCTTCTGACCTTTGACCTCGGGGGGAGGTCCCTGTTCCAATTCCTGAGTCCTAGCCATATTCCTCAATGGGAAACTCTAACCCTCACCCTCATCCTCACCCTAACCCCTAACCCAAAACACACCAGTGTTTTTTTCAGCCCCCTTTTAACTTACCTGAGCCCTCTTTCTGTCCAGCGTTGTCCTCAAGTGTCTCGGCTGTCCGGGACTCTCCCTATTGATTGTCTGAGACACAACAGTGGCACCATTGGCTCCCGCTGCTGTCAATCAAAGTCAGTTAGCCAATCAGGAGATAGAGGGGGAGGAGACAAACCACAGCTCCATGTCTGAATGGACACATGTAGCTGCAGCTCGGCTTACGTGCCCCCATAGCAAGCCGCAAGCCGAATTCAGAACTGCGTTCCTGCTCTGAAAAAAGTGCAGGAACTCCGTTCCCACGCGTTCCCGCAGGACTAGAGCCCTGCGATGGTGGAACCAGCTCGATAAGACACATGGTGATAGATAAAGCAGCCTGAGAGATAATGAAAGTAGACAGTACCTATATATATATAAAAAAAGGAAAGAACTAAAAACAACAGGGATTAGGTTTGATCTTCCTCTGTAGCACGGCGTCAGATGAGAAATATTACAACACAGTCTTTTCTTGACTAATGTGTACTCATCCCAGCCAATTGTGTTTTCCAGTCCATGCCCAGCGTCTGCCGTACTGCACACACCAATCCACAGGGGACTATTTACTGGAGGTTGTGAGAATTTAAAGTTTGTCTGACTCTTGATAAACTTCTAATTTCCCAGCTGACAGACAATTCGGCAGAATAAGCAGTTTGCTTTCTTCTTCTTTTATTTATTTTTAATCCAAAATTCCTAGTAAAGGCAAGAAAAATATTTTTTACATTAAAGCCGATATCAAAGGCGCACTACCCTTAAAACTCAAATCCAAGCAGATATTAAAACACAGATTCATGCAGCAATGCAGTAGTGTTGCACTATAAAGGCCCTACACACGATCGGATATTCCGACAACAATTGTGTGACGGACATGTTTTGTCGGATAATCCGACCGTTTGTATGCTCCATCGGACAGTTGTTGTTGGAATTTCCGACAACAAATGGATGGTCATGCTCTCAAATTGTCCCACAACAAATGTGTTCAGTTGGATTAGCCGATCGTGTGTACACAAATCCACAGTACAAACACGCATGCTCTGAACCAATGCTAACCATCAGACAAAATTAGCAGAAATTACCCAAAGGGTGGCGCTAAAGAGCTGAAAAAACAGTTAGTTTCGTATTTGTTGGCTGACAAAGTTTTGCCGTCTGTATGCAGAACAAGTTCACGGCCAACGCCCTTTGGACAAAATTCCATGGCTTTGTCCGATGGAAATCCGATCGTGTGTACAAGGCTTTAGGCCAGGGGTCTCCAAACTGCAGCCCGTGGGCCAGATGTGGCCCTTTGCTTGCCGTTATCCGGCTCTTGGGGCACTATTCCTTCCACTGACACCAGCAATGGGGCACTATATCGTCCACCGATACCAATGATGGGATACTATTCCTCCTACTAATAGGGGGAAAATTCCTCCTCCTATTGCCCACCAACCCTGAGGCCAAATTTGTTCTCACTGATGCCGGGCCCGTGACAATTTTCTCCCCCTGCTGGCCACAATCCGGCCCTCCTAAAGTCTGAAGGGCAATAAAGTGGCCCTTTATTTGAAAAGTTTGTAGACCCCTGCTTTAGGCTCTTGCAATCCCTTGTACAGCTGCACTCAGACTGAGAGCATGTGGGGCAGGGCAGGCAGTCACTCAGGAATTCAGAATGCTAATCAATTCATAAAGAACATGATGAAAGGAGGAGAGAGCTGTGTGATCAGGGGGGTGACTTTGTCAGTCCTCATCCTACCCTGACCACGGCAGCGTTAATCTGCAAAACGTGGCTTTTATGGAGTTGAGTTTAGGAGCTTTGGTAAAAAAATGCCTAAAGCTCCTAAACTCAAGTTTAGGAGCTGCCAGTGTACATGAAGCCTAAATCTGGTCCGGTCATGTGACCTTGCAGCTCCAGCATGCCTGTGTCAATGAGCAGCTGTTGCAGGGGAGAAGAGGGAGCACCAACAACACCTGGGCAATGGAAGCCTATGGGTGATTTCAAAAGCACAGCTGTTAATGAGTGCTCCCTTACACAAAATACATGGCTCTTTCTTATAGTAGTTAGGCAGGATAGGTAGGAGGGGTAGTTATAGCTAGGGTTTTCTACCACTTTAACTGTAAGTGGTGTCAGATACCTGGCTGTGCTGTGTGGCAGAGCTGTGTAAATCTTGAATGGAGGGATGGAAATACCAATAAAGTAGCAGGTAAAAGGGGGTAGGGTTGTGTGGTGCCTGCACAGAATCACTTTCCAAGAATTGGGGTACCTTTGCTTCTGTGCCATTTTCATTAATGCCCTGGGACAAGGCTAAGGCTTCCATGGGGGAATACTCCATCTTAAGGCAGGCCTCAACTGTTAGGCTGCGTACACACGACCGGTCCAAACCAATGAAAACGGACTGAAGTTCAGTTTCATCAGGCCTAACCGACCGTGTGTACAGCCCATCGGACTTTTGTCCTTCAGACCAAAGTTTTAGAACTTGCTTTAAAATCGAACCGATGGACGGCTGACCGATAGGTCAAAACCGATGGTTAGTACACAAAAGCATCGGTTCAAAACCCCCGCATGCTCAGAATCAAGTCGACGCATGCTTGGAAGCATTGAACTTCGTTTTTTTCAGCACGTCGTGTGTTTTACCTCAACGCGTTCTGACCCGATTGGTTTTGAAAACGATGGTGTGTACGCACATCAGACCATCAGTCTGCTTCAGCGGTGAACCGATGAAAACGGTCCGTCGGACCATTCTCATCGGATGGATCGACCGTGTGTACGCAGCCTCAGAGATAAACATACCCCATGTACACATAACTGTTCTACGTTTACTCTCGAGTCCCCATGGTAATGTACACCTTCTCTGTAACCTGTGTAGCACTACCCCCGTAGGAGCTGTTGGTTTAGATTTGGGCCTGCCATTACCATACTGTTCCATGCACTCGTCTCAGGGATTCTCCTTGAAGAGTTGTCCACAAAAATGTCTGCACCAAACACAAAGTCTCTTTCAAGGTATTGTTTACTACCAAACTTGGACTCTGTGGCCCAGATTCTCATACATTCGCGCTGCTCCTGGGCAGCGTAATATATGAGCTCTACGTTACACCGCCGCAGGTCTACAGGTTTACATCCTGATTCTCAGAACACTTACCTGTAAACTTGCGGCGGTGTAGCGTTAGATTGCTCGGCGCAAGCCCGCCCAATTCAAATGGGGCGGGCACCATTTAAATTAGGCGCGCTCCCGCGCCGAGCGTACTGCGCATGCTCCGTCGGGTAAATTACCCGACGTGCATTGCGCTAAATGACGTCGCCCCGACGTCATTTGCCTAGATGTATACGTAAATGGCGTCCAGCGCCATTCACGGACGTCTTACGCAAACGACGTAATTTTTATTGAATTCGACGCGGGAACGACGGCCATAGTTAACATTGGTTGCGCCTGCTAATTAGCAGGGGCAACCTTACGCGTCGGGTACGCTACGCAAACGACGTTTATTCGCTGCGTCGACCTCGCGTATGTTCGGGAATCGCCGTACTTACCTCATTTGCATAGACGACGGGGAAAAGCGACGATGCGACACCTAGCGGCGGGAAAAAAAATTACTTTTAAGATCTGACAGCGTAACAGCCTTACGCTTGTCAGATCTAATGGGTACCTATGCGCAACTGATTCTGAGAATCAGTCGCATAGATACCCGGGGCCAGATGAGGTGTTACGACGGCGCTAATGGTGTTGCGCCGTCGTAACGCCTTTGAGAATCTGGCCCTGTGTGTTCATTGCCGCACAACTCTGCACCTAACCCACATTCTCATCAATAGTGTTGTCCTGATACCGATACAAGTATTGGTAGCGGGACCGATACCGAGCATTTGTGCGAGTACTTGTGCAAATGCTCCACATACCTGGGATCGGTGGGCGGAGTCAGCGACTGGAGGACGGAGAGGGGCGGAGAGTGGAATCGAGTCCTCAGGTGGGTAAGGGGGTGCAGCCGCATCATTAGCCATCTGCGACCGGAGACGTCACATTTGTTAAATGAAGTGACACTCCGTGTTGCGGTTTCCTGCCGGCGGATATGGACCCATTCATCAGTGCGTGCCACTTATCAGTCAGTGCCACCTATCAGTAATGTGTAATCAGTGCCACCTATCAGTGCTCATCAGTGCTGCATATCAGTGCCACCTAATCCTATCCGTGCCCAACAGTGCTGCATATTAGGGCCTCCTCATCAGTGCCACCTATCAGTACTCATCACTCAGTGCCACCCATCAGTCAGTGCCACCCATCAGTAATGCTAAATCAGTGCCATCTATCAGTGCTCATCATCAGTGCTGCATCTCAGTGCCACCTACTCATATCTGTGCCCAACAGTTTTATTCCTTTATAACGTCTTGAGTTAGAGTTCTTCATAAATTATCAAGAAGATATCATTAGTCTGTATTGTAGTTTGAAAACTGTCACATGACATTTAAAAAAGTATCGGTAATCGGCATCGGCGAGTGCATGAAAAAAAGTTCCGGTACTTGTACTCAGTCCTAAAAAAGTGGTATCGGGACAACCCTACTCATCAACCCTGTTTAAGGGAGTTTTAACCACTGGTTCCAAAAGAAGAATGGTGTACTGGGGTGCAGGTAAATGTACACAAACAAAATTCATCAAAATTCTAAAGACAAAAGCAACATTTTTGCATGGATTTTATTTCTGAAAATGTAATTGAAGGTAAGACATCACCTTGACTTTCAGGTGACAGGGCCACTTTAACCAGCCAAACACCCATCCTTGCTCGGCAGCTTCAGACTGCTTAATTATTCCCATCTTACAAACCAGAAGCCAAAGTTCTTCTGCTAATTGGAAATCTGTCCGCAAACCCCTTTCAAACACAGTTTCCATTCACTGCTCTCCAGCGGCTGTTTTGTGCAGCTCAGTTCTTGAGACGCATTCCTGGATGTTGCCCCGCTGGGAGGACAAAACTTGGACTTTGGTGGCCGACGTTGGCCTTCTGAAAACCCGGTTTCCATGGCGCCTTTTTTCTATTTTCACCGTCAGAAGATCCTGACCTTGAAACCTGCCATGAATCATTCACCCCAAGCTGCCCGCAAAGCAAAAAACACTTTTTACTTCCACTGCTGCGAAGATTATTGATGCTTCACCGGCAATCTAATCTCTACTCTTCAACTAAATGCAGTTTCCTATACTATAAACTTTCGGCCTCTTTATTTTTGATTATTTTTTTCTTCTCTGGGCAGTAGATGCCTTGAACAAGTACACGACCCCATGGGAGCAAGTAACAAGAGTTGATCAAATTGTACCGGCAAAAAAAAAAATTAGCAGACAGTAGCGGGTTGAATGTGAAGTGCGGGCAGCGAGTACATGGAATGTCACAGCTTGCATTTTTTTTCCTTTTGTACAAGACTTTCTGCTTTCGTATACAATTCCCCAATGCAATGTTACATGACAAAGCGAGCGGGATGCAGAAAAAGTGATGGCAGCTGCGTGAGCAAACTGAGTTTTACAAACGGGTGAAGAATTTTAAACACATCATTTCCAAGCTGCTTCTCCTTGCTCAGTTAATCAATTCTGTCTCTTAAGGGTTTCAGCATTGGTAACTTCTCCTAGTGTGAATTTAAAGGAGTTGTTTTTCCAGCGTGGTAATACTTAGACCACCACATTCACAATTTTTGCATTTTTTTTTTTTAAAGCTGACCATAGACATTATTATTCTCCCACACTAGTGGCACACACATGGTGTTGGCGGTGATTCCGTCTTCTGCCACTTGGGTGTGGGTGGCGCACCATGAGAATCCCATCCTTCTTTGTCTCTTTTATCGGTGGAAACGACAAACTTCTATTCCCACCAAGGACCTTGACATAATACTACGGGCTACTATGCCAATACTTCCGCACATTATTTATGGATTCATTTGGACATGGATGCCCGGTCCGCCCTCCCCCCTCTTTGTGAGGTTCACCTGGGTTCTGCCGCCTCAGCCCCCAGGGTAGACATTCCCTGGTGCCCCCAAACGCAGTGCTGCTAGATTTTCCTTCCCCCCTCCTACTGAGCTGACATATTCTATTTTCTGCATCTACTCCTGAGGAAGTGGAGATCAATCCATGAAACGCGTAGAGTTTTAGGATGCCCAGAAATTTTCGGATCGCTATGTCATTTGCTATTATGCTGGTAGGTAAATTGGATCTTGTCCAAATTGGCCCAGTATATATATATATATCTGTGTGTATGACTGTGTGTCCCAAGCGTGTCACGATCCTACGGGGTAAAATGACCGCACCGGCCAAGCAGACACTGGTTGGAAAAAGCGCCTAGAGGCGATTCAGTTCGCATGAGTAGCGCTATACAAGTCATTCATTCATTCATTCATTATGCATTCCTTATTGTTTGGTTTTATCATGTAAATGTTATCAACATTATATGAATACTTACATAGTTCTATGTTAATCACGATGATCATCTAGTATGGTTCAGCTCAATTAATTGTTTTTTACCTATATTCCATGTCTGTAAAGTTGCTGTTTTGGCTGGTGCTGCTGTCAATCACATCCGATGACGCGGCGCACCGGGGGGCGGGGCCGAGTGATACAGTGGGCGGCTATGCCCGCCGCTGTATCACGGGAGCGCACCCGCAAAAGCTTTCCACCATGCGAGTTTGCTCGCATGAAGGTGGAAAGCTCTTGCGAGCAGAAGCCGAGACAGCCACCGAGGGACCCCAGAAGACCGGGTTCGGGGACACTCGAAGTATAACATGTTTGTTACTTTACAAAAAAAAACATTTTTACTTTAGTGTTCCTTTAAGCTCATTGAGCTGTTTGTTCAAATTTGCGTAAAAAATAAAAAAATAAAACTATATTTTTATCTTTCCTTTACAAGGATATTCTTTTTTTTTTTGGGGGGGGGTATTTTTTAGGGTAGAGTTGACGTCAATAGTGTTCTTTGTATTGTTTCTTAGTGTTTTTTTATTACATTTTATTGTTAGAATGCAATTAACAAGAAAAATGCCTGCAACATTTGGCCAACAAGTTAAAGTGATACTAAAGTCTTGTTTTTTATTTAGTTAAGAATAACAAACATGTTATACTTACCTGCTCTGTGCAGTGCATTTGCACAGAGCAACTCAGATCCTCCCATTCTGGAGTCCCTCTTCGGTGCTCCTGACCCCTCCCTCCTAATGAGTGCTCCCACAGCAAGCAGATTGCTATGGGGGCTCCCGTGCCGAGCCAGAGCTGCCTGTATTCATTCAGACACAGAGCCGCGGCCCGGCCCCACCACATTTCTCTCCTTATGTGGCTCAGGTAAGTATTAGGGGGGCTGCTGCACACAGAAGACCTTTTATCTTAATGCATAGGATGCATTAGTATAAAAAACCTTCTGACATTACAACCACTTTAAATCGAGAAAGACAATATACAGTATGTTAATATATGTTGAGAGAGACCTAGCAGTGCTGGGTCTTGTGGTGAACAATTAGAGATATTTTAATGGATGGCAGTCGGACTAGTAAGCATCAAGCAAAGAGAAAAGGGAGAGGCCTTTATTTTTAGATTAACACATGTAAACAAATTTAAGAGAGGTGTGGAATGTCATTTGGAGGATCATTGGCTAAGAGTAGATAACATTGAGTAGGTTCAACATGTTGCATTATACAGTATATACCGTATTTATCGGCGTATACCGCGCACTTTTTCCCCCTTAAAATAAGGGGAAAATCGTTGGTGCGCGATATACGCCGATACCCGCTTCCTGTGCTCAGTTTGAACGCCTCCGCCGACATATACCGAGCGCAGTACACTCGGGTACATTCGGCCAGGCTCGGCTTCGCTCGTGGTCACGCTCTGTGGCGTTTATGCGTGAGAAGCAGAGCGTGCCCGAGTGTACTGCGCTCGGTATATGTCGGCGGAGGCGTTCAAACTGAGCGCGGGAAGCGGGGATTCGACTCTGAGACAGTGTCGCAGACGGACGCCGGACCGGACAAGGCCGCCGATGGACGCCGGGCAAGACACCAAAACTGTAAGTAATAAAACGTTTTTTACAGGAATTTCGGGTCTACATTAGGGGTGCGCGCTATACGCCGGAGCGCGCAGTACCCCAATAAATACGGTAGATTGTTGAGTTTCTACAGCCAAGGTTTGAATGAAAGATTCCCAAATGTTAAAGAAGTTTTGAACCTGTAATTCCTTATGCAGGAAGGCCTCCACTCATTCCATGTGAACATTTTAGGATAATTTAGCTATAAATAAATAAAAAAAGGGGGTTTCTGGGTAGATCCACTTATGTAAAATAGTCTTCTGGGCCACAAGGGGTATGATAGTAAGCAGTTGCTTGCAGGCCTTTAGATTTTAATGCAGGAACAAAAGGGGCACCAGACTGAGTGCAGAATTAAAAGTAATTTAGTAACTCTAAGGGTGGACGATTAAACAGAAACCTGTATGGTGTGGGTGGGACCACCCCACCTGATGATTATTTCATCTATGTAACGCCCATAGACGACCAGGGGTGCTGCAAAAGGATTGTGATCCCAGATGCACCTGGTCTCCCACAGACCCATAGTGAGATTTGCGTAGCTGGGGCAAAATTTGCCCCCATTGCAGTGCCAGTTTTCTGAAGATAGTATTCATCCTCAAATTTGAAATAGTTATGTTCCAGACAGAATCTGGTAGCAGCTATTATGAATTCAACTGTCTCGGGTTGATGTGAGGAGAATTGGATAAGAAATGTAAAACTGCTTGAAGACCAACATCATGTAAAGTGAACATACATCCAGGGACACCCAATGATATTTAGGCTCCCAAATGTATGGATGCAGTAGTTCTAACAGGTGGATACTGTCCTGGATATAAGAAGGAAGGGCCTGAGCCAGAGGTTGAAGGAATTGGTAACTGGTGGTGATACTATCCATAGAAGCCACTATTAGACGTCCTAGGGGGTTTCACATTATATTGTTATGGTTCATTCTTGTATCAGCCAATACATTATTACTGGCCTATCCTTTACCATCTAATTGTCAGTCCTGTTAGCCTACCACAATCCTCGTCCAGCTCTTCCTTTCCTTTATAAGATAGACAAGTGTGTCAACCAATTAGATCTGATAAAGAAGCAGTAGCTTTGAACTGCATTAGCGCTACACAAACATCAGCACTCCAGGAACTTCCTTCCTGTGAGGTCGCGTCCGGCCCAACGCCATCTTGTGGTCCTCGCTGGTTATGACAGTGATTGGCTGCTTTTGCCTACATCCTGACACACCAGTGTCCATAGCCCCTACGGCGACCAGAATGGCTTGAAAAAACCCTTTGCCTAACGACCCCCACATGCCTGTAAAAATCATCCACCCTGTGAGTTACTAATTGCTTTTAACTAGAAATTACTTATCTATACATTCATCTAGCACCACTGTGTGTTTTTTATTGTCCTTGAGATTTTAATAACTGGGAAAATAATTAGGCCAAAAAGAGTTTATTCAGGAGTTAGGCCCCGTACACACGGACGGACTGTTTTCATCGGACATGTCCGCTCGGAGATTTCTGTCTGATGGTTGTACACACCATCAAACAGAAATCCGCGCGGACACAATACGCGGTGACGTGGCCGCGCCGTCGCCGCAACGATGACGCGGCGACGTGCGCGGCCCTGGAAGGTCAATGCTTCCACGCATGCGTCGAATCACTTTGACGCATGCGAGGGCTTTCGGCCGAGCGGACATGTCCGGTGAGTCTGTACAGACGACCGAACATGTCCGACGGACAGGCTTCCAGCGGACATGTTTCTTAGCATGCTAAGAAACATTTTTCCGCTGGAAACCTGTCCGATCCGCCGGAAAATTGTCCGGTCGGCCGTACACACGACCGAACATGTCCGCTGAAACTGGTCCGCGGACCAGTTTCAGCGGACATGTTCGGTCGTGTGTACGGGGCCTTAGAGGTAGGTATTTTACCAGGTATGAGGTAGCAAAATGCACTATAGAGTTTCAAAAATGTTTAATCCTGGGGCACAACCAAAAAGCATAGAACAGATCCACATCTAATTGTCCACATTTCAAGCAGCAAGAAAAGGTGCTTAGGCCCATAAGGTAGGAACAATTTGTACAGTGCCTTGAAAAAGTATTCATACCTCTTGACATTTTCCACATTTGTCATGTTACAACCAAAAACTTAAACATATTTTATTGGGATTTTATGTAATAGACCCTCACAAAGTGGTACATACCGGTAATTGAGAAGTGGAAGGAAAATGATAAATGGTTTTCAATTTTTTTTACTGATATATATCTGAAAGTGTGGCGTGCATTTGTATTCAGCTCCCTTTACTCTGATATCCCTAACTAAAATCTAATGGAACCAATTGCCTTCAGAAGTCACCTAATTAGTAAAGAGTCTACTTGTGTGTAATTTAATCTCAGTATAAATACAACCATTCTGTGAAGCCCTCAGAGGTTTGTTAGAGAACCTTGGTGAACAGTGGCTGCATGAGAAGCGTGTTGAGACCAGAAGCCATGTTTTTGATCAATTACTTGAATTCCTTCTTTTTTTTTTTTTGTGCAGCCTTGGCTTGTGGAGAAAGTTGCCTAAAGTACACTTTGTCCTAGATTTCACAGTGTAAGAATCAGCAGCTCTTGCATCAAAGATATAATTCTGATTACTTTTAATGTGGATTTTTCTCTCTGTACAGCTAGTGCCGATATCTCTTTACGGGGGGAAAAAAAAATTGAAAATGAAAGGTCCAGACAAACATTGCCTTTGTTTTGATCCTGTCTTTGTTGGGAAGAAGTACTTTCTTTCTCCTTGAAACTTCTTAAAGTCTGGCTCACATGTCAGCCTTATTCTAAGAAGATTATTAGGATGGCCTTATAGGTGGAATTCCAGCAGAAATATAAAAGAGACTGTGTTACATTAAAGGGAGATTTAGAGTGTACCGCACTTAGTGCCGATCACTGTAATTGCCTTAGGAGAATAAGTCATCATTTTTTTTCATGGATTTACAGTTGCTATTCTGATATTTATTGTCAAGGTGAGAAAAAAATTACATTTTATTCTACATACCATTCTTTAAAAGGCCTATTTACTGTGTAGAAACTATAATGGCATGTGGACAACTTATTTATAATTTTTTTTAGTTTATAAGCTATTTTTCAAGTTTTAAACTTTTATTTTAGCTTGTCGATTGCTATTGGTCCCACTCCTAGTTTGTGGGCAGTGCATTTAAACATAATGACTAGCTACTATGATCAATTAATGGCTGAGAGGACCCCTCGTCTTAGATGGAGGTGCCTTCTGACCATGCAGTTCCCCTTCGAAAGGATCAATCTTCTGTACTTCAGAACTATAGTCATAGCCCAAAAAAGCGCTACACCGCTGTAGGTCAATAATGTTATGTTCCTGTATTACTCTCTATATTGTATTGTACATTTTTATATCTGTATGGTTTATAACCTTAAAGCGGAAGTAAACCCATCGATTTAACAGTTTCAAAAAGCAGTTACATTTCCGGCATGCCGGGATTGCTAACTGTCACATTGGTTGTGCTCTCAACCAAACTGTCAAACCATCCAATGGCTGGTGTCATAACTGATCACATGTGCAGCACCATGGCAGTTGAAGATTAAACATAGGCCAAGATGGCAGCTTCCTTGGCTGAAAATGATAGGTGGGTTTACTTACACTTTAATAAAAATGATTGGAAAATAAACTTGTCATTCTTTGTTTATAGTGCAAAAAATAAAAACCAAAGAAGTTGTCTAGAAATAATTGAAATACAAAGTGGAAATGAATATATGACTTTACATTTTGACCATAGATATGCTTTAAATATAGTCTAAGCTTTCTTGCAGTACACAGTGTACACATATCTCACAGTCTTTGTACCCCAAATACTCCTAAAAGCAGAGTTCCACCCCCCTCACCCCCCCAGCAAAAAAATAAAAGTCAGCAGTTGACTTTTAATATTAGGACACCTACCTGTCCTGAAATGCAGCAATGTCGGCACCCTAGCCAATGTTTCCATCAGCTCTCGTGTGCTGCCACCGCCATTGCCTGTAAGGGAAACTGGCAGTGAAGCACTGCAGCTTCACAGCCGGTTCTTTTCTGTGCATGCGCGTAGAGTGCTGCTCTTTTTGAATGGCCTGGCAGCGGGGAGAAGGAGGAGAGGGGCCGAATTACAGAGTTATCTTGCTGCGGCGACATCTCTAGGAAGTGGGGATGGGTACCTGTAAAAAACAGCTACCCGCTCCCCCCCCCCCCCCGAAAGGTGCCAAATGTGGCACCAGAGGGGGAGGGAGGCAGATACACCCTGTTCCAAATTATTATGTTAATGATATTTTTTTTATTTACCTAAATAATTGATGGAAACAACAGTCAGCACAATTCTCATGTTATCAACTATTAAGAGTACAATTCAAATTTTATTGAACAAACCTCCTAATGATAACAGCTTTTTTTTTTCAAAATAAAAAACTTACAACGCACTGTTCCAAATTATTACGCACACTAAGTTTCAAAACACTTTATAGGTTGTAAAGAACTGAAAATTGGCATTTGTTGTGTTTGCAGCATATTTACTGAAATCATATTTACTGAAATGAAAAGCATTTTTAATCGAACTTTGAACAACATCTTAACAGGTCACGTTACATTTTAACATAGGACCCCTTATTTGATAGCAGCTTCACAAGTCTTGCATCCATTGAACTTGTGAGTTTTTGGACAGTTTCTGCTTGAATTTGTTTTCAAGATGTCAGAATGGCCTCCCAGAGCTGCTGTTTGGATGTAAACTGCCTCCCACCCTCATAGATCTTTTGCTTGAGGATGCTCCAAAGGTTCTCAATAGGATTGAGGTCAGGGGAGGATGGAGGCCACACCATGACTTTCTCTCCTTTTATCCCCATAGCAGCCATTGATGCAGAGGTATTCTTTGCAGCATTAGATGTTGCATTGTCATGCATGAAGATGATTTTATTACGGAAAGCATAGTTCTTACTTCTGTTCTAAGGAAGGAAGTGTTCAGTCAGGAACTCCACATACTTTGCAGAGGTCATCTTTACACCTTCGGGACCCTAAAGGGGCCGACCAGCTCTCTTCCCATGATTCCGGCCCAAAACATGACTCCATCACCGCCTTGCTGACGTCGCAGCCTTGTTGGAACAGGGTGGCCATCCACCAACCATCCACTACTCCATCCATCTGGACCATACAGTGTTGCGCGGCACTCATCAGTGAACAGGACTGTTTGAAAATGAGCTTTCATGTATTTTTCTGCCCAATACAGCCATTTCTGCTTGTGAGCATTGGTTAGTGGAGGCCGAATGGAAGGTTTATGCACCGTTGCAAGACTCTGGAGGACTCTACACCTTGATGTCCGCGGGACTCCAGAAGCATCAGCAGTTTCAAATATCTGTTTGCTGCTATGTAATGGTGTTTTAGCAGCTGCTCTCTTGATCCGATGCATGGATCTGGCAGAAATCTTCCTCAATGTGTCTTTATCTGCACGAAACCCGTTTGTGCTCTGAATCAGCCACAAATCTCTTAATAGTGCGATGATCATGCTTACGTTTTCGTGAAATATCTAATGTTTTCATACCTCATCCAAGGCATAGAACTACCGTATTTATCGGGGTATACCGTGCCCCGGCGTATAACGCGCACCACTAGCTTAGCAAGGTAAAAAAAGAAAAAAAAAATCGTACATTTTTGCCCTGCGTCCATCGGCGGCCTTGTCCGGCGTCTGTCTGCGGCCTTGTGGGTGTCCATCTGCGGCTTCCTTGCGAGGTGTACGTCTGTGGCCGTCCATCCAGGTGTCCGTCTCCGTCCAGCGTGTCCGTCTGCGGCCATCCATCCAGGTGTCCGTTTCCGTCTGCGGCCTCCATCCAGGTGAGCGTGTCCGGTGTTTGATTTTGGCGCAAGCCGAGAGGAGCCGGATTTCCTGTATGTTCGGCTCCTCTCGCGTGGCTGTGGGCAGAGCCGAGCGTGGCCGAGCCTAGCCGAGTGTGCAGTACACTCAGCTCGGCTCTAGGCTGCGGGCGGGCGGAGCCGAGCGTGGCCGAGCCTAGCCAAGTGCGCAGTACACTCGGCTCTCGGAGAGACAGCAGGGATCGGCATATATCGCGCACCCGAGACTTTCCCCTGATTTTAAGGGGAAAAAAGTTTGCGATATACGCCGATAAATACGGTATTTCACTATTTTCGGCAGCAGAGAGATCCTTTTTCTTCCCCATATTGCTTGAAAATGGTGATCTGCTTAATAATGTGAACAACAAAAATGTTATCAGTAATCATCTCTAAGAAATAGTGCCACATCCAATTAATAAATCGAGAAACAGAAGGGAGATCCCCTAGTGGACTTTAAAGGCACCAAGATATATAAACTCAAAGAGTAAGGTATAAATATAATTTATTCTGCGTATACCAAAGAGTTTATTTATACATTAAAATTGAATCGTATATGGAACAGTTATAAAACCACATGAGAACAATGATATAATGAAGCAAAAAAGTATACGGGAGATGATTGTCCGATTATAAACCCGACGTTTCAGAGAATTGTCTCTCTTTCCTCAGGGGAAAACGGACGGATCAGCCCGTGATCTACAAAATGTACATAAAGCATTAGCATATGCAGATATAATGCAAAGTAAGTAAGGTTGGTAAATACAACAAATGTAATCATTGCAATACTCACAACTTGGTACATGTTCTCCATATATAACGTTCGATATAACGTATTAAAAACAAAGAAATAAGCAATGTAGCGCCCTGGAGTTGCTGGTGAATTCGGAAAATGGGTATATAGAATTCAATTGGTGCTAGATGCCTGCTGGCGTTTCCTATTCACCCATGCTGGAGTCGGCACAACTAAAACCTGTAATTTGATGAAATAAATTCAATATAAAAAGTTTGCTGACTTTCTAGTGAAAATTGTTAATTTGAGCCCTGGTTCACACTGGGTAGGATTTGGAACGATTTGAGATGCGATTTGACATGTCAAATCGCATCTCAAATCGGCGGCAATTGTCGGCAATGGCACTGTCCTAATCAGTGCGATGCCGCATCTGCGATTTCAAAAAGTAGTTCCTGTACTACTTTTTGCGATTTCGGGCCGCGATTTACATTAAATTGCGGCCGAAATCGCGGCAAATCGCGGCAAAATTGCGGCCGCGAAATCGCGGTAAAATCGCGCATTTTACCGCGATTTTGAATTCGCAGCAGTGTGAACCTAGGCTTAGAGGCAGACTGTCTGCAGCTGAATACAAATGGATATATGTTGGTAGCTAATAGCCATTGCATCCTGAAAAAACATGTGCGATGCAAAGCTTGGTTTGGTGCCGTGTCAGACATGTCAGGGAAGACAAGCATCTTCAAAAAGATACTAGTCTTCCCTGACATGTCTGACGCGGCACCAAACCAAGCAGCTCCCGTATACTTTTTTGCTTCATTATATCATTGTTCTCATGTGGTTTTATAACTGTTCCATATACGATTCAATTTTAATGTACAGTATAAACAAACTCTTTGGTATACGCAGAATAAATTATATTTATGCCTTACTCTTTGAGTTTATATATCTTGGTGCTTTTAAAGTCCACTAGGGGATCTCCCTTCTGTTTCTTGATTGCTTAACCACTTGCTTACTGGGCACATATACCCCCTTCCTGCCCAGGCGAAATTTCAGCTTTCAGCACTGCGTCGCTTTAAATTAAAATTGCGCGGTCGTGCGACGTGCATCCCAAACAAAATTGACGTCCTTTTTTTCCCACAAATAGAGCTTTCTTTTGGTGGTATTTGATCACCTCTGCGGTTTACATTTTTTGCGCTATAAACAAAAAAAGAGCGACAATTTAAAAAAAAAACACAATATTTTTTACTTTTTGCTATAATAAATATCCCATTAAAAAAAAAAAAACTATTTTTTTTCTCAGTTTAGGACGATACGTAATCTACATATATTTTTGGTAAAAAAAAAAAATCGCAATAACCGTATAGTGATTGGTTTGCGCAAAATATATTAGTGGCTACAAAATATTGGATAGAATTCTGACTTTTTTTTATCTTTATTTTTTTACTAGTAAGGGCGGCGATCTGTGAATTTTGTCAGGACTGCGATATTGCGGCGGACACATCGGACACTTTTGACACATTTTGGGACCATTCACATTAATACAGCGAACAGTGCTAAAAAAATGCATTAATTACTGTATAAATGTGACTGGCAGGGAAGGGGTTAACCACTAGGGGGCGAGGAAGGGGTTAAATGTGTATCCTGGGAGTGATTCTTACTGTGGGGGGAGGGGACTGACTGGGGGAGGTGACCGATGTTGTGTCCCTATGTACAAGGGACACAGCATCGGTCTCCTCTCCCTGACAGGACTCCACGTCCCTGCTCTGGCATTGCCGATTGCGGGTACTTGGCGGACATCGCGGCCGCCAGGCAAGCGCATCGGCATCTCGGGGACGCGCCGGGTGCACGCGCACGCCCCCCAGTGGCCGGAGGACGCGAGGATGTCAAAAGACGTCCTCCCTGATTTATAGAGCCACCTTGAGGCCGTCTTTTGACTATGGCCCGGGTCTCAAGTAGTTAATAATGTGGAACTCCCTCCTTTGGTAGTTTTTCCTTTAATTGGGCTCACCTGGTAATCTAATTATCACAGGTGTCCGAGATTGTTTTCAGTGATCAAAAGAGCCACAATGCCATCCATGAGTTAAACTGAAAAACAAAATATTTAATCTTTGTGACACTAAAATATAATTTGCATAATAATTTGGAACAGGGTGTAAGCAGAGCTTCCACTTAAAAAAAAAAATGAACTTAAAACAATAAATATTCCAGTATATATGCGATAGTTTGTAGATGGTATAACTTTTGTGCAAACCAATCAATATACACTTAATTAAATATATATTTTTTTACTGAAAACATGTAGCAGAATACATATTGGCCTTAATTTATGAAGAAATTTTATTTATTTTTTATTTTTTCTATTAAATATGTTTTATAGCAGAAAGTAAAAAGTATTGTTTTTATTACAAAATTGTTGGTCTTTTTTTGTTTATAGTGCAAAAGAATAAAAACTGCAGATGTGATTTAATATCACCAAAAGAAAGCTCTATTTGTGGGAAAAAAAGAACATCAATTGTATTTGGGTACAGCGTCACACGACTTCGCAATTGTTAAAGTAACGAAGTGTTGTGTCGTAAAAAATGGGCAGGTTAGGAGGGGGGGGTAAATCTTTCAGAGCTAAAGTGGTTAAAGATAGTTATTCCCGCTGTCTATTAATTTTGTTTAACCGCTTCCCGACCACCACACGCACATTTACGTTGACACAATGGCACTCTTGGGCAGAAGGACGTATATATACGTCTCCTTTAAGGAAGCGTCATTGTGCACGCGCCGCAAGCTCCGTGAACCCGACCACGGGACCCGCGGACTCGATTGCCGCGGGGATACCCGCGATCGTCTCATGGAGAGATGAAGCGGGGAGATGCTAATGTAAACAAGCATCTCCCCGCTCTGCCTAGTGACAATGACACTGATTTCCACTCCGTGTAATCGGAGCGGAGACCAGTGTCATGTCACACACAGCCCATCCCCCCTACAGTAAGAAACACTCACTAGGGCACACTTAACCCCTACAGCGCCACCTAGTGGTTAACCTCTTCACTGCCAGTGTCATTTTCACAGTAATCAATGCATTTTTATAGCACTGATCGCTGTAAAAATGACAATGGTCCCAAAAATGTGTCAAAAGTGTCCGATGCGTCCGCCATAATGTCGCAGTCATGATAAAAATCGCTGATCGCCACCATTACTAGTAAAACATTTTTTTTATAAAAATGCCATAAAACTATGCCCTTTTTTGTAGATGCTATGGGCCAGATCCACAGTGAGAGTACGCCGGCATATCTACTGATACGCCGGTGTACTTTCAAATTTCCCGCGTCGTATCTTTAGTTTGAATCCTCAAACCAAGATACGACGGCATCTGGGTTCGATCCGACAGGCGTACGGCTTCGTACGCCTTCGGATCGTAGATGCAATACTTCGGCGTCCGCTGGGTGGAGTTCTCGTCGTTTTCCGCGTCGGGTATGCAAATTAGCTTTTTCTGTCGATCCACAATTGTACGCGCGGCCGTCGCATTCTCTTACGTCGTCTCTAGTCGGCTTTTTCCGGCGTATAGTTAAAGCTGGTATTTTGCGGCGTATAGTTAGATTTGCCATGTTAAGTATGACCGTCGTTCCCGCGTCGAAATTTGAATTTTTTTAAATTTTTGCGTAAGTCGTCCGTGAATCGGGATGGACGTAACTCACGTCTAAGTTAAAAAAATGACGTCCTAGCGACGTCATTTAGCGCAATGCACGGCGGGAAATTTCAAAACTGAGCATGCGCAGTTCATTCGGCGCGGGGACGCGCTTCATTTAAATGAAACACGCCCCCTACCCGCCCAATTTGAAATCCGCCGCCAGAAATACACTACGCCGCCATAACTTAAGGCGAAAATTCTTTGAGGATTCGAAGATCCGCCAGGTAAGGTATGGCGGCGTAGAGTATCTCTGATACGCTGCGCCCATCTAATTCTCGCTGGATCTGGCCCTATAACTTTTGCGCAAACCAATCAATAAACTCTTATTGCAATTTTTTTTTTTACCAAAAGTATGTAGAAGAATACGTATCGGCCTAAACTGAGGGAAAAAAAATGTTTATATATATTTTTGGGGGATATTTATTATAGCAAAAAGTAAAAAATATAGCATTTTTTTCCAAATTGACGCTCTATTTTTGTTTATAGCGCAAAAAAAAAAAAAACGCAGAGGTGATCAAATACCACCAAAAGAAAGCTCTATTTGTGGGGAAAAAAGGACGTCAATTTCGTTTGGGAGCCACGTCGCACAGCCGCGCAATTGTCAGTTAAGGCGACGCAGTGCCGAATCGCAAAAAGTGGCCCGGTCATTTAGCAACAAAATGGTCCGTGGTTAAGGAGCAGCAAGTATAAATTCAACAGTTAAAACTTAATTTTCAAGTCTAGTTACTCTCTAAAGTAAATCCATAAAACATTTCTGCAGAAAGCAGCATAAGTTGTCAGAAAATACCTTTTGTTTTACGCGCAAACCCCCCCAAAGCCCCCCCCGAAGCAGCCTTATTAAAATGCCACTATTACAAGATAAACAGACTCTGATGAATATTTAGCGATAAAATAACCCATTTGTTCACGTTGTAATAAAAAAAAAGATGAAACTCTATATTTTTCCACCTTCTCTTTTTACGGGGCTGTGATCTCTAGGGTTCTGCCGTTGTCTGGGGAGCTGATATTGTATTAAAATCTTTATTTATTGGGAGGATGTTTTTTGTTCTCTAATTGCTTTTTAATTTTGGAAGCTAGTTATTCATCGTGAGTCCCGGTGGACGAGAGAGAATCTGCGGTGAGCAGATGCTGAGCAAGGACTTAGAAGAGCGAGTGCGCTTACAATCTGAGGTTCTGGAAGGCGGTTCAATACAGTTCTGAAGGTCTATAATCTCTCGCTATAACTCTTCGGGACCCAAGCAGTCCGAGGATTAGTAAAACGGTGTTTAGGCATCAGAAATAAAGGCAGAAGCAGCAGTTTTGTGCCTGAGTACACAGCACGGCATGAACAACACTATTATTGGGAGATAAGAACGTCTTTGTCTAGCTAAGTCGCCCACCCCCCCCGCGCGCGCGCCCCCACCCACTTTCCCCCGAACTAGCAACCTACTCAGAAGTGGCATTTTATTTAAATTTGTTTACCAGAACGGAGAGTTATTTTCACAGCTTTTTTCTTTGAAAAGAACATGTCGTCTCTGCAAATCTACATAAAAAAGTGTACACCCACTCAGTATACACCACGCGGTAAAGGAAGAAAAGTCGTTATTTAGAAAGTGGAAAGAAAAAAAGATTAGGATGGAAAAGGTGTTTATCTTAGCCAGTTTGTGTCTAGCTCGTCTCATTCTAGTAGTCCTCAGACTACCCACAGACATCAAAAATAAGATGAATCAACCATCCATGGGGCAGCGCCATTATTCAAGTTTTGCAGCATCCTCCGTATACTTGGAAGTTCGAGGTAGAGCTTGGGGTATTAAAGGATTTTTTTTTTTGCTGAAATGACTGTTTACAGCAGGGGTCTCCAAACTGCGGCCCGAGGGCCAGATGTGGCCCTTTGCTAGCCTTTATCCGGCACTTGGGGCACTATTCCTACCCAGTGTTGCCAACCTACCAGATTGAAATTCCCTGGCACGACACTCGAAATTTACTGGCGCAGCCACATTTTTACTGGCATTTCACAAAAGTTACTATTTTTTACTAATTTTTAGGTGCAAATTTCAGTATCTCTAGGTAGATTCAAAAAGAGTTAGGCCGGCTTATCAGTAGATAAGCCGACCTAACTCCGAATCTACGCCGCCGTATGTTTAAGCGTATGCTCAAACAGAGATACGCTTAAACAAAGCTAAAATAGGCCGGCTTGTGCCGTTCTATCTTAGCTTGCAATTTTTCGGATGGCCGCTAGGTGGCGCTTCCATTGCGGCCGGCGTAGATTATGTAAATGAGCTTTTACGCCGATTCCCGAACGTATGCCAGGCCGCCGCAGTCGAATTACGTTGTTTACGTAAGGCCTTAGGCGGCCTAAAGTTATTCCACCTATGAGGTGGAATAACAATGTTAAAGTATGGCCGCCGTTCCAGCCGCGAGGTTCGAATTTTTTACGTCGTTTGCGTAAGTCGTCCGCGAATCGGGAGTTACGTCGTTTACGTCCACATCGAAATCAATAGGCCCGTACGGCGTACTTAGCCGCAATGCGCACTGGGAAATGTAGTCGCCCGGCGCATGCGCAGTGGCAAAAAACGTCAAAAACTTGAGGTCAAGCCTCATTACCATGATACACGCTCCCCCTCCAAGTCATTTGAATTAGGCGCCCTTACGCCCGCTCGTTTGAGGCTACGCCGCTGTAGATTAGCAGGTAAGTAGATTGAAAATCACTACTAGCCTAGTTAATTTACGGCGGTGTAGCCTAAACAGGCTAGGCTACGCCGCCCTAAAGTTAATCCTATGTACCTGAATCTACCTATTAGGCTACAAACAAGTGAGCTAGGCAAATAGCAATGTGATTTAAGGTAGATATTAAGGTAAAAAAAACATATTTTTGTTATTTTCGATATAATAAGGGCAAATTATTTAGTCACATCACCCCCTGCGTCCATACCCCTCTGCCACCAACACCCCCTGCCTTCACCCCCTCTGCGGTGCCACAATCTCCCCCTGCCTCCAATCTCCCCTATGCCCCTTGCCTCCAATCACCCCCTGCCTCCATTCCCCTCTGCGGTGCCACCAACAACCCCTGTCTCCATCCCCCACCCTCTGCGGTGCCACCGTCCCCCTCTGCGGTGCCACCAACACCCCCTGCCACTAACACCTCCTGACTCCAATCTCCCCCTGCCTCCATCCCCTTCTGTGGTGCCACTGCAGCCACCATCACCCCCTGCCTTCAATCACCCCTGCCTCCAATCTCCATGCGCAGTTCCAAGCCGAACCGATCTGGGCTATTTTTACTGGCACATTCCCACAACCATGGACATTTACGAACGGGGGAAAAAAGTGCCAGTTTTTACGAACTGTCCGTAAAAATACGAACGGTTGGCAACACTGTTCCTACCACTGACACCAAAAAAAATGGGGCACTATTTCTTCCACAGATACCAATGATGGGATACTATTTCTCCTACTAATATGGGCCCTACTCCTCCTCTTTTTGACCACCAATCCTGAGGCCATATTTATTGTCACTGATGTTTGGCCTGGGACATTTTCTGCCCTTGCTGGCCACAATCCGGCCCTCCTAAAGTCTGAAGGACAATAAACTGGCCCTTTGTTTGAAAAGTTTGGAGACCTCTGGTTTACAGGGTATAGAGACATAGGCCCGGATTCACGTAGAATCGCGTATCTTTGTTCGGGGGCGTAACGTATCCTATTTACGTTACGCCTCCGCAACTTTGACAGGCAAGTGCCATATTCTCAAACCAAAGTTGCGGCGGCGTAGCGTAAATAGGCCGGCGTAAGCCCAGCTAATTAAAATGTGGAACATGTGTGCGTGTTTTATGTTAATTTATTGTGACCCCACATAAATGACGCTTTTTACGAACGGCGCATGCGCCGTCCGTGAAACTTTCCCAAATTAACCCGCAAGAAGCCAATGCTTTCGACGTGAACGTAAATGCCGCACAGCCCTATTCGCAAACGACTTACGCAAACGACGTAATCGACGGAAAATTCGACGCTGGCCCGACGTCCATACTTAACATTGGCTGCGCCTCATATAGCAGGGGTAACTTTACGCCGGAAAAAGCCTAATGTAAACGGCGTCTCTGTACTGCGACGGCCGGGCGTACGTTCGTGAATAGGCGTATTTAGTTGAGTATATGCAACGTGATTCTGAGCATGCGCGCGCATGCGCCGTTCGTACGGCCATTCATTTACATGGGGTCACGATTCATTTTAATACAACACGCCCACTACCTACCTACTTTGAATTAGGCGGGCTTACGCCGGCCTATTTACGTTACGCTGGCGTAAATATGGGAGCAAGTGCTTTGTGAATACTCAGCTTGCCTCTCAATGTTACGTCAGCGTAGCGCATATGAGATGCGCTACGCCGGCACAAAGATACGCTAATGTACCTGAATCTGGCCCGAAATGTTTATTATTTTAAAAAAAATTAAAACTGCATTTTCAAATCACTGGACCACCATTGCTGAAAATGTTTGTTGCCTGGGTGTCACACTGATCTTCCATCTGCTGCTCACATGCTCTAGGTTTGTGTCTCGCACGTACTGAAGCAAGGCACAGCCAGGAAGTTAGCATTTTCAAGAACAGGCCAGCAGCAGTAGAGCACATATTTAAAGACAGGTGGACTTTGAGGGTAAACGGAGTGCAAGTTTTCTATGTTTCTATTAACTAAACCTACGTGGTTTCAGTAGCCATGACAAGTGATACCGTGTCTGTTGATCAGTTTACCTATGGAGTGAGTGTAAATTGAAAAAGGTCACCAACCTTGCCCCATAAGGGTCACCTAGGACACTGGTGAGTTTATGAACAGGTTATACCAATAAGTTATGCTAATTTTTCCCGGCCCTGGATGGCATTTACTACCCAGGAGGGGAGCAACACCAGACGATGCCCCTTGCAGACAATATCAGATTGCTGCTCATTCATTCCGTTCTGCTGATCCTTTTATGTAGCTCTTACCGTGCGCGTCCGTCCCAGGCTCTGCGGTGGCCTCTCCCAGAACACAGAACAAGGCCTGTTTCAAACACTCCCTCAACAAGTGAAAAAACATCTGGATGTGGGCTGATAACTGAGCCAGGAGAGTAACTTTAGTTGGGTGATGCACCTCTGAACCTGCCAACGTAGGAGACATTCTCGCGGCGTGGAGAAGTAAAACGTTACAGTTATATAATAGGGCATCTAATGCATTCACAAGGTTGGACATGACGGCTTTTACCTATGTGTATCACACAGATGGGGTCAGTGCCATCTTAATAGCTTCATGGGCCCCTGGGCAAAGAAATGCATTGGGGCCCCAACAATAAAGATGGTGACCTGCGGCATGCTATGCTGTCTGAGTCTGATCTAGTTTTCCAGCCACGTAGGCGGCGCGATATGAATGCTGGGGCAGCTGCGGCACGCTCTAAATGCTGGGGGGGGGGGCACTGTTATCACTGGTTGCTAGGCGCCAGGCAGCTGGCAATTCTAGCAACCAGTGCAGTCAAGTGGCGTGCCACAGCTTCGGTGGCTTGGCGCCCCTTCTCTGCGGCAACTTACAGCGCCAGGGCACGGTGCACCCACCTAGGATCGGCCCTGCCCGTCCTGATGGGGCCCCATGGGCTGTGCCCAGGTGTGCCCACTGGATAAGATGGCCCTGGATGGGGTAAATGTGTATGGTTGGAAATAAACACCCTAATTAACCACTTGCCGACCGTATAACTTAGTTATACAGCGCCGGATCACGTACCTAGTACCTGGTCCGACACTTCCAGGTCTGTGGCGTGCATGCGTGCCGCTGCCAGCCCACTCCCACTGTGATTATGCACAGCAGGAGCTGATCGGCAGCTACTGCATACTCAATGTCTGCCGGCACCCACCAATCCTTTGGTACAGAGAGAACGGCTGTCTGAGTATGTAAACAAGGCAGATCGGCGTTCTGTCAGTACAGAAGGCAATGCATGGATTCTGTGTTCATGCAAAGCAGGGGAACGGATCTACTGTATGCCTTCACCTAGTAAAAGCACCTCCCCCACAGTAAGAAAACATCAGCTAGGCACACCGTTAACCCTTTGATTGCCCCTGATGTTAACCTTTTCCTAGTCAGTGTCATTAGTACAGTGACTGTGGATATTTTTTTTACCACTGATCACTGTATTATGCCGCGTACACACG
The DNA here is from genome assembly GCF_905171775.1 of Rana temporaria. NCBI lineage: Eukaryota > Metazoa > Chordata > Amphibia > Anura > Ranidae > Rana > Rana temporaria. The sequence goes on along the minus strand of NC_053499.1, from coordinate 22,397,742 downwards.
ATAATTTTTTTTAGCATGAAAGAAAACGTTGTTTTTCGGCATGTCTAAAAAACAAAGTTTTCCCAACTTCATCATTAAAACGACGTTGCCCACACACCATCGTTTTAAAAAAATTATCTAGCAAAGCGTGGTGACGTACAACACGTACGACGGCACTATAAAAGGGAAGTTCCATTCGCCTTTGGGCTGCTTTAGCTGATTCCGTGTTAGTAAAAGACGATTCGCGCTTTTCTGTCTGTTACAGCGTGATGAATGTGCTTACTCCATTAAAAATGGTAGTTTTACCAGAACGAGCGCTCCCGTCTCATAACTTGCTTCTGAGCAAGTTATAAAAATAAAAAAATTAAAAAAATTAAAATATGTTTGTAGACGCTATAACTTTTGTGCAAACCAATCTAACAGATTCCTCCATCTATGGTAGCATTATGGATGGGTGAATCCCAGCTGCTGGACTGTAGTATTCTGACAGCTACCAGTGACAGCTGTCGCCTTACCCAAACAGCAGCTGCTTTTGATTGGATGCAGCTATGGGGCCAGATTCACGTAGCGCAGCGGATCTATAGATCCGCTCGTTCTACGTGAATTAAGATCCGCTCCCGCAAGTTTAGGAGGCAAGTGGCTAATTCACAAACAACTTACCTCCAAACTTGCGACGGCGGATCCTAAATCCCCCGGCGGAATTCAAATTCCGCGGCTAGGGGAGTGTACTATTTAAATCAGGCGCGTTCCCGCGCCGATTTAAATGCGCAGGCGCCGTCCGCGAAATTTCCCGGCGTGCATTGCTCCCACTGACGCCGCTAAGACGTCAGTGGTTTTGACGCTTACGTAAACGATGTCCGTCCGTATTCGAGAACAACTTACGCAAACGACGTTAAAAAATTCAAATTCGACGCGGGAACGCCGGCTATACTTAACATTGGCTGCGCCTGATAAAAGAAGGGGTAAGTATACGACGGGTACGCCGCTACGGAAACGTCGTAAGAAGACTGCGTCGGGTCCGCGTACGTTCGTGAATTTGCGTATCTCGCTGATTTACATATTATTTATCGTAAATCAGCGGGAACGCCCCCGGCGCCATTTTTAAATTTAAAAAAAGATCCGACAGTGTAACACATTGTAACACTGTCGGATCTTAGCCCTATCTATGCGTATCTGATTCTATGAATCAGGCGCATAGATAGGACCAGTGTAAGTCAGAGATACGATGGTGTATCTGTAGATACACCGTCGTATCTCTTTGTGAATCTGGCCCATGGTTTGGCCGGCAAGTCTCCAACTGGCTCCTATAGATTTGTTTTTATATTGAAAGATATTGGGTGGGAAGGGGCCAAAGGAAGCTTCCCACTAAGCAAATGGGAACAATGTATGACCAGCTTTACCTTTTAGTTCTGTCACAAGATTGAAAAAAAAGGCAATATTTAAAAAAGATAAAATGCTGAAAAATAAAAAAAATAATAAAGCATGCAAAGATAACACGCAGGCAAAATATAATATGAACACAATACATTCACACTATAGGGCTCTTTGAAGTATTTAACCCTTTTCCATTGTGCTCACATATTACTTATCCCTCTACATAATAGAGATTCTAGAATATATTTGGAAGCTTAATTTTAGTTTAATGCTAAATAGCTGAAGCAGGAAAGGATTTTGGTAAGTTGTGTAATTACAGTTTTCTAATAATGCTGGTGCCATGGCCCCCCCTGGTTAATCCTCCCTAGAAGCATATGGAGAACGCAATCCAAAGAAAGGAAGCAAAAAGTGTCCTGATTGTCACAGTAAGATTGGAGTCATTCAGTAAATAAATCTCCCCATGGGGTTACTGCAGAGCAGCAAACACCTGGCAGAGGATCAAGCTGACATACTGCTGCACAGGCTGGTACTCCACTTGCAGTATGGCAGACAGGAAGGCCCCATACACACGATAGAATCCATCCGCAGATAAATCCCAGCGAATGGGTTTCTGCGGATAGATCCTATGGTGTGTACACGCCAGCGGATCTGTTTCCGCGGAGAAATCTCCTCTGGGATGGATTCCAGCAGATCGGATATTTGCTGACATGCACAACAAATCCATCTGCTGGAATCCATTCCAACGGATGGATCCGCTCGTCTGTACAGACTTACCGGATCCATCCGTCCAAAGGGATTCCCCGCACGCGTCGTAATGATTTGACGCATGCGTGGAATTCCTTATATGACAGCGTCGCGCCCGTCGCCGCGTCATAATAGCGGCGACGGCGCGACACGTCATCGCCAGAGGATTTCAGCGCGGATTTCAATGCGATGGTGTGTACACGCCATCGCATAGAAATCTTCTGAAATCCTCGAGAGGATTTATCCGCGGATACGGTCCGCTGGACCGTATCTGCGGATAAATCCTCTTGTGTGTATGGGGCCGAAGGCTCTGCAGGGGGTAGTCAAAATGGCTTGTTGGATTGTCGATTCGCTACTATCCCAACCTGAGAGCAGGGGCGGACTGACCATTGAGTCACTCGGGCACTGCCCGAGGGCCCCATGCCACTAGGGGGCCCCATCCGGGTTGCCAGGCTCAGTAAAACCAGGGACAGTATGTAAAAATCTGTGTTTTTTTTAGATCTGTCCCTGATATGTCCGAAAATGACATGCTTTTAATGTGAATATCCCAAGATTTTAGCTGCCCTGCCTCTGCACTGCCTCCTGGCGTGGTGGCCATCTGTAAGCCAGAGGGGCCCCATAATCTTCTATTGCCCGGGGGCCCCATGAGTTGTCAGTCCGCCCCTGCCTGAGAGATATTTAGGGCGCTTTCACACGGAGCGGATCAGTAATGATCCGCTCCGTGTGTCTGCAAAGCTCAGCGGGGATCCTCCGTAAAATCCCCGCTGAGCTGGCAGCTGACGGGGCGGTCCCCGCACACTGTGGGGGATCGGACGAACACGGACCGTATGTATGTATGAATCCTGCACAACACTCGCCAAACCATCAGGATTTAAAAAAAAAAATCGCCCGTATTGCAAAAACGCTCGTTAACCACGCTACTCACAATCCGAGGTTCCACTGTACAGGCATATTTCAGTACCATCCTTTGCTTGCACAGCTCCACCTGGCTTCGTCCAGCGTGATTACGGAACAGCCCAACCTCACGCGTAGCACCTGATGGGCTTTCTTTAAAGGTCTAGGCTCAAGCCTAGAAGTTGAGAAAGCCCATTGGCCGCTACGTGTCCAAACACTTAACATATTGAAGGAGAGTGCTGGCTGCACCCTTGACGAGCAGATTATAGGGGGGATATGATCAACATATTTAAATACATAAGGGGTCCATATAGTGAATTTGGTGTTGAGTTATTCACTTTAAGGCCATCATAGAGAACAAGGGGGCACTCTTTATATCTAGAGGAGAAAAGATTTCATCTCCAAATATGTAAGAGCTGTGAAAATGTTGGATAGACTCCCTGCAGAGGTGGTTCTGGCCAGCTTAGTAAAGTGCTTTAACCACTTCCCGCCCGGTCAATATATAATTGACGTCCGGGAAGTGGTTGTGAAATCCTGACTGGACGTCCATTGACGTCCTGCAGGATTTCATGCCGGCGCGCGCCCGTGGGGGCGCGCAGCGCGGCGATCAGTGATGCGGGGTGTCAGTCTGACACCCTGCATCTCCGATCTCGGTAAAGAGCCTCCGGCAGAGGCTCTTTACCACGTGGTCAGCAGTGTCCAATCACGGCTAATCACGATGTAAACAGGAAGAGCCGTTGATCGGCTCTTCCTCACTCGCGTCTGACAGACGCGAGTAGAGGAGAGCCGATCGGCGGCTCTCCTGACAGGGGGGTTCGTGCTGATTGTTTATCAGCGCAGCCCCCCCCCCCTCGGATGGCAACACTGGACCACCAGGGAGTGCCCCCGGTTGCCAAATGAAGAAAAAAAAACAATCAAACAAAAAAAATAAACACAATCGATGCCAATCAGTGCCCACAAATGGGCACTGACTGGCAACATGGGCACTGACTGTAATGATGCCCAGCAATGCCATCAGTGCCACCCCTCAGTGTCCATCAGTGCCACCCAGTGTTCATCAGTGCCACCTCTTAGTGCCCATCTGTGCCACCCATAAGTACCACCCATAAGTGCCCATCAGTGCCGCCAATGAGTGCCCAGTGCCGCCTATGAGTGTCCATCAGTGCCGCCTATGAGTGCCCATCAGTGCCACCTCATTGGTGCCCATTAGTGCCACCATATCAGTGCCCATAATTGAAGAAGAAAACGTACTTATTTACAAAAAATATTAACAGAAAAAAATAAAAACGTTTTCGTTTTTAGTTGTTGCGCAAAAAATAAAAACCGCAGAGGTGATCAAATACCACCAAAAGAAAGCTCTATTTGTGTGGGGAAAATGATAAAAATGTTATTTGGGTACAGTGTTGTATGACCGCGCAATTGTCATTCAAATTGCGACAGCGCTGAAAGCTGAAAATTAGCTTGGGCAGGAAGGTGCGTAAGTGCCCGGTATGGAAGTGGTTAAGAAAGGCCTGGATTCTTTCCTAAATATACATAATATAACTGGGTACTAAGATTTATAGGTAAAGTTGATCCGGGTCTTTTTTTTCAACCAGGCTAACTATGTAACTATGTAACTATGCAACAAATCATTTGGTAGGTAAAACAGCGCCCATATATGAATTTCATCTGCTTGCTTGCAGTTTAGTTTTTCAAACTATTGAGGGCAGGGCTCCCCTTTATGGTTTGTTCTCATCTTTTCTACACTCGTTGTTCACATCTTCTGAGTTCTGACGCACGTTGCTTCCTTTCTTTGCTGCTGTTTGCAATCATTGCACAAACTCCTACAGAAGCTTTTAAAATCTAACTATTGCTAAATTGCAAGAACTGCCAGAATGAAGATTCAAATACAAGAAAGAACAAACCGCATCGGGGGAAAACTGCAAATATATAATCACAGTGATTGCTTTATAGAACGTGCCTTTGAATAGCATTTGTGCCAGCAAATTGAACTGTCGTTGGGTTGATCAGCTATTTTATTTGAACATTTTACTGGTCTTAGAAGTTTATATGATAACATTCACAGCTGAAAACAAAAATCTTGATGTTTCTTTCTGGTGTCCTGCTGCCCCCTGGTGGTCACATAGAGGAAGCACAAATCCCATTTTTTTGTTGAAAGGAGATCGAATTCAAGTAGTATTTTTTAAATGTAACTTAACCACCAGTAGCGGCTTGTGGTTTTTTGTTTTGGGGGGAGGGGGCGTGGCAAACATATCCCCCCCACCCTCCGCACGCTGTCTGCCGGTCGGTCCATTTACCCCATCTAGGCTAAGGGGACCAGATTTTTATAATGAAATCCGGGGACATTTTTTTTTACTAGTAATAGCGGCAATCAGCGACTCATCGCGGGACTGCTATATTGCGGTGGACAGATTGGACACTAAGTGACACTTTGTGGGAACCAGTGACTCTAATACAGTGATCAGTGCTAAAAATATGCACTGTCACTGTACTAATGACACTGGCTGGGAATGGGATAACATCTAGGGCAATCTAAACCACTAAGGGCCAGATTCACAGAAAAAGTACGCCGGAGTATCTGCTGATACTCCGGCGTACTTTCAAATTTGCCGCGTCGTATCTTTATTTGTAATTCACAAACAAAGATACAACGGCTTTTGGCTAAGATCCGACAGGTGTATGGCTTTGTACGCCTTCGGATCGTAGGTGTAATTCTCCGGCGGCCGCTGGGTGGAGTTTGCGTCGTTTTCCAGCGTCGGGTATGCAAATTAGCTGATTACGGAGATCCACGAAGGTACGCGCGTTCGTCGCATTTTCTTACGTCGTCGCTAGTCGGTTTTTCCCATCGCAAACATAAGCCTGCTTTTTCATGGCTTACATTTAGAACAGCCATGTTAAAGTATGGCCGTCGTTCCTGCATCGAATTTCCAATTTTTTTTTTTTGCGTAAGAAGTCTGGGAATACGAAAGTACGTTACGCACGTCGCCGTTCAAAAAACACGTCGGGGTGCCGTAATTTCGCGCAAAGCACGGCGGGAAATTTCCTAACGGAGCATGTGCAGAACGTTCGGCGCGGGAACGCGCCTAATTTAAATGGTACACGCCCCATTTGAATTAGGCGGGCTTCGCCGCCGCAAGTTTACACGTAAGTGCTTTGTGAATCAAGCACTTACGACGAAAACTTGCGGCAGCGTAACGTAAAGGGGATACGTTACGCCGCTGTAATTATTTGTGAATCTGGCCCTTGTTGTGTGCCTAACAAGTGTTTTCTCACTGTGGGGGATCAGGATCAATGTCTTCCATACTGACAGAACGGCGATCTGCCTTATTTACATAGGCAGACCACCATTCTGCCTGTGTACATAACGATCAGCAGGTACCGGTGGACCCAGAAATGCAAGATCACGCATATACGTGATCCTTCGCAGCGCGACCGCCCTGTAGCAGTTAATCTGCTGTCGGGCAATCGGCAACTGGTTAACATCATCAGCATTATGATCATTCACAGGCAGCAAGCACTCTATCATGGCTCTGGCTGGCTGTGTCACAGTGTGTCACATAACATGGCTGCTGGGTACTGATTTTTTTAACTTATGACCAATATGCCAGAGAGACAGACAAAGTGCAATGTAGTCTATTCACAGACACCCCCAAAGCACACCTGTGTTGAAGGCACTGGCAGCCCCACCATTGGATCCTCTTCCCCTCTGTTCCTGCTGCTGGACACCATCAGCTGAGCTCAGCTGCCTCTCTCTGCCCGTCGTCGCCACCACTACCCGCCTCACAGCCTGTCAAGTCTTACTCTCCAGGCCCCGGGCTACTACTGGGTGGGGAGCGGAGGAAGATCACTCCGCCAGGGAAGGCAAGGAGATAAGCAGGCAGGCAGCTGGCCGGGACTTGAGCCAAGGTAGAAGAACATGCGGGCAGAGCTGAATGGGCATGCACCAGAAACGGAAGAAATATTCCCTCTGCTCCGACCAGCACATGATCATCAGAAAGGGGCACAAATAATGGAAAAAATACACCCCCTATGCTAGTAGGAGTGGTGGCGCGGGGGGTGTAATTCAATTTTTTTTTTAATTCTGCACTGACTGTCTTTGGATTTGAACAGCCCCTGTTCAAATCCAATCCGGGGACAAAACCGGGGACAGACTTGGTCCGGGGACAGTGTCCCCAATCTTAGACACCCATAATTTGCTCGATCCATTTCAATCGGGTTTCCATCCCGGGCACGGGACAGAAACAGCATTGCTCAAAATATGGGATGACGCTCTTGAGGCCGCAGACGAAGGAGAATCTTGTCTTCTAGCACTGTTGGACCTAAGCGCAGCTTTTGACACGGTAGACCACAAACTATTACTGACTCGGCTAGCTGAAGTAGCCAGAGTCGCATAATGTGACTTATCCTGGTTCTCCTCCTTTTTGGAAAGCCGATCACAAGTAGTGAAACTGGGACCTTTCACTTCTGAAAAACGCACGGTGTCATGCGGAGTCCCTCAGGGATCCCCTCTGTCGCCGGTGCTGTTCAATATCTATCTCCGCCCCCTCTTTGAAATCATCAGTAGCCAAAAGTTACTTTACCACTCCTATGCAGATGACACACAATTGTACTTTCGCATCTGCAACAAAAAGGATCACCATCTCGGTCTAGAGAAATGCCTCTCTTTGATAGAAAACTGGACGACAAAGAGTTATCTTAAACTCAACGGTTCAAAAACAGAACTTCTCCTGTTTCACGCCAATCGAAAGAAGCAACTTGCAACAACTTGGACACCCCCATCCATTCTGGGCAAAATCATCACCCCCAGCACCAAAGTCAAAAGTCTTGGAGTCATCTTCGACCATGGGTGTAGGAACCCTTACAAATCTGGGGGGGACAGCATTTTTACCGACCACCCCCCCCCCCCCGGCGCGCACACTCCATACATTATATCTGTGCTCCATTAACCTTAAATGGTTATGATGCTTAAAGTGATCGTTTAACTTCTTTATCTTTTACAGAGAAAGATAGCATAGATGGCGTTATTCTGCATTGCGTTGTATAATGTACTTATTGCTGGGATTTGTTGTTCCTCTGTAACTGCTGGTATTCTCCATTGCGTTGTATAATGATTATACTACGCAATGCAGATTACCACTGACCAGTTATAGAGGAACTACAAATCCCAGCAATAATACATTATACAGCGCAATGGAGAATACCACCAGCTATAGAGAAACAACAAATCCCAGCAATGATACATTATATAAAACACAATGCATAATACCAGCAGTTACAGAGGACTACAAATCCCAGCAATAATACATTATACAGGCTGTTTAATATATTATTGCAGGGATTTGGTGTTTTTTTTTTTTTAAACCGGAAACTTTAAAACAGGTCCCCCTTACCTGTTTCTGAAGCCTTGGAAGTTGCGGTGGCTCTGCGGGCGTGTGTCCGGCCTGTGTGGTGAGCGCGGCGTGGACTCGTCCTTCAGATGCCACCCGCAGCGGCAGCCCACACACACTGCTGCCCCCCAGGACAAACCACCCCCCCCCTACATTAGTACAGACCCCCCTCAGGACAAACCTCCCACTTCAATTAGTACAGACCCCCCCATAAACCACCCCCCATTAGTAGAGACCCCCTATCCATTAGTACAGACCCCCGAACAAACCACCCCCTCCATTTTTACAGACCCCTCACCACAAGTCATTCCCCACAATTAGTACAGAACCCCCCCACGATCCCCCACAATTAATACAGACCCCCCCACAATTAGTACAGAGCCCCCCCAAGCCACTCCCCCCCACAATTAGTACAGAGCCCCCCCACAATTAGTACAGAGACCCCCCACAAGCCACTCCCCCCACAATTAGTACAGAGCCCCCCCACAATTAGTACAGAGCCCCCCCACAAGCCACTCCCCCCCACAATTAGTACAGAGCCCCCCCACAATTAGTACAGAGCCCCCCCACAAGCCACTCCCCCCCACAATTAGTACAGAGCCCCCCCACAAGCCACTCCCCCCACAATTAGTACAGAGCCCCCCCACAATTAGTACAGAGACCCCCCACAAGCCACTCCCCCCACAATTAGTACAGAGCCCCCCCACAATTAGTACAGAGCCCCCCCACAAGCCACTCCCCCCCACAATTAGTACAGAGCCCCCCCACAATTAGTACAGAGCCCCCCACAATAAGTACAGAGCCCCCCCACAAACCCCACCCGGGCGGCAGCTGGAGAGGACAGTGTGCAGCTGCGCCGCCAGGGTGGAGAAGATGAAGATCGTTCGTGGATGGAACAGGAGGGAGGACTAGGAAACACCGCGGCGGTGGCCTCAGACAAGGAGAGGAGGATGCAGAGGAGGAGGGAGAGGCGCACTCTGGCGCTTGAGCGCCACCTCTGTGGCACCTGGGTGAACTGCACCCCACACGGCGATATGTCAGCAGTGCTCCAACTTGGGAGCCTCCAAGTCCTCCTAACCTGGGGGGGATTTTACAATACCTGTCCCCCCCGCATTTTTTCCTGGGGGGGATGCGTCCCCCCCGTCCCCCCCGGTTCCTACGCCCATGTCTTCGACACCTACATGACAATGGATGCACAAATAGGGTCAGTAGTCAGCGGATCGCACCATCTGCTGCGCCTACTACGCAGACTCATTCCATTTATTCCCAAAGAAGACATAGCAGTCGTAGTGGGAGCGATTGTAAACTCCAGACTTGACTATGCAAATGCCCTTTACCTTGGACTCCCAAAGTACCAAATCACTCGCCTGCAAGTCGTTCAAAACACGGCTGCTAGACTTGTGACTGGGAAAAAAACATGGGAATCAATCTCACCTTCACTGAGAAGCCTTCATTGGTTGCCAGTAAAAGACAGAATCACTTTTAAAGCACTCTGTCTGACGAATAAGTGTATTCTGGGAAATGCCCCCCAATATCTATGCGAAAAACTAAAAGCCCATAACCCCAATCGCGTTCTGCGATCCACCAACCAAAATCTCCTCCAGATACCCAAAGCCAGATACAAGTCCAAAGGAGAAAGAAGATTTGCGGTCCAAGGACCTAGACTATGGAACGCTCTACCAACCAGCATCCGAATGGAGGAGAATCACCTGGCCTTCAGGAGAAAGATCAAAACCCATCTCTTTTGAGTTCAAAGTAGAAATGCACAAACGAGTGTCCAGAGGCGATTCAGTTTGCATGTGCAGCGCTATATAAGTTTTTCACTCACTCACATCCATCGGAGCTGAAAAGCGGCCGCGAGTCACGTGACCGGCCTGAAGACAGCTGAAATTCGACATTTACACTGCTCATTTTTCAAAACAACTTACACAGTGTGCTATGCCAGCTTCTAATAGAGGGGCTGGCATAGTCTTATAGAAATGCATTAACAACCACTTTAAGGTTTTTTTGCATCTCTATACAAGCCTATGGCAGGTCAGATGGAGGTTTGCCAAATGCATCTGTCAATGAGTTTTAAATGATCTCAGAAGCTTCTGAAGCTAATGTCAAAATGATGCCATGAACACAAGACCAAAGCCCATTGACATAAGCCCTCAAGCAGCCACAATATCTAAGGAATGGTAACCTGCAATATAGAAAATGTGCGTTTTTGGGTTTGTATACATTTTATTCTTAAATGGGTGCCCCTTCATCCTTCCAATACTAACTATACAGTCTTGTACTGCAGGCTAAAAGGTGGATGGTTTTTTTCTATTGGGACCTTTGAAGAATAGGCAGCACATGTGCAGCACAGCACAGGCCCAAAGACTGAAAAGAAGAGCCTGACATACGCCTGGGCTCCTGAACCGGGTCACCCTCTAATCTAAGGTAAGTCAAACAGGGTTTAGTTAGCATGGGGTGGTCACTTAGAATAAAGTTATTTGAAAGAATAGTTAACCCTTTAAACTGTCAGTCATTGGTTAGTAGGCAGCATGTACAGTCACAATCTTCAAATGCCTTGCTGCACCCTGGGAGCCTAAAGTACACACGATCGGACTTCCATCTGACTTTTTTTCGTGGATTTTGGTCCGAAGGGAGCTGGCTGTGAACTTGTTCTGCATACAGACGGGCCAACATTTTCAGCCAACATTCACCAAACCACGTGGTTTTTCAGCTGTTTACCGCCACCCTTTGGGCAACTTCTGCTATTGTTGTCTTATGTTTAGCATTGGTTCTGAGCATGCGTGTTTGTACTTTGGATTTTAGTTGGACGAATTTATGTACACACGATCGGATAAGCTAATGTAACAGATTTATTGCCAGACAGTTGGTGAGCATGAAATACCAACATTTGTTGTTGTTAATTCTGCCAACAATTGTCTAATGGAGCATACACACAGTCTGACACCACACATCCATCAGACAATTATTTTTTTTAAATTGGATCGTGTGATCCCTATACACCCCCCCCCCCCACACACACACACACCAAACACACATGCACCCAGTCTATTGTATCTCATGATTGGTGGGTATATCCCAGTGACCAGACACCTACGCTGTTTTATGGTATTCAGTGACTTCTAGAAGTTTCTTAGTCATTTAATGATATTGGGGGGCTCCAACTGTGCAACAGAGGCTCTTGGTTGTTGTCCAGCTCTGAAGGCCCTGAATTGTGTCTGATAATACACAAGGTTGGGTTATTGGACACTTCAACAGACTGGTTGACTTTAAAGTCTTTCAGTTTAAAGGTCCCAAAACAGGCGAGGTAACAATACTATAAATTGGATTATTTGGTGTTTCAGCAGACTGGTTGACTTTAAACCCTTTTCAGTTTGATGGTACCCCATGATGCCAGATAAAAATACTAGAGGTTAGGTTATTGGATGCTTCAATAGACTGGTTGACTTTAAATTCTTTCTGTGTGAAAGCCACATTTTATGTGAGACTATATTACTAGTTGGGTTATTGGGTGCTTTGACACATTGATTGGCTTTGAAATCGTTCAATGTGAAGGCCCCAGATCATGTGAGATGACACTACTAGAGGTTGGGTAGTTGGGAGGTTCAACAGACTTGTAGACTTTATTTTTTTCCCATTTTGAAGGCACTAACAAAAAAATGAGATAACAATACAAGAGGCTAGGTTACTTAATGCCTCAACAGGCTGGTTGACATTAAACTCTTTTAGTTTGAAGGCCTTAGCATCATGTAACCCTCGTTATTAGAAGTTGGGTTATCGGTGCTTCAACAGACTTGTGGACTTGAAATTCTTCCAGTATGAAGGCCCCCGGATTATGTCAGATAACATTCTCGAGGTTGGGTTATTGGATGCTTCAACAGACTGGTTGACTTTAAATTATTTTGGTGTGAAAGCTCCAGTTCATGTGAGTATACATTGCTAGAGGTTGGGTTATTGGGTGTTTTGACACATTGGTTGACTTTAAAATCTTTCATTGTGAAGGCCCCAGATCATGTTAGATAACATTACTAGAGGTTGGGTTATTGGGGGATTCAACAGACTTGTAGACTTATATTTTTTACATTTTAAAGGCATTAAAAAAAAATCAGATAACAATATTAGAGGGTAAGTTCTTGGATGCTTTAACAGACCAGTTGACTTTAAATTCTTTCAGTGTGAAGGCCCTGAATCATGTGAGATAACATTACTATAGGTTGGGTAATTTGGGAGCTTCAACAGACTTGTAGACCTTAACAAAAAAATTGATAACAATACAAGAGGTTAGGTTACTGAATGCCTCAAGAGGCTGGTTGACATAAAACTCTTTTAGATTGAAGGCCTTAGCATCATGTAAGACAACGTTACTATAAGTTGGGTTATCGGGTGCTTCAACAGACTTGTTGACTTAAAATTCTTTCAGTATAAACGCCCCAGATAGTGTCGCATATCATTCTCAAGGTTGGGTTATTGGATGCTTCAACAGACTGGTTGACTTAAAATTATTTCAGTGTGAAAGCTCCAGTTTATGTGAGATTACATTGATAGAGGTTGGGTTATTGGGTGCTTTGACACATTGGTTGATTTTGAAATGTTTCATTGTGAAGGCCCCAGATCATGTTAGATAACATTACTAGAGGTTGGGTTATTGGGAGATTCAACAGACGTGTAGACTTCATTTTTATTTTTTTTCATTTTAAAGGCATTGAAAAAAAAATCAGATAACAATATTAGAGGTTAAGTTATTGGATGCTTTAACAGATCAGGTAACTTTAAATTCTTTCAGTGTGAAGGCCCTGAATCATGTGAGATAACATTACTAGAGGTTCGGTTTTTGGGAGCTTCAACAGACTTGTAGACTTGATTTTTTTTTTTCATTTTAAAGGCATTGAAAAAAAATCAGATAACAATATTAGAGGGTAGGTTATTGGATGCTTTAACAGACTGGTTGACTTTAAATTCTTTCAGTTTGAAAGCTTCAGTATAATGTGAGATATCTTTACTTGAGGCTGGGTTATTAGGTGCATCAACAGACTTGTTGAAATGTGTTCTGAGCACCCCGGATTATGTAAAATAACATTCTTAAGTCTGGGTCATTGGGTGCTTCGACAGACTGGTTGAATTTGAATTGTTTCATTGTGAGGGCTCTGGATTATGTCAGATAACATTCCCGAGGTTAGGTTATTGGGTGCTTTGACAGCACTGGTTTCCTTTAAATTCTTTCTGTTGGATTAAAACAAAGTGTAGTCTGTTCCAAGATCATCCGTCTCCATCCAACGTCTCACACTGCAGAAAAAGAAAACAAATATGATCATTTTATCACATCGAAGATTGTTAGGGCAATAACTGCAAGCACTATCAAATCATTTCCAGGGCCACATTACAGCTCAACTAGAATAAAACTCTCACAAAACTTTTAGTGAGAACTGTCAAATGCTGCGAGACTCATTTACCAAAGCAGTCATTTTTTATTTAGCCCTTTGATGGTGTGTTGAGTTCAAACCAATCATGTGCATGGGAATTAAAAAATGATCTCCAGGCAAACCTGCTAAATACACATATTCATACACATACATATACACTACTGTGCAAAAGTTTTAGGCAGGTGCAAAAAAATGTTTTAACCACTTAAGGACCGCCTAACGCGATATACGTCGGCAGAATGGCATGGCTGGGCACAATCACGTACCTGTACGGTGATTGTTAAATAACCAGCCGTGGGTCGCGGGCGCGCGCCCGCGACCCGGTCCGAAGCTCCGTGACCGCGGCCGATGGACTAGCGGACCCGATCGCCGCTGGAGTCCCGCGATTGGCCCCCGGAGCTGAAGAACGGGGAGAGCTGTGTGTAAACACAGCTTCCCAGTTCTTCACTGTGGCGCCGTCATCGATCGTGTGTTTCCTAATATAGGGAACCACAATCAATGATGTCAGACCTACAGCCACACCCCCCTACAGTTAGAAACACAGATGAAAACAAAGAAGCAGTGCACAATGGGTAAAATTATTACATTTTATAGTCTAAAATGGAAAATAACAAATAACAGAGGTATTGGCACATACAAATATAAAAATTGATAAAAATTGAATGTCATATATAAAAAAAATACAAGTCCACAATGAGAGTCCTGTGATGGAATGATTAACATCAATATACTAGTCCCGCTGTGAATGAATTGCAAAGCTACACACCAGGACAGATGGCAAATCACTGATGGACAGGTTTGCATACAGTACCTCAAATGGATGGGGATCTTGCAGTGACAGATGGCTTCAAGGGGACTCAGATGATGCGAGTCAGTGGAAACACACCTCAACGGAAACCCCCCCAGCGCCACCCCGATAACGCTATGGATTGATGCACCACTGTGATTGGAACCAGTTGACCAGAGGGAGCAGGCGGGGGCACTGCACGGCGTAAATCTACGGAAGCGCCCCTAGCGGCCAGCATAAATATGCACCAAAGATACGACGGCGTAGGAGACTTACATCGGTCGTTTCTTGGCAAAATTCAGGCGTATCTTGTTCCCTGAATAGGGCGCAAAGATACGACGGCGCATCACAGAACTTACGCTGCGTATCAATAGATACGTCGGCGTAAGTCGTCTGTGAATCCGGGCCCATCTGTTTAAAAAAAAACGATAAAAATTTAATTTGGGTACATCGTTGCATGACCATGCAATTGTCATTCAAAGTGTGACAACACTGAAAGCTGAAAATGGTCCTGGGCAGGAAGGGGGTGAAAGTGCCCGGTACTGAAAGTAAACCCCCCATATCATTTTCAGCCAAGGAAGCTGCCATCTTTGCCTCTGTTTAATCTACAACAGCCATGATGCTGCACATGTGATCCGTTTAGACACCAGCCATTGGATGGCTTGACAGTTTGGTTGAGAGCACAACCAATTGTAGTGTTACATTTCCGGTACATGCCGAAACTGAAACTTGAAGTGGTTGTAAACCCGATCTAAAAAAAAAAAACAACCTGCAAGACAAAGGCATAATGAGTTAGTATGCATAGCATACTAGTTCATTATGAATTACTTACCTGAGATCGAAGCCCCCGTAGCAGTCCTCTTCCCCCCCTCCAGCGGCGATATCTCTCCCGGGGGTTACTTCCGGATATCGCCGCTTCTGCGCTGTGATTGGCTGGAGCCGCGATGACGTCACTCCCACGCATGTGCGCGGGAGCCACCAGTAACGGCACATGGACTGAAGCAACGGCACATAGGTGCCATTGCTTCAGTTTGCCCCAGTGCGCATGTGCCGATGACATGAGCACATGCAGGGGACAGGGGATATCTCCTAAACCGTTCAGGTTTAGGAGATATCCTGGGTATCTACCGGTAAGGCCTAATATAGGCTTACCTGTAGCATAAAGTGGTTGTAAAGGGTTTACAACCACTTTTTTTTTTTTTAAACAAGGGAACAACCACTTTAAAGAAAAAGTGCACTTTAAACCATGACTCCAACTCCCGTCGTTCTACTTACCCCAGCTATATGTGGCCTGGAACCCGGTGCTCTGGACTGACTTGTCCGAGTGGAATTGCAACCCCATCCAGTTCCCAGAAGACACTAGTGGCGGCATATTCTTGGCCCCGCAATACTTGTCCGATACCGAGGTGCCAGATCGAGAGCTGTCCGAGATAGACAAGTAATCATAGACACAATTACGGGAGGACTCCAGTGTAAAGGAGATGAAGTTCAGCTGTACCTGCCGGTGATAACAATAATAAATGCTGTTATAAAATTAAAATATTCATGTAGTAGCATCTTAGGGGGAAAAATAATAATTATAATCACATAAACTATAAATAAACCATGAAATTATATTTATTTATGTATCTCATCTGAGATTGTGTCTGTGGTGATCACCTACAAAATGTCTCTACTCTCTTCCTACACCAAAAAGAGGTCATCAGGATGGGTGGGTGGTCTGTTACCCTGATTGACAACCCCTGCACAGGGCAGTCTTAATAGCATCATGGGCCCCTGGGCAAAATAATGCTCTGGGGCCCCTACAATGATGACAGTGCAGGTAAACAGACATCAAGTAGGTAGGAGGCAAACTGCCTCCCCTGTGCATCTATCACTCTCAGTGCCATCATTGTATTATGACAGTGGGGGGTTTCCCCGTCGTTAGAATACAATGATCACCGCTGGTGGCTATAGCCACCAGCAGCGATAATACAAAAACAACCCAGCTGGCTGGCTGTCCTGAAGTCAAGAATGACTTGCAGGACAACCAGCCCGCCCATAGCTGGATCAATATTTGTCCGATTCCTGCTGAACCTTCCAAATTTCAATCCATCTATGGCCGGCTTAAGTGTACACTACTACTAGTGTGCCCTGTACACACGATCGGAAATTCCAACAGCAAAAGTCCGATGTGAGCTTTTGAATGGACATTCCAACCGTGTGTAGGCTCCATCTGACTTTTGCTGTCGGAATTTCCGCCAACAAAAGATTGAGAGCTGATTCTCAAATTTTCTGACGGAAAAAATTCCTATCGGAAAATCCGAGCATCTGTAGCAATTCTGACGCATGCTCGGAAACCATTCGACGCATGCTCGGAAGCATTGAACTTCATTTTCTCGTCTCGTCGTCATGTTGTACGTCACCACGTTCTTGACGGATGAAAGTTCATAGAACTTTAGTGTGATCGTGTGTAAGCAAGCCAAGCATGAGTGGAATTCAGTCGAAAAAAACATCCAAGGTTTTTCCACCGGAAAATCCGATTGCGTGTACGCGGCATAATAGGACACTACTGGTACTATGTGTGTACTATTAGGACACTAATGGAACTATTGGGATCAAGTGAACAATATTATGACACTAGTGGAACTATTAGGACACTAGTGGGCATATAAGTGCATTAGTGGAACTAATGAGATCAATTGAACACTATTATGACACTAGTGGAACTATCAGGCCTTAGTGGAACTATTAGGACACTAGTGGGGATATTAGTGCATTAGTGGAACTAATGGGATCAATTGAACACAATTAAGACATTAGTGGAATTATCGGGACTAAGTGGAACTGTAAGGACACTAGTGGGCATATAAGTGCATTAGTGGAACTAATGTGATCAATTGAACACTATTATGACACTAGTGTAACTATCAGGACTAAGTGGAACTATTAGGACTCTAGTGGGCATATTAGTGCATTAGTGGAAGTAATGGGATTAATTGAACACTATTATGGCACTAGTGTAACTATCAGGACTTAGTGGAACTATAAGGACACTAGTGGACATATACGTGCATTAGTGGATCTAATGAGATCAATTGAACACTATTATGACACTAGTGGAACTATCGGACCTTAGTGGAACTATTAGGACACTAGTGGGCATATTAGTGCATTAGTGGAACTAATGGGATCAATTGAACACTATTATGACACTAGTGGAACTATCGGGCCTTAGTGGAACTATAAGGACACTAGTGGGCATATAAGTGCATTAGTGGAACTAATGGGATCAATTGAACACTATTATGACACTAGTGGAACTATCGGGCCTTAGTGGAACTATTAGGACACTAGTGGGCATATTAGTGCATTAGTGGATCAAATGGGATCAATTGAACACTATTATGACACTAGTGTAACTATCAGGACTTAGTGGAACTATAAGGACACTAGTGGACATATACGTGCATTAGTGGATCTAATGGGATCAATTGAACACTATTATGACACTAGTGGAACTATCGGGCCTTAGTGGAACTATAAGGACACTAGTGGGCATATAAGTGCATTAGTGGAACTAATGGGATCAATTGAACACTATTATGACACTAGTGGAACTATCGGGCCTTAGTGGAACTATTAGGACACTAGTGGGCATATTAGTGCATTAGTGGATCTAATGGGATCAATTGAACACTATTATGACACTAGTGTAACTATCAGGACTTAGTGGAACTATAAGGACACTAGTGGACATATACGTGCATTAGTGGATCTAATAGGATCAATTGAACACTATTATGATACTAGTGGAACTATCGGGCCCTAGTGGAACTATTAGGACACTAGTGGACATATACGTGCATTAGTGGATCTAATAGGATCAATTGAACACTATTATGATACTAGTGGAACTATCAGGACTTAGTGGAACTATTAGGACACTAGTGGACATATACGTGCATTAGTGGATCTAATGGGATCAATTGAACACTATTATGACACTAGTTGAACTATCGGGACTAAGTGAATACTATTCGAACACTTGTGGAACTAATGGGATCAAATGAACACAATTATGACACTAGTGGAATTATTGGGACTAAGTGGAACTATTAGGACACTAGTTGAAATATTGGAACTAACTGTAAAATATTGGGATACGAATGTATCTGAAGACTAGCGAAGCACAAGAAAAATACTTTATTAGAAGGACGTACTGTAGCTATTATAACTGCCCAAAAATGTTTTAATTTGCAGTTTTTCTTAATTTTTTTGATCTGACTTACTCTATGCCCAGAAGGTGCCACAATAGACCATATACAATCCGTGGAAGGTAGGTACTTGGTGGGGTACCCCGGAGAGGTCACAGTTCCATTCACTTTCGTTTGCATTCCACCACATGCCACTAAAACAATAGATAAAGACTCAGCATCAGATACAGGTACAGATGGATGATGTGTATATGAATGAGATCAACTTTACTTAAATAATTATCAGTTTTTGCAGCTTTGAGAACTTGTCTCTACACACAGCTTGTAAATAATTGTGAATGTTGGTGGCTATATCTTTCAAAAATGATATGCATTTTTTGCACAGAGATAAAATTTATCTTTAAAACTTTTTTTGCCAGCGACCCCATTTCTTTTTTTACATTTGCGGTAGGTGTAGCGTGAGGCGGTGAGCAGGAAACAGAGTCACAGTGCAGTACCAGGAGTATATTGTAACAGAAGTTCAGCAGTACACAACAGGCCCGGCAGTGAGGCAACCTGGCCGGGAACACTTACAAGGTGCAACAGTGATGAGACAGTAGACTAGACACCCGAAGATGCTGACAGTGTCTGCCATGCAGAGCGGAATGAGACCTGGCTGGTCTGTACCCAAAGAAGAGGCTTTCCAGAGGAGTGGCGTGGTCCCTGCGCTTTCCCTACTCCTCTGTAACCTTTCCCTGGCTCTAAGTACTTTCCCTGTCAAATGGGGACCCGTTCCTACACTAGCCACTCACAAAATGTGTGCCAAATCCGGGAACCAGGGTTTTAAATTTGACTCTTCCTGACCCAAGATGGCCACCAGAGTCACATGGGGTGCCAGCATCCAATCAGATACCTGCCTCCTTGTGACCGAGGAAACCATAGTGGAACTAGGTTCCTCTCAACCTCCTCCCCATCTTCATTGACAAGAGTGAGGCCCCGTACACACGACAGAGGAACTCGACGTGCTTGGCACGTCGAGTTCCTCGTCTCGTTTTGGGATGAAGCCGCCGAAGAGCTCGGCGGGCCGCCTTCTCCTATAGAACAACGCGGCCAACGAGAAAATAGAGAACATGTTCTCTATTTTCTCGTCGAGCTCCTCGGCGGCTCCATCGAGCCAAAACTGTACAGACGACAGAGATTCTCGGCAGAATCCGGGTTTTGACCGAGTTTCTCGGCGAATTCTGCCGAGAATCTCTGTCGTGTGTACGAGGCCTGATGGGCAGAAAATAAGTCCCAGTGCAGTACCAGGAATATATTGTAACAGCAGTATACAAGAGGCCCGGCAGTAAGAAAACCCCGCCAGGAACACTTGCAAGGTGCAAGAGTGATGGGACAGTAGACTGGAGACCCAAATATTCCGACAGCATCTGCCACAAGGAGCGGAATGCGGCCTGGCCGGTCAGTACCCAAAAAGGAGGCTTTCCATAGGATTAGTGTGTCCCCTGCACTTTCCCTACTCCTCCGAATCCTTTCCTTGGCTCTAAGTACTGTTCCTGTCAGACGAGTGACCTGTCCCTACACTAGCCACTTGCAAAATGCGTGCCAAATCCAGGACCCAGGGTTTAAAATAGATTCTTCCTGACCAAAGATGGCCACCAGAGTCACATAGGGTGCCAGCATCCAATCGGATAGCTGCGTCCTTGTGGCAGAGGAAACCATAGAGGAACTAGGTTCCTCTCGGCTTTCACCCTCCATTGCCACTGCAGACGCGCGCCACCTGCAGTGGAAAAAATAGACTGCACACCATTTCTACACGTCTATGAGGAGTGTGGTGAGGGGTTTGCCTGTTACTCAGCTCTGTCAGTACAGAGCACTGTAGTGTGAGGGCAGGCAGCAGCATTGTTACAAAAAAAATGTTTTAAGGAATATTAAAGCAAAAAATCAATCTCTAATCATAACCTGCAGAAAGGGGGGGAACATGTAAGTTGACCTCCTTCTGAAAGGGTGTTCTATTGTACACACGATCGAAATTTCCGAGCAAAAAAGTCAGTCAGAATTCTTTCATCGGATATTCCGACCGCGTGTGTGGGCCCCATCTGACTTTTTTCTGTCGAAGTTTAGAAATAGAACATGTTTTATTTTTTTTCCCGGGGCTAAATTTTTTGCTGGGCTAGATTCACAAAGAGATACGACGGTGTATCTCCAGATACTCCGTCATATCTCTGACTTACACTGGTCGTATCTATGCGTCTGATTCATAGAATCAGTTACGCATAGATATGCCTAAGATCCGACAGGTGTAACTGTGTTACACCGTCGGATCTTAACTGCAATTTAAAAATGGCCGCGGGGGGGCGTTCTTGCTGATTTACACTGAGAAATATGTAAATCAGTGAGATACGGCAATTCACGAACATACGCGGGCCCGACGCAGTGTTGTTACGATGTTTCCGTAGCGGTTTTCCCGGCGTATACTTACTCCTGCTTCTATGAGGCGCAGCCAATGTTAAGTATAGCCGTCGTTCCCGTGTCGATTTTTTTTTTTTTTACGTCGTTTGCGTAAGTCGTTCTCGAATACGGATGGACGTCGTTTACGTAAGCGTCGAAACCACTGACGTCCTAGCGACGTCATTGGGAGCAATGCACGCCGGGAAAATTCGCGGACTGCGCATACGCATTTAAATCGGCGCGGGAACGCGCCTGATTTAAATAGTACACTCCCCCTAGGAATTTGAATTCCGCCGGGGGATTTACGATCCGCCGCCGCAAGTTTGGAGGTAAGTGTTTCGTGAATTAGCCACTTGCCTCTCAAACTTGCGTCAGCGGATCTTAAATCACATAGATCACGCGGATCTAAAGATCCGCTGATCTATGTGAATCTAGCCCCCTAATCGGAAATTCTGATCGTCTGTGTGGAACTCCGACGGAGAAAAAAACACGCATGCTCAGAATCAAGTCGACGCTTGCTCGGAAGCATTGAACTTCATTTTTCTCGGATCGTCATAGTGTTGTACGTCACTGCGTTTTGGACAGTCGGAATTTAGTCTGACAGTGTGTATGCAAGACAGCTTAAATGGAATTCCAATGGAAAATTCCGATCGTGTGTACAGGGCATATCTGTTACATATTGACCCCCTGGCCTTGGACAAGCATACAGATCAAGGGGTCTTGACTTCACTTGCTGCATGCTTGTTCCAGGGCAGTATCTTAAACCACTGAAGCTACAAACAGCATCCAATGTGTCTCCTTTAACCTCCCTGGCGGTATGATTCTTTCTGAAAAAACATGCTGAAAGCGGTACAATTATTTGCAAGGAAATTTGGTGTTTTATACTGTAGGCCTGTAATTTTTAGGAATAACTCACTTAAATCTGACCAAACAAGAATCTAATAGGCATCCCGGGTATGACATTTTTTTAAAAACAAAATTTTAAATTATAATATAATAAATAATTATAAATAATTATAGCAAGTAATAATATAATTAAAATAAAAATTATTCAATAATGTAATCAACTCAAAATCACTGAAATTTGCTCAGTTGCAGAATTGTCGCTGTCATTACTTTTATTTTTTGATGACAAATTTTCCCACAAATCGCTATCGCTCAATTCTGCAAGTGATTATAATTTATTATCGCTGTTTTCTAGCTGCTCTAAAACCATTTTTGACATAAAGGGACACTTTTGGTTGCTATGGACAATCTACAGTTTTCAGGCAGAAAGAAAGGTTTTTATTATATAAAATGACATGTAGGACACTGGGCAGACCACTAGGGACAAGGGGGGTGTGTATTTTTTACATACAGTACTGTAATCTATAAGATTACAGTATACTGTATGTATTGTGTTTGTTTACTTTTTTGAATTTGGCGCCGATCTCCGCTCCCGTGCGTCGTAACGTCGCAGGGAACGGAGATCGGCGGCACAGGAGGACGCTGTGTGAATCGAGCGAGGTCCCGCTCGCTCACACAGCGCGGTGACATCGCTGGATCCAGGACAAGGTAAGCCAGCGCACGCTGCAGGCTCTGCATATCTACCCCGAGCGTGACTCCGGGTTACCGATCGCAGCAGAAAAAATCAACCCCGAGTCACGCTCGGGGATACCGCCAGGAGGGTTAACTATTATCAGTAAGAGTAATACATAAGTTACACCCTCCATTAACTGAAACGCTCTGAAACTCTACCTGTCTGATAGGAAGCTGTGAAAGTTGAAGCTCCACCACTTAAAAATTCCACAAACATCAGGTTTCCTGAGGACAAGACGGGAGGGAGCTTCTTCATCCCACAAGTAGTGTTTATCAGTAGAGGAGACATCTTGCCGGCCCCATCATACACCTTCACAGAGTCTGAGATGCAGCCGGGAGAGGGATCAAAGCTTTGAAACTGCAGGAACACCTACATAGGAAAACCTTCATCAGCAAATCAATATGGTACAAAGGACAAGCCCCCTGGGTGGGAACGAGGTTCTCCCAGATCTTCAGAGGATTCCCGTCAGAACAAATCTTACACAACACTCAGCGCTCCAGGATGCTGCAAATCTCTTATTTACCTGTAAGTATACCAGGCCAAGGGACTTACTCAGACTCCGCCAGATCAGGAACAGCAAACTTTTCTCATCAGCAGTATATAGCAGTCTTGTGACTTTTATCAGTGCCGGGATAAAGCTAGTAGGAGGAGTTTTCATACTGCACTGGCTGTCTTATATAGATGCAGAACCCCTGACCCTCTGGACAGTGCTGATCACATTCACTCTCCCAAGAAAAAAAAAAGAAAAAACTCTAGCAATACACACTAAACTGAGCATGTGCAGCCTGACTCCAGTAACTCTGTCTTATCCGGACATGTTATGGGGTCAGTGGAAGAAGGAGAGGATCTGTCCATACAGGGTCAGACAGCCTTTTTTACACAATGCAGAGGATTAACACCTTAGGTTCCATGGTGAGTAAGGATGAGCTCAGGCGTGTTCGCAACTTCACATGCCCATGCCCGCCAGGAAGCGGACCACTCTGCATCACTAATCCCAGGCAGTGAGACATTTTCCGATTTGTGCAACCAGGGCGGTTTTGAAGTCATGGTACTGGTACAGCGCGACTTCTAAGCAGTGCAGCTTGCTGAAATCTGTGCAAATGAACTTAACAGATGTCAATGCAAATGGTGCCAAAACGAGTACAGGAAACGTTTTCAAAGTTGCTGCGACTTGAGTTGCAGCAATTTGAACAGTTCCATTGCCACAAATAGGGTGCGACTTGTCAGGCGACTTTGAACTGTGAAGTCACATGATAAGTTGGCCTGGTGTTAAACTGGGCTTATTGTCAAAGCTTAAAGGAAAAAAAAATCTAACCCAGATGCCGTCGTATCTTGGTTTGAGAATTCAAACTAAAGATACGACGCGGGAAATTTGAAAGTACGCCGGCGTATCAGTAGATACACCGGCGTACTCTCTCTGTGGATCTGCCCCTATGGCTCTAATCAGGTGCAAAAAATAAATAAATATATAATTCATGCGTCTGGAGTCTTGAAAGGGGCCGGACGCATGAATGGGGGTGGCCACAGCGGCTGTGAATAGAGGGGGGGGTGGTGCCGTGGATAGAGGGGGTGGTGCGGTGGATAGAGGGGGTGGTGCCCGGGCGCCCCTAATGGATATACCGCCACCCACTTCTAAATTCTGCAGCTGTTGAAAATGTACAAAAGAAATTTGAAATTTCCACCAGTAGCATATAACTTCTAACAAGTGTGAAAAATGACCTTGTTTGTAGGGATCCGAATGAGCCACACACATTGTGATCTGTTCTGATTGGCTGATTGCGCATATCCTGAATGCAGAGATCCCGATGGATCAAAGAGGAGAGAGCTGCAGACATCTGCAAATCAGACAGAGATAGACAACATTATGTTATTTAATAAAGGAGGCTTCACCTAATCCATATTCTTCCTTTATACTAAACGCATCATCATCTTTCTCTGAAAACCAGCTGAAATTACAGATTAGGCTGACAGTACAATCATTTGGGTTGGAAGCTGAAATCAGAGTGCAGGAGAACTAGACATAAAAGCCTGTGGGCGTCCCAAGAACCATCCAAATAATCTCATTTGTTTGGATCTTCCTTCATTACTTTAAACACGAATGATCAAATGCATGTGTTTAGCCTATAGAGCAAGGGTCTCCAAACTTTGTAAGCAAAGGGCCAGTTTACTGTGCTTCAGACTTTAAGAGGGCCGGACTGTAACCATCGGGAGTACAAAATGTCCCAGTGTCTGTGGGAGTACAATCCCCTGTCATTGGAGGAATTGTGCCCCATCATTGGTGTCAATGGGCCACACCATTGATGTCATTGGGAAGTATTGTGCCCCATCATTTATGTCATTGGTAGGAACTGTGCCTCATTGTTGGAGTCGTTGGAAGGAATTATGGCCCATTGTTGGTGTCATTGGAAGAAATTGTGGCCTTCATTGGCGTTAGTGAATAAAATTGTGCCCCAAGCAGGGCTGGAAAAGGGGTGGGCAGGAGGGAGAGCTGCCCTGGGCACTGCGTCATCATGTGAGGAGGGGGCACCACAAGGAGAATGGGGGTCAGGAGATTTGTGTTGGAAGGGGGAATTTGGCGGAGTGACAGGGAGTCTTATTCTAGTTGGTAAAATTTGGGGGCCCCCCCCAAGAGTGATTTAGGGGGGTTTGTGTTGGGAGGGGTGATGGGGGAGGAGTTTGGGGGTAGAGGAGTTGTGCTAAGAGGGGGGATTTTAGCAGGGGGGCAGATTTATACTTAGAGGAGGGGGAATTTATTTAGCTGACACACAATGCTTATACATCTTGGGGGGGGCGCAGTTTGGCATTTTTGCTCTGGGCACTAGATGACCTTGTCCCGGCACGGACCCCAAGGGCCGGATAAAAGCAAGCCAAGGGCCACATCTTTTCCCCGGGCCGCGGATTGGAGACCACTGCTATAGAGAATGGGTGCTCAACCTGTGTCCATCCAGCTGTTGCAGAACTACAAGTCCCATGAGGCATTGCAAAGCTGACAGTTACAAGCATGACTTTCAAAGGCTGAGACATGATGGGTCTTGTAGTTTTGCAACAGCTGGAGGGCCACATGATGATCAGATAATGAGGAAATTGATGATGATATTTCATTATTGCTGGCTCTCACCACACTGATAAAGACGATTGATCTTCTGAAGGTCCAGGCCACTCAGTCCATACCTCTGCCCTATAGGGACACTGGGATCCAGCTTTGGGACAATGGTTGCCTTCCCAGGAGCATTGCTGAACGCATATCTGCATTAAAAAAAAAAAAAACATATAAGGTGACCCTTTTACAACACATGCATTGGATTTGTTCCACCCAAATGAAACCATTGTTTGCTATAGTAAAGCCAACCTTTCCTGTAGACCTCCAGCCAAAGCTTTTACTGTAGGGTTGGATAGAGCATAGGTGTGCGCCACCTATTGCATTAGAGTGTGCACCCCAAAGCTCAAACACATGCTACCGATCCCTCACTGGGCCGGATTCAGATACATTGCAGTATCTGCCGGCGCGGCGTAACGTATATCAGATACGTTACACCGCCGTAACTTTGGGCGCAAGTTCCGTATGCAGAAAGAACTTGCGCCCTTAGTTACGGCGGCGTAACGTATGTGTGGCGGCGTAAGCCCGCCTAATTCAAATGGGGATGTTGTGGGCGTGTTTTATTTAAATTTAAGATGACCCCGCGTATTTTACGTTTGGTAGGCGATCTGTGCGGCCAATGAGAGATGATCTCATATGTAAACATATGAGATCATTTCTCATCGCCGGCTCTCACAGACAGCGAGAGGAGACCGATCTGTGTCTCTTGTACATAGGGACACAGATCGGTCACCTCCCCCAGTCACCCCCCTTCCCCCACAGTTAGAACACTATGCAGGGTACACATTTAACCCCTTCCTCACCCCCTAGTGTTAACCCCTTCAATGCCAGTCACATTTATACAGTAATTAGTGCATATTTATAGCACTGATCGCAGTATAAATGTGAATGGTGCCAAAAATGTGTCAAAAGTGTCCGATGTGTCCGCCATAATGTCGCAGTCCCAATAAAAATCGCAGATCGCTGTCATTACTAGTAAAAAATAAAAAATAAAAAATAAAAATTCTGTCCCCTATTTTGTAGGCGCTATAACTTTTGCGCAAACCAGTCGCTTATTGCGATTTTTTTTTTACCAAACATATGTAGAAGAATACGTATCAGCCTAGACTGAAAAAAAAGTTTTTTTGTTTTTTTTTAAATTGGGATATTTATTATAGCAACAAGTACAAAATATTGTATTTTTTTTCAAAATTGTCATTCTTTTTTGTTTATAGCGCAAAAAATAAAAAACGCAGAGGTGATCAAATACCACCAAAAGAAAGCTCTATTTGTGGGGAAAAAAGGACGTCAATTTTGTTTGGGAGCCATGTCGCACGACCGCGCAATTGTCAGTAGTTTAGTATAGAATAGTATTATAGTATATTGTTTACTCACCAAGGTATTTTAGAAAACTATACTGAATTTTGGCCACTAGATGGAGCCAACGATACAGGCATTACTTTCTTAGAAAAAATGACATTAGAGTTGCCAACTGTCAGTAAATTCATGGACAGGTTGTAAAAATCTATGGGCCAGATCCACAGAGCAAGTACGCCGGCGTATCTACTGATACACCGGCGTACTTTCAAATTTGCCGCGTCGTATCTTTAGTTTGAATCCTCAAACAAAGATACGACGGCTTCTGGCTTCGATCCGACAGGCGTACGGCTTCGTACGCCTTAGGATCGTAGGTGCAATACTTTGGCGCCCGCTGGGTGGAGTTTGCGTCATTTTCCGCGTCGAGTATGCTAATTAGCTTTTTCCGTCGATCCACAAAGGTACGCGCGGCCGTCGCATTCTCTTACGTCGTCACTAGTCGGCTTTTCCCGGCGTATAGTTAAAGCTGCTATTTTGTGGTCTATAGTTAGACTTGCCATGTTAAAGTATGGCCGTCGTTCCCGCGTCGAATTTTAATTTTTTTTTTTTGTTGCGTAAGTCGTCCGTGAATAGGAAAGGACGTAACTTACGTCGAAGTTCAAAAAATGACGTCGGTGCAAAATCATTTCGCGCAAAGCACGGTGGGAAATTTCAAAACGGAGCATGCGCAGTATGTTCGGCGCGGGAACGCGCCTAATTTAAATGCTCCACGCCCCCTACCCGGATCATTTGAATTAGGCGGGCTTGCGCCGGAGGGATTTACGCTACGTCGCTGCAACTTTACAGGCAAGTGCTTTGTGAATCAAGCACTTGCCTGTAAAACTTGCGGCGGCGTAACGTAAATGGGATATGTTACGCCGCCGCAAATGTACCTGAATCTGGCCCCAAGCCTTTTCTGGCACTTTTTGTTTACACATTTAAATCAGTTGCTAGAAAATTATTTCTAACCCCCAAACATTATAAAAACATTTTTACCAGAGACACCAGAGAATAAAATGGCGATTGTTGCAATTTTTTATGTCACACGGTATTTGCACAGCGGTTTTTCAAATGCAATTTTTTGGGAAAAAATACATTTGAACAAATAAAAAAATAAAAAACACAATATATACCCCTTTTTTATATATATATATAATATGAAAGACAATGTTATGGCAAGTAATTAGATACCTAACATGTCACACTGTAAAATTGCACATGCTCATGGAATGGCGACAAACTACAGTACTTAAAAATCTCCATAGACAATGTTTTAAATACCTTTTACAGGTTACCTCTTTAGATTTACAGAGGAGGTCTTGTACTAGAATTATTGCTCTCACTCTATCGTTCGCGGTGATACCTCACATGTGTGGTGCGAACACCGTTTTACATATGCGTGCGTGCGTGACTTACATGCGTTCGACTCTGCCCACAAGCTCGGAGGGATAGGTGCGCTTTAACCACTTAAGGACCAGAAGGATTTGCCCTCTCAATGACCAGGCCATTTTTGCAATACGGCACTGTGTCACTTTAACTGAAACTTGCGCGGTCATGCGACATTGTATCCAACGAAAATCTTTTTTGCCACAAATAGAGCTTTCTTTTGGTGGTATTTGATCACCTCTGCGTTTTTTTTTTTTTTTGCGCTATAAACAAAAAAGCCCGACAATTTTGAAATAAAAATCTTTTTTACTTTTTGCTATAATAAATATCCCCAAAAAAAATAAAAACAAACAAACACATTTCTTAATCAGTTTTGGCCAATATGTATTCTACTACATATTTTTGGTAAAAAAAAAAAATCGCAATAAGCGTATATTGATTGGCTTACACAAAAGTTATAGCGTCTACAAAATAGGGGATATTTTTATGGCATTGTGTATCGTTGCTGATATAGAAAATCTGTGCCCTTCGGAATGTATTTCTATTGCTCATGTGTGTCTACAGCTCTGATGTCAACTCTGATAATCCTCATGCAGTATTAGGGTTGCCACCTTTTTTTCAAGTCAAACCCGAACACTTTAACGTCACGTTATAGAATAAACTATACATATATTTTTAAATAACATTTCTAATCATATGAATTTAATCACAAGAGTCCCCCTTTACATCAGAGTCCACAGAGTTCGCCTTTTACATCTGAATCCGCAGTTCCCTTACACTGTAAGGGGGGGGACTCTGCAGACTCTGATGTAAGGGATGCTCTGGGAACCCTGATTTAAGGGGGAACACTGAGAACTCTAAACATCTGTGCGTGTGTGTTGGGGGGGGGGGGGGATTGTTAGTGTTGTCTTTGGGCAGCGTGAAAGAGAGCATAACAGACACTCTCAGTTTAGACATCTGCAACCAGCAACCCTGCTGGGAAGCCATGGGCTGGTCTGAATATCGTGTCCGGGTTTCAGGCAGTCTCAAACCCGGATGCATGATTCCAAACCCGAACTGTCTGGATGAATCCCGGACAGGTGGCAACCCTAAGTAGAATTCACTCATTGCTTTTGCAGATTGTCTATTGTGAAAGCGCCACTCTGGCATTGCCATTGCACTGGTATTCATCCTTTGCTCATGCAGATTGTGTATTGCCCATGCTCCACTTTGTCAGTGCTCATGGTATTCATTCATTACCCAAGTCACAAAATCACAAAAATTGCTGGAGAGCTGCATGATGAAGGGTCCTACAGAAGGTGTAATGCCGCGTACACACGACCGTTTTTCGGGTTGTAAAAAATGACGTTTTTTTTTTATGTGATTAAAAACGATCATGTGTGGGCTCCAGAGCATTTTTCACGATGTAAAAAATGGGCGTTAAAAATTTCAAACATGCTCTAATTTTTCACGTTGTTTTTAACGTTTACGTCGTAAAAAATGGTCGTGTGTGGGCTTTAACGACGTGAAAAAAAACACGCATGCTCAGAAGCAAGTTATGAGACGGGAGCGCTCGTTCTGGTAAAACTAGCGTTCGTAATGGAGATAGCACATTCATCACGCTGTAACAGACAGAAAAGCGCAAATCGTCTTTTACTAACACAAAATCAGCTAAAGCAGCCCAAAGGGTGGCGCCATCCGAATGGAACTTCCCCTTTATAGTGCCGTCGTACGTGTTGTACGTCACTGCGCTTTGCTAGAGCATTTTTTTTTCACGATCGTGTGTAGGCAAGGCCGTTTTAATGATCGGGTTGAAAAAAACTTTGTTTTTTACAACTCGAAAAACGGTGGTGTGTACGCGGCATAATTGTTGACTGCGACTTACCTCCCATAGTGCATCACAGAAGTGTAATCATACGGCAGGCCCACGTTATCGGTAGCTGGTTGGGTCATCTCAAAGTTGCTTTTGTATACTGTATGTACAGAGAGTATGATTAGTAGAATTGGATACTGCTTTTTCCATTCAATGGCTGAATGCAATACTATTCATATATGTTGTAAAGCGCTGCGCAAACTGTTGGCGCTATATAAATCCTATAATAATACAGTAAAACCTTGGTTTGAGAGTACATTTACAAGACAGGGAGTTCTTTAGTGGTTTCAATATAGGACCCCATCAAACATAGTTATGGCCCTGCTTGTAAAGATATTGAAGGTCACAGGTGGGTACCTGAGGGTGCCTCGTTCATTTCCATGTCCCCAGCTTTCTGTAAATATGGGTTTACTTTAAAAGAGAGATATGGTCAAAGCTTGCTTTGGTCAAAGTTCTCTTCTGGGTCTTCTGGGGCATTAACTTTTGGTCTCCTGTGACCCATAAATCCCATTGTCAGCTGACGCCACAGAGCTGCTCCAGACTCAGGAGGGATCCCGACCATATTGTCAAGATCCACCCAGCTGCCTGATTAACCGCTGACTCCGGCTCTCAGCACAATGCCAGCTGTGCCCGCCCCCTGTCAGCACTTTACAGCTTGGAGCCGGCTGAAAAACAGGGCACAAGCTGATAACTGCTATTGCAACCATCAGCTGGTGCTTGATCCTTTGTTCTTTGAACATATTTTAAATATCTACATCTTACTTACAAAAGTCTTGGCGGTAGATGACTTCCATCAGGTACTAAGGCTGATATATTATGATACGTTTCTTTTGTAAGTAAGTTGTAGATATTTAAAATTAAGTTTTGCATCTTTTCTGTGTTTGAACATGTTCGTATGTACATATATGGGCCGGATTCAGATACAAGGTACGGCGGCGTATCTCCAGTTATCGTATCTCCAGTTACGCCGTCGTATCTCTGAGTGCGGGTCATCGTATCTCTGAGTGCGGGCCGTCGTATCTCTGAGTGCGTGCCGTCGTATCTATGCGCCTGATTCAGAGAATCAGTTACGCATAGATTTCCCTAAGATCCGACCGGTGTAAGTTTCTTACACCGTTGTATCTTAGGCTGCATATTTACGCTGGCCGCTAGGTGGCGCTTCCGTATAGTTACGCGAGAAATATGCTAATTAGATATTTACGCCGATTCAGAAACGTACGTCCGGTCGGTGCATTTTTTTACGCGGTTTACGTTAGGCTTTTTCCGGCGTAAAGTTACCCCTGCTATATGAGGCGTAGCTAATGTTAAGTATGGCCGTCGTTCCCGTGCCGAGTTTTGAAAATGTTACGTCGTTTGTGTAAGTTGTTCGCGAATAGGGCTTTGCGTAAGTTACGTTCACGTCGAAACCAATGAGGCTTTGCGGCGTAACTTCGAGCATGCGCACTGGGATTCTTTCCGTTCACAAAAAATGTAAAATACGCGGGGTCATCTTAAATTTAAATAAAACACGCCCACAACATCCCCATTTGAATTAGGCGGGCTTACGCCGCCACACATACGTTACGCCGCCGTAACTAAGGGCGCAAGTTCTTTCTGCATACAGGACTTGCGCCCAAAGTTACGGCGGCGTAACGTATCTGAGATACGTTACGCCCGCAGATAGATAGACAAATCTATCTGAATCCGGGCCATATGTGTCTATATGCATGGATGACTAATTTATATGTGTTACGCTATCATGATGTGTGTCTTGTATACGGATCTATTAATGGATTTGAATGCTCTACCACAGTTTTAAGTCAATAAGCGAAACGCGTCAATTAACTGGACGCTAATCCAACTCTACTATTGTATAAGGCTTTGTAAACCTTTTTTTTCTGTATTTTTTTTTTTTTTAACTATATTATATCTCTTGCGAGATGTGTCTTCTTGATTTGTACAGTAAACTGAGTTTTATTGGTGGCACATTTAACCACTTGCCGTCTGCCTCACGTACATATACGTCGGCAGAATGGCACGGGCGGGCAAAGCAACGTACAGGTACGTTGCTTTGAATCTGCCACCTAGAATCTGTCAGACGCGAGTGAAGAAAAGCCTATCAACGGCTCTTCCTGTTTACATCGTAATCAGCCATGATTGGACACGGCTGGTCACATGGTAAAGAGCCTCCGTCAGACTGACACACCACACCACCGATCTCCGCGATGCGTGCCCCGCAGCTGTTATCCTGACTGGACGTCATATGACGAACAGTCAGGATAACTGAACCACCGCCCGGCCGTCATTTTGCTATAGGCCGGGCAGTAAGTGGGGCAAAGTGAAACACCTGGGGGGCTGAGACCAGTAGGTCTACATTGATGAACGTCTTCATGGAATCAATCCTTTGGGTTCCCCAGCTAAGGGATACCCTGCTTGCGCCAAGAGCAGCCTCACTAGAGCCATTGTGCCCCATAGGAACGAGAGAGGCCTTCCTCAACCACAAATAATATTGGGCCAGATTCAAGAAGCAATTGCGCCCGTGTAACCATAGGTTACACGGCGCAATTGCTTACTTGCTCCGGCGTAGCGAATGCTCCTGATTCAGGAACATCGCTACGCCGACTGCAGCCTAAAATCTGCGTGGCATAAGGCTCTTATGCCACGCAGATTTTAGGCTGCATTCTAGCGATGACCGCTAGGGGGCGCTCCCATTGTGATCTGTGTATAGTATGCAAATTGCATACTAACACCGATTCACAACGTTGCGCGAGCCCAGCGTACGCAAATTACGTAGTTTGCGTACGTCGGGTTTCGCGTAACGTTACGCATCCTAATAGCAGGCGCAGCCAATGCTATAGGATAGCCACGTTCCCGTGTCGCGACATTCAAATTTTACGTCGTTTGCGTAAGTGGATCGTGAATGGCGCTGGACGCCATTCACGTTCACTTTGAAGCAAATGACGTCCTTGCGAAGTCATTTGCCGCTATGCACGTCGGGAAAGTTTCCCGACGGCGCATGCGCTTTATGATCGGCGCGGGAACGCGCCTAATTTAAATGATTCCCGCCCACGTTGCGCGCGCTTACGCCAGGCAATTTTGCCGGCGCGCACTCGCAATTTACGGAGCTACTGCTCCGTGAATCGAGGGCAGCGCAAAAATTGCGTGGGCGCAGGGCAAAATCGTTGCCCTGTGCCTGCGCAAATAAAGCGCAATTCTACTTGAATCTGGGCCAATGAGTCAAATCCAGTGACGTTTTTAATGCTGTCTGTGTTCCTTCTAATAGGATGAATAGTGAAATGTCTTCCACATCACAGAAAAGTCCACATTGTAAGGTAGGATGAAATTTACCATCTGGAATGTTTGCCCATTCGATGTAGACGTAGGTATCGCGGTCACTCCTGGTGTGCTCGTGGACAAAGCCCAGGACATGATTGAGCTCGTGCTGTACAATCCCTTTCAACACACAGCCGGGGTTCAATAGTGAGAGAACTTGGGGTCCTCCGATTCTCCCCAGGTAGGACCAACATCTGAGGAGGCACTTGTATCATGAGTGGTCTGTCATTCTTGTAGCTACACGCAGAAAAAAAAATCTAGAAAGAAAATCACATCACGGAAAAGCAACGCAGAGGAGGCGGAGTATAATAATGGGTGCAGGGAGAATCGGTTCAGAGGGTTATGAGAAAATTTACTATCAGTCCTGAATTTTTTTTTATACATTTCCCTTCCTCTAGAGAAATAGGAATGTTCTGTGTGCTTCCTGGGAGTGATTTTTATTAGTAGGGTTGTCCCGATACCCGTATTGGTATCGGGACCAATACAGAGCATTTGCACGAGTACTTGTACTCGCACAAATGTTCCCGATGCCTTAGCCCAGTGGTCTCCAAACTGCGGCCCGGGGGCCAGATGTGGCCCTTTGCTTGCTTTTATCCAGCCCTTGGGGCACTATTTCATCCACTGATCCCAACAATGGGGCAAAGTTTCTCCTACTAACACCAACAAGGGGGCCCAATTATGCCAACAAATAACATCAACAATGGGTCACAATTCTTCCCAATGAAACCAACGATGGGACACAATTCCTCACAGTGACACCAAGGATGGGGCACAATTCCTTACAATGACACCAATGATAGGGGACAATTCCTCACAATGACGGGGCACAATTACTCCCACTGAAACAAACAATGGGGCATTAATTTTTCCCACTGATGTCAGGACCTTTTCGACTCCCACTGACCACTGTCTGGCCCTCGTAAAAACTCTGAAGGACAGTAAACTGGGCCTTTGCTTAGAAAGTTTGGAGACCCCTGCCTTAGCCGATACCTGTGAGCAGAGCGGCGGGCGGAGCTGAGGGCGGCGCGTCGAGGTGGCAGGGAGTGCAGCGTTCAGGGCGACCAGAGCCGTCACATATGGTCGCGGAAGTGACGCTCCGTGTTGACTTCAGAGATGCCCATCTTGGTACACCCTGCACTCGGCCACAGTATGCCAGCAGCGGACATCTTGTTACACCCAGCCTATATAGTTTGGGCTGAGTGTAACAAGATGGCCGCTGCTGCTTTTATGCGGCCGAGTGCACGCATGGGCGTTGCAGGCAGCCTTCCCTAGAGGCATTTTAGTGCTTGCCCATCAGTGCCCATAAATGTCACCTGCCAGTGCCCCCCAGCCATCAGTGCCACCTGTCAGTGCCCCCCAGCCGTCTGTGCCACCTGCCAGTGCCCACCGTCAGTGTCACCTGCCAGTGCCCACCGTCAGTACCACCTGCCAGTGCCTGTCAGCCGTCAGTGCCACCTGCCAGTGCCTGCCAGCCATCAGTGCCACCTGCCAGTGTCAGCCATCAGTGCCACCTGCCAGTGCCAGCCAGTCAGTGCCAGCCAAACAGCCATCTATCAGTGCTGCATATCAGTGCCACCTAATCCTATCAGTGTTGCAGATCAGTGCCACCTAATCTGTATTGTGCTTTAAGAAACTGTCACATGACATTTAAAAAAAGTATCGGTAATCGGTATTGGCGAGTACTTGAAAAAAAGTAACAGTACTTATACTCTTAAAAAAGTGGTATCGGGACAACCCTAATTATTAGGTTACCAAATCTTCCAAATTAAATCCAAGAACACCCCACTGACCAACCACACCCACAGAGCCATTGGTCGGTTCAGTAGAAACTGTCTGTCATTGGACATTGGCCTTCTGTTTGGCCGGCTTCTGTCTAAGGGGCATGACCGGAAAAGGTCTGCCCATCGACTCCCCGATCAGCACTCCCAGCCAATGGCTGAGAGCGATGAGCAGAGTTTTCTTGTCAGAACACGGTCAGAACACAATAGAAGAGCAGAGGAGATGTATGTACTAACATTGGATTGTTAGTACAGTGGCTCCGACCTGAGCTGTCAGTTTTTTTTTTTTCATTCAGCCCGCTGTGTTAAACGGGAAAGAAACTTTTAGTATGTATCAGGCTTAAGGCTTGCACTGAACATCAATGTTTTGTGAGGCAAAAAAGAAAACCAGGGCCATCAATGTAAAGGTGTCTCTTATTGCAGGGTGTGGGGATAAAAAAGCTTGCTACTCCAAATGGTATAAGACACCTCATGTCATTAATAAATTTAGCCCTTCCACTTCACCTACCTGTTGGCGATGCAAATCTGCTTTGGGTACTCTCATACATATTTGGTGGGATTGCCCAATTATACAACCCTTTTGGAAAGAAATTCACCGTATTATCCCTCTCATCACTACCTATTCTCCGAACTTCACCGCTGCCCAATTCCTTCTACACCATTCCTCACTACCTTACCACGTTTATAAAAATTCAATAATATTGCAACTGATTAATGCAGCTAAGCTCTGTATCCCAACACGCTGGAAGAACACTTCTCCCCCTAGCATCTCGGATTGGATCCGAAGAGTTGAGCGAATAGCGGAAATAGAGGACCTGATTTTTCAGTCATTGGACTTTCCCTCTAAATTTCAAGATAAGTGGAATTGTTGGACACGCTTTACTGGCTCTGCAGAGTTTCGTACCCTATCTCATCATTCCACCTCTAATTGAGACTGCCCTGACTTTATCTACGACCTCTGATTACCATGTGATTACCTCCCTCTTCTTTTCCCTTTTTTTTTTTTTTTTTTCCTTTTTATGTTTGGCTTGGTGATTCTTATTTAACCTCCCTGGCGGTATGATTCTTTCAGAAAAAACATGCTGAAAGCGGTACCATTATGTGCAAGGAAATTTGGCGTTTTATATTGTAGGCCTGTAATTTTTAGGAATAACTCACTTAAATCTGACCAAACAAGAGTCTAGTAGGCATCCCGGGTATGAATTTTTTTTAAAAACAAAATTATAAATTATAATATAATAAATAACTATAAATAATTATAACAAATAATAATATAATTATAATAAAAATTATTCAATAATGTAATCAAATCAAAATCACTGAAATTTGCTCAGTTGCAGAATTGTCGCTGTCATTATTTATTTATTTTTATGACGAATTTCCCCACAAATCGCTATCGCACAATTCTGCAAGTGATTATAATTTATTATCGCTGTTTTCTAGCTGATCTAAAACTATTTTTGACATAAAGGAACACTTTTGGTTGCTATGGACAATCTACAGTTTGCAGGGAGAAAAAAAGGTTTTTATTATATAAAAGTACATGCAGGACACTGGACAGACCACTAGGGACAAGGGGGGTGTGTTTTTTTTACATACAGTACTGTAATCTTTACGATTACAGTATACTGTATGTAATGTGTTTGTTTACTTTTTTGAATTTGGCGCCGTTCTCCGTCCCCGTGCGTCGTAACGTCGCAGGGAATGGAGATCGGCGGCACAGGAGGACGCTGTGTGAATCGAGCGAGGTCCCGCTCGCTCACACAGCGCGGTGGCATCGCTGGATCCAGGGACAAGGTAAGTAAACACTCCCTGTACATCCAGCGAGGCAAGCCCGAGTCTGACTCGGGGTTACCGATTTTAGCCCAAAAACCTCACCCCGAGTCAGACTCGGGAACACCGCTCAGGAGGTTAAAATATAGAAAATAGATATATTATTTTTCTATCTATTCCTGATAGAATTCTCTGCTTGTTTTCATCAGT
The DNA here is from genome assembly GCF_905171775.1 of Rana temporaria. Classification (NCBI taxonomy): domain Eukaryota; kingdom Metazoa; phylum Chordata; class Amphibia; order Anura; family Ranidae; genus Rana; species Rana temporaria. The sequence continues at coordinate 22,360,212 of NC_053499.1, read as the reverse complement.
TATGTAAACGCAAAGAAATACATATTTCCATGATTTTTGCTGTTCCATGTATATTTTTAATTCACTTTATTTGTTCTGTTATTGTCTTGATGTATCAATGGATGCTTATTGCTTTATTGTACAACTTAATTTAAAAATACCAATAAAATCTTTAAACAAAAAAAGCTTGCTACTGTCCACCAATGCAAAACGCTGTGTGCCACAGACACAATTCACTCCTGAAAATCTCTGTAATGGGAGAATGTGATTGGCAGTTACTCCCTTCTGGAAGTACGGCATATACTACACACTTACCCATCTACTGATTGGATCCGGATATAATCAGTCTCTGTTCTACGCTCCACAAACCGAATGCAGGTTAGAGAGGTGTACTCCTGAATGGCGGAATAGATGATTGCAGAATCAGTGGATGCTAAAAGGAAAACAGAAATATACGCTAAATCTAGGTTTTAATTTTTTTTGTAGCTTTAGTAAAGGATTGTGGTTGAAAGTCTAGCCTATAGTATGCAGTGTTCATTATAACAGCAAATTTAGATTTCATTTTAGTCTTATTGCATTGAGAAGCAGGGGGGTGCCACAAATGGGGATGGGGGGGGGGGGGGGGGTGAGGTTGCCTGCCCTGGGCCCCTTACAAAAAATAAATAAATACAAATACCGTATTTATCGGGGTATAGCACGCGCCGGCGTATAACGCGCACCCCAAGTTTAAAAGGGAAGTTTAAAGCGGGAGTTCACCGAAAAACAATTTTTAACATTAGATTGATGCTCATTTTGTCTAGGGGAATCGGCTAGTTTTTTTTAAATCAAAGCTGTACTTACCGTTTTAGAGAGCGATCTTCTCCGCCGCTTCCAGGTATGGTCTTCGGGACTGGCCATTCCTATTTGATTGAAAGGCTTCTGACAGGCTTCCGACGGTCGCATACATCGCGTCACGAGTAGCCGAAAGAAGCCGAACGTCGGTACGGCTCTATACTGCGCCTGCGCACCGACGTTCGGCTACTTTCGGAAAATCGTGACGCGCTGTATGCGACCGTCGGAAGCCTGTCAATCAAATAGGAACGCACAGTCCCGCAGCCCATGTCCGTCTGCTGTCTTGCCCGGCGTCCATCGGCGGCTTTGTCCGGCGTCCGTCTGCGGCCTTGCGCGGGGTCCGTCCAGCCTTGTCGGTGTCCGTCTGCTGTCTTGCCCGGCGTCCATCGGCGGCCTTGTCCGGCATCCGTCTGTTTGAGTTTGGCGCCTCGGTCGAGCTGTGCAGAGCCGGATTTCCGGTGTGTTCGGCTCCTCTCGGCTTCTCTCGGCTCCTCTCGCGTGGAGCCGAGCATGGCCGAGCCTAACCGAGTGCTCAGTACACTCGGCTCAGTCTTTGTCGGTCTTTGTCGGCGGCGCTCTGAGACAGCCGTCAAAGACAGGATCGGCGTATAACGCGCACCCACGATTTTCCCCTGATTTTAATGGGAAAAAAGTGTGCGTTATACGCCGATAAATACGGTATATATAAAAAAAAGGGGGTAGCCATCCGGGGCCCTGGCGATCTCTGGGCCCTTTACTTAAAAAAATGTTTTCTATATATATATATATATATGTATATATATATAAAAGACTTTTTATAAAAAAACTTTTTTTTAAAAGGGGGGTTGCCATCCGGGGCCCTGGGGACCTCTGGGCCCTTTAATAAAAAGAAAAAAAAGAATTAAAAAAAATATATAAAAAAAAACATACATTTTTTTTTTATATGAAAAAAAGGGGGGTTGTCTTCCAGGGCCCCTTACAGGTGTACTGCCTGTACCCCCTGATGGCGGCCCTGACCACAGACAATTGAGGGATTTATTGTACAGGACTACGAGTCTCCTATAATCAGCTGTATAGTATAAGAAGATAACGTGGATTTCTGTTATGTGTATAAAATGACTTACTCTGCAGTGCATTGCAAGAGTCTGAAGCCGTGTACACACGGTCATTTTTCGGCATGAAAAAAAACAACGTTTTAAAAAAACGTAATTTAAAACGATGGTGTGTGGGCTTCACATCATTTTTCGGGTTCTGAAAAACATCCAAAATTTTTTTTGAACATGCTGTATTTTTTAACAACGTTTTAAACGATGTCATTTTTCGGGTTGTAAAAAATGACCGTGTGTGGGCTAATACGACGTTAAAAACCAGCGCATGCTCAGAAGCAAGTTATGAGACGGGAGCGCTCAATCTGGTAAAACTACCGTTCCTAATGGAGTAAGCACATTCATCACGCTGTAACAGACAGAAAAGCGCGAATCGTCTTTTACTAACACGGAATCAGCTAAAGCAGCCCCAAGGGTGGCGTCATCCGCATGGAACTTCCCCTTTATAGTGCCGTCGTACGTGTTGTACGTCACCGCGCTTTGCTAGAGCATTTTTTTAAAACGATCGTGTGTGGGCAACGTCGTTTTAATGATGGAGTTGGAAAAAACTTGTTTTTTTCTACATGCCGAAAAACATAGTTTTTTTCATGCTGAAAAATTATCGTGTGAACGCGGCATAAGAACTTCTCTTTAAAGTGGCTGTAAAGGCTGTAAAGGCACAAGTTTTTTTACCTTCATGCATTTTTTTGCATGAAGGTAAAAAAAAAAAAAACGTCTGAGCCTCCTCTTGATCCAGCAATGTCCACGAGAGCCTTGGCTCTTCTGGACTTGCACTCCTGATTGGCTTTTGGCAGCAGCAGGAGCCTTTACTTTCCCCTAGGCCTAGACCTAAACAAGCAGTCAACCCTTGCGGTGCGGCGCGTCGCCCCATAGCCGGGGGAATTTTCGTATTTCCTGGAGTTGTGTTTTAACTTTTTATAGTCTTAAAAACCTTTTCATGCGTTCTGTTATCTTCTATAGATTTTACAATAAGGTGGTAATATTTCATAGTTTGGCAACTTACTGTAGTCCACAGACAGGGTGTAGGGAACAGTTACAATTCCAGAGCTGGATTTTGGCCAGAAGCACGTCTGTCCTGGACAAGTCAGAGCACTGCGACTGAGTTTTACAGCGATATCTCCATGATTGATCAGTTTCTTACTACCTAAAAAAAAAAAGATAAAATGTTTTTGTTCAAAAATGTAAAAAACGATTTAAAAAGGGCTAATTCACACCGCTTCTCTGTTATCTTTGTGTCCGCTAAGAATGATTTTTGTATATTTTTAGTGAAAATGTTGTTTTGTTATTTGAGGGGGGCCCTGCCAGGTAGGCTGTACGGGGCCCTGTGATTTCTAACAGCAGCCCTGGGGTCAGCCATTGTATGAGAACTGTAGTAGACTCCATACCTTTGTTTAGCTTGGCTATGATGCTGGTGACATCGTCCTCGCTGTCTTCAGCTCCTGTAAAACATATGAAATGATTTTTCAGAATGTCATGTAAAAGACTAAGCAGATATCAATATAAGAAAAATACTTGTGGCTACGACATTGATTGAAAGCCACCCTAGACTCGCACGGTTCCAGAAAATCCCATCACCGAAAGATTCTCAGGTTTGGTTCACATATGAGCCGCATGAGGCCGATGCGTCCTTGTTCACGGTTTCAGGTCCAATTTCAGGCCGAAATTTTGGCTGAATTCGAACCTGAAACGGACCAAAAGACGCACCAGAGATATGTAAACCAGCCCCATGGAGAGCCGGTCACAATATCCTGTTATTTCGAATTGGATGCAGCGAACCCGCATTCAATTCTCACTAGTGTGAACCCAGCCTAAATCAAGATTAATAATCACTTTGAATTAGAAAACGGTCTTTCTTCTGGGAACATCAAACGTCTGTAAAATGGTTTCAAAACTTTTGAGCTCTTAGTGGAGGTTAGTTTAATGAAACAGACTGTCCACTTAGAAAAGATTGTTCACTGCATTTAATTGGTCCACCACCACGCTCGACGTGTAGATACTAATGCGCATGCATCCGGTCCAGCCAGCGCTGCTCTTCGAGGACACACAAACCCACACGAGCAGGACACAGGAGTGAGGACGTTACACAGTTGCCATGACAACACGTTTCGGAGGCATGGCCTTCTTCCTCAGGTCACTTGAGCACTTATATATATAAAAAAAAGGAGGGTAGCCATCTGGGGCCCTGGAGACCTCTGGGCCCTTTAATAAAAAGAAAAAAATAAATTAAAAATATTTTTTTTTTTAAAAGGGGGGTTGCCATCTGGGGCCCTGGGGACCTCTGGGCCCTTTAATAAAAACAATAAAAAAATAAACCTCTGGGCCCTTTAATAAAAAAAATTATAAAAAAATATATAAAAAAAAAACATTTATAAAAAAATAAAAAATAAAGGGGGTTGCCATCCTTGGCCCTGGGGACCTCTGGGCCTTTAATAAAATATATATATATATATATATATATAAACAAAAATAAAAAAAATAAACATTTATAAAAAAAATTAAAAAAGGGGGTTTGCCACATGGGGCCCTGGGGACCTCTGAGCCCTTTAATAAAAAAATATATATATAAAAAAAAGAAATAAAAATAAAATAAAAAAAATAACTTTTTTTTATAAAAAAAGGGGGGTTGCCATCCGGGGCCCTTTAATAATAATAATAATAATAATAATAATAATAATATATTTTATATATATATATATATATATATATATATATATATATATATATATATATATATATATATATATATATATATATTAAAAAATCAAAAAATATATAAAAAAAATCAAAAAAAGAGGGATTGCCATCTGGGGCCCTGTGGGCCTCCGGCCCCTGGGAACCTCCGGACCCCTTACAGGTGTACTGCCTGTACCCCCTGATGGCGGCCCTGCTGCCAGGATCCGAGCAGTTAGGTTGAACATCCACGGCTCCACCTTCCCCTGTCGGGATCTTAAGGTGGTTATAGGAGTGCAGTCACAGTGGAATCTTTATGCTGTATCTATCTTCACACAATGTGAGTTTGACCTTTGTAGTGTTTTTAACTTTACCATATTACAGCCGAGTTACACTAGGGCGGCTTTGCGCTCTCTTCTTTTGTGTTTTATCAGAGAAAAAAAAGGCATGGCTTTAGTTATTACTATTTTTGGGGAAAAGTTACACATATGAAGCAGGTTATCACAATCTCACCTGAAAAACGGACAGGCGGATCCGAGCCGGCTTATCGCGTGAAAGGGGCCTAATACAGTGATCAATTTCTAAAAATATGTTACTGTACTAATGACACTGGCTGGAAAGGGGTTAACATCAGGGGTAATCAAAGGGTTAACTGTGTGCCTAAATATGCTTGGTTAGTGTGTGGGATATGCTTGTACTATGGGAAGGCAAAGATCCGTGTCCCTGCTTTGTAGGAACACAGGTTCACTGCTGTCTCTACTAACAGAACGGCATACCCTCTTGTTTACATAGGAAGGCCGCCATTCTGCTTCTGTCCCGAACGTTCAGCGGTTCCTGGCGGACATCGAATCTGCCGGAACCGTTGATTGGCTCCCACTGTTTCCAATCACAATGGGAGCAGGTGGCTGGCGGCGCACATGCGTGCCCCAGACCCGGAAGTGCAGGATCACGTCGGTACGTGATCCTGCACAGGTGAGCCGCCTTGCCACTGTATATGTACAGTATGTGGTCAGCATGCGGTAAAAGGTCAGAACTATAACAAGGAATGGTATGAATGGCGTGCGTTGTCCCTAAAAAACCTTGGTGGTGGTTGCTGCATTCGGACTTACGACAGAGTATCTGGAGATACGCCGTCGTAAGTCTTTGTGAATCTGGGCCAAAGAGGTTAATTGCCAGGAGGCACGCCAATATATGATATCCAATGCAATCAATTCGAATTCAACTCATCTCAGTGAAAACAAATGGACAGAGAGGGAGAAGCAGTAAAACAAGTGCAAATCGAAATCCTGCTACTCACCATTTTGGCTGTCTGTTGCAAGTGAAATCTGTTAGAAATAATGCAATATTTTATTTATTACAGGATTCAATTATTTTTTACTACATTTAAAATTTAAGCCATTTTTCTACAAATAGATACATCCCAGTGACCTCATTTACAAGCATTAAACATTCAATTTAGCGTGCGGAAAAGGGTTTAAATGTACGTTTCAGTCAAACAAAAAATTGGCACATAAAACTACATGAAGGGACTACTTGCCAAGGGGTTTTAGAAGTACAAGTAAAACCTTGGTTTGAGAGTCATTTGGTTTGAGTGCGTTTTGCAAGACAAGCTAAATTTTTAAGTACATTTTGACTTGGTATACAAGCATTGTCTTGATATAAGAGTAGCGTCATGTCACAACTGAGTAAGAAAAAAAAGAGAGAGGCGCCCCTATTGCCCCGTACACACGATCCAAATATCGTACCACAGACCATACAACTTTTTTTCGCTTAACCAGTTGGTAACCGCCCTATAGCCAAAATACGGCTACAGAGCGGTTCCTGTACTCTAGGAGGGCGTCAATGTACGTCCTCCCAGAGACTGCGTTGTGCGCGCCCGAGCGGGCGCGCACACGCGATCGCCGGTGCTCGCCGGGTCTACGGGACCCGCAGCAACAGCACTCGCGGTAAGGAGCCAATGGAAGCGGCTCCTTACCACGTGATCGCGCCGTCCAATGACGGCGCGATCACTTGGAAACAAACCGGCGTCATGTAATGACGCCGGTTCCTCCCTCTCCTCTCTGTACCGTTCGGTACAGTGTGAGAGGAGAGGGAGGGGGGGGGGATCGGGCGGCAGCAGCAGCCGCCGCACTGTGGGCTGGATCTGTGACAATTGCAGTCACAGATCCAGCCATCCCTGCGCAATACTCTGCAAAATAAAAATGATGATGAGTGCAATACTCTGCAATACCCCACCCCATACTCTGCAATACCCCACCCCATACTCTGCAATACCCACCCTGGGGGGGTGGGTATTGCAGAGTATGGGGTGGGGTATTGCAGAGTATGGGGTGGGGTATTGCAGAGTATGGGGTGGGGTATTGCAGAGTATTGCACTCATCATTTTTTTTATTTTACTCTGCAATACCCACCCCCCCATACTCTGCAATACCCACCCACCCATACTCTGCAATACCCACCCATACTCTGCAATACCCCCCCCCATACTCTGCAATACCCCCCCCCATACTCTGCAATACCCCCCCCCATACTCTGCAATACCCCCCCCCATACTCTGCAATACCCCCCCCATACTCTGCAATACCCCCCCCCATACTCTGCAATACCCCCCCCATACTCTGCAATACCCCCCCCCATACTCTGCAATACCCCCCCCCCATACTCTGCAATACCCCCCCATACTCTGCAATACCCCCCCAATACTCCGCAATACCCTCAATACTCCAATACCTTGCAATACGTCGCCTATGGGGATTTTTAAGTAGCAACGTTTGGCGCAATTTCACGAGCGTGTGCAATTTTGAAGGGTGACATGTTGGGTATCTATTTACTCGGCGTAACTTCATCTTTCATATTATGCAAAAACATTGGGCTAACTTTACTGTTTTTTTTTTTTTTTAAGCACAAAACTGTTTTTTTTTTAAAAACACGCGTTCAAAAAATTGCTGCGAAAATACCGTGCAAGATAAAAAGTTGCAACAACCGCCATTGTATTCTCTAGGGTCTTTGAAAAAAAAGCATATATAATGTTTTGGGTTTCTATGTAATTTTTTTAGCAAATAAATGATGATTTTTACATGTAGGAGAGAAATGTCAGAATTGGCCTGGGTGCTCCAGAACGCCTGATGGTGCTCCCTGCATGTTGGGCCTCTCTATGTGGCCACGCTGTGTAAAAGTCGCACACATGTGGTATCGCTATACTCGGGAGGAATAGCAGAATGTGTTTTGGGGTGTAATTTGTAGTATGCATATGCTGTGTGTGAGAAATAACCTGCTAATATGACAGAAACTAGATTTTTTTTTTTTTTTTTACAGAATTTTCAGTCTTTTTTCTTTTATAGCGCAAAAAATAAAAACCGCAGAGGTGATCAAATACCACCAAAAGAAAGCTCTATTTGTGGGAAAAAAAGGACAAAAATTTCAGATGGGTACAATGTTGTATGACTGAGTAATTGTCATTCAAATTGTGAGAGCACCGAAAGCTGAAAATTGGTCTGGTGATTAAGGGGGTTTTCGTGCCCAGTGGTCAAGTGGTTAATAGTCGCAAGTAGAAATTAAATTGGTTATTAAAGTCACGAAAATTCTCGACAAAAAAAAAAATCGGAAGTGATGACGTGTTGTAATGTATACTGTATATACCGTATATACTCGAGTATAAGCTGACCCGAATATAAGCCCAGGACCTAATTTTACCACAAAAAAAAACGTGTTGACTCGAGGATAAGACTAGGGTGTCCATCTGCATGCCTCACTTTGCCTCACTGGGGTAGATTCAGATAGATTAGCGGATCTTTAGATCCGCGTAATCTATCTGATTTACGATCCGCCGGCGCAAGTTTGAGAGGCTAGTGCTGTATTTAGAAAGCACTTACCTCAAAACTTGCGGCGGCGTATCGTAAATCCGTTGGCGGAATTCAAATTCCGTGGCTAGGGGGAGTGTAGTATTTAAATCAGGCGCGTCCCTGCGCCGATTAAACTGCGCATGCGCCGCCGGCTAAATTTCCCAGCGTGCATTGCTCAAAATGACTTTGCTAGGACGTCATTGGTTTTCGATTTTAACGTAAATTACGTCTGGCCGTATTCGCGAACGACTTACGCAATCGACGTAAAAAGTTCAAAACTCGGCACGGGAACGACGGCCATACTTAACATAGGATACGCCGCACTTACCCCTGCTATAGCAGGGGCAGTTGATGGGCACACTGGCAGCAATTGATGGGGCAAACTGGCAGCACACTGGCAGCAATTGATGGGCACAGTGGCTGTGTGTGATGGGCACAGTGGCTGCGTGTGATGGGCACAGTGGCTGCGTGTGATGGGCACAGTTGCTGCGTGTGATGGGCACAGTGGCTGCATGTGATGGGCACAATGACTGCATGTGATGGGCACAGTGGCTGCATGTGATGGGCACAGTGGCGACAATTGATGGCACAGAGGCTGCATGTGATGGCATAGTGAGGGTGCAATTTATATATATATATATTTTTGCTAGTCAGAGAAAGCTCATTTAAAATAACACAAAAACATTTTTTTTATCTGCCATTTTATATTAATAAAGTGCTGGTCACCTCACCTCAGTCAGCCTCCTCCCCTCCCCCCCAATCCAGCCATTTAATTATAGGCTCCTAACAGGTTCTACTTACTTTTAAACAAGTTCAGTAGTCTTTTTTAGCACACTATCTGCTAGGTTCAAATTCCACTAGTCAGGCAGGCTCCCCGAGACTAGTCCTCTCTAGCTCGTCACAGGCAGCGCCGACACACAGCTCTCTGTGCAGCGCTCCGAGTCCCCCCCTTCCGGCCGTGAGTGGAGTGACGTCACGCCGCTGGAAGGGACCAAGAGACTCCTTCATAGGGGGAGTAAACAGGCTGCAGCAAACAGGAAAAGGGAGCCGGGAGGTGACGGTCCCGGATGCAGGAGTGCACTCGGCACACAATTTGTACAGTGCCGCTGGCCGCGCTGGCGGCCATGGCAGAGCTTCACCTGTGGCTGCGCCCCCCCCCTCCAATACGAAATGGTATCGCCCAGGGCACCCGTCCGCCCCTGCCTTGTACCGGCGGCCCTGTGTGACCTCCGCCGAACCCCCGAGACCCACTCACCGAACCCCTGGGGTTCAATCGAACCCAGGTTAAAAACCACTGCTTTAAAGTGATTGTAAAGATTTGTTTTTTATTTATTTTTAAACAACCTGTTATACTTACCTCCTCTGTGCAAGGGTTTTGCACAGAGTGGCCCCGATCCTCCTTTTCTGGGGTCCCTCTGTGGCGCTCCTGGCTCCTCCCCACATCGAGTGCCCCCACGGGGAATCGCTTCCCTGGGGGAACTCGTGCGGACGTGCTCCCAAGTCCTGCTGGTGCATCCATTGACACAGACAGCAGGACTCAGCATTGGATTTGATTGACAGCAGCAGGAGCCAATGGCTGCACTGCTATCAATCTATCCAATCAGGCCCCGAGTCATTGGCTGGAGCGGGTGTGCTCATTTCTGGCACTGGAAAGACAGGGCTCAGGTAAGTAAAAGGGGGGGGGGGGACTCCTACACTAAAGGAGGTTTTTCACCTTAATGCATAGAATGTGATGTTAGTTCAGCGATCTCCCCATTGAGCTGTTGTGTTCTGATAGGGGGATCGCCTCTCGCCAGAACACTCAGATCAGCACTCTCTGCCATTGGCTAACAGTGCTGATCGCGAGCCGGTTGGCTGGCTTCTGCCAGACAGACCGACATTCACACGGGCAGAATGTCGGGTGTTTTTTTTTTTTTTAACCGGCCATTGTCTCCCGATAATCGCCCTGTGTGTAACCGGCTTTAGAATACTGTGCCCAGTTCTGGAGACACTTACAAAAAGATTTTGATAAGATGGAACCAGGGCTGTGGAGTCGGAGTCGGAGTCGAGGAGTCGGAGTCGGGGGAAATTTTGGGTACCTGGAGTCGGAGTCGGAGTCGGCAAACAATGCACCGACTCCGACTCCGACTCCTACTAAATTTAGATTGGAATAAAAAAAAAAAAAAAGCAAATTTAAATGTCCCAATTCACAAAAAGTTATAATTAATGACTTCTCTACTGTAAGAATAAAGACCAATGCATGCAGTGCCTCACGTAACCGCAAAACGAACACGTTAAGTGACCGTGAAGAAGCATGCTTTTCATGTGCTTCACTATATGGCACGCAACACACAATTAGGAGCGGCAATACTTATACTTTCCATAGTGTTGTGTTCTGCTTTTACAGGGAACGCATGTTAGAGAACCAGTAAGTGTCCAAATAAAAAAAATTCCAACAGGAGTTTTATAAAGCACTAAAAGAAGTTGAAAAGTATGATCGCTCATCAAAACTTACTGTTGAAGAAGCCATCCTTGTTTATCCAGAGATCGTTAGTGATGTGGCCAGAATAGTTACTGCAATGCCACCCACCCAAGTCAGTGTCGAAAGATTATTTTCAGCCCTAAAAATAATAAAGTCTGACTTAAGAGCCTCTATGAAAGAGGATCTGGCAGAGGCAATTCTCTTCCTTAGAACTCAACATTGAATTGATTTGCATTTGCTAAGCCTATAACTACATTTCAAGATTAATATAAACCATTTCTAGGTTTTGCAGATTTTGTTTTTGGTTCATTATAGATAAGCTTTGTTTTTGTTCTAAAACAACCAAATAATGTGGTTTGTATTTTTGAACTGGTAAAGATCCTGTTCCTGATGTTTATGCCTGCTGCTACTATCCAGTCACTTGATTGTTTTCATTGTGTTTGTCTTTTGCTTAAACTGTGCAATACAGTAGACTGTTGGCTTCCCAGCCAGTAGTCCTGTGGTAGGTTGCGCTTCTTTCACTCAAGGAATGTATAAAATACATTCGCATATTAATACAGAGGAGTCGGAGTCGGGGAGTCGGAGTCGGAAGTACATAAAACTGAGGAGTCGGAGTCGGAGTCGGAACATTTATCTACCGACTCCACAGCCCTGGATGGAACGAGTCCTGAGGAGTGCAACAAAAAGGGTCAGAGGAATAAATCATATCAGGAGCGATTTCAAGAACGTAATATGTACAGTTGCAAGGGTCTCAAATTGGTAGCCCTCCAGCTGTTGCAAAACTACAAGTCCCATCATGCCTCTGCCTGTGGGAGTCATGCTTGTAACTGTCAGTCTTACAATGCCTCATGGGTTTTGTAGTTTTCCAACAGCTGGAGGGCCACCAGTTTGAGAACCCTGGTTTAGTGGAAAGAAAGGAACGGGGAGACCAGTGTTGCCAACCGTCAGTATTTTTACTGGCAGCCAGTAAAAAACTGGCAATTTTCTTCTGCCAGTAAAATAAAAGGTTGCCAGTAAAAAATATGGCTGTGACACTCGGTCCGGAGTTGGCTGAGACCATCCGAGTGCGGATTCGATGCCTGAGCATGTCGTGTGATGTCATGGTGCAATGGAGCCATAGCAGCCAGAGCCTTGTGTGTGGGCCTGCAGCATGGAAGCAAGGCAGGCTGGGACCGGGACCATAAGTTCTGTTTAGACTGGCGTGGACTGGAGGGACCCCTTAGCTTGGAGAGAGACTGTCACGAGGACGTGTTGTGTCAGTGAAGTCTCATCATCATTTGTGCTGCTGCACACTGTTGTCAGTGTCACTGGGAGAGTCAATTTTATGTGTGTGTGCCGCCCATTCTAATTTCTTGCCCTCCTGTCCCTGAGCTACTTACTTACTACAGGGTTTGACAAATTTGCTTGGAATCTAGGAACCATCTAAAAAAGTTAGGAGCCAGAAAAAACGCACCCTGTCCCGCCAAGCTTGTGCGCAGAAGCAAACGCATACGTGAGTAGTGCCCGCATATGTAAACGATATTCAAACCACACATGTGAGGTATATGTATGTAGAGTGAGAGCAATAATTCTAGCCCTAGTCCTTCTCTGTAACTCAAAACATGCAACCTGTAGAATTTTTTAAACGTCGCCTATGGAGATTTTAAAGGGTAAAAGTTTGTCGCCATTCCACGAGCGGACGCAATTTTGAAGCATGACATGATGGGTATCAATTTACTCGGCATAACATTATCCTTCACAATATAAAAAAAAAAATTGGGCTAACTTTACTGTTGTCTTATTTTTTTATTAAAAAAAGTGTATTTTTTCCCCCAAAAAAGTGCGCTTGTAAGACCGCTGCGCAAATACGGTGTGACAGAAAGTATTGCAACGACCGCCATTTTATTCTCTAGGGTTTTAGAATTAAAAATATATATAATGTTTGGGGGTTCTAATTAGAGGGAAGGAGATGGCAGTGAAAACTGTGAAAAAACACATTAGAACTGCTGTTTTACTTGTAATGCCAACGGCCACCACAAGATGGCACCAGATCACAGAAGGAAGCTTATACCTGCAGAAGGCCGCAAAGCCGCGGCCTCAATTACCGGCGAACACGGGCCCACCGCAAAGGTGGGGGCACAGGATCCTGTGTCTTAATGCGCCTCCACCGCGCCCGCCGGTAATTCAGGCCGCGGCTTTGCGGCCTTCTGCAGGCCTAAGCTTCCCCGGGTCCCAGGTCACAATTTCCTGTCGCAATTGCGACCGGGCACCTGGATTTTGTCGAGGCCTGACTTACTATATCGAAAATAAAACAAGAAATATGTTTTTTGCCTTATTATCTACCTTAAATCATATTGCTAATTGCATATTGTATTTGTTTGTAGCCTAAATACTCTAATTTGCACTTAAAACTGTAATTTTGTAACTTTTGGAAATGCCAGTAAAAGGGATGTTAAAAAAACTGGCCAAAAAGCAGGGGTCGTCTTATATGCCGGGTCAGCTGCTCGGATGCCTGCTGGATGTGCGGTAATACTGTATGTAGCTTCGGCTACATACAGTATATACCACTTAGCCAATCCTGGTGAGCGATGTATTCAAATTAATACAGAGCCTGCTTGGATTGGAGTAACAACCTCTGCCAATCCGAGCAGGCTACATACAGTAGCCTGCTCGGATTGGCTTTGAGAGTCAGAGAGGCGTGGGCTGATGATGTTACAACCTCTGCCAATCCAAGTAGGCTTTGTATTCATTAATAGAATACATTGCTCGCCGTGATTGGCTCCAGCACCAGCAAGAGGGAAGAAGAATATGGCTATAGCTCCAGCAAGAATGAAAAAGGACATGGCTCCAGAAGGAAGAAATATGAAGCGTTGGAAGCCTCGGAAAGGGGGGTCAACTTATACGGTGAGTACAGGCAAAAAATCTTAAAAAAATGTAAAATTAGGGGGTCGTCTTATATGCCCAGTCGCCTTGTACATTGGGAAATACGGTACATAGTTTCTGCTGTCACTTTTATGTTTCTTTGTAGATCAAGGATTCTAAACTCGACCCACCAATGTTTCTCTGCAGTCTATGCAGGGGTCAAGTCCTGGGGAAAAAAGTGTGGGAACTCCCACCCAGGATCCACTCCCCCACCAAAAAAAAAAAAATGATACGGTCATCCACATAATTACTAAACCGCAAGTTCTTTCTAAATCCCGCGATAACTCACGGCAGGCCTCCGCAATTTCTCCTGGGAACAATGACAAAAGCTCCCAGGAGACGAGGAAGTGACGGAATACCCGCACACTATCTGATGAATCCATATACAGGAAGCGGCCAGTAACATAAAGGATTACTAAGGTTCGCCTGCCCCTGACAGTGACCCGAGCTGGGCATCGCCGCTTAGTGAAGGATTGGCACGGGACGGCTCGGCTGCTCTAGTCCTGCAAAGGGAACTGCGTTCCTGCTGTGAAAAAAGTGCAGGGACGCCGTTCCCACACGTTCCCGCAGGACTTGAGCCCTGAGTCTATGTGGGCACAAGAAATGATTCTCATTCATGCTAGGCAATGGGCTGCTTTCCTGATCAGATGGCCTTGTTTAATGTTGCATAATAAATGTACCGTATTTATCGGCGTATATCGCGCACTATTTTCCCCTTAAAATAAGGGGAAAATAGTGGGTGCGCGATTAACGCCGATAGCCGCTTCCCGCGCTCAGTTCGAACGGCTCCGCCGACATATACCGAGTGCAGTACACTCGGGTACATTCGGCCAGGCTCGGATTCGCTCGTGCTCACGCATAAACGTCACATCGCCGAGCCTTGCCGAATGTACCCGAGTGTACTGCACTCGGTATATGTCGGCAGAGGCGTTCGAACTGAGCGCAGGAAGCGGGGACTCAACGTGAGGCGCGCGCTGGAGAAGCCGGGAGGACACCATCGAGGCCGCAGACGGATGCCGGACCGGACGATGGACGCTGGGAAGACACCAAAACTGTAAGTAATGCAATCATATAACATTTTTTTTTTACAGGAATTTCGGGGGCACATTAGGGGTGCGCGGTATACGCGGGAGCGCGTTATACCGCGATAAATACGGTATATAAGGCCTCCATCGAGGTAAAATCAGTGAATATTCTGACATAGTCACAATTCAAAATAAGCCTATAATAAAAAAAATACATAAGCAGAAGCTACCCATAATGTAAACCCTATAAGAAAGCGATGCAGTTATGCAGGCAGGTAAAGTTACATACAAATCTCACCTTTACCTGCTATAACAGGTGTTTATTGCCTCACCTGGAGTGGTAACAGGTAAGAAATGATAAGGATGTATTTGGCGGCGTCCATGGAACTGAAACAAGGTTTTCCTACAGCCTCTGAAGTCTGCTTCACATTAACCTATTTCAGCTGTGTAACAGATTAGAACAAGACAAGAGTATAATAGGCACCAATCAGCACCCTTCGTCAGGACACACAAACGGAGAAAGATCTTCTTACACATGCACCATATTAGATTCCATCTTTTTTACCTCGAGGTGGAATCAATCTCAGCTAGACAAGGATTATTTTGGGACGTGGCTTGGTACAGGTGACCATAGGCCTATAGGGAAATGTGAAAACGCGCAGTAGCTCAGAATAGGCATTATGTCACCAGTGAGGATTGTAGGTCATCCATAGATGGAAGACAATGCTCCCCAGATCCATGTGGCAGAACACGTATGCCGCGTACACACGATCAGAAATTTCCGACAAGAAAAGTGTGAGCTTTTGGTCGGAAATTTCAACTGTGTGTAGGCTCCATCGGACATTTTTAGTCGAATTTCTGACAACAAAAATTGGAGAGCTGGTTCTCAATTTTTCCGACAAGAAAAGTTCTTGTCAGAAATTCCGATTGTCTGTATGCAATTCCTACGCACAAAAAAACATGCAGGCTCAAAATCAAGCAGAAGAGCCAAACTACCTATTGAACTTCATTGATCTCGGGCCGTCGTATGTCTTGTACGTCACCACGTTCTTGACGTTTGGAATTTCCAACAAGATTTGTGTGACCGTGTCTATGCAACACAAGTTTGAGCCAACATTCTGTCGAAAAAAAATCCACAGTTTTCTGCTCAGAATTTCCCATTGTGTATACGCGGCATTACACAACATTACAAACGCCTAAAACATACCTGTGTGGCCAGGGCAAGACCAAGGCAGGAGAAGCTTTTCTGCAGGAGGTAAGGGGTGTAGCTAGTGCAGGAGTCTTTTCTAGCTCTGTATCACCCCAGCCATTTTCTGCACTCTGCAGGACCAGGTTAGTCCAGTCTAACCAGCGAAACTTCACGACTAGGGTATCAAATAAATTGTTCAGGCCTTTCCATGCTTCGTGGCCACCCCACCAACCAATATAAATGTAAAAATATACATAACAAATAACCAGAAACAGATTGAATGTATACTGGAGAGGCAACAAACGTGCCTACAAGGTCCTTGTAGGCAACAAACTTAAACCTATATCCCATAAAGTAGGCTTCCAGGCCCACCCGACCGACTTGGAGATAGTCAGGCACTCAATTACTCACTACCAAATTAGGGGAGCCGTACCAAAGACGGGTCCCAACCTATTGACTTTCACTACTGCCTACATTCTAGGGCCTTGAACCCCGTCAGCTGCTATGACAAAACACCTATCCCCAGAAACACATCTCCCACAAATAACAAAACCACCAATGTCCATCACTCCCCTGTTAACCCAGTCATGCTGTCCCACTGTCCATTCCTTCCAGACTTTTTTTCTGGGCCTGACTTAATCAGTGTGACCGACCCGGCCAAGCCGACGCCAAATGATGAGTCCTTTTTATTGATCAAAAAGGTATATAGAACAGAAAAGGTAAAAATCCACAAGATCTCACAATAAAGTCCAGATTGATTTCACAAAGCTTCCCCGATATGGATAAACAGAGCAGGTTCCCATGTGGTTGGTCCAAATCTACTCTCAAAGAATACAGCAGGAAACAAACCAATCAAAACATCACATGGCAAACGCAATATAACACAGGTGAAATAAGAAGCAGACATAGAGCACGCATGCCGATAAAAAAATTTACATTATCAGGTAGGCCTTTAAGGTGGAGGCAGTGGGAGGCAGTGGGAGCTGAGCAAGTACTCTGTAGCCAAGTACGAGGCCCTCTACTGTCAGAACTGGCGTGCAGGCAGCTGGGTCAGAGCCTAATATCACACAGCATCCCCTGGAAGACCCAGCTACTGTGGGAAAACCATCCCGGATTTCTACCAGGGTGCTCCAGCTACAGTGGGGTGGCGCTTTTCCTTGGGCCTTGTAATCTTCCATCTGTTCACCTATGTTACTTTTTACTGTTAAATAACAGCAAGTACTGGGCATCCCTAATGACGACCGGTGCTCTCACCACTCCAAGCTTCTCATAGCCTACCTCCTTTGCTATGCCAAAAAAGAGATTTTGATGAAATGGTAATCCCCAGACCCGCTGTGTCAGCCTGGGAGTCCATGGTGAACGCAGCCCTGCCATTATATAATATGACATACTTCAACAGAGGATGTCATTGGAAATTTGATAAAGTTTGGTCCCCCCTGGACATTGATCTGACTTGGGAGGGCTGGGAGTTGGGCCTATTGGAAATTTTTGTTACCACTGCGTCCCTTTGGGAAAACTGTAATGTGCAAAGTTTATTAGACTTGTAAACGCATAGGGCCAGATCCACAAAAACGGGCGTATATTTAGGCGGGCGTAGCGCGCCGCCGTAAATCAGAGTGGCTCCTAGGGTATCCACAAAGAACTTGCTTCCATATGCGGGCCGGCGTAACGTAAATCTGCCGGCGTAAGCCCGCGTAATTCAAAGTAGGCTTGGAGTGGGCGTGTTGTATGGTAATCTGGTATGACCCCACGTAATTGACGCTTTTTACGAACGGCGCATGCGCCGTCCGTGGACGTATCCCAGTGCGCATGCGCAAAATCACGTCGCAGATAGTCAATGCTTTCGACGTTAACGTAATTATGCAAAGCCCTATTCGCGAACGATTTACGCAAACGACGTAAACGACGGAAAATTCGACGCTGTCCCGACGTCCATACCTAAAATTGCGTACACTTCATAGAGGCAGGGGTAACGTTACGCCGAAAAAAGCCTTACGTAAACGACGTAAAAAAATGCGCCGGGCGGACGTACGTTTGAGAATCGGCGTATCTAGCTAATTTGCATACTCTACGCGGAAATCAACGGAAGCGCCACCTAGCGGCCAGCGTAAATATGCACCTAAGATCCGACGGCGTACTAAGACGTACGTCAGTCGGATCTAGCCCACATTCAGTCGTATCTTGTTTTGTGGATACAAAACAAAGATACGACGGCGCATCGTAGAACTTACGCGGCGTATCAATAGATACGCCGCCGTAAGTTCTTTGTGGATCTGGCCCATATTGTCTGTGGAAATCAATGTACTATGTATTGATTTAACATGCTGCGGTATTGTGTATGATTACCTGGTTTGTGACGCTCAACTGTTTATCTCTATATGCTGTCAAAATCGTTTTTTCAATAAAGCACATCTGTTTGTTAAAAAAAAAAAAAAACAACAGCAAGTGAGAGAAAATGTCTCCCCATTGGAGAAGCGGACAGTTTCCTGTCCTGATGTCATTTTGAAATATTACACATACCTATTATAATAGGCAGCGATTTGGTAATTTCAGGCCCCCCTAAATCTAGTAAATTGATCAGCACTTATATAGATTAGCATTTGTCTTTTTTCAAGTGTGAACAACAACAGTTTTTGTTAATTCATACCTTGTTGATGAGTGTACAGACACAAAGGGCCAGATTCTCGTAGATCGGCGTAACTTTGTGCGGGCGTAACGTATCCTATTTACGTTACGCCTCCGCAACTTTTACAGGCAAGTGCCGTATTCTCAAAAGTTGCGGCGGCGTAGCGTAAATAGGCCGGCGTAAGCCCGCCTAATTCAAATTGTGAAGAGGTGGGCGTGTGTTATGTAAAATAACCATGACCCGACGTGATTGACGTTTTTCACGAACGGCGCATGCGCCCTCCGTGGAAATATCCCAGTGTGCATTGCTCCTAATACGCCGCAAGGACGTATTGGTTTTGACGTGAACGTAAATTACGTCCAGCCCCATTCACGGACGAGTTACTCAAACGACGTAAAATATTCAAAATTTGAACGACGTCCATACTTAACATTGGTACGCCGCATGTACGCCACCATATAGCAGGGGTAACTTTACGCCGGGAAAAGCCTAACGTAAACGGCGTATCTGTACTGCGTCGGCCGGGCGTGCGTTCGTGAATTTGCGTATCTAGCTGATTTACATATTTTGACGCGTAAATCAGCGTACACGCCCCTAGCGGCCAGCGTAAATATACAGTTACGATCCGACGGCGTAAGAGACTTACGCCGGTCGGATCTAATAGAAATCTATGCGTAACTGATTCTAAGAATCAGGCGCATAGATACGACGGCTCGGACTCAGAGATACGACGGCGTATCTGGAGATACGCCGTCGTATCTCTTTTGAGAATCTGGCTCAAAGAGTAACATTTATGAGATATAAGAGACCTCTAGTCATAAGATACAGGTATTGGGTGGAGCAGGATAATTGAAGTCCCGGGAACAAACATGTATCGCTCCAGGCAGTAGATAAGTCACAGGGAGGAACAATGACCCTTGCATGCTTTTATCAAACTACTGATCTGCTTTTTTTTACTGGTGCCTTTTATAAAGTTCAGTGACAGGTAGATAACCATTAACAGTAGATTGCTAAAGTCCTTATCTTTGTGAAAACCGCCTTGGAAATAACGTGTTAAAATGAAAAGGGTAAATTCCTGGTGTTATAATGTTAATGAAGGTTTCCCCATTAAAAGTCACTTATGGATCACAATTAAAAAACAAAAGAAAAATAAATTTGGTTAACTCTACCCCAGTAGGTCCAAGCTTACAAGGAATCGTGATAATTCCTTGAAACTCTTTGTGTCCTGCAGAATTGCACAATGCATTAGGTGGGGATGACTCATTAACCACTTAACCCCCGGACCATATTGCTGCCCAAAGACCAGAGTACTTTTTGCGATTCGGGACTGCGTTGCTTTAACAGACAATTGCGCGGTCGTGCGACGTGGCTCCCAAACAAAATTGGCGTCCTTTTTTTCCCACAAATAGAGCTTTCTTTTGGTGGTATTTGATCACCTCTGTGGTTTTTATTTTTTGCGCTATAAACAAAAATAGAGCGACAATTTTGAAAAAAAATAATATTTTTTACTTTTTGCCATAATAAATATCCCCCAAAAATATATAAAAAAACATTTTTTTTCCTCAGTTTAGGCCGATACGTATTCTTCTACCTATTTTTCATAGAAAAAAATCGCAATAAGCGTTTATTGATTGGTTTGCGCAAAAGTTATAGCGTTTACAAAATAGGGGGTATTTTTATGTCATTTTTATTAATATATTTTTTTTACTAGTAATGGCGGCGATCAGTGATTTTTTTCGGTATTGCGACATTATGGCGGACACTTTGGACACTTTTGACACATTTTTGGGACCATTGGCATTTTTATAGCGATCAGTGCTATAAAAATGCATTGGATTACTATAAAAATGCCACTGGCAGTGAAGGGGTTAACACCAGGGGGCGGGGAAGGGGTTAAGTATGTCCCTTGTGTGTTCTTACTGTGGGGGGGGGGGGGGGGGGGGTGACCTCACATGGGGAAACACTGATCTTCTGTTCATACATTGTATGAACAGAAGATCAGCGTTTCCCCCGCTGACAGGACCGGGAGCTGTGTGTTTACACACACAGCTCCCGGTCCCCGCTCTGTAACGAGCGATCGCGTGTGCCCGGCGGCGATCGCGCCCGACGGGCACACGCACGGGAGTCGGGGGCAAGCAGGGGTCGCGCGCGCGCCCCTAGTGGCGGCTGGAAGAGAGGACGTTATACTACGTGCTCTCGCCCAGCAGAGCCAACTTGCCGACGTAGAATGGCGGTGCGCGGTCGGCAAGTAGTTAAGACTTAATGAGCAATTGACTCTTGTAGTGCAGATGCAGCCCCAATGGAAGGGTGAATTTTAAGTTTCCTGAAGCTGGACTTAAAGCGGGAGTTCACCCGAAAAACAATTTTTAACCTTAGATTGATGCTCATTTTGTCAAGGGGAATCGGGTAGTTTTTTTTAAATCGAAACCGTACTTACCGTTTTAGAGAGCGATCTTCTCCGCCGCTTCCGGGTATGGTCTTCGGGACTGGGCGTTCCTATTTGATTCAATAAGAAAAATTGCGCTTATCCAGAAAAATAGTTAATGCATATAAATTAATATATCACAAGACAAAAAGATATATAAACCAAGGGGAAAATATATATATAGAAGGGAAGGCGGCAGTTTCTAGTGCCAAGGCACAAAATATATGAACTAGAGAAAAAGAGGGGTTAAAACTGCGCCATAGCACCCAGACTCATGAGTTATAAAGTCAGTTGGAAAAATAAACATCAGGGTTCGGAAAAAAAGAAAGTCTATAAAATTTTCAGGGATTCCACAATACTGATGTATGGAATAGTGGATCCCACCCAGATGGTCCACAATTATTCCGTGTGTAACTTGGTTGCCAGAGTCATGAGCTGCTTACCAGATCATAGACTTAAATCAGCGGTCGACTGTGACCCAGCCGCGGCCTTTGAGGAAAGCAGGGGGGGGGGGGAGCCCACTTCCTAGATGTATCAATCTCTCCCCTGAGACACAGAGTTATGAGCGACGGTCCACCGTGATAAACAGCACTCAAAGTGTGAAATCCCACCACCGGTAATAGGAGCAGCTTACCAGAACTTCAATCATAAACCACAGTCGGCTGTGACCCAGCCGTGGCCTTTGGGGAGATCCCACTCCCTTGATGGAAGCACCACTTGCACCCTCGGTAATATACAATGGTGTCACCGCACAAAAAAGGAAACAGCAAACATAGCGTAATTCCGTGGGATAGGATATTTAATAAAACAATAAAACGATAAAAGGTTTACTCACATATGAAGAAAACACAAGGAGCATTTGAATTTGCCGGCCGGCATGTATCAGAGCAATGCCCGTATACCAAACGTAATGACGTCACCGCACGTCCTCCCAGACGCGTTTCGTCATTAGACGTTATCAATGGGATAGGGCGTTGCGGTGCGTCATCCTATTAATAGGCTCAGAACCCGCCCTGAGGTGTGAGCGACTATACA
Source organism: Rana temporaria (assembly GCF_905171775.1). Lineage (NCBI taxonomy): Eukaryota > Metazoa > Chordata > Amphibia > Anura > Ranidae > Rana > Rana temporaria. Next base: position 22,338,143 of record NC_053499.1, on the reverse strand, counting down.
GCAGACGCCATCTTGGTCGTGGGCAAACACGCCCATACCAGACTAACCTCTAACTGATCCTGCTTAGATAAATGAACAAATACGTAAGCGGTGTTATACTTAGTGAAAAGGAGCATAATTAAATAAAAAATGGGTAGGCAGTTGGCTGCGATCAGGCACTCCCGCACCCAGTTGGGTGCGGGAGTGCCTGATCGCAGCCAACTGCCTACCCATTTTTTATTTAATTATGCTCCTTTTCACTAAGTATAACACCGCTTACGTATTTGTTCATTTATCTAAGCAGGATCAGTTAGAGGTTAGTCTGGTATGGGCGTGTTTGCTCACGACCAAGATGGCGTCTGCTGTATAGTCGCTCACACCTCAGGGCGGGTTCTGAGCCTATTAATAGGATGACGCACCGCAACGCCCTATCCCATTGATAACGTCTAATGACGAAACGCGTCTGGGAGGACGTGCGGTGACGTCATTACGTTTGGTATACGGGCATTGCTCTGATACATGCCGGCCGGCAAATTCAAATGCTCCTTGTGTTTTCTTCATATGTGAGTAAACCTTTTATCGTTTTATTGTTTTATTAAATATCCTATCCCACGGAATTACGCTATGTTTGCTGTTTCCTTTTTTGTGCGGTGACACCATTGTATATTACCGAGGGTGCAAGTGGTGCTTCCATCAAGGGAGTGGGATCTCCCCAAAGGCCGCGGCTGGGTCACAGCCGACTGTGGTTTATGATTGAAGTTCTGGTAAGCTGCTCCTATTACCGGTGGTGGGATTTCACACTTTGAGTGCTGTTTATCACGGTGGACCGTCGCTCATAACTCTGTGTCTCAGGGGAGAGATTGATACATCTAGGAAGTGGGCTCCCCCCCCCTGCTTTCCTCAAAGGCCGCGGCTGGGTCACAGTCGACCGCTGATTTAAGTCTATGATCTGGTAAGCAGCTCATGACTCTGGCAACCAAGTTACACACGGAATAATTGTGGACCATCTGGGTGGGATCCACTATTCCATACATCAGTATTGTGGAATCCCTGAAAATTTTATAGACTTTCTTTTTTTCCGAACCCTGATGTTTATTTTTCCAACTGACTTTATAACTCATGAGTCTGGGTGCTATGGCGCAGTTTTAACCCCTCTTTTTCTCTAGTTCCTATTTGATTGACAGTCTTCCGACAGGCTTCAGGTGGTCGCATACATCGCGTCACGAGTAGCCGAAAGAAGCCGAACGTTGGTGCGGCTACTTTCGGAAAATCGTGACGCGATAGATGCGACTGTCGGAAGCCTGTTGGAAGCCTGTCAATCAAGTAGGAACGCCCAGTCCCGCAGCCCATACCCGGAAGCGGCGGAGAAGATCGCTCTCTAAAACGGTAAGTACTGCTTCGATTTTAAAAAAAACTACCCGATTCCCCTTGACAAAATGAGCATTAATCTAATGTTAAAAATTAACTTTTCGGGTGAACTCCCGCTTTAACATTTTTCATCCAATCTCTGATCTCTTGCATTTGCTATTTTGAAAAGCCAGTATAAAACCAAAGTAAGGTAAAAAAAACATGTGCGGGTTTAACCAATTATTATTTGGATATAAATTCTTCACGGTAAGCAAAAAAAAAAAAAAGACCGTGGCCTTTGCCTATATACTTTGCCCCACTTTCTTGTCTCAGAAAGTTGGGAAGATGTTGACTTTCCTCTCTGATGTCAATGGGTAGGCCCAATTATGTGTGCTCTACCAATCCACCTAAAATTAGGGTTGCCACCTGTCCAGGATTCACCCGGACAGTTTGAGTTTTGAATCACGCGTCCGGGTTTTAGACTGCCTGAAAAGGGACACATTCTTTAGACTGGACTATGGTTTCCCAGCAGGGTTGCTGGCTTCAGTTGTCTAAGCTGAGAGTATCTGTTACTCTTTCACAGTGCCCAAAGCCAGCACTAACAATCCCCACCCCCCCACCCCCAAGCACACACACAGACGGGAGAGGAGAGAGGGCTCAATCTGCACCTGAATATAAACAAAAAATCAGTGTTGCTATCCATACATCACATAGAAAGCAAGGTTCCCAGGTGCTCGATTCACAGTCGCTGGCTGAGTAGACTCATGGAGAAAATATGATCCGCACTCCGGTCGTTGCTCTTAAAAATTAGTAGTGTCTATTAACAAGCCACAGTGGACAAGCGCAAATAGGAATGGTTGACGCGTTTCAGCCTATAAGGCCTAAGTTATGACTAAGGCGTGTTATGACTAAGGCCTTATAGGCTGAAACGCGTCAACCATTCCTATTTGCGTTTGTCCACTGTGGCTTGTTAATAAACACTACTAATTTTTAAGCAACGACCGGAGTGCGGATCATCTTTTCTTCATTACTCAATCTGCACCTCTTCCCCCCACCTCTACCCCCTCTGTGTCTGCCCACACGCCAATCCCCAGCGTTATGCCTCAGAAAAGGAAAGTTGGGGCTTGAAATTTGAAGTCCAGCAGCCTCATATAGATCTGGATGAGAGGTGCTGATGGCCAAGTGGTAAATCTCCCCCTTATCTCTCCTGCCTTTGAGTGAGTGCACTAAGGTAATTCAGAGTTCTCAGAGCAACCCTTACATCAGAGTTCCCCTTTACACCAGAGGCCACAGTCAGGGCTGCTGTTAGAAATCACGGGGGCCCCGTACAGCCTACCTGACAGGGCCCCCCAAAATATATCAAAACAATATTTTCACAAACAAATACACTGAAATCCTTATTAGCAGAAACAAAATAACAGAGAACCTGTGTGAATTAGCCATTTTTAAAAAATCTTTAAACTTTTTTTTTATATATAATTTTTTAAAGAATGTTAAAATGTATTAAAATTTATTTTATTTTACAATTTGTTATTTTTTTTTTACGAGACAGGTAAGCCAGCAGTGCCGTGGGGGGCAGCACAGTGACAGGGGGCACAGAGGGGGATCAGAAGCAGGCACAACAGGGAGGGGGATCGGTGCAGGGGAAGTTATTCTGTAATTGCCCCTCCATCCGACCACACTGATTCCCTCTGCTGTCCGGGCCCCTCTGTTTGCCTGGGCCCCCTACAGGAGGGCTGGTGGTCCCCCCCTATCAGCGGCCCTGGCCGCAGTGCTTCCTCTTACATCAGAGTCTTCTCCATACATCAGAGTTTTCAGTGTTCCACCTTAAATCAGGTTTCCCAGAGCATCCGTTATGTCAGAGTCCTCAGAGTTCTCCCTTACATCAGAGTTTGCAGAGTCCCCCCTTACAATGAAAGGGAACTGCAAGTTCAGATGTAAAAGGGGAACTCTGTGGACTCTGATGTAAAGGGGGGACTCTGATGTAAAGGGGGGACTCTTGTACTTAACTTCATATGATTCGAAATTTTATTTAATAGCAAAATATATGTATAGTTTACACTATAAAAAAAATTGCCGTGCGCAGATAAAGTGTTTGGGTTTGACTTGAAGAAAAGGTGGCAACCCTACTTGTAATATTATTCAGTTTACCAGGTTAACCAGCCTTGTAAATAAGGTTAACTACTTGCCGACCGCGCACCGCCATTCTACGTCGGCAAGTTGGCTCTGCTGGGGGAGAGCGCACGTAGTATAACATCCTCTCTTCCAGCCGCCACTAGGGGCGCGTGCGCGCCCCCGACTCCCGTGCGTGTGCCCGGCGGGCGCGATCGCCGCCGGGCACACGCGATCGCTCGTTACAGAGCGGGGACCGGGAGCTGTGTGTGTAAACACACAGCTCTCGTTCCTGTCAGCAGGGGAAATGCTGATCTTCTGTTTATACAATGTATGAACCGAGGATCAGTGTTTCCCCTAGTGAGGCCACCCCCCCCCCCACAGTAAGAACACACAAGGGACATGCTTAACCCCTTCCCCGCCCCCTAGTGTTAACCCCTTCACTGCCAGTGGCATTTTTATAGTAATCCAATGCATTTTTATAGCACTGATCGCTATAAAAATGCCAATGGTCCCAAAAATGTATCAAAAGTGACCGAAGTGTCCGCCATAATGTCGCAGTACCGAAAAAAAATCGCTGATCGCCGCCATTACTAGTAAAAAAAATATATTAATAAAAATGACATAAAAATACCCCCTATTTTGTAAACGCTATAACTTTTGCGCAAACCAATCAATAAACGCTTATTGCGATTTTTTTTATGAAAAATAGGTAGAAGAATACGTATCGGCCTAAACTGAGGAAAAAAATTTTTTTTTATATATTTTTGGGGGATATTTATTATGGCAAAAAGTAAAAAATATTCATTTTTTTCAAAATTGTCGCACTATTTTTGTTTATAGCGCAAAAAATAAAAACCGCAGAGGTGATCAAATACCGCCAAAAGAAATCTCTATTTGTGGGAAAAAAAGGACGCCAATTTTGTTTGGGAGCCACGTCGCACGACCGCGCAATTGTCTGTTAAAGCGACGCAGTCCCGAATCGCAAAAAGTACTCTGGTCTTTGGGCAGCAATATGGTCCGGGGGTTAAGTGGTTAAAGGTGTGCCCAAAAAAAAAAAAAAGACAATAAGAGATTAAAATACTAAGCCCCTAATTCAACGCCTGAGTTCAAGTCATGATGTGGATGCTAATTATGTTTGGTCAGGGTTTTGATTTTCTTGTTTGTCCGCATCCGACATGAATAGAAACTGTAACAGGAAATTGAAAAGCTCTCGGAGTCTCAGAGATCCTCCAGGATGAAAAAAAAAACAAACACACAATAAAGAAGGTTCTAAATAAAAGAAGGCAATATGCAAAGATCAAAGAACACCCACATCATCTGTCGGGATAAGAATAAGGCAGGAAGGAATACAAAAGATGTACAGAATGGACGTTGGTGTGAAAGACAGGGTGAAGGTGTTACTCGAATCAATCAAATATGTGTCTCTATGTTCTAACCTGAGCCAGAAAAACATCAGCAGGAATATGAGTGTTTGGTAGGATATCACACTTTATTTTACAGAGTACAGAGAAACCCGTACTGAAAGAAATATGGAGGCGTCCATCACTTCCCCCGAAAATGGGAGTTGCCTTATTATCATGTTGCCTTATTATCATGTTGATTTGATGGCTGTAGAATTTTTTAAACATCGCCTATGGAGATTTTAAAGGGTAAAAGTTTGTCGCAATTCCACCTTAGGACGCAATTTTAAAGCGTGACATGTTGGGTATTAATTTACTCGGCGTAAAATTATCTTTCACAATATATAAAAAATTGGGCTGACTTTACTGTTGTCTTATTTTTTTATTTAAAAAAGTGTATTTTTTCCCCCCAAAAAAGTGCGCTTGTAAGACCACTGCGCAAATACGATGTGACAGAAAGTATTGCAACGACCGCTATTTTATTCTCTAGGATGTTAGAATAAAAAATATATATAATGTTTGGGGGCTCTAATTAGAGGGAAGGAGATGGCAGTGAAAAACACATTAGAATTGCTGGATTGCTGTTTTACTTGTAATGCCAAAGGCCACCACAAGATGGCGCCAGATCACAAAAGGAAGCTTAGGCCTGCAGAAGGGCGCAAAGCCGCAGCCTCAATTACCGGCCAGCGTGGGCCCGCCACGATCGTGCGGCGGGGGAAGTGGGGGCGCACGGTAGGGTTGCCACCTCATCCCTTTAAAACAGAACACATATGATTTACACAGGTTCTGTGGCTGATTAAGGTGGTAATTGAACTCAAGTGGAGCCTTATCTAAATTAAATCAGCCACAGAACCTGTGTAATTCATATGTGTTCTGTTTTAAAGGGATGAGGTGGCAACCCTAGCGCACGGAAGACACAGTATCCTGTGTCTCCGTGCGCCCCCACCTCCCCCCGCCGCGCAATTGAGGCAGCCTTCTGCAGGCCTAAGCTTCCCGGAGGGCCAGGTCACTCTTTCTTGTCGCAATTGTGACCGGGTGTTGTATGCCGATAAATACAGGTACCTAAATTCACTCCTAACCCAAGCCTAATTCATTTCTGCAGTATACTCACCAAACCACACAGCAGGAGCAGTCATACCAAAACCAAGCCGGTCCTGACCAAATACTTAACAGATTATAAAAACAAAGAGAACTAATCCAAAAAATTTGGAATAAACACAAAAGCATAATACTGATCTACATACACTAAACATTATTTTAATATGTACACCATATTGACAAAAAGATGGTGGACACCTAATCATTGCACCTACTTTATATGAGCTTGTTGGAAATCCCATTTCAAAACCATGGGCATCATTATAGAGATGCCCCCCCCCCCCCTTTGCAGCTATAAAAGCCTCCACTCTTTCTAAATTTGTGCCTATTTAGCCAAAATAATATTTGTGAGGTCATCACTGATGTTGAATGGGAAGACCTGGCTCACAATAATGCCTTGTACACACGGTCTGACTTTTGACCGTGAGTCAGTCAGAAGTCCGACGGAAAGAAAGAGAACAGGTTCTCTATCTAAGGTCCATCGGACTTCTGAGGCCCCGTACACACGACCGAACATGTCCGATGAAACTGGTCCGCGGGGGGCGCCGGGCGCGCGTACGTTTCTGAGTCGTCGTATCTAGTCATTTGCATATTCTACGCCAAACTCAACGGAGGCGCCACCTAGCGGCCAGTGTAAATATTGCACCCTAAGATACGACGGCGTAGGAGACTTACGCCGCTCGTATCTTAGCCTAATTTAAGCGTATCTGGTTTCCAGAATACGCTTAAATTTAGGACGTCGTAGATTCCGAGTTATGACGGCGTATCTACTGATACGCCAGCGTAACCCTACTGATACGCCAGCGTAACCCTACGTGAAACCAGCTATAGTGTCTCTTTACTGGACTTTTATAAGTTGTATTTTCCCGACAAAAAATATCCCGCTCTTCACAATCACGCTTTATTCATGTCAATCGTTTTCGGCAGCACCTATATTTGTGAACAGCTATTTTCAAAGATGAAGCACATGAATCGCAACATTAGAACCAAAATATCTGATGATCACCTTGGGAATCCTTTGAGAATGGCTACTCTGTCCATCGAACCAGATATTGATGTGTTAGTTTATCAAAAACAGCGTCAAATATCACACTAGTTTTGTGTTGCCCTTTTGTACTTTTATAATAAAAAATATTACAAAAAAAAGTTTAATTACTCAGATACATTGGGCCAGATTCTCATACATTAACGTTGCTCCTGGGCAGCGTAATGTATGTGCTGTACGCTACACCGCCGCAGGTTTACAGGTTTACATCCTGATTCTCAGAACACTTACCTGTAAACTTGCGGCGGTGTATCGTTAATTCGCTCGGCGCAAGCCCGCCCAATTCAAATGGGGCGGGCACCATTTAAATTAGACGCGCTCCCGCGCCGAGCGTACTGCGCATGCTCCGTCGGGTAAATTACCCGACGTGCATTGCGCTAAATGACGTCGCCCCAACGTCATTTGCTTAGACGTTTACGTAAATGGAGTCCAGCACCATTCACGGACGTCTTACGCAAACGATGTATTTTTTTTAAACTTCGACGCGGGAACGACGGCCATAGTTAACATTGGTTGCCCCTGCTAATAGCAGGGGCAACCTTACGCGTCGCGTACGCTACGGAAACAACGTAAATTCTCAGCGTCGGATGCGCGTAGGTTCGGGAATCTCGCGTACTTACCTCATTTGCATAGACGACGGGGAAAACGACGATGCGACACCTAGCGGCGGGAAAAAAAATTACTTTTAATATCTGACAGCGTAACAGCCTTACGCATGTCAGATCTAATGGGTATCTATGCGCAACTGATTCTAAGAATCAGTCGCATAGATACCCGGGGCCAGATGAGGAGTTACGACGGCGCTAATGGTGTTGCGCCGTCGTAACGCCTTTGAGAATCTGGCCCTCTATCTATATCAGTGATCGTTAATTTGTGATCTCCCCGACTTTTTCTGCTCATCGCTTATCCTTATTGTTATGCCGCGTACACACGATCAGTCAAACCGATGAGAACGGTCTGATGTTGGTTCACTTAACTTTTCCTTCCAGTTCCCTTCTAAATGTTTTTTTTCTTTGTCTGAATTTCTCACTTCCTGTTTCTCCTCATCAAACTTTCCACCATCATCCGAGCCGTGGTTAGTCAGCCAGAACAGCTTACTGAGGAGGAACAGGAAGTGAGAAATTCAGACAAAGAAAACAAAGAAAAAAAAACATTTAGAAGGGAAATGGAAGGAAAAGGTAAGTGAACCAACAATGCACTAGCTTAAAGGAACCTATTTGGAAAATAAAAAACAAACCTTTACAACCCCTTTAATACTGAGTTCAGATCAAATATTTTCTTTCTAAAAGGTGCAAATGCAAAACTTAGCCTCTGGCACTCTCCCTTTGTTGTGGCTGGAAGTAGAGGGAAGGGTGCCGTTTACATTCCAAATGCAGATACTGTATTCTGGTTGGGTAACTCAGCCCCCCTATATGTATATAAGTCAGCCTCACCACATGATCTGTTTGATTACATCCAGTGATTGAGGTTTAGAAGACATGGTCCCTGGAGCTTTATTCCTCCTGATCTCTTCTTCGGTCTGGTCCCAAGGACTAACATTGCCGGTAAGGGTAGGTGTCACATCACAGTGTGCTCTTTATTAGTTTCTTTTTCTTCTACAAGGTTGGGATGTCAAATGGTTTTGTTTGTCTTCACAACTCTAATGCTGCGTACACACGGTCGTTTTTCGGCATGAAAAAAAAACGAAGTTTTTCCAACTTCATCATCAAAACGACGTTGCCTACACACCATCATTTTTAAAAAATGATCTAGCAAAGCGCGGTGACGTACAACACGGCACTATAAAGGGGAAGTTCCATGCGAATGCGACGCCACCCTTTGGGCTGCTTTAGCTGATTCCGTGTTAGTAAAAGACGATTCGCGCTTTTCTGTCTGTTACAGCGTGATAATTGTGCTTACTCTATTATGAATGGTATAATAGACCAGAACGAGCGCTTCCGTCTCATAACTCGCTTCTGAGCATGCGCGGGTATTTTACGTCGTTTTTGCCCACACACGATCATTTTTTACAACCTGAAAAACAACATTTTAAAAAACGACATTAAAAAAATGCAGCACGTTTGAATTTTTTTTTTTGTTGTTTTTCAGAAGCCGAAAAACGATGTGAAGCCCACACACAATAATTTTAAATTACGTTTTTAAAAATGTCATTTTTTTTCATGCCGAAAAACGACCGTGTGTACGCGGGCATCACAATCATTTTTCGGCATTAAGAAAACGTTGTTTTTCAAAAACGTCATTTAAAATGATGGTGTGTGGGCTACACATCATTTTTCAGGTTCTGAAAAGCTACAAAAAAAAAAATTCGAACATGCTGCATTTTTTAACGTCGTTTTAAACGATGTCGTTTTTCGGGTTGTAAAAAATGATCGTGTGTGGGCAAAACCAACGTAAAATACCCGCGCATGCTCAGAAGCGAGTTATGAGACAGATGCACTCGTTCTGGTAAAACTACCATTCATAATAGAGTAAGCACATTCATCACGCTGTAACAAACAGAAAAGCGCGAATCGTCTTTTACTAACACTGAATCAGCTAAAGCAGCCCAAAGGCGAATGGAACTTCCCCTTTAAAGTGCCGTCGTACGTGTTGTACGTCACCGCGCTTTGCTAGATCATTTTTTAAAAACGACGGTGTGTGGGCAACATCGTTTTAAAGATAAAGTTGGAAAAACTTCGTTTTTTGGACATGCTGAAAAACATCGTTTTTTTCTCATGCCGAAAAACGACCGTGTGTACGCGGCATTAGGCTGAACATACATTATACTATTTTCTGGTACATTTTTCCTTTAGATTTACCAAAATCCATATAATATGAGGTCAAACCTAAACACTTCTAATTTGAATGCAATCAGATAGACACTGAAGCCTCGTACACACGGCCGAGGAACTCGACGGGCGAAACACATCGTTTTGCTCGTCAAGTTCCTTGTTAGGCTGTCGAGGAACTCGGTGAGCCAATTTTCTCCATTCCCGTCAAGGAAATAGAGAACATGCTCTCTTTTTGGCTCATCGAGTTCCTTGACAGTTTCCTCATCGAAAAATGTATACACGACCGGTTTCCTCGGCAAAAAAAAAAAAAACAGCAAGTTTCTTGCTGGTTTTTGCCGAGAAACTCGGTCGTGTGTACGAGGCCTGAGACTATATAGTTGAAGATAAATCTAAAGGAAATTGAAGAAGAAAATTGTATATTGCATGGCCAGCTTTAGGTTTTGTGCACTTTTGTACATTTTAGGTGTGATGAGGTACATTAGAAAGGTTTCCTTGGTGCATCTTTGATGAGGTTTCCAGCAAAATGTGCATTACATTTAATGGTAGTGCGTATGCTTAAAGGGTTTGTAAACCCCAATTTTTTTAAAAAAAATAACAAACATATCATACTTACCAGTACCTCCACTGTTCAGTTCGTTTTGCACAGGGTGGCCCTGAACCTCGTCTTCTGGAGTCGCAGCCCACTAATGGTGCGAAATTCAAACACAAATTTTTAGATCCGATTTTTGAAAAATTGGCGGATCGCCGGCAGCGCGCACCCCAGACCCAGTGCATGAAATCACGTACAGGTACGTGATTTCAATTTAGGAGGGCCGCCCTGGAGCCGGTTCGCACAGGTCAGGGGCATTCCACGGTCTGGATTGCAGAAGGGTGCTCTGTGTGTTTGGTCCGGTTCAAGTGCAAATTTAGGCAGAATTCAGACCTGAATGACACCTGAACCGGTGCACAAAAATGCACCGGACCCCATACTGTGACCTGCGGCCGCACTTATGTGAACCCGGCCTGAGTCATGCTGATAGCAGAGGAATGAGGCAGCAGACAGAAATGACACTTAGAGCTCTGGATTGAGACAAGTACACACTATAGAGGGATATGCTTTGCTCATATTTCATGTCTGAGGTTTACAACCACTTAAGGACCCCTTCACGCCGATTTACGTTGGCAGAATGGCACGGCTGGGCACATCAACGTATGTCCGAAGCTCCGTGACCACGGCCACCGGACTCGCAGACCCGATCGCCGCTGGAGTCCCGTGATCGGTCCCCGAAGCTGAAGAACGGGGAGAGCTGTGTGTAAACACAGCTTCCCCGTTCTTCACTGTGGCGCCGTGATCGATCGTGTGTTCCCTTATATACGGAATCACAATCGATGACGTCACACCTACAGCCACACCCCCCTACAGTTAGAAACAAACATGAGGTCACACATAACCCCATCAGCGCACCCCTGTGGTTAACTCCCAAACTGCAATTGCCATTTTCACAGTAAACAATGCATTTTAAATGCATTTTTTGCTGTGAAAATGACAATGGTCCCAAAAATGTGTCAAAATTGTCCAAAGTGTCCGCCATAATGTCGCAGTCACGAAAAAATCGCTGATCACCGCCATTAGTAGTAAAAACAATTTTTTAAAAAAAATGCAATAAAACTATCCCCTATTTTGTAAACGCTATAAATTTTGCGCAAACCAATCGATAAACGCTTATTGCAATTTTTTTATCAAAAATAGGTATAAAAATACGTATCGGCCTAAACTGAGAAAAAAAAACATTTTTTTATATATTTTGGGGGATATTTATTATAGCAAAAAAGTAAAAAATATTGTTTTTTTTTCAAAATTGTCGCTCTATTTTTGTTTATAGCGCAAAAAATAAAAGCCGCAGAGGTGATCAAATACCAACAAAAGAAAGCTCTATTTGTGGGGAAAAAAAGGACGCCAATTTTGTTTGGGAGCCACGTCGCACGACCGCGCAATTGTCAGTTAAAGCGACGCAGTGCCAAATCGGAAAAGCTGGCCGGGTCCTTTAGCTGCCTAAAGGTCCGGGTCTTAAGTGGTTAAGCATCTAAAATAGTTGATAGACTGAAGATAAGGCTAGAGCTCAGTTTTTAGAAGTGATAGGCCCTGTTGAGGTGTCTTTAGAGTGGGAAAAACAATAGACATGTCCTACAGAGAAGACGCGAAATTCCATTATCCACACTAATGCATTTTTTTTTTTGCAGACTGTCAAACGGGATCCCAGAATTGGTAAGTACACCAATATGTGATATTCTAATACTGAAAATAAACAATTGTATTGACAGCTTTGTTCTGGATGCAAATATATTGCTAATAATACCAATAATAATAAAGTAAAAAATGTATTAAGAGTTATTACTGTTCTTGAGTAGGAATGCATGTTGGCTGAGCGATTAGGACTTGCAGCGCTGGGGTCCTGGGTTTGAGAATGTATGCTTTCCTTTGTGTGTGTTGGTTTTATCCCATAGCCAAAGCTTACTGTAATGCCGCGTACACACGATCGGAATTTACGACAAGAAACGTTCGATGTGAGCTTTTGGTCGGAAATTCCGACCGTGTGTCGGCTCCAACGGACAGCAAAAATTTGAAAGCTGGTTCTCAAATTTTCAGACGGAAAAGTTCTTGTCGGGAAATTCTGATCGTCTGAATGCAATTCTGACGCACAAAAAAAACACGCATGCTCTGAATCAAGCAGAAGAGCCGCACTGCCTATTGAACTTAATTTTTCCTTGGCTCGTCGTACGTGTTGTACGTCACCGCGTTCTTGACAATCAGAATTTCAGACAACATTTGTGTGACCGTGTGTACGCAACACAAGTTTGAGCCAAAATTCCGTCTGAAAAAAATCCACGGTTTTCTTGACGGAAATTTCCGATCGTGTGTACCCGGCATTAAGCTATAAGCATCTAAACCTAATGCATATCTAAACCCAAAACCAAAAATGTGATATACTGCTTACGAGCCCTTAGGCCCCATACACACGGGAGGATTTATCCGCGAATACGGTCCAGCGGAACGTTTCCGCGGATAAATCCTCTCGAGGATTTCAGCGGATTTCTCTGCGATGGAGTGTACTCACCATCGCATTGAAATCCGCGCCGTAATCCTCTGGCGATGACGTGTCGCGCCGTCGCCGCGATTATGATGCGGCGACGTGCGTGACGCTGTCATATAAGGAATTCCACGCATGTGTCGAATCATTACGACGCATGCGGGGGATCCCTTTGGACGGATGGATCCGGTGAGTCTATACAGACCAGCGGATCCATCCGTTGGGATGGATTCCAGCAGATAGATTTGTTTAGCATGTCAGCGAATATTCGATCTGCTGGAATCCATCCCAGGGGAGAAATATCCGCGGAAACAGATCCGCTGGCGTGTACACACCATAGGATCTATCCGCTGAAACCCATTTGCTGGGATTTATCTGCGGATGGATTCTATCGTGTGTATGGGGCCTTAGATGTGGTGGCTGCATTTGCTTTCTTTTTTTTGGGCTTCTTTCTCCTTAATTTTTCCCTGGTAATCCTGTAAATGGCTTTCACCCTAGAGTTCTATACTGATTAGATAGGAGGTGGGGAGATAATTATTTATAGATTGTGGGATAGATTCATAAAGAAGTTACGCTGGCGTATCTATTGATACGCCGCGTAACTTCTAGGATGCTCCGGCGTAAAATACGCCGGAATTTGGCTAAGAACTGACTGGCGTAAGTCTCTTACGGCGTCATATCTTAGTTGCATATTTACGCTGGCCGCTAGGTGGCGCTTCCGTCGATTTACGCAAGGAATATGCAAATTAGTTAGATACGCCGATTCAGAAACCTACGTCCGCCCGGCACATTTTTTTACGTCGTTTACGTTAGGCTTTTTCCGGCGTAAAGTTACCCCTGCTGTATGAGGCGTATCCTATGTTAAGTATGGACGTAGGGCCAGCGTCGAATTTTCCGTCGATTATGTCATTTGCGTAAGTCGTTCGCGAATAGGGCTGTGCGTAATTTACGTTCACGTCGAAAGCATTGGCTTTTTGCGGGTTAATTTGGAGCATGCGCACTGGGTTACGTTCACGGACGGCGCATGCGCCGTTAGTCAAAAACTTCATTTACGTGGGGGCATGTTTTATTTACATAAAACACGCCCACCTAATTTGAATTAGGCGCGCTTACGCCGGCAGATTTACGTTACGCCGCCGTAACTTAGGGCGCAGGTTCTTGGTGAATACAGAACCTGCCTCACTAAGTTACGGCGGCGTAGCGTATCTGAGATACGCTACGCCTGCAGAAATTTACGCCAATCTACCTGAATCTACCCCTATAGCTTCAAAAGGAAGATATTACATTTTTGGGGCCGCCCGTGCGTGCGTATGTAAAGCGCCGCTAGTTTTAGTGGCACTTTACCGCTGTTTTTTTCAATAACAAACATGTTATACTTCAATGTTCTGTACAATGGTATTACATAGAGCGCCTCCGAACCTTCTCTTCTGGGGTCCCACAATGTTCCTCCTCTTCTACACATGCGCCCCATTGTTCCTCTATAGTTTCCTGTGTCATTGGGAAGCTATCCTATTGGATGCTGCCCCCTATATGACTCTAGCAGCCATCTTGGGTCAGACAGAACCTATTTAAGACCCTGGTTCCCAGATTTGGTGCACATTTTGCAAGTTGATCGAGTAGAGACAGATACACAGTCTGGACAGTACTAGTGTTAGGGAAAGTTTCCTGACAAGGAGGGAAAATGCACAGGGTAGCAATTCTTCTTAGATGGCCAGGCCACATCCTGCCCCTCTCAACAGACGCTGTCAGTCTGGCTGGATTTTGCTCCTTTCACATCACTGGAATTCATGAGTGAACCTGGCTGGGTAGCCAGCCTACCGTTTTAACTGTTGCTGAATTATTTCAAGTTCTGCCCTTCACCTGTCTGTGTAAATTATTGCCGCCACACACCACCTACATGCTCCTGAGCCAGGCTGTGCACATCCATAGACACACACAGTGCGGCTTGGCCTCACCCCCCGCTTCCTCCTCACAGGATGTGATTGACAGCAACAGGACCCAATGGTGCCAGTGTAAGGCTGCATTCACACCTGAGCGTAGCGTTTTGCAGCGTTTTTACCGCGATTTGCCGCGTCAAAATGCAGAGTTTTTTACCGCGATTTGCCGCGACAAAACGCGGCGATTTTTTACAGGTCTAGGGTCATCAATGTAAAACGCCCAAATTCGAGCGACAAAAAAGGGTCCAGAACTTTTCCCCTCTAGTGTTTTGGGGCGTCGCGCTTCAGGCGACAAAACGCTCAGGTGTGAATGCAGCCTTTCTCATTAAAGCCTGTGAATGCCGGAAGAGAGCCTGGCGGGGCTGCTGGTGGGGTCAGCACTGGATCAAGAGTGGTGTCAGCAGGGCTCAAGTCCTGCGGGAACGCGAGGGAACGGAGTTCCTGCACTTTTTTCACAGCAGGAACGCAGTTCCCTTTGCAGGACTAGAGCAGCTGAGAGCAGCCGAGCCGCCCGAGCCAATCCTTCACTAAGCGGCGATGCCCAGCTCGAGTCACTGTCAGGGGCAGGCGAACCTTAGTAATCCTTTATGTTACTGGCCGCTTCCTGTATATGGATTAATCGGGTAGTGTGCGGGTATTCCGTCATTTCCTCGATGCCGCAATGTCTCCTGGGAGCTTTTGTCATTGTTCCCAGGAGACATTCGGAGGTCTGCCGCGAGTTATCACCGGATTTAGAAAGAACTTGCTTGCTCCTGGGAACAATGACAAAAGCTCCCAGGAGACATTGCGGCATTGAGGAAGTGACGGAATACCCGCACACTACCCGATGAATCCATATACAGGAAGCGGCCAGTAACATAAAGGATTACTAAGGTACAATGGATCGGAAAAAACAACATGCGGTTTAGTAATTATGCATATGAGCGTATCATTTTTTATTTTTTTGCTGGGGGAGTGGATCTTGGGTGGGAGTTCCCACACTTTTTTCCCCAGGACTTGACCCCTGGGTGTCAGGTAAGTGTTTATGGAGGAGGAGGGGGGGGGGGGGGGTTGAGAATGCATTAAGATAAAAGAAACCCTCTGTCTTTAGAACTACTGTAACTGCAATCGAACTCCTCAGTTCATTAAAGATATTACACCTGTATACAAGAAGATCTTTCTATAGAAAAGTGAGACATGACTTTTTGTTTTTTCATTTAGCAGATGCCAACAAAAATGCCCCCCGTGACCATGGACTGTTCATCTCTGATCAAATAGTGAAAGCAAATAAAGGTAATGTCAGCATCCCTCTTTAACCTGCGGCGCAAAGAAACACATGGGGGAAGCCCAGGCAGAAAGGGGGAATTGGCACTGCACACAGTGATTAGGGTGTGCCCCAGCACACCTGGCATACCCCCTGCGCACGCCTATGGACATTGGGGTGGATTCAGGTACGGGCGGGCACTGCTACGGCGGCGCAGCGTACCGTTTTTAGGCTACGCCTCCTTAAATTACTTGAGCTACGCTTCATTCACGAAGCATTTGCTCC
This sequence comes from Rana temporaria, assembly GCF_905171775.1. Classification (NCBI taxonomy): domain Eukaryota; kingdom Metazoa; phylum Chordata; class Amphibia; order Anura; family Ranidae; genus Rana; species Rana temporaria. The sequence continues at coordinate 22,321,855 of NC_053499.1, read as the reverse complement.
ATAATTTGCGGGGGCGTTTCGTAAAAGTGGCTGGCGTAAGCGCGCGTAATTTTAAATGATCCCGTAGGGGCGTGGATCATTTAAATTAGGCGCGTTCCCGCGCCGAACGTAGTGCGCATGCTCCGTCGGGAAACTTTCCCGACGTGCATTGCGGTAAATGACGTCGCAAGGACGTCATTTGCTTTGACGTGAACGTAAATGGCGTCCAGCGCCTTTCACGATTCACTTACGCAAAAAACGTAAATTTAAAAAATCGCAACGCGGGAACGACGTCTATACTTACCATTGGCTGCGCCTCCTAATAGCAGGAGCAGCCTTACGACGGAAGCGACGTACGCAAACGACGTAAAACTCGAACGCCGGGCGCGCGTACATTTGTGAATCGGCGTTAGTATGCAATTTGCATACTCTACGCTGACCACTACGGGAATGCCACCTAGCGGCCAGCGTCAGAATGCAGCCTAAGATACGACGGCATAAGAGCCTTATGCCAGTCATATCTTAGGCTACAGTCGGCGTATCGAGCTTTCTGAATACAGAAAGTCGATACGCCGGCGCTACTTAGCAATTACGCTGCGTATCTATGGATACGCAGGCGTAATTGCTACCTGAATCTACCCCATTGGGTTTTTCAGTAAGAAAGCCCAGCACTGCCTGCATATTCTCTGCCAGTCTTATTTTGAGTGTTTATCAAGTTTGTTAGTAGAAGAAGAGATGTAAGCCATTGGAGGCCACTTGCTGCCGACATTTGCTAAATACTGAAATATTTGAACACATATTGTAAAATCGAGCTTAAAGCGGGGGTTCACCCTATCGACGGGAAAAAAAAAAAAAAAAAATTTCTTTTACCTTAAAATCAGGCATTGTAGCGCGAGCTACAGTATGCCTGTCCCGAATTTTTTACCCCCGTACTCACCTTGTAGTCGTCCATCGAAGATACCGGGGAATGGGCGTGCCTATGGAGACGGAGGATGATTGACGGCCGGCTCTGGCGCGTCACGCTTCTCCGGAAATAGCCGAAATAGGCTTGGTCTTCACGACGCGTGCGCATAGCCTGTGCGCAGGCGCCGTGAAGAGCCGAGACCTACTCCGGCTGTCTTCGGGGAGAGTGACGTGCCAGGGCCGGCCGTCAATCATCCTCCCTCTCCATAGGCACGCCCATTCCCCGCGGGAGCCGAAATCTACGATGGACGACTACAAGGTGAGTACGGGGTTAAAAAAATCGGGACAGGCATACTGTAGCTCGCGCTACAATGCCTGTCTCGATGGAAAAATGTGTCGGGGGGGGGTGAACTACCGCTTTAAACACAGACTATTAGCTGGATTCAGGATGGCGGGCGCATAGTTGCGGCGGCGTAGCATATGGCATTTACACTACGCCGCCGTAAGTTTGCAAGGCAAGTACTGTATTCACAAAGTACTTGCCTGCTAAGTTACGGCGGCGTAACGAACACCGTCCGCCTACATATCCCAGTATGCATTGCGGCAAAGTACGCCGCACGGTCCTATTGGTTTCGACGTGGACGTAAATGACGTAAATCCCTATTCATGGACGACTTACGCAAACGACGTACAATTTTTGAATTTCGACGCGGGAACGACGGCCATACTTAACATTACTATTCCAGCTATTTGATGGAATAACTTTAGGCCTGATAATGCGTTACGTAAACGCCGTATCTGTACTGCGTCGGCCGGGCGTACGTTCGTGAATAGGCGTATCTAGTGATTTACATATTCTACGCCGACCGCAATGGAAGCGCCACCTAGCGGTCAGCCTAAAAATTACACTTTAGGATACGACGGTGTGAGACACTTACGCCGCTCGTATCTGAACCTAATTTAAGCGTATCTGGTTTCCAGAATACGCTTAAATTAGCGCCGGCGCACATTCAGTCTTAGGCTGGCGTATCTACTGATACGCCAGCCTAAGTCTTTCTGAATCCACCTATATGTAACAAAAAAATATGTTTACTGAAAAGGAATTTAAACAAGACATAAACGGTGCATTGTTGTTTATTCTTCCAGGTATCCCTGTCATTCTATACCAGGGTGACATTAAGCTCTTGACCAGCCGCAGTGCAAGGATTTGCGACGCCTGTGCATGGGACAAATCAGGGCAAGGACTCGTTATCGTCCCCTACGTCATTTCTTCTGTGTATTGTAAGTTGGCCTCACTAAAGATTGAGCTATTAGATCTTTTTATCACCTAACACAGGGGGGGTCAAACTCAATTTCATTGTGGGCCGCATCAGCATTATGATTGCCCTTAAAAGGGCCGGTTGTATCTGTAAGATTAGATGTCCAGCGCATCCCCTCTCCAAAGACATGCTGGTAGGTAAATTGGATCTTGTCCAAATTGGCCCAGTATATATATGTATATCTGTGTGTATGACTGTGTGTCCCAAGCGTGTCACGATCCTACGGGGTAAAATGACCGCACCAGCCAAGCAGACACTGGCTGGAAAAAGCGCCTAGAGGCGATTCAGTTTGCATGTGTAGCGCTATACAAGTCATTCATTCATTCATATAATAGATGTCAAGAGCCGCCCCACCAGCAGAAGTTGAGTCCCCCACTCTCCCTTACATCACAGTGCACCCCCTTTCCTTATGCTGCTACTGAGAAGAAGCTGAATGCATTGCTTGAAAGCAGAAAGTAAGGGTCTGGAGGAGGACCGGAGCTCTCCTGCAGCTGCGGGAGAGGTGTGAGCAGGGCCATTTGAAGGAATTTGGGGGCCCCAAGCAAAATAGGGGCCCCCAAGCACCCCCCCCCCCCGCACGCAAAGCCTACGTTAGCGCTACACTAATTTTTACACCCATTTTCTTACTCCTTCCCCCTCCCTAGTCCCTATGTTTTTCTATTCTCACCTCCCCTTCTTCCCTGTAGGCTGTCGCTGTAGCGTGGCCGAGCTCCTCTTCCTCCTGTCATTCAGGTGTTCTATCATTATGGGTCCCCAGTTCCCAATCAGATAGTGCCCGGGCTGGGCCGGGTACTGTGCGGTACAGGAGATTCAGTTTCCTGTGTTCCTGGCTGGACTGAAAGGAAGTGAGCACTCAGTGTGCACTTCCTGTCAGTCCGGCCGGGAACAGGAAACTGAATCTCCTGTACCACGCGCGGTACCCCGGCCGGACTGACAGGACTCCAGGAGGAAGGAAGAGGAGCTCAGCCACGCTACAGCCTGGGAAGGGGAAGTTGGGGGCCCCAGGCCAGCTTGGGGGCCCCAAGCAATTGTTTGTTTTGCCTGTCCTGTAGCGACGGGCCTGGGTGCGAGGACCACATGAAATGGCCCGGAGGGGCTTGTGTTTGACACCTGTGCTCTATGGCTTCCTGAGTCACTGGGGCAGCGATCTGATTGGATACTGGCCGCCATGTGTGGTGGAAATCATAGGCGTGGCAGAGTCTATAAGTGTCCATTTGCTCTTTGCAAGTAGGTAGCGCAGGGAAAGGTACCCCGTCTATGAGGGCTAGTACTAGCGATAGGGAACGTCTCCTGAAAGCGTGGGGTCGCATCTCTTGTGCATACCGTCCTGATTGGGCACCCTTACAACGAACGCTGTCCTTTCAGCTGGACTCTACTTCTTCACGTCATTGGAAACGGTGAGTGTAGCCGGGTTGGGTAGCCGTCCCATTGGGTTTTTGTGAACTGTTGCTGCCTTAAGTACATGTATTCGATTGCACTTGACTGTGTAAGTTATTGCCCCCCCTGCCTACATGCATGTTAAAATACATGGGCTGTGAATGGGTCCCTAAACTGCTTTTTCTTTTCAACAGCTGAAACAAACAGAGATCTGATTGCATCTGCCATGTTGGAGTTTGAAACAATGAGCTGTGTGCGTTTCAGAGTAAGGAATAAAGAGTCTAACTACCTCAATGTTGACGATGGAGATGGGTAAGTACTAAAAGTAAAATAATATTCAAGCATATTGGAGCCCAAAAACAAAAAAATGTATATATTGCAATATATGGTTCTGGGTCTTCTTCATCCAGTGTGGCATATATATATATATACACACACACGGTATCTCACCAAAGTGAGTACACCCCTCACATTTTTGTAAATATTTTATTATGTGCCCAAGAGGCTTAAGGCAGTGCTGGAAAATAATGGCGGCCACACAAAATATTGCCACTTTGGGCCCAATTTGGACATTTTCCACTTAGGGGTGTACTCACTTTTGTTGCCAGCGGTTTAGACATTAATGGCTGTGTGTTGAGTTATTTTGAGGGGACAGAAAATTTACACTGTTATACAAGCTGTACACTCACTACACAACATTGTAGCAAAGTGTAATTTCTTCAGCGTTGTCACATGAAAAGAGAGAATAAAATATTTACAAAAATGTGAGGGGTGTACTCACTTTTGTGAGATACTGTATGTATATATATATATATATATTAGTGCTGTCAGTTAAACTCGTTATTAACGGCGTTAACACAAACCCATTTTAACGCCGTAAAATTTTTTATCGCGCGATTAAGGAGGTTCACCCTTTAAAACATTTTTTTTTTTTGTCAGCACGTACCTCTTAACCCTTTCATGCCGACGGGACGCATATATGCGTCCTCGGCGTTCGGGGGTTATACCGGGATGATGCCTGCAGCCGCAGGCATCATCCCGGTACCGTTGTTTAGAGCGGGCGATCGGCTATCCAAACATAACAACCGATGCGGCTAAAAGCCGCTCGGTTGTTATGCCGGAGGAGCGGGAGGGGGGGGATGTCCCCTCCCGCTCCTCCGGCATAACAACCGAGCGGCTTTTCGCCTTTTGCCTTTCGCCGCTCTGACCGGGCCTCCCGTCCCACCGGGAGACCCGATCCTCCATCCGCCGCGTTCTGTGTTCAGGCGGAGACTGACACTAAGCCGTAAACGGCTTTGATTCAGTCTCCGCATTGAAACCACGGAAGCGGCGTCATGACGTCACTTCCGGGTTTCTCGGCTGCCAATGGCACCGTATTTAAAAAAGTACACAGTATTCAGAATCGCCGTTTTCGGCGATCTGAATACTTTGAAGTGCAAAGGAGGGCTCGGAGGTCTTTTAGACCCCGATCCCTCCATAAAGAGTACCTGTCACCACCTATTGCTGTCACAAGGGATGTTTACATTCCTTGTGACAGCAATAAAAGTGATCAAAATGTAAAAAAATAAAAAAACACAATTTAATATTATAAAAAAAAATAAAATAAATAAGAAAACAAAAAAAAAATGTTTTAAAGGGTGAACCTCCTTAATCGCGCGATTAATCGTGAGTTAACTATGACATTAATGCGATTAATCGTGAGTTAACTATGACATTAATGCGATTAATCGTGAGTTAACTATGACATTAATGCGATTAATCGTGAGTTAACTATGACATTAATGCGATTAATCGTGAGTTAACTATGACATTAATGCGATTAATCGCGATTAGAAATTTTAATCGCTTGACAGCACTAATATATATATATATATATATATATATATATGTAGCATTACCCCCAGTGGAGCTGCTGGATTTTTGGGCGGTGTGTTACCTCGTGGCTCCTCCGAAATTTCTAGGGGTGAATGTTGCGTATTGCATGTAGTAGAAGTAAAGGAATGTCCAGACAGGTGCTCTTTGCTGTGCTCTTTATTACCCAGCCGGGTAAAAACAGTAAACATGTGGTGAGGAAAGTAAAGTTGAAAGGAGGAAGGAGAATAGCAGATTCAGGCGTGATGATAGGAAACAGTCCTGCTCCCAAACGTAACACTTCTCTGCGCCACTCCCAGTGTACCCAGACAGGCCTCTCTTACTGACCCGGCAGCCGGAGTGTCACTCGGACAATTGTAGGAGAAATTCTCTTCTACGGACCCTCCTTGGTGAACATGAACTTGGGAGAAAGTCTCTGCCACAGACCCCTCTCAGTGAGCCTCAGAAGATACCTCTGCCACAGGTCCCCTCTGGGTTGAATTTTTGGAGATATCCCTCCTTAATTGAATTACGTCTGGATCTCCGTCAACTTGTTGCCCAGGTACCGACAGACAGGTGATCAATCCTTCAGTGTCCGGCTACCTCGATCCCCGGTGGTTTGTCCAGACCCTTTTGGACCGCCAGCCTCTCAATGGCGCTCCTCAGACTGACTCCCCACCGAACAGCAGTACAGCTTGGGATCCTCAAAGTGGGAACCCAGTCACTCACTGGGTCCCCGTCGCTGCTCAGATGCTTTGGGTCAGCATGGCCCCGGTACCAGGAACACCGCGTGGCACGCACGCCCCGGCCAGGTAGGCCGGGGCACCGTGGTGTGGCCACCCTAAAGGTGGTTGCCACACTGGATGAATAAGACCCAGAACCAATGGCGTCTGCCCCATAAATACCCCTCCCAGCATGCCCAAAAATATGTAGAATACGTATCGGCCTAAACTGAGAAAAAAAAAATGTGTTTTTTTTGTATATTTTTGGGGGATATTTATTATGGCAAAAAGTAAAAAATATTGAATTTTTTTCAAAATTGTCACTCTATTTTTGTTTATAGCGCAAAAAATAAAGATCGCAGAGGCGATCAAATACCACCAAAATAAAGCTCTATTTATGGGGGGGAAAAAATACATCAATTTTGTTTGGGAGCCACGTCGCACGTGCAATTGTCAGTTAAAGCAACGCAGTGCCGAATGGCAAAAATTGGCCTGGTCTTTGGCCAGCAAAATGGTCCGGGGCTTAAGTGGTTAATAACTATGTATGTATATTTTAATCCTTTGATTTGCGTTTTTTTCATGTGCAGCTGCTGGTCCTATATTGGGAGGATAAAGGGCGGACAGACGGTGAGCCTCCAACAAACCTCATGTATGAATTATGGCCTTATCCAACATGAAATGATGCACACCTTGAGCTTCTTCCATGAACACAACAGATTTGACAGAGACAGTTACGTGAAAATCAACTGGCAGTATATCTCACCAGGTGGGTAGACGAGTCACATATACACATTGGGGGTTATTTACTAAAGGCAAATCCACTTTGCACTACAAGTGCAAACTACGGGCCAGATTCAGCAATGAATTACGCCGGCGTATCTATAGATACGCCGCGTAAATTCAAAGCTGCGCCGGAGTATCTTTTTTCTGTATACAGAAAGCAAGATACACCGACATTAGCCTAAGATCCGACTGGCGTAAGTCTCTGCATATTTACGGTGGCCGCTATGTGTCGCTTCCGTCGTTTTCAGCGTAGAATATGCAAATTACCTAGATACGCCCATTCACAAATTTACGTACGCCCGGCGCTATTTATTTCGGTCGTTTTCGTTAGTCTTTTTCAGCCTAAGGTTACTCCTGCTATTAGGAGGCACACGCAATGTTAAGTATGGCCGTCGTTCCCGCGGCAAAATTTGAATTTTTTACGTTGTTTGCGTAAGTCGTTCGCGAATAGGGCTGGACGTGATTTACGTTCACGTCGAAACCAATGATGTCCTTGCGGCGTACTTTGGAGCAATGCACACTGGGAAATTCCACCGACCGCGCATGCGCCGTTCGGGAAAAACGTCAATCACGTCGGGTCACCAAGAATTAACATAAAACACGCCCCCTCATCCACATTTCAATTATGCGCGCTTACACCGGCCCCATTTACACTACGCCACCGTAACCTAGAAGGCAAGTGCTTTGTGAATACAGCACCTGCCTCTCTAACTTACGGCGGTGTAGTGTAAATACGTTACGCTGCGCCGCCGTAAAAAATGCGCGCCCCTACCTGAATCTAGCCCTACAAGTGCAAAGTGCACTTAAAATTGCACTGAAATTGCACTTGGAAGTGCAGTCGCTGTAGATCCGAGGGGGACATGCAAGGAAAATAAGAAAAATCATTTTAGCTTGCACATGATTGGATGATAAAATCAGCAGAGCTTCCCCTCATTTCAGATCTTCCCCTCAGATTTACAGCGACCGCACTTCCAAGTGCACTTTGCACTGGTAGTTTGCACTTGTAGTGCAAAGTGGATTTGCCTTTCGTAAATAACCCCCAAAGTGGCAATTCCTATATGTGTTCTTCCTGAATAGTTTTATTTCCATCCATGCTATTGTTATAGGCTTGGCTATTTCAATATTGGGCACTTTCATCCCCTTCCTGCCAAGGCCAATTTCTAGCTTTCAGCGCTGTCACATTGTGAATGACATTTGCATGGTCATTTAACACTGTACTGAAATGAAATTTGTATCTTTTTTTGAGACCGATAAAGCTTTATTTTGGTGTTATCCAATCTCCACTGGGTTTTTTGCAAAAAAAATTAGTGTGTGGGCTAAAACAGGGCTTGACACATACCGGTTGCCATGGCGACTAGAAATAGGGTCCTGGCGTCATCTGGTGGTGAGCCGTTGGTATTACAAGTTATTACAACCAGATGTGTAAGCTGGCGCCATCTGGTGGTGGCCATTGGTATTACAAGTTAAGCATTACAAGTTAAACAGCAATTCTAATGTCATTTTTCACTATTTTCACTGCCATCTTCTTCCTTCTAATTAGAACCCCCAAACATTATATATATTTTTTATCCTAACACCCTAGAGAATAAAATGGTGATCGTTGCAATACTTTCTGTCACGCCGTATTTGCGCAGCGGTCTTACAAGCACACTTTTTTGGGAAAAAATTACACTTTTTTTAATTAAAAAATAAGACAACAGTAAAGTTATCCCCATTTTTTTTAATATTGTGAAAGATAATGTTACGCCGAGTAAATTGATATGAAAAAATAAGACAACAGTAAAGTCAGCCACATTTTTTATATATTGTGAAAGATAATTTTAAGCCGAGTAAATTAATACCCAACATGTCACGCTTAAAAATTGCGTCCGCTCGTGGAATGCCGACAAACTTTTACCCCTTAAAATCTTCATAGGCGACGTTTAAAAAAATCTACAGGTTGCATGTTTTGAGTTACAGAGGAGGTCTAGGGCTAGAATTATTGCTCTCGCTCTACCAATCGCGGCGATACCTCACATGTGTGGTTTGAACACCGTTTACATATGCGGGCGCTGCTCACGTATGTGTTCGCTTCTGCGCGCGAGCTCGTCGGGACGGGGTGCGTTTTCTGGATCCTAACTTTTTTAGCTGGCTCCTTGATTCCAAGCAAATTTGTCAAACCCTGGGCTAAAACAACGTTTTAAACCCGCGCATGCCCAGAAGCGAGTTATGAGACGGGAGCGCTCGTTCTGGTAAAACTACCGTTCATAATGGAGTAAGCACATTCATCACGCTGTAACAGACAAAAAAGCGCGAATCGTCTTTTACTAACAAGGAATCAGCTAAAAGCAGCCCAAAGGCGAATAGAACTTCCCCTTCAGAGTGCCGTCGTACGTGTTGTACGTCACCGCGCTTTGTTCATCATTTTTCAAAAACGATGGTGTGCGGGCAACATCATTTTTAATGATGAAGTTGGGAAAACTTTGTTTTTTGGACATGCTGAAAAACGATTTTTTTTTTCATGCCGAAAAACGACCGTGTGTACGCGGCATAAGTAATTTTTCTTCACTGATGGGCACTGATGAGGCTGCACTGATGAGGTGGCACTGATGGTCACTGATGAGGTTGCACTGATGAGGCCACACTGAAGGGCACTGATGAGGCTGCACTGATGAGGCGGCACTGATGGGCATTGATAAGCTGCACTGATTGGCACTGATGGGGCTGCACTGAAGATTAGTGCCCTGATTATCAGTGCAAACAAAGTACTCACTGTGCCCTGTCAGACTTGCTAGTTATCAGCTCTCCTTTCCTCACACAGAGACAACGTGTGAGGAAAGGAATGCCGATAACCAGCAAGTCTGTTTACATGTGATCAGCTGTAATCGGACACAGCTGATCACATGATAAAGGGCTGCTGTGATTGGCCCTTTACTCCGATCCCGTGGGACAAAGGACACAACGGTCGCAGAGCATGCCCGATAAGTGCCCTAGGGGGGTGCACACGTGGGAGGACGTCCATGGACGCTCTCACAGAACTGGAGAGCCGAGATGTAGCTGTCTTTTGGCTATAGCACAAGTAGGGAACAGATCAAAGAATATCTATAACTGAAATGTAAATATTACAGCTTACCAGTTCTTAGATGTGGTGTCTGCAACTTTTTTTTCAGGCCTTTTCAATTTATTTTTACCTGGTTAACCTGCAAATAATGCTATTCCTGTATCTATGGAGGAAACCATCATTTTCACACAAGCTGGACTACAAATACATCCACCTTAGTTCATCTCCTGGGCGGTGGGGAGATAAGTAGTTTATAGAAGGAAGATAACCAGTTCAGCTCACAGGAAGTGACAAGGATGCATATTGGGCACAATCAACAGGTATTTTCTGTACTTGCTGAAAATATTCTTAGCCTGAAAAGTGAAAACGAATGCAGATACCACATCTAAGGATTGGTAAGCTGCAATATATAACACTGATGTTTTTGAATTTTGTTATTTTTTAATGTAGCTCATTAACAAGTGTCATGTTTTACAGAGAATACAGATCAATTTAAGATGGACAATGGAAACGCTTTCAATATTTCTTATGACTATACTTCAGTGATGCATTACAGCAGGTAAGAGAAGGCAATCTGGAACCGTGCTTTAACCACTTAAGGACCCTTTCACGCCGATATACGTCGGCAGAAGAGCACGGCTGGGCACATCCACGTACCTGTACGTTGCCTTTAAGAACCCAGCTGCAGGGTCGCGCGCGACCCGGTCCGAAGCTCCGTGACCGTGCCCGCGTGACCTGATCGGCGCCGGTGTCCCGTGATTGGTCACCGGAGCTGAAGAGCGGGGAGAGGTGTGTGCAAACACACCTTCCTCGTTCTTCTGTGTGGCAGTGATCGTCTGTTCCCTGATATAGGGAACGACGATCAGTGACGTCACGCCTACAGCCACACCCCCTACGTACGCCTTACGTAAACGGCGTAGCTTACTGTGACGGGCGCAAGTACGTTTGTGAATCGGCGTATCTAGGTCATTTACATATTCGATGCGTAAATCAATGGAAGCGCCCCTAGCGGCCTGCGTAAATATATACGCCCAAGATACGACGGCGTAGGTGTAAACACACCTTCCCCGTTCTTCTGTGTGGCAGTGTCACTGATCGTCTGATATGGGGAACGACGATCAGTGACGTCACGCCTACAGCCACGCCCCCCTACAGTAAGAATCACTCCCTTAGGGCACACTTAACCCCTTAGCGCCCCCTAGTGGTTAACCCCTTCACTACCATTGTAATTTTCACAGTAAACAATGCATTTTTATAGCACTTTTTGCTGTGAAAATGACAATGGTGCCAAAAATGTGTCAAAAGTGTCCGATGTGTCCGCCATAATGTCGCAGTCACGAATAAAATCGCTGATCGCCGCCATTACTAGTAAAAAATAAATTATTAATAAAAATTCCATAAAACTATCCCCTATTTTGTAAACGCTGTAAATTTTGCGCAAACCAATTAATAAACGCTTATTGCGATTTTTTTTATTACCAAAAATAGGTAGAAGAATATGTATCGGCCTAAACTGAGGAAAAAAAAATATTTTTTTATATATTTGGGGGATATTTATTATAGCAAAAAGTACAAAATATTGTTTTTTTTCAAAATTGTCACTCTTTTTTGTTTATAGCGCAAAAATAAAAAACGCAGAGGTGATCAAATACCACCAAAAGAAAGCTCTATTTGTGGGGAAAAAATTACATCAATTTTGTTTGGGAGCCACGTTGCAATCGCAAATCGCAAAAAGGGGCAAGGTCCTTAACCTACATATTGGTCCGGGTCTTAAGTGGTTAAAGGATATGTAAACCCAACATATCATATTCCTGATAGGTGGCTGCTGTACCATGTACTTGTATTAGAAAGTCTCCCGTTCTCTTTGTATTGCTTCCTTTTTGTGACATCCCTGGTGTTCATGATAGTCCCTCTGCTTTCCTGTGAGTGTGGTAATACACCCTCTTAGCCCGATTCAGGTAGAGCGGCGTATATGTGAGCGGGCGTAGCGCAGCTCATATGCGCTACGCCGACGTAACATAGAGAGGCAAGACCAGTATTCACAAAGCACTTGCTCCCTAAGTTACGGTGGCGTAGCGTAAATGGGCCGGCGTAAGCCCGCCTAATTCAAAGTAGGCAGGTAGTGGGCGTGTTGTATTAAAATGAATCGTGACCCCATGTAAATGAAGCGCCGAACGAACGGCGCATGCGCGCGCATGCTCAGAATCACGTCGAATTTACTCCCTAAGATACGCCGGCTCAATTCATACGACGTGAATGTAACCTACGCCCAGCCCCATTCACGTACGACTTACGTAAACAACGTAAAATCCGACGGCAGTTCCGACGTCCATACACTAACATGACTTAGACCAGCTTTTTGGTGGTTTATCTTTACGCCGGACGTACGCCTTACGTAAACGGCGTAGCTTACTGTGACGGGCGCAAGTACGTTCGTGAATCGGCGTATCTAGGTCATTTACATATTCGATGCGTAAATCAATGGAAGCGCCCCTAGCGGCCTGCGTAAATATGCGCCCAAGATACGACGGCGTAGGAGACTTACGTCGGTCGGAGCCCGAAATTCAGGCGTATCTCCTTTGCAGAATCAAGCGCGTAGATACGACGGTGCATCCCTGGACTTACGCGGCGTATCATTAGTTACGTCGGGGTAAGTCTTTGTGAATCTGGGCCCCTCTGTTTGTATTTTTACCAACAGTTAAGTTTATAATAAAGCTTACCTGTAGGTAAAAGTAATATCTCCTTAACGTTCATTGCTTAGGAGATATTCTAGCTAGCAGCAGCCAGTGACGTCAGTGGCGCATGCGCTCTCAAGGAGCCGTTCCTTTAGAGCTGTGTGCCGTGGCTGAGATTCCCACGTGCATGCACGGGAGTGATGTCATCACGGCTTGGCCAGTCAGACAAGCTGGAGTCCGTGAATCCCGAAGGAGGACCGGTAAAGATGGAAGCCTCTGCAACGGTTACAACATGCCGCTGGAGGGCTTCATTCAAGGTAAGTCTTTCATAATGTGCTAGTATGCAGTGGGAAGGAAAATAACAATCTCTTCTGTAAACTATTAATTCCCCCACCCTCCATGTAAAGCCTCATACACACGATCGGACTTCCATCAGACTTTTCTGTGGATTTTGCTCCGAATGGGCGTTGGCCGTGAACTTGGTATGCTTACACACGACAGGACTTTTTCTGCCAACTTTCACCAAACCACGTGGTTTCAGCTCTTTACCGCCACCCTTTGGGCAACTTCTGCTATTGTTGGCTGATCTTTAGCATTGGTTCTGAGCATGCGTGTTTGTACTTTGAACTTAAGTCCGATGGACTTGTGCACACACGATCGGATTATGCTCCATCGGACATTTGTTGTCGAAAAGTTTGAGAGCATGCACAGCGAACATTTGTCCGATGAAAAAGCAAAAACAATTGTCCGATGGAGCATACACGGTCGGATTGTCCAATAAAACAAGTCCGTCAGACTGGTGTTGTCAAAAAGTCAGATCGTGTGTAAGGGCCTTAACGTGGATGAATAGAGGAAAGACGTGTTTGTAGTCAAAATCAGGGGAGCAGCTTGGGTGACAACTATGGCTCCCTGTATAAATAGAGTGGAGTAAGTGAGGGTTGTCACCATAAGACAATAAGGGCTGGATTCAGAAAGATCAGCAGATCTTTCTGCTGGTGTAATGTATCTCAGATACGTTACGCTGCCCTAAATTTGGGCGCAAGTTCCGTATTCTGAAAGAACTTGCACCCTAAGTTACGGCGGCGTAACGTATGTGGGCCGGCATAAGCCCGCCTAATTCAAATGGGGATGTTGTGGGTGTGTTTTATTTACATTTAACATGACCCCACGTATTTTATGTTTTTGTGAACGGCGCATGCACCGCTCATGAAAAAATCCCAGTGCGCATGCTCGAAATTACGCCGCAAGTCGTCATTGATTTAGACGTGAACGTAACTTACGTACAGCCCTATTCGCGAACGACTTACGCAAATGACGTAAAAATTTCAAAATTCGACGCGGGAACGACGTCCATACTTAACATTGCGTACGCCTCATAAGAGCAGGAGCAACCTTACGCCGAAAAAGCCTAACGTAAACGACGTAACAAAATAGCGCCAGGCGTACGTACGTTTGTGAATCGGCATATCTACCTAATTAGAATATTTCTCGCGCAAATCGACGGAAGCGCCACCTAGCGACCAGCGTAAATATGCAGCCTAAGATACGACGGTGTAAGACACTTACGCCAGTCGGATCTTAGTGAAATCTATGCGTAACTGATTCTATGAATCAGGCGCATAGATACGGCGCCGCAACTCAGAGATACGACGGCGTATCTGGAGATACGCCGTCGCATCTCCTACCTGAATCCGGCCCTAAGTGTGTTACTGGCCAATCACCAGGAGAAAATAAAGAGAGAAAAAAAGAAAATTAATGCAGCCACCATATCATAGAACTAGGAAGCTACTACAATGTGGTTTGCTTTTGGGTTTAGATACAATTTAATAGTAAAGAATATATAAAACAATATCTGCCCCACCATTACACCAAAAAAAAATAAAAAGAGATTAAATCCATCTAACTTTTTTTTCTTTAAAAGAAAAACAATTGTGGTGCTTTTGCTGTATCCTAACTCTACATGTCTTTTTATACTTCCAGCAAAACATTTGTTAATACATCTGGGCAGGTGTCAATCTTACCTATACCAAACACCAATGTTAGCATTGGACAGAGAACAGGGCTCAGCAGCCTGGATGTCAAGAAGATAAATGCGCTCTATAATTGCAGTAATTATCTTCTAACGTATGATCACAGTGTGAATGAATGAATGAATGAATGAAAACTTATATAGCGCAACACATGCAAACTTAATCGCCTCTGGGCGCTTGTTGTTCCTGTCTCCTTTGGTATCAAAAGAGATGAGTCTTGATCTTTCTCCTGAACGCCAAGTGGTTCTCCTCCAACCGAATGCTGGTTGGTAAAGCGTTCCATAGTCTAGGCCCTTGGACCGCGAGTGTAAGCAATACCCTTGTAACTCTCGCTTCCAAAGAGGTCGCTGGAAACTATTTTTCATAAGTAGTACAGGGGCCACCAGTCACCCAAGCACACGTACAATTAAAATCCAATCTAGAGGATGTGTTTTTAAGATTTTGCTCAGAAACTTAAATAGGAGAGGGATTGTGGTCATGGGATACTCCAACATGATCAGCAACAACAGTAAAAGAGAGAGCCTCTATCTAGTCTTTCAATATCAGTTTGTCATGAACCATAAACCAGACAGAGACAGAAAATCCAGTCAAAATCACAAAAATACCACAGTTTAGGAACGAAGTCAAAAAACAGAAGCCAGGGTTTGGATGCCAGAGTGGGTGATCAGACGAGTCGGGGTCAGGAAACCAGAAGTCTGCATAGTCAGGAGCAAAAATCAGGAACAGGAATCGTAAAGGAAGTCAGCCAGGCTAAGTCATACACAGGAAGGAACGCACTTAGAGATCTTAGACCACGCAAGGGCAAGAAGGAAATGAGCTAAGATATTTAAATAGCAAAAAAGGGACTGGCTATAAGTTGGACTAATGAGACAGGTTAAAGTGGATGTAAACCCGATTTTTTTTTCTTGCTGTCACAATGTACAGTAAAAGATTTCCTATCATCTGTGCCCAGTCTTGCCACAAAGAGTTAATCTAGCTCTGTGCGATCCTCTTTTTTTTCCAGTGAAATAAAGGACAAACAGGAGAAAACTTTTGTCTGTTCCTCCCCCTTGCTGTGAATGACAGGTTATTTACATATCTCATGCACTAGCTTGGAGACAGACATTATTTTTTAATTCCCACCCCAACTCCTTTTCTGAAGGCATGTGGTTACTTTTCTGGATTTTGACTGGATGTTAGTGATCATAGCAGAATTTAGTGTAAGGAACACACAGAAAAAAATTAATGTTGACAAGAGGAGTGTAGAGGTGGGCGGGGAGTCTACTGACATCACGACTCCACCCACAGAGCTCCAGACAACAGATCCACCCACAGAATCTGCAGTTTTTCAGTTCTTATAACAGACATACCTCCTGCATGTAAGGATACATGCAGGAGGCATGTATATCCTTATAGATCAGCACTATGGCAGTAGTTTAGAAAGGATGAGAGTGGGTTTACATTCACTTTAATGGTAACTAGTTGAGTCACTGTGGTAACAACGAGTGGCTGGTAATTAACCATGATCCGCCTCCGTGTGTCCGTCAGCTCAGCGGGGATCCTCCGTAAAATTCCTCCGTATTCTCTTTGCTCCCATTGGCTGAACAGATCGGTGGAGTGAACAAAAATTGGGCAAGTGCTCCTGGAAAGGAGAAGCAAACCTGTCACTTACCCTGCGTGGGCATTTTGCATTTAGAAAGAGAGAGTAAAAATATTTTTTACAGTCTCTTGGTTCCACCCCTGAGGATGCAAATTTTATTCAAATTCAAAAAAATGTATGACATTTGTGGGGAATTGATAATGTCAGATCTGACAGTTGTTTTTTCATGCAGATCTATGCAGGACAAAGTTACTGGGTGCCTCTGGGAAATTCTCTTCCAGTGATGCTACTGCCACCAACACCAGTGACAACTGTCTATGGCTCATACATGCTCCTTCAAACCTGGTAATTTTTCAGTGTGCTCTGTGATTCATTCTGTTTTAACACTGTATTTTTAATTACTAATGTGTAAGCGGGCTGGGTAGCTAGATGGTACCCCCACCATGTTCCCCTCCTCGTTGGACGCCAAGTGTGGGTCACATAGGAGGCCTACCCTGGGGTGGGCTCCCCTGGGCCAACATCAGGCACCTGTGACAGGATTACTTTACTACACATGGGGGTACCCTTTTTTCTGTGCCAATTTCATCAATGCCCAGACAAGGCTAAGGCATGGGGTACCTTTACTTGTTTGCCGTTGTCATCAATGCCGGGACAAGGCTAAGACCACAGTGGGGAAATATTCAACCTTAATGCAGGCCTCTGTTTTTAGAAATGACCGTACACAGTGTACACTTGAACCATAACTGTGCTCCAGTGAAATCTCAGTTCCCCCGTGACAGTGTATACCTTCTCTGTCAAAGTACCTTAGTCACCTGAACTGTAGAAAGGGTGCTGGTTACTTGCATTAAACCCATTTAGTAACTTCAGACCAGGCGGGAACAAGGCTTTAATAGCTTTACTTGGAAAAATGCAACATATTGCAAAGTCCACATGCAAGAACAGTATTTCTTCCTATATCCCTAATCCTAACTCAGGCTCCATGCTGCCCGGCATACCTGCAAAGGTAGAGTCCATGTATAATCAGTACATAAGTGATACGTAAGTCCATAAGTGGCACTTTGGGTTTGAACCCCAGGTCCTGATGACCTTTTTACATGGCAGCAGCACCAGGAAACAACCTTTCACTCCTCATGGGAGCGGCTCTCTGATTCTCTCCCCTTCTGGCTCTCTGCTCCAGACCACAGTCCCTCTCTTACAGCATAGGATCAGTTGGTCGGGCCCAAGGAAAACCCATCAAAATGAAATCACTGGGAAAGACATTAACCATTATCCCCCCCAATCTGGAGCAGCGCCTAACTGGCTTAAATTCAACCCGCTTACAAGTGCTCAAAAATAATCTTGTCTCACCTGGTACCTCCTGGTTTTCTCCTAAATTATCTGATCTTGAATATATTGGGGAAAGAGTGAAGTGATGTAGAACTTTTTATTAGAGGAAAGCCAGGAAGGATGTAAATGGCCTCTAATCCTCATAAATTTTGAATAAAGGGACCAGACTGAGAGCCTGAGCTGCTTATTACTTAAAGTGGTAGTAAAAAAATGTTTATTTTTACCTACAGGTAATAATAATACAGCTTACCTGTAGGTAAAATTAATATAATTAAAAAATTAAAGTTCTGGTTGGCTGTGAATTCACTGAAAATGCATATTCCACTGAGCTAGACATCCCCCAATGTCACTATATATATATATATATATATATATATATATATATATATATATATATATATATATATATATATATATATATATATATATACTTTACTACTAATTTAAGTATCTCTGTTGCCATTTTTTTTTTTAAGTTTGGATAGATTAAAAAATGGTTGAGTGTACACATGAGTGTATGAGTGTACACACACTCATTTCAAAAGAACCGCGGTTACAACCCTTTTGGGATTTTTATCCATATTTGTCCCATTGGGAAGATTTCTATTTAGAGAGAACAATAAAAAAATAAGAGGAAATCTCTCCAAAGTGAGGAAAATCCCCTTGTCAGAACAAGTGTCCCCATCCTATTGCGAGATTTTCTGGTGACAATTCAAAATCTTTAGTTTTACTTTATTTTTGGTTTGAATTATTGAGGTCATCAGGGCAAATGGAGAGAGTGAATCTCCCAGCCTATAATAATAATAATAAAAACTCAGTACTGTACGGCAGAAACGACTGTATTTATCGGCGTATACCGCACACTTTTTTCCCCTTAAAATCAGGGGAAAATCGTGGGTGCGCGATATACGCCGATCCCCGCTTCCCGCGCTGTGTTTGAACGCCGCCGCTCACATATACCGAGCGCAGTACACTTGAGTACACTCGGCCAGGCTCGGCTCCCGAGCGGAGCGTGGCCGAGCGTGCACGAGTGTACTGCGCTCGGTATATGTCGGCGGCGGCGTTCAAACACAGCGCGGGAAGCGGAGATCGACTCAAAAACAGCTTGGGAGAAGCGGGGAGGACACCACCAAGGCCGCAGATGGACGCCGGACCGGACAAGGCCGCCGATGGACGCCGGGCAAGACACCGACGAGGGGCATTCAAACTGTTAGTTTTTTTTTTTTCCTGAAATTTCCCTTCCAGGTTAGGGGTGCGCGCTATACGCCGGGGCGCGCTATATGAAGATAAATACGGTATATGTTTTTTAGACTAACATTGATCAAAGTAGAAAAAAAGTGTGTTGCAGTATCCTTTTTAAAGATTTACAAAAGCAGAATATTAAGATAAAGTTTAGGTGAATTCCTGGGATCAGGCACAGATGACCTGGATGTTTTTTGATTTTAAATCTTAAAGCGGAATTAAACCCTCCTACCGTTTTCAACCGAGGAAGCTGCTATCTTAGCTTTTTTGATCTGCAACTGCCATGTGATCAGTTATGACACCAGCCATTTGATGGATTAAAAAGTTTGGTTGAAATTGAATTCCTGGCATGCCGTGAATGTAACTGTTTTTTTTAAACTGTTAAATCAATGGGTTTGGTTTAAAGTCAGTGGAAATTCTCTTTATATTACTGAACATTTCTTAATTTCACAGATCTTGCTGAAGTTTGCCAAGTTTGATTGCTTTTCCAAGAACTGTAACGCTAAGATCAACGTATACGATGGGGTGACCAAAAACAGCCCTCTGCTAGCCACAGTGATCGCTGGTCAGCCTCTACCGGTGCTGGTCTCATCCGGCACATTGGTGCTGCTGGAATATATCACCAACGCGTCTAGCAGTTTCAGTGGATCTTATAGCACCGGTATGCATTCAATTCTGTTATGCATTATATGGTCAAAAAATATTCATTCATAATGTATATAAACCCTAAGGGCCCTTGCACATGGGGCCTCTTGCTGCTGTGCCTCCAATCCTGTCATTTTAGTACTCCCGGGAGACACCCTATCAAAGTCTATGGCAGGCTAAAATATGCTGCACAGGTATTCTGCATTTTTGGCATTCGTCCCTGAACAAATGCTATAGAGCCCTATATCGGTGCCCTAAAATTCCAGGATTGGGATCCAGCAGCTGGACACTGCATGAAGCCTGCCTAACAAATAACTTCTCTTATTTGATTCCTTTTGGTCTGTTTAACCTTTTCACCCCTGGAAGAACAGCGGCCCAGATTCACAAAGGAGATACGACGGAGTATC
This sequence comes from Rana temporaria, assembly GCF_905171775.1. Classification (NCBI taxonomy): domain Eukaryota; kingdom Metazoa; phylum Chordata; class Amphibia; order Anura; family Ranidae; genus Rana; species Rana temporaria. The sequence goes on along the minus strand of NC_053499.1, from coordinate 22,301,977 downwards.
TCAGATACTCCGTCGTATCTCTCAGAGTATCTATGCGACTGATTCATAGAATCAGTTACGCATAGATAGCCCTAAGATCCGACAGGTGTAATTGTTTTACACTGTCGGATCTTAGGATGCAGTACCGCGGCCGCCGCTGGGGGGAGTTTGCGTCGTAAACCAGCGTCGGGTATGTAAATTAGGAGTTACGTCGATCCACAACGGTTTTTCACGTTTGCTACGTCGCTGCTATTCTAGTTTCCCGTCTCAAATGTAGTCGTCGTTTTGGGTGCCCTAACTTTACACAGCACACGTATGTGCTGTATAAAGTATGGCCGTCGTTCCTGCGTCGAAATTTAAAAATTCACGTCATTTGCGTAAGACGTCCGGGAATACGGAAGTACGCTACGCACGTCGCCGTTCGAAAAAATGACGTCAGTTCGCGTGAAGCACGGCGGGAATTTCAGAACGGAGCATGCGCAGTAGGCACACGCCCCTTTGAATTACGCGGGCTTACGCCGGAGGCCGCCAGCGTAGGTTTTCATTGCAAGTGCTTTGTGAATCAGGCACTTGCGATGAAAACTTGCGGCGGTGTAACGTATCTACTATACGTTACGCCGCCGCACTTCTACGTGAATCTGGCCCAGCATCTTTTACCACAGATGGCGGGTCTGTGAATTCCCCAAATTACACTTTTTCCTACGATGAGGGCTTCATGATCTAATTTGCTAAAGACTTCTGGGAGAGGGAGTGGGCCAGTCACAACCAATGTAACTTCTATATCTACCATGCAGTGCTTTGTGTCTAATGCCCCGTACACACACTCGGGATTTCCGACGGGAAAAAATCAGTCGGGAATCCTGACGAGAAAAAAGAGAGCTGGTTCTCTTTTTTTTTTTGCCGGTGGGTTTGGCAGTTTTCCTGTCAGAAAAACTGCGATGGAGCATACACAGGGCCGGGATTCCCGGCCAAAAGCTCTCCCCGCAGTTTTCCCGTCGGAAAACCCGGTCGTGTGTACGGGGCATAATGCTGTGTTTTTGTTTAATTTACAGTGACGTATGGAGGCACTTTTACCACAGATGGCGGGTCTGTGAAGTCCCCAAATTACCCTTTCTCCTATCCGGATAATGCAAGAGGTACATATATCATCATTGCTCCCCCGAAAAAGCAAGTGAGTACATCAGAGACATTATCATTGGAGAACTTTCCTTCCAAAATGTCAAGAGCCCTTACAAAGTAGTATTTTTTATGTCAACTATATGTCAACTATAGTTATACAATATTGCAGGGGTCTTCAAACTTTTCAGAATGAGGGCCACACCATATATAAAAATAGGTTATATAAATAAATTAATAACATTGAAATTAATGAATATGTATTAGGCATGTGCACTGACAAAAAATTCAGGAAATTAGAAAATTTGGAATTTGGAAATTTGAAAATTCAGAATTCGTAAATTTGAAAATTCAGAATTTCGTAAATTCGAAATTCGTAAATTCTACATTTCGGAAATTGAAAAATTGTGAAATTCGGAAATTTCGGAATTAACAAATTTGTCAAAATTCAGTAAAAAACTAACTAACTAAAAGAATTGCACAGGTCTAATTAATATGTATTATTCTGAGCTTTTTGTTATCAGCATGATACAATTTAGAACAACAGAAAAAAAGGAAAAAAAGCAAAGATACAGTATTCCAAATAAACCTGATCCCTGTTTCCTTGAAGGAAAAGGGTAGTCACACCAAATATTGATTTGATTTGGAACTCTCTTCTGTTCATTTACTTTCCATTTTGTTAATTTATAAATATAAACTATTATCACTTTTATTTCTGAAAGCATTCCTAATTTACAGCATTAGGGGCTCACTCTCTATTCTGTATTTTATATATATGCTTTTTTTAATTCTTCCAAATGTTCTTTATGTACCATGTGCTATTTTCAATAAATATTGTAATATTTTTGTATACTTTCCATTGTTTATTGTGCCTTTAAAGTCCTACCTGTGGGTTACCATTCTGGTACTCCCTCCCCTCCTCTCTCTGTATAATACTAATAATTGGACATGTGCATTCATTTTCGTCCGAATGCATTTTGTCCGAATTTAGGGGATTTTGGCGTTCGTTTTAACAAATGATAACGAACGTGCAGAATCCGAAATCAGAAAGATCCGACATAAAAAATGCTTTATTTTCGTTTCGTTGTGACAAGCGTTCGATATGGATAGAAGATTTGACGTGACGGTGACTGCGTTGAATGTGCCTAACCTAACTCTATTAGTCCAAGATTATTCTACATAGAGAGAAAAGATTTGACATTATAGAGACATGAAGATTCGATGAAGCAACTAAAAACATACGATCGCCACAAAGGGACATTTATGGTCAAATGCTCTGCCCATAGGCTATAGAAGAATTCTAATGTTGGTTGACTAATAATGATAAATAAATATAATTATTACTAGTCATACAACATTAGAATTCTTCTATAGCTTGTGAGCGGAGCATTTGACCGAAAATTTCCGATTGCGGCGTTGTAAAGTTTAGCCGCTTCGTCGAATCTTCTTAGAACATTCGACAGACACCATAAGCCTTCAATGACAGATTCGACATTAATGAATTCTGATTTTCGGATGAATGCATTTTTCAACGAAACAAAAATAAAAACTAATTTCGGGAGTAACTAAATTAATTTATTTTTCGGCCGAAAACTAAATTCCGAAAAAACGACCAAAAAACAACATGTCTACATATAAAATAAAATTCATTGACTGTGACAAGCTGCTCTAGGTGCTATAGTTCCAGGACTTTCTGTACTTGTATATATTCTTTATGAAATGTGAAATACCCCAGATGCCACTATGGGCCATGATGGATCTTGTAGACACCAGTCCACTACCCATCTCCTCTTTGCTATGGCTTCCTCCTGCCCAACGCCCGAAGCCATTACGACCATGCTTGACTCATTCCCTGCATTTGTGGGACTCAGTCAAATATTCCGCTGGCCTGATCTCTCCTCACCTCCCATTGTTAAAAATTCTTAATTGTCCATTGTTTCCTCCGGGATGTGAAAATCCGGCACAATTCTCCTGGTGGACCATGCAAAGTTTTACAGATGTTCATTCTCTGTTTACCGCCACTAGAATACTAACTTTTGACGCTCTGCGTTCTTCTCATGATATTCCGTTGAGGGAATTGAGGGAACACTATAGATACTTACAATTGAGGCACTTTCTTCAACAACTCATAAGGTCCAGCTTTTGAAAGCCTATGTAGAGCTAGACCCCATTCCCCAGGTATGATATCATTGATTTATTCATCTATAATTTCCACTAAGACACATCCAGTCAGGGCCTATCATTTCCAATGGGAAAAGGAATTGGGGAGACAGTTGGACCTGGAGGACTGGAGGGCCATAACTATGGCCCTCTCCAAGTGCTCTAGAAACGCCCTTATATTGGAGAATGCCTATAAAGTTTTATATCGGTGGTACTACACACCAGCTAGATTGACTCGATTCATTCCAACCTACTACCCGCTTTGCTTTCAAGGCTGCTCACAGGAAGGCTCTATGGCACACATTTGGTGGTCTTGCCCGAGGTCGTGCAGACTATGGGTCAGAGTTTATACCATTCTTCGTAAAAAAGTTTCATATAAATCTTAAAAGGGACCCCTTTGAAGCCCTCCTCGGGAAACCTATTGTGGAGTTATTACGCCCAGAGCGGCAATTGGCTCAGCATCTCTTTACTGCAACTAAATTAACAATCGCGAAAGCTTGGAAATCCCCAGCGCTTAGTTTTGAAGCGGTAAAGAATCGTATGAATGAGGTCATGGTGAATGAAAAACTGACTGCTATCCTTTCAGATACGCATGACAAATTTCTCAGAGTCTGGCGGCCATGGCTCGCATACTCTCAATCCTCCCGATTTGATGACACTCTCCTTATGATTTGATGCTCACCTGTGCGCACGCCCCGTGGACTCTTTCTCTCTTCCCTTTCTCTTTCCCTCCCCTTTTTTCCCCCCCCCCTCTCCATTATACTGGACTTTACTTTCCTTTTCATTGTTTCTATCTTCTTCTTTTACTTTATTCTAAGCATTCTTTCCATAATTGTATCTGGCCTTCAGGTTTTGGCCGGACTGAGATGGTTGTAATTGTCATAGTTATTGCACTTTATTTCTGTTAATTCTTTATAAGGAATTTTGTCTGAAGGAGACTCCTCCAGTCACACAGCTTTGCTGACATGACTAGGCGACTATGCTGTGGCTTTTTGACCATTGTCGCCCTATCCACCCAGAGACTTTTGGATGGGTAAACCTTGGTTCTTTGTTTTTACATTTCATTTTATGGGACATTAGGTTTGTTACCTGGGTGTGTGATACGGGTCTCTTTGTGCCGTTTTGTATTATCATTGTTTGTAGGGTTGTCCCGATACCAGTATCGGTATCGGGACCGATACCGAGTATTTGCGGGAGTACTTGTACTCCCGCAAATACCCCCGATACCTAAATAGAATACTTGATATAGGGGGGACATGGCTGGATATAGGGGGGACATGGCTGCATATAGGGGGGACATGGCTGCATATAGGGGGGACATGGCTGGATTTATGGGGGACATGGCTGCATATAGGGGGGACATGGCTGGATTTATGGGGGGACATGGCTGGATATAGGGGGGACATGGCTGGATTTATGGGGGACATGGCTGGATATAGGGGGGACCTGGCTACATATAGGGGGGACATGGCTGGATTTATGGGGGACATTGCTGCATATAGGGGGGACATGGCTGCATATAGGGGGGGCATGGCTGCATATGTGGGGGGACATGGCTGCATATGTGGGGGACATGGCTGCATTTGTGGGGGGACATGGCTGCATTTGGGGACACATTTAAAAAAAAGTATTGTTATTCGGTATCGGCGAGTACTTGAAAAAAAGTATCGGTACTTGTACTCGGTCCTAAAAAAGTGGTATCGGGACAACCCTAATTGTTTGCCTACTGTACGATGTAACCATCTAAAGAAATTGTTGTTATATGTTGGATTTTATGCCAATAAAACTTTTTGTAAAAGAAATGTGAAATACCTTTATAACCATGTCTCAAAATAATGAATCATTTTTCAGGTATTTCTGACCTTCAGTGAATTTGACATTGATTCATCTTCCAAATGTTCAAATGATTCCCTGAGTATTAGAGATGGTGGGAACCTTAATGCGCCGCTCCTCGGTGTATACTGTGGAAAGAGATCTAACCTGGTCATATCCTCCAGTGGGCCAATGGTAGTGCTCCAGTTCTCCAGCAACTCCAACACCAACGGAAAAGGGTTCAAAGCAAATTTTTCCTTTGGTAAGTTCATGCTTTGACATCCTTTCATGAATGAATGAATGATTGATATATAGTTGTGATTTATTCACATGAGATAGACTAAAATTCATCATTCCAGTCTAAATCTTTAAATCTTCCCAGTAGAGGAGCAGAGAAAGGTCTTTTATACATAACACAATGATGGTGGAAGCTTCCTATACTTTCTCTTATTCCTCTTATGGCACCAACCTCAGTTTAACCACTAGCTTACCGCCCACTGTCAAATGATGGCGGGACGATAAGCCTCTCGTTCTGGGAGGACGTCATATGACGTCCTCGCCTTCCCGGGCCACTAGGGGAACACGCGCACCCCCACTGGGAACCCAATGCGTGTGCCCGGCGGCCACGATGCCCGTAGGGCACCCGCGATTGCCCAGTAACTGAGCAGGACCGTGGATCTCTGTGTGTAAACACAGAGATCCACGTCCTGTCAGGGAGAGGAGACGATGGTGTATCCCTTGTACATAGGGATTCCGATCGGTCACCTCCCCCATTCAGTGCCCTCCCCCTACAGTTAGAATCACTCACTAGGGTACACATTTAATCCCTTGATTGCCCCCTAGTGTTAACCCCTTCCCTGCCAGTCACAATTACACTGTAATCAGTGCATATTTATAGCACTGTTCGCTGTATAAATGTGAATGGTCCCAAAAATGTGTCAAAAGTGTCCAATCTGTCCGCCGCAATATCACAGTCATGATAAAAATCACTGATCGCCGCCATTACTAGTAAAAAAAATAAAAATGCTATAAATCTATCCCCTATTTTGTAGCCGCTATAACTTTTGCGCAAACCAATCAATATACGCTTATTGCAATTTTCTTACCAAAAATATGTAGAAGAATACATATCGGCCAAAATGAGGAAAACATTTGTTTTTTATATATTTTTGAGGATATTTATTATAGCAAAAAGTAAAAAATATTGCTTTTTTATCAAAATTGTCGCTCTTCTTTTGTTTATAGCGCAAAAAAATAAAAACCGCAGAGGTGATCAAATACCCCCTAATGAAAGCTCCATTTGTGGGGGAAAAAAATATAAAAATGTCATTTGGGTACAGTGTTACATGACCGCGCAATTGTCATTCAAACTGTGACAGCGCTGAAAGCTGAAAAATGGCTTGGGCAGGAAGGGGGTGAAAGTGCCTGGTATTGAGGTGGTTAAACACCAATGCAGCTCCTCCTGCCCATAAGATGTGGGGAAGGTAAAATGTGGGACTTTAAATGTTTACAATCTCTATTGTACAATTTAAAAAGCCAAAATACATTATAAATACTTTAAAAATGACCCTACAGCCATGTGCATGAACCCTCAGGCTCAATTCACACTGGTGTGATGCGAGAACCCGTGCGAGTTCAGCACGGGTTCCGGCATTGCACCCGATTCGCAGGCAGTTCACACTGCCATATGCGAACCGCTGCGGGTGCCAATACGAAGTTAATGACACCCCCAGATTGGTTCGCCTATCGCAGGGCAAACTGTCAATTTGGACAGGATTCTGGTGTGGACCAAAAAAAGGGTTCTGTACGATTTTGGTTCGAATGCGATGCAAATTCAGCCATATAATCTGTAAGGCTGAATTCGCACCGCACAATCGCATGTGATTTGCACTGCAGTGTGGTGCGAATCACAGCGCACTAGTGTGAAATCAGACTAATAATAATATTGTTTTCATTGTGTCTACAAGGTGAAGAGTCCGACTGAACATGAGAAAAAGAATGTCTGCAGCTGTTAAGTGAAGATTCCTCATTCCCGGTGTACGCAAAAAAAAGCTCAAGCTAGATCTGTTAAAAATGTCTTTTATTTCTGCTTACAGAATAAGTTCATCTTTTCAAGAAAACAAGAAGGTGAACTAACTCCAAATATTATGGCCACCTCTCTAATCCTGTTGCACATAGCAGCTGAAATGCCCTGTGCTACCTGTGTAGTGAGTATTCATCATAATGCTTGCGATGGCAAGTGCTCATTGGTCCGCACAGTCCTAGAACCATACTGACCAATGAGAAGCATTGGCTTCTTGATTCGGTAAGGGGTCCATGAAGAAAAAGCATTTCTCATTGGTCATTGCAGTCACATTAGTGCTTGCATGAGCATTATGATGAATACTCTCTCCAGGCGGTGTATAAATAATGGAATACCTCATTTTGTTTTATGTGTTAGAATTAGAGTTTCATTGATTCTTTTTATAAATATGTATCTTAATAAATACTTATTTTTGTTAGTGTCGGTTGTCTGTATTTTTCCTTATTATTGTAAAAATATTTTCTGCGTATAGAGTTATCAACACATTTACTATGTTAAAGGAGTTGTAAAGGAAAAAAAAAAGTTTGCCTAAAATTAATGTCTGCAAGGTAGACAGACAGAATAGTGTAATGATTCTGTTAAAAAACGAGTAAATACCTATTAAATTCCTTCATCTATATCACCTCCGGCATTCTAGTTTCTGTTCTCTCATTCACTTCCTGGTTTGCGGCGCTTGTTCATGTAAGAACTACATTTCCCAGTATGCATTGCGGCACGCCCAGTAATTCACACCTCCTTAAAGTCTAACACGTAGAGAAATTTAGAATTTCAGAAGAGATGGACAACCGCACTCCAAGGAACCTTCAAAAGTTATCTTTATTGGTAAAAGATGCACATGCATCACAAAACACAGCCAAAGGAAGGGACAGCCGACGTGTTTCACACCTATAATTTTTTTTTTCTAGCATTAAATTAAGCATAGTAGCGCGAGCTACAGTATGCCTTTATTTATTTTTTTGCCCCGTACTCACTGTGCAATCCTATAGTGAAGATTCAGACTCCCCGCTGGGAATGGGCGTTCCTATCCAGAGGGAAGATGATTGACGGCCGCCTCTGGCGTGTCATGCTTCTCCGGAAATAGCCGAAATAGGACTTGGCTCTTCACGGCGCCTGCGCCTAGTCTGTGCGCAGGCGCCACATAGCGCCGTGAAGAGCCGAGACCTACTCCGGCTATCTTCGGGGAGCGTGACGTGCCATAGCCGGCCGTCAATCATCTTCCCTCTGGATAGGAACGCCCATTCCCCGCGGGGAGTCTCAATCTTCACTACAGGATTAAACAGTGAGTACAGGGCAAAAAAATAAAAATAAAGGCATACTGTAGCTCGCGCTACTATGCTTAATTTAATGCTAGAATGTTGTTATTGAGGGTGAACCACCGCTTTCAGTGCTTAGTCATGGCTGATGTTCATCACATCAGCCATGTCCATCTTTTACCAATAAAGACAACTTTTGAAGTTTCCTTGGAGTGCGGCTGTCCATCTCTTCTGAAATTCTACATTTGCCTCGTGCATTGCCAGCACCTTGGTTTCCTGAGAGGTTCCTAAATTGCTTACTAGGCGCACCTGGAGCGGTGACTCCCTTCCTCTAACACGTAGAGAGCGTCCTGCCGCACAGATGTAGTTCCCAGGAGGGGCGAGCACATCACTGACCACCGCAGTAAAGCCTCCCTTCGCGGTGGTCAGTAAAATCAGACAAGCAGGAAGTGAACAGAACAGAGAAGAAATAGAGCAACTTTTGAGCAAAAACAAACAATGAGGAAGTGAAAAGAGGAATGTCTGCAGGTAAAGGATGCTTATTATGAAAACATTTTTTTCCCTTTACAACCTCTTTAATTAGGGTTTCACTGAAACTAGTATCGGTGCCGATATCAGGAAAGTACAAATACATTTGGTGGAGGGGGGATTATGATGTTTGGTTGTTTTTTAGGGGTTGGGCTTGGCCCATTAGTTCCAGTGAAGGGAACTCTTAAAGCTTCAGCATACCGAAGACATTTTGGACAATTTCATGCTTCCAAATTTGGGGACGGCCCCTTCCTGTTCCAACATGACTGTGCACCAGTGCACAAAGCAAGGTCTATAAAGACATGGATGAGCGAGTTTGGGGTGGAGGAACTTGACTGGTCTGCACAGAGACCTGACCTCAACCCGATAAAACACCTTTCGAATAAATGAGAGCAGAGACTGTGAGCCAGGCCTTCTCGTCCACACCAGTGCTTAACCTTACAAATGCGCTTCTGGAAGAATGGTCAAACATTCCCATAGACACACTCCTAAACCTTGTGGACAGCCTTCCCAGAAGAGCTGAAGCTGTTATAGCTGCAAAGGGGTGGACAACTCAATATTGAACCCTACGGACTAAGATTGGGATGCCATTAAAGTTAATGTGCGAGTAAAAGCAGGTGTCCCAATACTTTTGGTAATGTAGTGTATGTAAATTGTAGCCTCCAAAGACACCTATAATGGGAGAAATGCAATGGCTCCATTGCTGATCTGCTACAGAATATGCTAGCTTTCTAACAAAGTCATGTGATGATGTTTCTTCAAGCAAGTTTGACTTAAAGGGACATTAAAGGTTTGTGGTTTAAAAAAAAAAACATGTCATACTTACCTCCACTGTGCAGTTCGTTTTGCATAAAGGGGCCCCGATCGTTCTCTGGGAAGCTGTCTCCCGAGGGGGTTAGCTTGCGGGCCTGCTCCCGTGTATCACTCGGCCCCGCCCCCCGGCACACGGCGTCATTGGTTTGATTGACAGCAGCGGGAGCCAATGGCTGCGCTGCTTTAATCATCCATTGAAGAGCCCACAACAGCTGGGGGAAAGCATCGCCCACGGAGATTCAGGGGTCAGGTAAGTGAAACAGGGGGCTGGGGGTGAAAATACAAAAAGCTTTACAACCCCTTTAAAGTGTATTTTTAGCTAGAGTGTAGAACACCTGTTTTTATTGCTATCTGTGCCCCCGTTAGGGATACTCAGCCTCTCTATGGGGCAGATCCACAGAGCAAGTACGCCGGCGTATCTACTGATACGCCGGCGTACTTTCAAATTTCCCGCGTCGTATCTTTAGTTTGAATCCTCAAACCAAGATACGACGTCATCTGGGTAAGATCTGACAGGCGTACGTCTTCGTACGCCTTCGAATCTTAGATGCAATACTTCGGCGCCCGCTGGGTGGACTTTGCATAGTTTTCCCTGTCGGGTATGCAAATTAGCGATTAACGACGATCCACGAACGTACGCGCGGCCGTCGCATTTTCTAACGTCGTCTGTAGTCGGTTTTTCCGCCGTATAGTTAAAGCTGGTATTTTGCGGCGTATAGATAGACTTGCCATGTTAAGTATGGCCGTCGTTCCCGCGTCAAAATTTGACATTTTTATTTTTTTTGCGTAAGTCGTCCGTGAATAGGGATGGACGTAACTCACGTCTAAGTTTAAAAAATTACGTCCTAGCAAAGTCATTTAGCGCAATGCATGGCGGAAAAATTTGGGGACGAGGCATGCGCAGTTCATTCGGCGCGGGGACGCGCTTCATTTAAATGAATCACGCCCCCTAATCGCCGATTTGAATTCCGCCGCCAGAAATACACTACGCCGCAGTAACTTACGGCGCGAAATCATTGAGGATTCGAAATTCCGCCAGGTAAGGTACGGCGGCGTAGCGTATCTCTGATACGCTGCGCGGACGTAATTCTCTCTGGATCTGGCCCTATTTGTCTTGTTAACCGTTCTCATGTAAGGAGAAAGTGAAAGAAAATCCCAAATTTTGGGTTGACCACGAACAGTAGAAGGGGGGGGGGTATCTTCCAATGGGGGCACTAGTTCTGGTGACCATGATGATACTCCGAATCCAAAATTGCCTTTGGTGACACCCGCAAAATTTTGCTCACTTCGTGTTTTGGCTATGGAACAGAAAGGTAAGGGAAATCTCCCCAATGGGACCCAGATGGCAACAAAAAACAAAAAAACCTGAGAGGGGCTATAACCCTTCCTTGCCGCAATCACAAAATTAAAACAAAATTGCCTTTAGTCACACTTTTATCCACTTTCCTACCGCACCATAGTAATATGACGGCCGCAGGAACCCTTTGTCCCTCCGGGGCGGCCGTCATATGACGTCCTGGGCTTCCTGTCATTGTGGAGAACACGCTCACTGCATCACTGGGGACCCGATGCCCGGTGGCCGCGATGTCCTGCCAGTGACATTTATACAGTAAACAGTGCATTTTTATAGCATTAATCGCTGTATAAATGTGAATGGTCCCAAAATAGTGTCAAAAGTGTCTGATCTGTCCGCTGCAATGTGGCACTCCCGATAAAAATCGCAGATCGCCTCCATTACTAGTATAAATAAATAAATAAATGAATAATAAAAATGCCACAATTCTATCCCCTATTTTGTAGACGCTATAACTTTTGCGCAATCCAATCAATATATGCTTCTTGCAATTTTTTTAACCAAAAATATGTAGAAGAATACCTATCAGCCTAAACTAAAGGAAAAAATATATATTTTTTTAAATTGGGATATTTATTATAGCAAAAAGTAATAAATATTGGGGCAGATCGACAAAAGTATTACGCCGGCGTATCTCTTGATACGCCGCGTAATTTCAAATTTTGCGCGTCGTATCTTTGTTTTGTATCTTCAAAACAAGATACGACGGCATCTCGGCTAGATCCGACAGGCGTACCTCTTAGTACGCCGTCGGATCAAGCTGCAATTTTTCGGCGGCCGCTAGGTGGCGTTTCCATCGAATTCCGCGTCGAGTATGCAAATTAGCTAGTTACGGCGATCCACGAACGTACATCCGGCCGGCGAATTTTTTTACGTCGTTTGCGTTTAGCTTTTCTCGGCATATAGTTAAAGCTACTGTTATGAGGCGTACTCAATGTTAAGTATGGCCGTCCTTCCCGCGTAGAAATTTTAAATTTTTACGTTGTTTGCATAAGTCGTTCGCGAATAGGGATTTGCGTAGAATGACGTCACCGTCGGAAGCATTGGCTTGTTCCAGGTTAATTTCGAGCATGCGCACTGGGATACCCCCACGGACGGCGCATTCGCAGTTAAAAAAAATTACGTTTACGTCGGGTCACGACGTATTTACCTAAAACACGCCCCCATCACAGAGATTTAAATGGCGCGCCATTACGCCGCCAGAGATACACTACGCCGCCGTAACTTACGGGGCGGATTATTTGTGGATTTTAAAAAAAGTAAGTTACGGCGGCGTAGTGTATCTTAGATACGCTACGCCCGGCGCATAAATGCGCCGCTGTACGAGGATCTGCCCCATTGTGTTTTTTTTTTCAAAATTGCCGATTTTGTTTATAGCGCAAAAAATAAAAACCATAGAGGTGATCAAATACCACCAACAAAAAGCTCTATTTGTGGGGGGAAAAAATGATCAAAATGTTATTTGGGTACAACGTCGCATGACCACACAATTTTCATTCAAAGTGTGACAGCGCTGAAAGCTGAAAATGTGCCTGGGCAGGAAGGGGGTGAAAATGCCCGGTATTGAAGTGGATAAGTAGACTGTGCTGTGAAATTTGAGAGTCATTTTGATGAAATTTCGATGCTGTGGAGTCAAGTTTGGCAAAATCACTCCACTCATCCCCAGTTATTTCTAATTTGTCTTCTGTGGAGTCCGCGAGGTTAGAGGTGAGGATGGCAGCACGGCACATCCTATGGATTATTTTCTGACCTGTGGGCACTGCATTCCTCTGTAACATTAAAATATTCATATATTGTGTTACATGTATACCGATTCTGTATTATTATATCAGGCGACGCTTGTTCTTCCTAGAAGTATTGATTTCATTCCTGCTAATGTTCTGTAACCGATATAGAGCTGTCCGCACCCTTAAGGAGTCTTTGTTGTTGTGCATTATTGTTTCTTAAAAGAAAAATGATAATAGCTATGGTACGATTATATTATTTTATTAACCACTTGAGATCCGCGCTTTAGACAAAAGACGTCCACAGCGCGGCTCTCAAGTGCCGAGTGGACGTCTTTGGACGTCTTTTTCTGTGCATTACCCGCGCGCGCCGCTGGGGGGCGCGCAGCGGGTAAACACTGTGCCGGCGCATCGCTGGGAAGCCGATGCGTGTACCTGGCGGCTGCGATGTCCGCCGGGTACACGCGATCGGCGGTGACAGCAGGGACGTGGAGCTCTGTGTGTAAACACAGAGCTCCACGTCCTGTCAGGGAGAGAGGAGACCGATCTGTGTCTCTTGTACATAGGGACACAGCATCGGTCACCTCCCCCAGTCACCCCCCCTCCACACAGTTAGACCACACCCAGGGAATACATTTAACCCCTTCCTTACCCCCTAGTGTTAACCCCTTCCCTGCCAGTCACATTTATACAGTAATTAGTGCATTTTTATAGCACTGATCGCTGTATAAATGTGAATGGTCCCAAATTTGTGTCAAAAGTGTCCGATATGTCCGCCGCAATATCGCAGACCTGACAAAAAAAAACGCAGATCGCCGCCATTACTAATAAAAAATAAAAATAAATAAATCATAAATCTATCCCCTATTTTGTAGGTGCTATAACTTTTGCGCAAACCGATCAAATACGCTTATTGCGTTTTTTTTAAAACAAAAATATGTAGAAGAATACGTATCGGCCTAAACCGAGGAAAAAAATATTTTTTTTAAAAAAAAAAATGGGATATTATTATAACAAAAAGTAAAAAATATTGTGTTTTTTTTTCAAATTTTCTGTCTGTTTTTGTTTATAGCGCAAAAAATAAAAATCGCAGAGATGATCAAATACCACCAAAAGAAAGCTCTATTTGTGGGAAAAAATTATAAAAATATAATTTGGGTACAGTGTTGTATGACCGCGCAATTGTCATTCAAAATGCGTCAGCGCGGAAAGCTAAAAATTGGTCTGGGCACGAAGGGTGTTTAAGTGCCCAGTAATGAAGTGGTTAAAAGTGTATGTATAGCCAAACCTTTTTTTGTGAGCATTAAGTAAAGAAGGGTTAAAACCAATTTTGGGTAATTTTTTGCTTTCCGTGCCCAGCTAGAGAGATTTCCCGTCACTTCCTGTCTTGGAGATGAAGCAGGAAGTTGGAGAAAATCTCCTCGAAGTGATGTAATGTGGACCTGTGTGATTCGGCAGCAGTGTTAAAGAAAGATATATGGATATATTAAAAATAATTTGATTGGTCTCAATATTGGTGCAATATGATCCACGTCCTGTCAGGGGAGAGGAGACCGATCCTGTGTCCCCAGTACAGAGGAACACTGATTAGACTCCTCCCCTTGTGAGTCCCCTCCCCCTACAGTTAGAATCACTCCCTAGGATGCACTCAACCCCTTGATCACCCCCTAGTGTTAAATCCTTCACTGCCAGTGACATTTACACAGTAATCAGTGCATTTTTGATCGCCAAGAATGTGGTGGTGTACAACACGTACGACGGCACTAGAAAAGGGAAGTTCAATGCCAGTGGTGTTAGTTGAAGTTTGTTGAGAGACGATTTGTGCTTTTCAGCCTCGTGCAGCCTCTCCATTACAAACACTAGTTTTACCAGACCGAGCGCTTCCGTCTCGTACTTGATTCAGAGCATGCGTGGAATTTTGTGCGTCTAAATTGTCCACACACGCTCGTACTTTACAAGAACAGAGTTTGTTGTTGGAAAATTTGAGATCCAGCTCTCAAATTTTTGTTGTCAGAGATTCCGACAGAAAATGTCCGATGGAGCCTACACATTGTCAGAATTTCCGACAAAAAGCTCCCATCGAACATTTGTTGACGGAAATGCCGATCGTGTGTACGCGGCATTACAGATCACAAAAAGCCACACATCATGGAACAATCTAAAAACATTCAAGAACAGATTTGAAACAAAGGTATGCACATGTATCAGTCTAGGAAGGGTTTCAAAGCCAATTCTAAGGCTTTGGAACTCCAGAGAACCACGGGGAGAGCCATTATCCACAAATGGAGATAACTTGGAACAGTGGTGGACCTTCCCAGGAGTGTCCAGCCTACAAAAATGACTCCAAGAGCATGACGAAGACACATCCAGGAGGTAAAAAAAAAACAGAACAACATCTAAAGAACTGCAGGCCTCACTTGCCTCAGGTAAGATCAGTGTTCATGATTCAACAATAAAAAAGAGACTGGGCAAAAATGGCGTCCATGGGAGAGTTCCAAGGCCAAAGCCACTGCTGACCAAAAAGAACACAAAGGCTCATCTCACATTTACCAAAAAAAGTCTTGATTATCCCCAAACTTTTAGGTAAATATTCTGTGGACTAATGTCAGAAAGTTGATTTGGGGGTGAACTCCCGCTTTAATATGATTCTTTGACTTAGTAACTGATATGATTCTTTGACTCAGTAATTCATATGATTTTTTGACTCAGTAACTTATTTGATTCTTTGACTCAGTAACTCGAATGATTCTTTGAATTAGTAACTAATTTGATTCTTTGACTTAGTAAATCAAATGATTCTTTGACTTGGTAACTCATATGATTCTTTGACTCAGTAACTCATTTGATTCTTTGACTCAGTAACTCATTTGATTCTTTGACTCAGTAACTCGAATGATTCTTTGACTTAGTAACTCATTTGGTTCTTTGACTCAGTGGGGTAGATGCAGATAGATTAGCGGATCTTTACATCCACGTAATCTATCTGATTTACGATCCGCCGGCGCAAGTTTGAGAGGCTAGTGCAGTATTCAGAAAGCACTTACCTCGAAACTTGCGCCAGCAGATCGTAAATCCCCTGTCGGAATTCAAATTCCGCGGCTAGGGGAAGTGTAGTCCCCGCGCCGATTTAACTGCGCATGCGCCGTCCGCGAATTTTCCCGGCGTGCATTGCTCCCAATGACGTCGCTAGGACGTCATTGGTTTCGGCGTGAGCGTAACTTGCGTCCAGCGTTTTTTTGAATCGACTTACGCAAACGACGTAAAAATTCAAAACTCGGCGCGGGAACGATGGCCATACTTAACATAGGATACGCCTCACATAGCAGGGGTAACTATCCGCCGGAAAAAGCCGAACGCAAGCGACGGAAAAAAAAAGCAACGGCGGGCCTTCGTTTGGGAATCGGCGGAAATCGACATTTGCATATTCGTCGCGTAAAAAAACCGAAGCGCCACCTAGCGGCCGGCGGGGAATTTCAGCCTAAGATCCGACGGTGTAAGTCACTTACACCTGTCGGATCTAAGGGAGATCTATGCGTAACTGATTCTTATGAAATCAGTCGCATAGATCCGACCGTCGGATCTCAGAGATACGACGGCGTATCAGGAGATACACCGTCGTATCTCTATCTGAATCTCCCCCAGTAACTTGAATGATTAGTTGACTTGGAAACTCATATGATTCTTTGACTCAATAACTCATTTGATTCTTTGACTCAATAACTCAAATGATTCTTTGACGTGGTAACTCATATGATTCTTTGACTCAGTAACTCAAATGATTCTTTGACGTGGTATCTCATATGATTCTTTGACTCAGTAACTCAAATGATTCTTTGACTTGGTAATTCATATGATTCTTTGACTCAGTAACTCATTTGATTCTTTGACTCAGTAACTTGAATGATTCAAAAAATCATATGTGTTATTAAAAATTATTAATAAAACATTAACAGCGCTAGAGCCACTTGTACCGACTCATGAGCTAATTAGCTCACACCTGCTAGTAGAAATACTGATAAATATAGATCACTGTAGGTAATATGTTTCCAGTAATATCAGTCACTCAGAGCCTCATTCCAAAGCTCAGTCCAATATGAATCCATATATCTTTGAATGACAGTTCACACTACACACATCCTGCTGGGATATGCAAACTTCACTCTGCTGTGCTCCCCTTATGGCGTTATACTCACCAGATTGTAGATGTTACCAGCATTGAGAAGGTCCTGTCCATGTAACCAGCCTTAGCTGCTCTCCTCCAGGTGTGTGTTGGCGATATTCGTTGGATGTATGCGTGCAGCACAGCGGACATGCAGGGAAGCAAAAGGAGACTTTATTTTATTCGAAACTCACTTTCCAGCCATCCTCCACAGTCAATATAATCATTTCAATTTGCCATATAAACTCAGATTGAGTGAGAGAAGCTGTGAGGGAGTCCTGACCTTCCCGCCAATTTTTCCTGACAGATGTGAGGGACAACTTGAATGATTCGTTGACATGGAAACTCATATGATTCTTTGACTCAATAACTCATTTGATTCTTTGACTCAGTAACTCATATGATTCTTTGACTCAGTAACTTGAATGATTCTTTGACTCAGTAACTCATAAACTCAGATTGAGTGAGAGAAGCTGTGAGGGAGTCCTGACCTTCCCGCCAATTTTTCCTGACAGATGTGAGGGACAACTTGAATGATTCGTTGACATGGAAACTCATATGATTCTTTGACTCAATAACTCATTTGATTCTTTGACTCAGTAACTCATATGATTCTTTGACTCAGTAACTCGAATGATTCTTTGACTCAGTAACTCATAAACTCAGATTGAGTGAGAGAAGCTGTGAGGGAGTCCTGACCTTCCCGCCAATTTTTCCTGACAGATGTGAGGGGGGGACAACTTGAATGATTCGTTGACATGGAAACTCAAATGATTCTTTGACTCAATAACTCATTTGATTCTTTGACTCAGTAACTCATAAGATTCTTTGACTCAGTAACTCGAATGATTCTTTGACTCAGTAACTCATAAACTCAGATTGAGTGAGAGAAGCTGTGAGGGAGTCCTGACCTTCCCGCCTATTTTTCCTGACAGATGTGAGGGACAACTTAAATGATTCGTTGACATGGAAACTCATATGATTCTTTGACTCAATAACTCATTTGATTCTTTGACTCAGTAACTCATAAGATTCTTTGACTCAGTAACTCGAATGATTATTTGACTCAGTAACTCATAAACTTAGATTGAGTGAGAGAAGCTGTGAGGGAGTCCTGACCCTCCCGCCAATTTTTCCTGACAGATGTGAGGGGGGACAACTTGAATGATTCGTTCACATGGAAACTCATATGATTCTTTGACTCAATAACTCAGTTGATTCTTTGACTCAGTAATTCGAATGATTCTTTGACTCAGTAACTCGAATGATTCTTTGACTCAGTAACTCATATGATTCTTTGACTTGGCAACTCATATGATTCTTTGACAATGTAACTCGAATGATTCTTTGACTCTGTAACTCATACGATTCTTTGACTCGGTGTACTGTGTACTCTTGACTCAGAACTAGTGTAAGTTTGTATCCAGCTCCTGAGTGTCCGTGTGCTGTGAGTCGGCTGATTGGTTGCAGGGAGGGGCTAAGCTCTCACTCTAGGATCGTATCACCAGACCTGCTCGGCTCTGCTATTGAATCCATAGTGAACTGTTTCAAACAAGTCAGTTGCGTCAGATGAATCGATTCATCCAGTTCACTGAAAAGAGTCAGTGCGTTCATGAACTGGACATCACTTTTGTTTTGGTTCCTAGCTGCCTGAGAGAGACAGAGAACAGGCAAGCCTGGTAAGTATGTTCTGCTCACTGCACGTGTAGGGTTGCCACCTCATCCCTTTAACCCTGTAATGCCCTGCGATGTAATATTACAACATCAATTTTAACTCTACTAAAAAAGTAACCAGCATTTATTTTTTTCACTTTGACCACATTTACATAATGAGTAGATCCTAAGCATTGATATTGGATGATAAAATGTGTAAATAGACCTGTTTACCCGGACAAGAATTCAGTCAACCTGTGAACTTGCCTTGAAGCACACAACTGGACTTGATTAAAGGAAAATTAAACTAATTAATTGCCTGAAATATTTTTTTCTGTGATTAACCGCTTCAGCTGGCCAGTGACAGGGCCATTTTTGCGATACGGCACTGCGTCGCTTTAACTGACAATTGCGCGGTCGTGCGATGTTGTACCCAAACAAAATTGACGTCCTTTTTCCCCCACAAATACAGATTTCATTTGGTGGTATTTGATCACCTCTGCGATTTTTATTTTTTGCGCTATAAACAAAAAAAGAGTGACAATTTAGAAAAAAACACAATTAGCCGGATTTAGGTAGAGCGGCGCTTCTTTGTTTCGGCGTATAGCATCTCATATGCACTACACCGACGTAACTCTGAGAGGAAGAGCTGTATTCACAAAGCACTTGCTCCCAAAGTTACGTCGGCATAGCTAAAATGGGCCGGCGTAAGCCCGCCTAAATCAAATTAGGCAGGTAGTGGGCGTACTACATGTAAATTATCCGTGACCCCATGTAAATGAAGGGCCATTGGTACGGCGCATGTGCGCGCATGCTCAGAATCACGTTGCAAATACTCCCTACGATACGACGGCTCAATGCGTACGACGTGAACCTTACGCCCAGCCCCATTCACGTACGACTTACGTAAAAGCCGATGGCAGTTCCGACGTCCATACCTTGCATGGGCTGCGCCACCTATAGAGGTGTTTTATCTTTTCGCTGGCGTATGTCTTACGTAAACAGCGTAGCTTACTGCGACGGGCGTACGTACGTTCGTGAATCGGCGTATCTAGCTCATTTACATATTCAACGCGTAAATCAACGGAAGCGCCCCTAGCGGCCAGCGTAAATATGCACCCAAGATACGACGGCGTAGGAGACTTACGTCGGTCGTATCTTGGCAACATTCAGGCGTAGCTCATTTTAAGAATGAGCGCATAGATACGACGGCGCATTTTCAGACTTACGACGGCATATCTACTGACTGATACGTCGGCGTAAGTCTCTGTGAATCTGGGCCAATATCTTTTACTTTTTGCTATAATAAATATCCAAAATAAAAAAAAATAATAAAAAAAAATGTTTTCCTCAGGTTAGGCCGATATGTACATTCTTCTACATATTTTTAGTTTAAAAAAACGCAATAAGCGTGTATTGATTGGTTTGCGCAAAAGTTATAGCGCCTACAAAAGAGGGGATCGGGGGATCGATTTATGGCATTTATATGGCTTTTTTTTTTTACTAGTAATGGCGGTGATCTCCGATGTGTTTGCGGTATTGCGACGTTATGGCGGACACATCGGACACTTTTGACACATTTTTGGGACCATTGACATTTACAGAGCGATCAGTGCTATAAAAATGTCACTGACAGGGAAGGGGTTAAAACTAGGGGGCGATCAAGGGGTTAAATGTGTACCCTATTGTGTGTTTTAACTGTGGGGGGGGGGGGGTAATTAGGAAATTCGACAGATCGTGATTTCTACTTTGTAGAAAGACACAATCTGTCTGGTCTCCTCAAACAGCATGGGGAATTGTGTGTTTTTATAAAATAAAATTATCCTCTTCTTACCTTATCCACGCCGCAGGAAAAACTACTAAAAGTAGTTCCAGCTTTTACCCATCACGGCGGGCAAGTTGTGCCAACCTTCAGGTTTACCAAGGGTTCCATTAGAGAAAACCTCATACCTGGACCTGTAGAAGACTCTGCCAGAAACTTTTCGTGCCTTAGATGTATTAGTACACCAAAGTCTGGATCCCAGAGCCCAGACCTCCGCAGAGAGACATTACAGGCAAACCTTGTTTCTTCATTACACGAGGCTCGGGTACCAACCATCTTAGGCTTTTGATATTGGCCCGAGGTATGGATCCGGTTATAGCTCCTAGGTCTCCGCAGCCAGACCATCAAAAGAGCATTTTTCTTCTTAGCACATGTTGAACGTGACCAACCACCTTAAACACTTCCCGACGGCCGTACGACTATTGACGGCCGCAGGGTGGTTCTAAAAAAAATAATAATTCTGTCCCTTATTTTGTAGGCGCTCTAACTTTTGCGCAAACCAGTCGCTTATTGCGATTTTTTTTTTTTACTAAAAATATGTAGAATACGTATCGGCCTAGACTGAGGATAAAAAATGTTTTTTTTTTCAAAATTGAGCCATTTATTACAGCAACAAGTAAAAATGTTTTATTTTTTTTCAAAATTGTCGCTCTATTTTTGTTTATAGCGCAAAAAATAAAAACCGCAAAGGTGATCAAATACCACCAAAAGAAAGCTCTATTTGTGGGAAAAAAAGAACGTCAATTTTGTTTGGGAGCCACGTCGCACGACCGCGCAATTGTCAGTTAAAGCGACGCAGTGCCGAATCGCAAAAAGTCCTCTGGGCAGGAAGGGGGTTTAAGTGCCCAGTAAGGAAGTGGTTAAACACTGGAGAAAAATAATATAATATATTTAAAAATTCATGTTATTCATTTTTTTTTTTTTTTTTTATAAGCCATAAATGTCTTAATGATTTTGCTTTGGTGGTTTAGGGGTGGAACCAAGAGTGGAATTTCCAAACGAAATCCAGATACTGTCTTCTTATTGGATAACCTCAGCCCTTCTATATGTTTATAAGCCAGTCTCACCCCATGGTCGGTTATCTTACTTCCAGTGACTGAGGCTAAGAAGACATGGCACCCAGTACTTTATTCCTCCTTATCTCCGCTTCGTTCTTGTCCCTGGGACTGACCGTGCCGATTGCGGTAAGTGTCACACAATGATTTTCCCCTCATTCTAAATGTACAATCTCCTTTATATCTACTAACCCTTGTGTACTGTAGGGGTCTGATTGGATGTATAGTATCTAAAAAAAGTGACACGTTTGTAAATATTTTATTGTATCTTTTCATGTGACAACACTGAAGAAATTACACTGCTTCAATGTACAGTAGTGAGTGTACAGCTTGTATAACAGTGTAAGTTTGCTGTCCCCTCAAAATAACTCAACACATTAATGTCTAAACTTGTGGCAACAAAAGTGAGTACACCCCTAAGTGAAAATGTCCAAATTGGTCCCAAAGTGTCAATATTTTGTGTCGCCAGCACTCATGCAGCCCCAGACCATGACACTCCCACCACCATGCTTGGCTGTAGGCAAGACACACTTGTCTTTGTACTCCTCACCTGGTTGCTGCCACACACGCTTGACACCATCTGAACCAAATACGTTTTTCTTGGTCTCATCAGACCACAGGACATTACAGGTTCCAGTAATACATGTCCTTAGTCTGCTTTTCTTCAGCAAACTGTTTGCAGGCTTTCTTGAGCATCATCTTTGGAAGAGGCTTGCTTCTGGGACGACAGCCATGCAGACCAATTTGATGCAGTGTGCGGCGTATGGTCTGAGCACTGACAGACTGACCACCCACCCCTTCAACCTCTGCAGCAATGCTGGCAGCACTCATAGGTCTGTTTCCCAAAGACAACCTCTGGATATGACGTTGCGCACGTGCACTCAACTTCTTTGGTCGACCATGACAAGGCCTGTTCTGAGTGGAACCTGTCCTGTTAAAATGCTGTATGGTCTTGGCCACCGTCCTGCAGCTCAGTTTCAGAGTCTTGTCAATCTTCTTATAGCCTAGGCCATCTTTATGTAGAGCAACAATTCTTTTTTTCAGATCCTCACAGAGTTCTTTGCCATGAGGTGCCATGTTGAACTTCCATTAACCAGTATGAGAGAGTGAAAGTGATAACATCAAATTTAACACACTTGCTCCCCATTCACACCTGAGACCTTGTAACAGGGGTGTACTCAATTTTGTTGCCAGCAGTTTAGACATTAATCGCTGTGTGTTGAGTTATTTTGAGGGGACAGAAAATTTACACTGTTATACAAGCTGTACACTCACTACTTTACATTGTAGCAAAGTGTCATTTCTTCAGTGTTGTCACATGAAAAGAGTTAATAACATATTTACAAAAATGTGAGGGGTGTACTCACTTTTGTGAGATACTGTATATAAATAAATTTGCAAGGTTAAGTAGATCCTCATATTACATCATTTTAGAATATCTAAATGGCATTATACAGATGTGAGACAATAAGATTACAGTGTACAAGCTTTTTAATTGATTCTCATGCAGATATTCAGTCAATCAAAAATTTTAAACAAAATTCCATCATGGCGATTTAAAGCGGAGGTCCAGTTTAAAAAAAAAAAAAAATGAAAAGTCAGCAGCTACTAACACTGTAGCTGCTGACTTTTAATAATGACACTTACCTGTCCATGGTGCACGCCATGACGGCAGCCTTGCGGCTTCACTGCCCGGTTCCCTACTGTGCATGCGCGAGCCGCGTGGCGCGACGTGAATGGGTGATGTCTCCTGGGACAGAAGACATCGCTCCCCCATTCCCCAGGAGGCAGCGCGAGGAGGAGGAGAAGAAGACGGACCGCGGATCAGGAAGTGGCAGATTAGGACGATCTGCCTAGCAACAGGCACTTCAGGTATGTATAAAAAAAAAAAACGTTTTTTTTTGCAGCATTTTAGATTTTTTTTTTTTTTGGTGGAGCTCCGCTTTAACTTGGTAGAGTCAAAATTGAAATTGAAAGCACTCACTAGATTGAATAGAGGATCTCTTGTTTGCATAATTTTATTTTAATATTCGGATACCATTGGGTTTTGTTTTCATCTGCATGTTTTAGGTGCATTGTCCACACTAACGCATATGATTTTCTTACAGAATATCCGACAGGGTAAGAGCATTGGTAAGTACAACAATATATTCTATAATAATACTTATACTGAATTTAGGCATTTCTTTTAAAAACTTTGGGCCAGATTCACATACCTTTGCGGCGGCGTAACGTATCCCGTTTACGTTACACCGCCGCAAGTTTTCAGCGTAAGTGCTTGATTCACAAAGCACTTGCCTGTAAACTTGCGGCGGCGTAGCGTAAAGCCGTCCGGCGCAAGCCCGCCTAATTCAAATGGGGCGTGTACCATTTAAATTAGGTGCGTTCCCGCGCCGAACGTACCGCGCATGCTCCGTTTTGAAATTTCCCGCCGTGCTTTGCGCGAAATGACGTCGCCCCGACGTAATGTTTTGAACGGCGACGTGCGTTACGTCCTTTCGTATTCCCGGACGACTTACGCAAAAAAAAATAATAATTGAAATTCGACGCGGGAACGACGGCCATACTTTAACATGGGCTGTCTATTTTTACACCACCTAAATAGCAGCCGTAACTTTGCGACGGGAAAAGCCGACTAGCGGCGACGTAAGAGAATGTGACGAACGCGCGTACCTTCGTGGATCGCCGTAAACAGCTAATTTGCATACCCGACGCGGAAAACGACACAAACTCCACCCAGCGGGCGCCGAAGTATTGCATCCTAAGATCCGAAGGCGTACAAAGCCGCACGCCTGTCGGATCTTAGCCAAATGACGTTGTATCTTTGTTTGTGAATTCAAAATAAAGATACGACGCGGCAAATTTGAAAGTACGCCGGAGTATCAGCAGATACTCCGGCGTACTTTTTCTGTGAATCTGGCCCTTCTGGAAGTAAAAATAAAAATAATAATAATAGTACAGAAAATGTATTAAAAGTTTTACTTGAGTAGGGCAGTGTTGGGTTTGCACTTACAGAGCTATGGTACTGGGTTTAGGAATGTATGTTTTGCCCCTATTAGTCCTGTCTCCAACCCCCCCCCCCTCCCCAAAAAAGAAAGCAAGTAAGGCATTGGCATCATACTTAACCACTTCAGCTTCGGGAAGGTTTATCCCCCTTCATGACCAGGCCATTTTTTGCAATACAGCACTGCATTACTTTAACTGACAATTGCACGGTCATGCAATGCTGTAACTAAACAAAATGTATGTCCCCCCCCCCCCCCATAAATAAAGCTTTATTTTGGTGGGATTTGATCACCTAATTTCTTGCGTTATAAACAAAGAACGACCAACAATTAAAAAAAAAAATGTACTTTCTGCTATAAAACACATCCAATAAACAAATGTAAAAAAATCGAATTTCTTCATCAATTTAGGCCAATAACTATTCTGCTGCATATTTGTGGTAAAAAAAAATCCCAACAAGTGTATATTAATTGGTTTGCGCAAAAGTTATAGCGTCTACAAACTATGGGATATTGTATTTTTCCACTAGTAATGGCGGCGATCAGTAAGTTATAGCGGGACTGCAGTATTGCAGCGGACATTTTGACACTTTTGATACTTTTTGGGGACCAGTGACACTACTACAGGGATCAGTGCTAAAAAATATGCACTGTCACTGTACTAATTACACTGGTAGGGAAGGGGTTATCATTAGGGGTGATCAAAGGGTTAAATGTGTGCCTGACCAGTTCTTTACTATTGTGGGGGAGGTTCTTGTACAAAGAGAAGGCATGGATTGGTGCCTCTGCTTAGCAAAGACACAGGATTCATGTCTTCTGTAGTGACAGAACAGCGATCTGCCTTGTTTACACTTGCCTTGCCTTGCGTGCACTGCCATTCTGCCTGTGCACTGAAATGTCTGCGGTTGCCGGCAGACATCAAATCCGCCGTACCCACCAATTAGCTCCCGCTGTGTCTAGTCACAGTGGGAGTGGCCTAGCGGATCCGGAAGTGCAGGATCGCGTTCAAGGTACATGATCCTGCGCAGGAGAGCCGTCTTGTCTCCGTATATCTACAGCACATAGTCGGCAGTCGATTAAAGTAGGGCCCAGATTCTCAAAGGAGCTATGACGGCGTATCTCCAGATACGCCATCGTATCTCTGAGTCTGAGCCATCGTATCTATGCGCCTGATTCTTAGAATCAGTTACACATAGATTAGTATTAGATCCGACCGGCGTAAGTCTCTTACGCTATCGGATCTTAACTGCATATTTACGCTGGCCGATAGGGGCGTGTACGCTGATTTACAGCTAGAAATATGTAAATCAGATAGATATGCGAATTCACGAACGTACGCCCGGCCGACGCAGTACAGATACGCCGTTTACCGTAGGCTTTTCCCAGGGTAAAGTTACCCCTGCTATATGGTGGCGTACATGCGGCGTACCAATGTTAAGTATGGACGTCGTTCCCGCGTCGAATTTTGAATATTTTACGTCGTTTGTGTAAGTCGTCCATGAATGGGGTTGGACGTCATTTACGTTCACGTCGAAGCCAATACGTCCTTGCGGCATACTTTGGAGCAATGCACACTGGGATATTCCACGGACGGCGCATGCCGATGAAAAACGTCAATCACGTCAGGTCACAAGTTATTTACATAAAACACGCCCCCCTGTTCCAAATTTGAATTAGGCGGGCTTACGCCGGCCTATTTACGCTACGCCGCCGCAACTTACGGAGTGCTTTGAGAATACAGCACTTGCCCGTCTAAGTTGCGGAGGCGTAACGTAAATAGGATACGTTACGCCCGCACAAAAATACGCCGATCTACGAGAATCTGGCCCTATATGTTTATGCAAATATATGTTTACGCAAATTATATAGATTGTCCCCTTTTTATAAAAAAAATATTTAGTGATGTAAGGTTCTTTTTTTAAATATTGATATGAGTAAATGTTTAATAAATACCTGTTGATCTTGTCAGATTCTTCTCTCTCTTGGGCCTTCTTTAAGAGCCCTTTCACACCAAAAACGCCTAAAGCGTTAAAATAGCGGTAAAACACCGAGATTTTAACGCGTTTTTACAGCGTTTTCAATTCATTTCAATGGAGAGGGGCGCTTTTGGGCATTTTTGGTGCGTTTTAATAGCGCTATTTTTACCGCAAAAACACTGCAAAATCGCACCAGTGTGAAAGGGCTCTAATAGCTCCAATTTCTGCAGGAATGTGGTCACCCTCTTAGTTACATTACAGGCAGCTGTGCTTTCATCCAATCTGTGCTGGTTCATTGACAGCTGCCTTCTCCATTTATTATCAGCTGAGACTGGAACTCCCTGTAATTGTAATAGAGAAAGAGCTAACATTTCAATGCCTATGTATTGAATTTTGAAAATGTATTTCTCCTCAATGCTTATAGATACAGGGCCAGATCCTGTAATGGGATACTCCGGCGTATCTACTGATACGCCGTCGTATCCCTGTTTCTATCTTTGGAACTGATCCACAGAATCAGTTTTCCATAGTTAGGCAGAAGATCCGACATGTGTAAGGGACTTACACTGCCGGATCTTAGGATGCAGTACCGCAGCTGCCGCTGGGGGCATTTCGAGTCAAAATGCCACTTCGGGTATGCAAATTAGCACTTATGGAGATCCACAAAGCTTTTACGCTTAGTTTTTTCTCCGTAAGTATTAAGTTGCATGTGTAAAATTAGGGCTGCTTTTACAAAGTGTAAACTGTTTACACCTTGTAAAAGTAGACCCTTCTTACCCGCGACGCTGTTTTTTTTTTTTTTTTCGTTTTTTTTTCCCGCCGTATCTTTTTTTTTTCCCGACGCAACTTTTTTTACCCGGCGCGATTCACAAAACTCGGCGTAACGTAAAACCGCGCTATGCACGTCGGGAAAATGACGTCGTGACTCGCCCCATGAAAATAGGAACGCCTTGCGCCGGACGGATTTAAGTTACACAGCCGAAAATTTCTAGGTAAGTGCTTTGTGGATCGGGCACTTAGGTAGAAATTTTGCGGCAGTGTAACTTAAATCAGAATATTTAAGTTACGGCGGCTCTTTGTGGATCTGGCCCACAGAGTTGAATGGGGGCTTGTTTTAAAAAACTTGTGAATACTTTAGTATGTATGTTCTGGGCACAGGTTCACAGCCCCGAATTTTACCGGCTATATAAACTTGTCTTTGGCTCACTTTCTGTTAAATTGTATTAGTCCGTGTTTTGTTTGGTGTGTTATAAGGATGAACAAGCTTGCCCTCATATATTAAATATACCCACAGACATGAGAGAAAAGTTATCCTTAGGCCTCGTACACACGACAGAGTTTCTCGGCAGAATTCAGCGAGAAACTCGGTCAGAGCCGGATTCTGCCGAGAAACTCTGTCGTGTGTACACTTTCGGCCCGATGGAGCCACCGAGGAACTCGTCGAGAAAATAGAGAACATGTTCTCTATTTTCTCGTTGTTCTATGGGAGAACTCGGCCCGCCGAGCTCCTCGGCGGCTTCAGGGCTGAACTTGCCGAGGAACTCGACGTGTTTGGCACGTCGAGTTCCTCGGCCGTGTGTACGAGGCCTGAGGAAAGATTCTTCTTCTTTTTTTTCTTCCTTTAGCAGATGCTGACAAAACTACCTTTGATGATGATGACTGGACCATTTCTGATCAAATAGCACAAGCAAATGAAGGTAATGTCACCAGCAAGCGGCGTTGAACAGGAGCCAATTCTCCTCCCAGTCTCTGCCCCCTGTCATTTTTTTAGCAGGACCTGGCATAAAGCGGGAGTCTGTAAAGAACTAGATGAGGTGGGGGTGGGCAGGGAGGGGGGTTGGATGGGAGCTTTTTTTAATACAGACTGGAACTCCGCTTTAAGGGCTAGCTAGTAGCCCAGGACTTGAAATTTTGAGATCTGCCTTAGGGCTCTTTCACACGGAGCGGACCGTTTCCGGGTCCGCTCCGTGTGTCCGCCAAAGCTCAGCGGGGATCCCCGCTGAGCTGTCGGCGGATAGGGCGGTCCCCGCACACAGTGCAGGGACCGCCCTGTCTCTGCTTCGCTGTCCCCTATGGGGGATCGGATGCAGACGGACCGTCTGTCCGTCTGCTTCCGATCCGTTCCGCCGAACGGAAGAATAATAGGGTTTCTTCTGTTCGGAAAAGCGGATCCCGACGGACGCGGACGCTAACGGACGCGATCCCATAGGGATTCATTACAAGTCCGTTAACGGACTTGTAATGAGCGGACGAACGGTCCGCTAGTGTGAAAGAGCCCTAAAAGCTCAAATTCCGGAATTTGCCCTAAATATTCCCACCCCCTCCCTAGACCCCTAAATTATCCTACGCAAAATCCCCCTTTCCCCAATTGCTTACTCTTACCTTGGCAGCTTCCACACATGTGTGTGTTTTGTATCTCATAAATATATACATATTGCAACATATAGCACCATAAAAAGCCTTCACAAAGCATTAAGCTGGCAAAGAACTCAACCTACTGGCTACAAATGGTAAATATGAACTTTTCACATTCAGTATTTTCTATTTACCTACAGTATTTATAATGGGAATAATTTAATGGGGTTGATTTACTAAAACTGTAAAGTGCCAAATCTGGTGCAGCTCTGCATAGAAACTAATCAGCTTTTAATTTTGGCTTGTTCATTTAAGCTTTGACAAAAAATAACCTGGAAGCTGATTATTAGGTTTATATGCACAGTTGCTGCCGATTTATACCGAACATTAGAAACTAGGGATGGACGAACGGTTCGGGCCGAGCATAAGTTCGGGCCAAACTTTCGTTGTTCGGTCGTTCGGGAAACAGCCAAACTTTCGGGACGTTCGACAGTTTGTTCGCCCCCCCGAACCGACCACAATGCATTGCGGCGATGAACAGTGCATTGCAAGCCCTGATTGGCTGAAGCAGTGAAAGCTTCAGCCAATCAGGGCACAGAGCACTGTCAAAGTCATGATTGGACACTGTCATCATGACTTTATCCAATCACGGATCATTCCCGCCCCACAGTATAAAAGTATTCTTTCAATTGCAGCCATTATCAGTGTGATTTCAGCGTGGAGAGAGATAGAACAGGGCTCTGTTCAATGCTATTAGCTAGTTAGTGTGCTAACTGTGCTATTTTGCTTCAGTTGTCAGTGTAGAATATTATGAACAAATAAATATAGTGACTACACCCTCTAAAGGGTGTCAACAATATTAGCAGCGCAAAATATGGGACGACGTTCTCGAGGCCGCAGACGAAGTAGAATCTTGTCTCCTGGTTCTGCTGGACCTAAGCGCGGCTTTTGACACGGTAGACCACAAACTATTACTAACTCGGCTAACGGACGTAGCCAAAGCCGCAGAAGGTGATTTATCTTGGTTTTCCTCTTTTTTGGAAAACCGATCACAAACAGTGAAATTGGGACCTTTCACTTCTGAGAAACGCACGGTATCGCACGGAGTCCCTCAAGGATCGCCTCTATCACCGGTGCTGTTTAACATCTATCTTCCCCTCTTTAAAATCATTAGCAGCCAAAAACTGCTTTATCACTCATATGCTGACGACACGCAACTGTATTTCCGTATTTGCAACAAAAAAGATCACCATCTCAATCTAGAGACATGCCTCTCTTTGATAGAGGACTGGATGACAAAGAGTTATCTTAAACTCAACGGAGCAAAAACAGAACTTCTCCTGTTTCACACCAAGCGCATGAATCAACCTGCAACAACATGGATACCCCCGCCCATTCTGGGCAAAATCATGACCCCTAGCGCCAAAGTCAAAAGTCTTGGGGTCATGTTTGACTCCTACATGACAATGGACGCACAAATAGGGTCAGTAGTCAGCGGATCTCACCAGGGGCGTAACTAGAAATCACAGGGCCCCATAGCAAAATGTTGTATGGGGCCCCCCAGAGCCGCCCTAGTGTCAATGCAGCGTGACCTGTGCCCCATACAGCGTGACCTGTGCCCCATATAGCGTGACCTGTGCCCAATACAGTCTGAACTGCCTGTGCCCCATATAGCGTGACCTGTGCCCAATACAGCATTGCCTGTGCCCAATACAGCCTCACCTGTGCAGAGGAAGAGGCAAGCCGGCCGGATCAGCAGAGAGCGGGATTGCCCGCTGTAATAGCTTTCATTTGAACTTCCCGACTTCATGGGGCTCATCGTCACATAGCCCCACCTCTTAGCCCAACGCCTTTGATGATGTCACATGTCCGACACTGGACCGGCGTTCTGTCGATCAAAGGTGCCGGACCAAGAGGTGGATCTATGTGACATGAGCCCCGGGAACACTGGAAG
This sequence comes from Rana temporaria, assembly GCF_905171775.1. Lineage (NCBI taxonomy): Eukaryota > Metazoa > Chordata > Amphibia > Anura > Ranidae > Rana > Rana temporaria. The sequence goes on along the minus strand of NC_053499.1, from coordinate 22,271,176 downwards.
TTCTAATGAAAGCTATTACAGCGGGCAATCCCGCTCTCTGCTGATACGGACAGCCAGGGGCGGACTGACAACTCATGGGGCCCCCGGGCAATAGGGGATTATGGGGCCCCCAGGCTTAGAGATGGCCACCATCTTTTTTTTTTATGCAACATGAATGTGGGCAAACCCATGTGGAGAGGCACCAAGCTCCGTGACATGCTGAGTGGCTTAGAGTTGGTGACCCACTAAATTCACCATAAACCTCTCATGGGCAAACAATTGCAGCCTCACTGTGCCCCATCAAATGCAGCCAACTGTGCCCCATCAAATGCAGCCAACTGTGCCCCATCAAATGCAGCCAACTGTGCCCCATCAAATGCAGCCAACTGTGCCCCATCAAATGCAGCCAACTGTGCCCCATCAAATGCAGCCCACTGTGCCCCATCAAATGCAGCCCACTGTGCCCCATCAAATGCAGCCCACTGTGCCCCATCAAATGCAGCCCACTGTGCCCCATCAAATGCAGCCCACTGTGCCCCATCAAATGCAGCCAACTGTGCCCCATCAAATGCAGCCAACTGTGCCCCATCAAATGCAGCCAACTGTGCTCCATCAAATGCAGCCAACTGTGCCCCATCAAATGCAGCCAACTGTGCCCCATCAAATGCAGCCAACTGTGCCCCATCAAATGCAGCCAACTGTGCCCCATCAAATGCAGCCAACTGTGCCCCATCAAATGCAGCCAACTGTGTCCCATCAAATGCAGCCCACTGTGTCCCATCAAATGCAGCCCACTGTGCCCCATCTAATGCAGCCCACTGTGCCCCATCTAATGCAGCCAACTGTGCCCCATCTAATGCAGCCAACTGTGCCCCATCTAATGCAGCCACTGTGCCCCATCAAATGCAGCCAACTGTGCCCCATCAAATGCAGCCAACTGTGCCCCATCAAATGCAGCCAACTGTGCCCCATCAAATGCAGCCAACTGTGCCCCATCAAATGCAGCCAACTGTGCCCCATCAAATGCAGCCCACTGTGCCCCATCTAATGCAGCCCACTGTGCCCCATCTAATGCAGCCAACTGTGCCCCATCCAATGCAGCCACTGTGCCCCATCAAATGCAGCCAACTGTGCCCCATCAAATGCCGCCAACTGTGCCCCATCAAATGCCGCCAACTGTGCCCCATCAAATGCCGCCAACTGTGCCCCATCAAATGCAGCCATTGTGACCCTCAGCCCCCCCCCCCCACATGGGGCACAGTTGGCTGCATTTGATGGGGCACAGATGCAGCCACCGTGCCATTAAATGCAGCCACTGTGACCCTCAGCACCCCCCCCTGTTGTCTGACCAACACTTGCCCCATCTTGGTGGCAGGTCAGGCAGTGGGTGACGGCGGTGAGATGTGGGACGGGCAGCGGCGAGCTGCTTACTCCCTGCACCTCTTCTTTTCTCCTGCTAGGCGTCCAATAGGAGCGCCTGTCCTTTCAGCCAATCACATGATGGGTATCATACCCGCACTTCCTGATTGGCGGAGAGCCGGTTCATTGTTAGAAAAGCAAACATTAATTTGCTTTTCTAAACCCACCTGGATGGGCTCTGAGTGCTCTGCGCTCCAAGCCCACCCTAATGTGAAGCCTATTAGAGCCTAGGGTTCTAATCAGATGCTTCAAACCCCCCCCCCCCCCCCCCGCAATTTAGGCACCCAGCGTCCTAAAAGGGGATGGACACCTGAATTGGGGGTGGCCATGGATAGATTCATGCAATGCATGAATCTATACATTCTACATAGAGGGGGTGGTGCCCTTAATGGATGGACCGCATATATATATATATATATATATATATATATAGTGAGAAGTGCCATGCTTCTGGGAGAAGGATGTGCTGCACTTCTCCAATCTCTGCTACATCTCCCTACTCATCACCTGCCCACCAATACACAGGCACAGCCTCCTTTCCTGTATTACCACATGCTATGTCTGTGAGCTGTTGGGGCACTACAAGTACCAGCATGGCAGAAGGGGCAGGAGCAGTGTGTTCTATCAGGATGATTTTTGGAAAAAAAAGTGCTGGTGTGTGTATATATAGATAAATATGTATCTATATATATATATACACACACCAGCACTTTTTTTTCCAAAAATCATCCTGATAGAACTCACTGCTCCTGCCCCTTCTGCCATGCTGGTACTTGTAGTGCCCCAACAGCTCACAGACATAGCATGTGGTAATACAGGAGAGGAGGCTGTGCCTGTGTATTGGTGGGCAGGTGATGAGTAGGGAGATGTAGCAGAGATTGGAGAAGTTCAGCACATCCTTCTCCCAGAAGCATGGCACTTCTCACACACAGATAAACGATCTAACAGCAAGAGGAGCCCTGCTGCTACACAGCCTCCCCCCTCCCCCTCCTCACCAGGATAGGTAAGCAGCACTGATAATACAATTCTTCCAGCTTACCTTTTATGAGGCAGCAATCCACCTCACACTGCAGGCTGTCCCCTCCTCCCTCTCATCTCTCCTGCAGTCGGCATCTTCTCCTGCTAGTATGTCAAAAAAGCCGCGCTGGAGAAGGGGGCGTGTACACTGTGCTCCCATTGGCTGAGAAGGCAGTGAAGAGGCGGGGCAGCTACAATCTCGAGATTTGTACATCAAAATGATGTTGGTAGTGGCCATTTCAGTGATATATGTAAAAAAACACTGATTCCAACAAACTGTCCCTGCTTTTACCAATGCTGGCAACCCTGATGGGGCCCCCTAGTGGCCATGGGGCCCTCAGCTCGCCTCTTCCTCTCCTCTCTCTTCACTTCACCGGGCCCCCCTGATCCTCACTCGGCTGTGGGCCCCATAGCGCCCGCATGGGTTGCTATGGCGGTAGTTCCGCCACTGGATCTCACCATCTGCTGCGCCTACTACGCAAACTCACTCCTTTTATTCCCAAAGAAGACATAGCGGCCGTGGTGGGAGCTATTGTAACTCCAGATTGGATTATGCAAACGCCCTCTACCTCGGACTCCCAAAGTACCAAATCGCTCGTCTGCAAGTCGTTCAAAATACGGCCGCCAGACTTGTGACTGGGAAAAAACCATGTGAATCAATCTCACCTTCACTGAGAACTCTACACTGGTTGCCAATAAAAGACAGAATTGTCTTTAAAGCACTCTGTCTAATGCATAGATGTATCCATGGGAATGCTCCCCATTATCTATGCGACAAAATAAAGGCTCACAACTCCAATCGCATTCTGCGATCCACCAATCAAAACCTGCTCCAAATACCGAAAGCCAATTACAAGTCCAAAGGAGAAAGAAGATTTGCGGTGCAAGGTCCCAGACTATGGAACGCTTTACCAACCAACATTCGGTTGGAGGAGAACCACCTAGCCTTCAGGAGAAAGATCAAAACTCATCTCTTTTGATATCAAAGGAGACAGGAACAACCAGCGCCCAGAGGCGATTTAGTTTGCATGCGTCGCGCTATATAAATTCTTCATTCATTCATTCATTCATGAAAGAATACAGTATGTGTGTATTCCTCTAAAAATAGAACAATAAATCAAAAAGATATGAGTGACATATGAGATTAACACAAAAATACAAATTGATTGATGTATAAACTAACTGAACCCGTGAAAACTTAATAACGTGAAAAACAAAACAGTTCATAATAGATGAGCGATCCTGTGATCTTCAAAGTCTTCCACCACACCACAAGTGTTCAGTGATTCCTTCCCCCATCAAAATGGACACTTACCAAAACAATATATGTATGAAGTGGTGGGATAGTGGCGCTGCAATAGTGACTAGATCACTGGGTGGTGGTCAAAATCCCTGTTAAAAAACAGGTGTTGGGTAATCAATATAAAAGTTATTTGACCACAGCGTCAGCCACTTGCTCCTTGATGACGCCCAGCCATTACTGGATTCAGATACTGGTTCTGAGGTTGAGGCTGACAGGAACATGAGCCCAGAGAGAGGGAGGATCACTGGTAGACAAATTGGCATTCATGTTCCCCAAGCTGTAGCGTATTGCTAAGTTGTCTCCAGTGGTAATGATGAATATGGAGAAGATGAAGATGGAGATGATGATGATGAGGTCACTGATGCGACTTGGGTGCCAGATAGAGCAGAGGAGGAAACTGAAGGTGAGGTGGCATAACCCAAAGAAAATCGACATAAAGAAAGAGTAGAAAGCAGCCACCCTATTGCATCACATTCTGTAGCTGTTACGTCCCGGCCCACTCCCCACAGCTCAGCTGTCTGGGCCTTTTTCAGCACATCTGCAGCAGATCGCACTGTTGCTATCTGCAAACTGTGTCACAGGCACATCAAACATGGCAAAAACATCAACCATTTGGGTACCACATGCCTAACAAGGCATTTAACGTTGGCAAGAGCATCTAAAAGCCACACAAAAGGGGCACAAATCTGTCCCTCCTCCTCCTCCTCACCCACTTCAGTCTGCCCCTGCGATACCCAGTCATTACCTTTCAGCAGCCTCCACTGACAGGAATGATGGTATAGCACAGGGTGTCCAAGGTCCTAGCAGCTCATCTGCCAGCAGCACACCACCAGCTGTAGACTGTAGCCGGCAAATTTCTCTGCCTCATCTTCTGCAGTGGAAAAAAAATACAGTCCCTGCCACCCACATGCTCAGCGCCTGAATGCAAGCTTGTAAAAGCTGTTGGCTCTCCAACGTCTGCCTTTCAGCCTGGTGGATTCTGCCCCCTTTCGTGAATTTGCACAATGTGCTGTACCACAATGGCAGGTTTCCAGTCGCTACTACTTTTCACGTAAGGCCGTTCCATCACTCTACCATCATGTGGAAGGGAATGTTCTGCCATTGTTGGGCAAGGCAGTCAGCCGTAAAATACACCTTACTTTTGACACGTGGTCCAGCAAGCATGGGCAGGGACGATATATTTTGTTCGAAGCACACTGGGTAACGCTGCTTGCAACTCAAAAGGATGCATGACAGGGCTCAGTGCTGTAGCTTGTTGTGCCCCCACATCTCCATACAGCTGGTGGTGATGATGCCAGACCTGTGAACTCTACCCCCTCCTCCTCCTTCTCTGCCACCTCCATGCCCTCCTCTGCAAAATTGTACTATGAACATCAGGTACCCCCTAAGCATTCAAAGGGCTTTTCCCAGAGTCAGGCTAAAGGGTGCCATGCAGGGTTTCAGCTGGTGTGTTTAGGGGACAGGAACCACACCAGAGCGGAGATTCTTGCAGCTCTGCAAGGAAAGGCCCAGAGGTGGTTCACACCATGTCAGCTAGAGCCAGGAATGGTGGTGTCCGATAATGTCTCAAACCTCCTGTCCGCCCCTAGTCAGGGAAAGTTGACACATGTGCCATGCCTGGTTTGTGACATGCCCACCAGGTGGAACTCAACTTTGGAAATGCTGCAGCGGCTATACATACAGCAGAGGGCCATCAATGAGTACTTGTTTTAGTACAGCACAACGACAGACTCAGGCCACCTCAGCTTTTTTTCCCCACGCTGATCATTTAGGATGCATGCACTGTATTGTAACCAGGGGCGGACTAACAACTAATGGGGCCCCCGGGCAATAGGAGATTATGGGGCTCACAGGCAATAGATTATGGGGCCACACAGTATACACACACACATAAAGTATACATACACAGTATACATACATACAGAATACACGTACCTGAAAAGGTACTGGAGAGGTGGGGCAGCTATAATCTTGGGATTTAAAAAGAAAAAACAGATTATTACATACTGTCCCTGGTTTTACTGAGGCGGGCAACCCTGATGGGGCCCCCTAGTGGCATGGGGCCCTCGGGCAGTGCCCGAGTGCCCACATGGTCAGTCCACCCCTGATTGTTACCATTTGAGGAGGCCACAAGGATGGTGAGCAGTGACAGTGCATGCATCAGTGACACAATCCCTGTTGTGTTCCTGCTGGAGCAGACTCTGCGTAGCATTAGGGACATGGCACTGGAGGCAAACCAGCAGGAGGAAGAGGAGGACTTCCTTTCCTCTCAAAGCCCACTTTATCCAGACACTATCATTCCTATGTCACAGAACGCACAGAAGGAGAGAGGGGAGGAAGATGAGGAGGAGGATTCTGGCACTTTCATAGGCTTTGAAGAAGAGGAAGACATGCATCAATCTGTAAGCAATTGGTAAAAAGGAAATTTTCGCGCCAAAAAAAAAAATTAAATTGAGTCGTGTTGTGACCAACTCGTAGGTGGGTGAAAAAAAATATACAAACAAGAGTGTATTTAAATTAGAGCTGCTCCCCTAAAAATGGGGTGTATACCTCCTATTTAATGAATGATAAGGTGGTAGGGGGCGCTAGTGAGAATATAAATCACTAAGTCAGTGAAAGTGGTGGATATAACATAAATGTTATATCCATTTATGTTATATCCACCACTTTCACTGACTTAGTGATTTATATTCTCATTAGCGCCCCCTACCACCTTATCAATCTGTAAGCGATGGCTTTTCAACCCCAGGACCCTTGGAAGTAGTATGTGGCTGGGAGGAGGAAGTTCCAGATGCTGTCATCCTGAGTGCCCCCGAGGAGTCTGCTTCTCAAGCCTCTGCAAATTTGAGGCCCATGGGTGACCTCATGCTTCAAAGAATGAGAAAGGACCCAAGAATACGTGGCATAGATGAGAAGGATGATTACTGGTTGGCAACCCTCCTTGACCACCTTTATAAGGGGAAGGTCTCTGAACTCATCTCCTCCTCTTGAGACCACATTAAAGAGGATTTTATTGAATGTTTTTTCTGACGCTAGTAGGTTACAGTGTGGTGGAAAACGTTGTTTTGAGTCCTCCGTTGGTCAAGAAAGGAGCATTGTAAAAGGCGTCTGCCTAAGTGAGGCATTTCGGATTTTTTTTAGTCCTCGCCACCCAGGGCTGTCAGCTTCCACATCCCATCCACAGCATCTGCATCACATGGTGGACAATTACCTCTGGGCCAAAACAGAGATGGAGAGCTTTCCAGCTTATGATCCACTGGCTTACTGAGTCATGAGAATCGACCACTGGCCAGAACTTGCCCAGTATGCTATTGAGTTGTTCGGATGCCCTGCATCCAGTGTGCTTTCAGAATGGGCATTTAGTGCTGCAGGAGGTTTCGTTACTGATCAAAGAACGCATCTGTCCACAGACTCCGTGGACCGTTTGACTTTTATAAAAATGAATCAGTCCTGGATTACCAGCTATGAAGCCCCTGATGCCAATGTCACTGATTAAGTCTTTTTGAGATGTGGAATCTCTGTAGGACTTCGAGGCAGCCTAGCTTTGAGGGTGTTCAGTCATTTCATCTAGAAAAATGTTTTTGGTATAGGTTTCATGGGCACAATTAACACCCAAAGACCAATTTTTCAGCACCTGTTTGACAAGTGCATATCATTGAAATTTTTTACAGCAAGGCAAATTCTTGCTTTCATCAAGATTATCTCTATAAAGTTACGGTGGGACGGCGCCATAACGCCCAAAGACCAATTTTAACGCACCCGTTACTTCTATCCAAAGTCAATGTGACACCAGAATGTATCCAAAAGAATCTCTAATGTTGTTCCCAGTGCACTACATTGTGGCCTTATCACACTGGCTCCCCAGCTGTTGCTGAGCAAAATAGAGGCAGCTTGCAGGAGGCTTTATAAATTAAATTATTGCTGCAGCAGATTCTAGACATGGTACAGATCTGCCACTTTACAGTTAGACTAAGGGGACCCCCCAGGTACTATATTGGAAGGGATTTTTCATTTTTAGGCTTTCACTTTAAAAATCAAAAAATCACTGCTCATTTAAAAATGAGTTTTTTCACAAAAAAAATTGATACATGTCCCCCAGGGCAGGACCCGGACCCCTATAACCATTGTATGCCCAATTACTTGCATTTAAGCCTTCAAAATGGGCACTTTTGATATTTGACATTTGGGTCCCATTGACTTTAATGGGGTTCGTTATTCGGGTCTGAACTTTTTCGGTGTTCCAATGTTCGGGTGCGAACCGAACAGGGGTCCATTCGGCCCATCCCTATTAGAAACACAGAATACGAAAAAACTGTTTGTAGTTATCCTCTAAACCAGGGGTCTCCAAACTTTTCAATCAAAGGGTCAATTTACTGTCCTTCAGACTTTGGGAGGGCCGGATTGTGGCCAGCAGGGGTAGAAAATGTCCCAAGCCCAGCATCAGTGAGAATAAATATGGCCTCAGGGTTGGTGGTCAGTAGGAGGAGAAGTGCCCCATTATTGGTATTAGTAGGAAGAATAGTATCCCATCATTGGTATCAGTGGAAAACATAGTGCCCCATTGTTGGTGTCAGTGGGAGGAATAGTGCCCCAAGGGCCGGATAAAGGCTAGCAAAGGGCCACATCTGGCCCTCAGGCCGCAGTTTGGAGACCTCTGCTCTAAACGATAAAAGTAAGACATAAATTCTTGTTTATCCTTTCAGGTTCCCCTGTTTTTCTTAGCAATAGTGACATCGGATTGAAGAACCAACGCAGTGCATTGATATGTGCCTCCTGTCAGTGGAGAAAATCAAATCAAGGAATCGCTATAGTCCCCTACGTCATCTCTTCTAATTATAGTAAGTTGGTTTCACTATACATTGAACTATTAGATCTTTTATCACCTTATAGAACATTAGCCCTTATCAATATGTATTATGTGAGGGAAAGGTGATGTCTCTTCCTGTGCCCTCACTGGAGTCCAGTGTCTATGGAGTGACTACACACCCAGGAAGTGAAGGTGGTTGGTCCATATACAGAGCACAGCATAGAGTGTACAGAGTAGAGCGGTTGCGGTGGAATCCACGAGTAAGCAAGATGCCATCCGTTTGGCTGATTCAGCCAAATGTGAAGTATATGTGTGTTTTAAGGGGCCACTTGCCACTCACCTGAAGCCGGAAGTCCGGGAAAAAATCTGGAAGGGTGGGTACGTTGAGATGTTCTCAATGCTAGAAAAATTCAATCTCGAAAGGGTTAAGCCAGAGGAGTCCAAAAGGAGTATGAATAAAAGCGGAGGTTGCAGGCATTCGCCATCATGGTGAGCGTGATCGGGGAAAAGAACCCCGAACACTGTTCGGCGCTCTTTTGCTACCTGGATGCAGTAGGGGAAGCTTACAGAGTCTACGGGGGCACAGCATTGCTACGGTATGATGAGCAGTTCAGGCAGCAGAGGGCGATCACAGAGACATCAGTGCGCTTTGGAGATGGTTCCCCCAGTGTCCCGTAATTTACGTTCGGCAATGCAACTTACAGAGGTAGTTTATGAGAAACTGCGTAAGGATGTTGCGTTAGGTCGCATGGGCGGCCCTTTTCCATCCTCACCTTTGATTGATTTGGTGGTTTCCCCTTTGGGGGTCGTGCCAAAGAAAGAGCCCAATAAATTTAGGCCAATACACCACCTTTCATTCCCGAAAGGGGGATCAGTCAATGAGCGGCCATTGACCCGGAGGAATGTACGGTGAGTTATACTTAATTTGATGCGGCGGTGTTCTGGGTTTGTCACTACGGTCTTGGGATATTGATAGCGAAATCCGATGTTGAATTGGCTTTTCGGCTTTTGCCGGTTCACCCAGACAGCTTTTGGTTGCTAGGTTGTCAGTGGAATGGTGAGTTCTATGTCAATCAATGTCTTCCGATGGGCTGTGCACTGTTCGAGCAGTTCAGCCCATTCGTGAAATGGGTGGTCAGGGATGTGTCGGGAGTGAATTTCATCATCCATTATTTGGACGACTTGTGTGGGACCGGCATCATCCAAGATCTGCGCGGTGCTCCTGTCTACATTGGAGCATGTTTGGCATCCCTTTGGCACCTGAGAAGACGGAGGGACCAAGCACGGTCATCACATTTCTGGGCATTGTCCTGGACTCTGGTGCCATGGAATGCCGCTTGCCAGAGGACAAACTGGCACCTCTCAAGGCTGAGATTAAAGGTATGCTGGGCTTGCGCAAGGTTCCGTTGAGGGCGTTACAGTCACTGTTAGGTAAACTCAACTTTGCATGTCATATACTGCCCATGGGAAGAGTATTTTGCCAGCGGTTGTCGGCAAGAAGGCCTTTGATCAAGTCACCCAAGCACTTTGTGCGTTTGGGCAAGGCACACAGGGAGGATTTGCAAGTGTGGCACTCCTTGGAATCGTTTACCGGGAGGGCGCTATGGATGTCTGGCCCAGTCAGCAATTTTACAGGTTTTGGAGCTTTCTTTCAGGGCAGGTGGAGTCCAGGGCCATGGCCTCAGAAATCTGGTGCTACTGGAGTTGTTTCTGGTGGTATTGGCGGTGGAGTTGTGGGCTCATCCTTTAGAAATCTGAAGGTGCAGTTTCACAGGGATAACCTGGGGGTGGTGCAGGTAATCAATAGAGTCTCTGCGTCATCTCCCCTGGTAGTTTGGTTGTTACAACACTTGGTGTTGCGATTCCTTCAGCTGAATGTTTTTGTTTATGCTGTGCATCTTCTGGGTGTGGAGAACGTCATAGCTGATGCGTTGTCTCGCTTTCAGTTGGACAGATTCTGGGTGTCGGCTCCTGTGGGCGGGAAGTGAGGTTGATGGTATTGTATTTTATTCCCAGGAACATGGAAAATGGGTTGTCAGGGTCCTCATTGGGGAAAAAGCTGGCGGGTTTATCGTTTATGTTTAAGTTGCAGGGCTGCCCGGATTTTACTAAGGACTTTTGAGTGTGGCAGGCGCTCAAAGGCTATCGGTGGTCTAGTCAGCACATAGACACTAGACGCCCGTTGTCGTTTAATATCCTGGAAAGGATTTTGGCGCAGTTAATGGGTTTGTGTTTCTCGATTTATGAGGTTTCATTATTTAGGGTGGCGTTCTCATTGGCATTCTTTGGGGCCTTTAGGATTAGTTTGCTGGTCAGCCCTTCCAAAAAAGTGCAAGGGGGATTTGGGACTGCAAGGTAATATGCAAGGATGATGGGGTATTATTGGTGTTGCGGCGTTCCAAGACGGATCAGGTGGGCAAGACGGTGCAGGTCTTCGCCTTGCCCGGCTCGCTGCTGTGTCCGGTGGGAGCTGTAAAGGGTTTTTTGGAAGTGCGCCCTAAGGCTTTGGATTTGTGGTGAATAACAGGGGGTTGGTGATAAGGCACTTGGAGTTGTAGGTGGATACCTGGAGATACCTTTGGGGCGATAGAGTGCACCTAAATGCAGTGGGGATTGATATGGTCTATAGAGGGTATCAACAGGGCCCGTAAGAAAATTAATGGGGATGTGAGTAGATTTGTGGTGAAGAACGGGGGGTTGGTGATAAGGCACTTGGAGTTGGAGGTGGATACCTGGAGATACCTTCGGGGCGACGGAGTGCACAAATGCGTGGGGATTGATATGTGGGCATTGGGGCTGCAGGATGGCATAGAGAGCTCTGAGGGTGTGGAGGGGCATCCAATGGTAAGGTTTTTCCCTTGGGCGCTGTGGCGGGTGTTGGTCTTTGCGGGTGAAGGAAGATACCTCGGAAGGAAGAGTTCAGGACCTATCGGTAGTATGGGTCCTGATGGTGGTATTTCAGATAACGGAGGCTTAGCTGGAATGTTTTGGTAACGGGTGCACTGCGGTCAGTGGTTGTCTCTGAGCCAGCCTGTCCGCTAGAGACCTATAATAATATTTAGAAGTACCACGGTGCAGTATTTACACAGATGGTAATTGAGGTTCATGCAAAGACCAACGCTTGGATGGACTGATGGGTTTTAATAACAGATGTTTATGTTGATGATAAATTGAAAAAGTATTTGTTTAATAATTAAGGCTGCTACTGCCTATGTTTTACTCCAATTTCAGTGTGGTCTCGTTAATAAGGTTATGGGTAAGAAGTTGGAGCAAATAGGGTGGTCTAAGCAGTAAGGTACATCTGTTATACAATAGTCATGGCTATATGCTGCATGTGCCTTACTTTGCATTACAATGCGCATTATAAAATAAATAGTTGTGAATGGGCCCCTAAACTGCTTTCTTTTCAACAGCTGATACAAGTAGAGATTTTATTACATCTGCCATGCTAGAGTTTACAACAATGACCTGTGTGCACTTCCAAAACAGGACCACAGAGCCCAATTACCTCAGTTTTGAAGATAAAGGAGGGTAAGTATCAAGATTGTTAGTCATTTTCTGTTTCATAGTGTCTCCACTAGAGTCCGGTCGATCGTCCATAAAAGGGATTTACTCTCCTCTATCCTCTATCGTGTGGATTGTTCTTTGGGGCCTATTGTATAACCTTAGTTTAACTGGACAGTGAGTATGTTTGCCCCTGACTTGCAAATTAGAGGGCTGGTGCCTAAGAAAATGTCTTTGGGCAAGAGCCACCGTTAAATAGAAAGAGCGTCCTTTGTCACATATGCATGTTTTAAGGACTTTCTTTGTATTTGTTTATGTGCAGTTGCTGGTCCTCTATTGGGAAGGTGAATGGCAGACAGACGGTGAGCATTGAGGAAGACTCCTGTATGAACTATGGTGTAATCCAACATGAAATTATGCACTCACTGGGTTTCGATCACGAACACATCAGAACCGACAGAGACAATTATGTGGCCATCAACTGGCAGTATATCTCAAAAGGTAAGTGAATTGATCAGATAATATTATGATATGGTGTTCATGTGTCAAACCTCCTGTGACAGAAGACTTGAAATATACACTATAATACCAAAAGCATTGGAAAGCATCCCTTTACACACACATGAACTTTAATGGCATTCCAGTCTTAGTCTGTAGGGTTCAATATTGAGTTGGCCCACCCTCTACAGCTATAACAGCTTCAACTCTTCTGGGAAGGCTGTCCACAAGGTTTAGGAGTGTGTCTATGGGAATGTTTGACCATTCTTCCAGAAGCGCATTTGTGAAGTCAGGCACTGATGTTGGATGAGAAGGCCTGGCTAGCAGTCTCCCCTCTAATTCATTCCAAAGGTATTCTATCGTGTTGAAGTCAGGATTCTGTGCAGGCCAGTCAAGTTTCTCCACCCCAAACTCACTCATCCATGTCTTTATGGACCTTGCTTTGTGCACTGGTGCCCAGTCATGTTATATATATATATATTGTGGAGAGTCAGCCTGGGGCAGGGTAAAAAGGGGTTAATTGAAGAGGGCAGGTATGTCCCTTCAGACCTGCTTATTGCCAGACGGGCTGAAAGTGTCAGAGAGGAGTTGTGTGTTTGGAGAGAGAGACAACGCAGCATGTTGTGTCAGAGGATCCATTGCTGGGGTGAGCTAAACTGTATAAAAGACTGTTGCTCTGGTTAGAGCGGTGTACTGTGCACACCAGCCTGTGGGTGCAGAGGCGGAACCTTTTTGCATATGTACACCTGTACTGCAAGACAAGCCTGTCGTTTCTTCTGTTTGTTTTGACGTTTTGCTGAATAAAGCCATTTTTGTTGTACTGGACTGTCTGAGCCGGATGTTCACCCCTCTGACCTCCTACTATATATATATATATACCTCATCTGTGTGGTTCTCATCAGGGCCTCTGTGGCAGCCATTGGCAAAAATGAGTATCAGAGTCAAGGCCAACCCTCCAAGTGAACAGTGAAGCAGCTGATGTTATATAGTAGGTGAGGCTGAAAAAAGACACAAGTCCAACCTATGTGAGTGACTCCATGCGTGAGAGACTTACATTGTATATCCCTGTATGTTGTGGTCATTCAGGTGCCTATTTAATCATTTTCTTTTTTAATTACCGATGCTCCCCACTGAAACCACTGCCTGTGGAAGAGAATTCCACATCCTAACTGCTTTTACAGTAAAGAACCCTCTATGCAGTTTAAGGTTAAACCGCTTTTCTTCTAATTTTAGTAAATGGCCGCATGTCTTATTAAATTCCCTTTTGCGGAAAAGTTTTATCCCTATTATGGGGTCACCAGTATGGTATTTGTACATTGAAATCGTATCCCCTCTCAAGCGTCTCTTCTCCAGAGAGAATAAGTTCAGTGCTCATAATCCTTCCTCATTGCTAAGGTCCTCCAGTCCCTTGTATTAGTTTTGTTGTCCTTCTCTGGATTCTCTCCAGTTCCAGCATATCCTTCCTAAGGACTGGTGCCCAGAACTGGACAGCATACTCCAGGTGCGGTCGGACCAGAGTCTTGTAGGGTGAGAGAATTATAGTTTTATTTTTGGAGTTAATCCCCTTTTTAACGCATGCCAATATTCTGTTTGCTTTGCTTGCAGCAGCTTGGCATTGCATGCCATTGCTGAGCCTGTCATCTATTAGGACCCCATTAGGTCCTTTTCCATCCTATATTCCCCCAAAGGATCTCCCTCCAGTGTGTAGATTGCATTCATATTTTTGCCACCTAAATGCATTATTTAAAACATTTCTACATTAAACTTAATTTGCCGTGTAGTTGCCCACCCCATTCATTTGTTCAGATCTTCTTGCAAAGTTTCCACATACTATGGAGAAGTTATTGCCCTGCTTAGCTTAGTATTGTCCACAAATACAGAGATTGAGCTGTTTATCCCATCCTCCAGGTCGTTTATGAATAAATTAGATAGGATTGGCCCCAGGACAGAAACCTTGGGCACCTTACTTTCCACTCCGGACCATTCCAAGTACTCCCCATTCCTCACTACCCTCTGAATTCGCCGCTGTAGACAGTGTTCAATCCATGTACTCACCCTATGGTCCATGCCAACTGACCTTATTTTGTACAGTAAATGTGAGTGCGAAACTGTATCAAATGCTTTTGCAAAATCCAGATACACCACGTCTACGGTGCCTCCTTTATCTAGATGGCAGCTCACCTCCTCATAGAAGGTCAATAGATTGGTTTGACAAAAACGATTCTTCATGAACCCATGCTGATTACTGCTAATGATACCGTTCTCATTACTAAAATCTTGTGTATATAGTCCCTTATCATCCCCTCCAAGAGCTTGCATACTATTGATGTTAGGCTAACTGGTCCGTAATTCCCAGGGATGTATCTTGGTCCTTTTTTAAATATTGGTGCTACATTGGCTTTTTTCCAATCAGCTGGTACCATTCCAGTCAGTAGACTGTTCGTAAAAATTAGGAACAATGGTCTGGCAATTACTTGACTGAGTTCCTTAAGGACCCTCGGGTGCAAGCCATCTGGTCCTGGGGTTTAGGTGCTTTAGTCAACCTACCACTAATGCACCCCAATACTACCCTCTGGAATATGTTCCGCACTGCCAATCTCTACCACTGGGCCATCTCCCCATCGTCTAGTTTAAAAGCCCCTCTAACTTTTCACACACCTTCACTCCCAGCTGATCTGCATCTTCCCCATTTAGGTGCAGTCCTTCCCTTCTATAGAGCTGCTAACTGACTGAGAAGTCGCCCCAGTTCTCCAGGAACCCAAACCCCTCCTTTGTACACCAGCTCCTCAGCCTTGTTTACTTTCCTAATCTCCCTTTCTGGTGTGGCTTGAGGTACCGGTAGCATTTTTTTTGAGAATACTACCTTGGAGGTCCTTTTCCTCAATTTAGCTCCTAAGTCCCTAAAATCGTTTTTTAGGACACTCCATCTTCCTCTGATTTTGTCATTGATGTCAACGTGCACCATTACAGCTGGGTCTTCCCCAGCCCCTCCCAGTAATCTGTTCACCAGATCCATGATGTGCCGAACCTGAGCGCCCGGTAGACAACATACAGTTTGGTGCGTTAGGTCTTTGTGACAGATTGACCTCCCTGTATTTCTAATGCCGTGTACACACGATCGGACATTCCGACAACAAAACCGTGGATTTTTTTCCGACAGATTTTGGCTCAAACTTGTCTTGCATACACACGGTCGCACAAATGTTGCCGGAAATTCCAATCACCAAGAACGAGGTCATGTACAACACGTACGACGGCACTATTAAAGGGAAGTTCAATACCAGTCATGTTAGTAGAAGTTTGGTGAGAGACAATTCACGCTTTTTAGCCTCATGCTTTTCAGTCCGTTACAGCTGCGTGATGAATGTGCTATCCGAACGCTAGTTTTACCAGACTGAGCACTTCTGTCTCGTACTTGATTCAGAGCATGCATGGAATTTTGTGGGTTGGAATTGTCTACACACGCTCAGAATTGACAAGAACGGATTTTGTTGTCGGAAAATTTGAGAACCAGCTCTCAATTTTTTGTTGTTAGAAATTCCGACAGAAAATGTCCGATGGGGCCTACACACAGTCGGAATTTCCGTCAAAAAGTTCCCATCGAACATTTGTTGTCGGATAATTGTCTTTCCTTTCCCTTGGCTTTACTCCCACTCTCACTGGAGGAGTCATTCCCCTGGCAGCAAGATTCCCCTACTCCTAGCACCGTGTAGGTGACAACGACTGGGGAGCACCGAGATAACATTTTGATGGCCCTCAAAAAAACAAAAACATTTAATTTACTTTATTATAATGTATTAAATTTAAATCCCATTTTCCTTGTGCTCCACCCAAAGTTGGATTGCTTGCTTTGGCTGCTGAAAAAACACAAAAGGCACTGAACATAGGGAAGATACAAGGGTTTAAATCGTACAACCTCTCTGCCGCTGAAGCAATGACTTTGTTAACTTTTTTACATGTCACCTAAAATTTGTGGTCTTTGTAGAAATGTCCCATTACATTGGTGGTTATGGGAATCTTGCCCACTTGTGTGGATGCTCAGTATAGGTGCTTGAACAATTCACCACTGCATACTGCTTAAAGGAACCCCTAGCAAACTTAAGAGGTACTCAAGGGCTCTAGGGACCCTGGTTGAGAAACGTCAATCTGTATGAATTTAAGGTGGAAAAAGGTAGATGAACCTGCCTAGAGTCAACATGAATGCGATAGTTCAGGTTAAAGGGGTTGTAAAGGTTCGTTTTTTATATTTGAAATAGGTTCCTTCAAGCTAGTGCATTGTTGGTTCACTTACCTTTTCCTTTGATTTCCCTTCCAAATTTTTTTTTTTCTTTGTCTAAATTTCTCACTTCCTGTTCCTCCTCGGTAAGCTTGCCCCCATCATCCGAGCCGTTCTGGCTGGGGGTTAGTCAGCCAGAACAGCTTACTGAGGAGGAACAGGAAGTGAGAAATTCAGACAAAGTAAAAAAACATTCGGAAGGGAAATCAAAGGAAAAGGTAAGTGAACCAACAATGCACTAGCTTAAAGGAACCGATTTAGAAAATAAAAAACAAACCTTTACAACCCCTTTAACTTCCGGAAAATAAAGTACTGAGAATTTATATATATAAATGTCACTCAATTGAAATTGAAGAGCATGGAATTCAGTTTGCTGTCCTAATTCGTATACAAGAGACCAAGACAATTTCGGGTAGGGTGGAGGAGTATGGAACATTTATGCTGTTTTTCATAGGCCAAATGTAGCTCATGTACAGGTGATTTGTTTTACAGAAAGTAAACGGCACTTTGTGAAGGATCGTGGGAACACTACCAATATTCCTTATGACTATACTTCTGTGATGCATTATGGCAGGTAAGAGAATACAATTTGTAATCCTGCTTTAAATCTAGACAAAAAGTATATACCAAGGAGTCAGCCTATAGTTATTATTTGGTGGATGGTTGAATGGCAAATAAAATCCCTGTACATGTCAATAGCAACAGTAGATCCTCCCTTCTGCTTGGGAGTCTCACACATCCTGATGCAGCAGGTATAAAAGCCAAATAGTCAATAGTTTAATTGATCATGTTCAAAGAAAAAATACAAAAGCCTGTACAATACCATCCTGGTGTTGATGGGTATGGATAGGCTAACCTCTGCTGGGTCTGGTGCCAGGAGATGGAAGGGTATCTTGTAGCTGGGTATAGTGTAATGCTGTGCGAGAGACACAGCCATACGGGAGTCTAGCCGGGATCCATCGGCGCTCTCAGATTATATCACCGCAGCTACAGGGGCAGAAATCCAGGACCAAGGAAAGACTCTACTCAAACAAGCGTGGAGTGCAGGCAGGATATGTTGCCGTGATGACGCGTTTCACGCTCATGTGCTTTTTCAAGTCACAGTTGACATCAAGTCCAAGTTGACATCAAGTTTCTTTTTGCCTATGTTATTGTTGACATTCTCGGACAGCTGCATCTGATTGGTCTTTGAGCAATATACAGAGTGTTTTTCCACAGGGACAAACTGCTGTTCTTTCTACAGCATAAGGCCCCTTTCACACTGGGGCAGGAGCCACGGTGGTGGTATAGCGCCGCTAAAAATAGAGGGGCTATATAGTCGGAATTGCCACTGGATTCGGCTGCTAGCGGAGCTGTATTAACCCCCGCTAGCGGCCGATAAGGGGGTTAATACCGCCCGCAATGCGCCTCTGCAGATTAGAGGACCTAATGGGGATCCTCTATGGAGAATCTCTAAATTATGGAGTGCACCCAAAGGTGTCCCAGGACTTTACAATCCTACAGTGTATACTACAAAAAAAATTGTTACAAGTAAATAGGAAAATAATTCAGCGCTGAAAAATATGTAACAGTAAATTGTGGTTGCAAGCCAGCACTCAAGGTAAATTCATATAAAATCCCTCAAGAAATATAACAATAAAAGCAGTGCAGCCCAACCTAAATGCTAATATATAATGTCCATGAGAAGAAACAGTCCACAAGTGATTGCGAAAAGGCACAATGAAAATGACGACATGCAATGTGGATCAAACGTGGCCAGAAATCCCTCCACCGCACACAGAGTGGCCTCTCACCTCACTGATTCGACCTATAATAGGTCACATGGCATGTAACTCATTCCCAGTATAAATACTTAGAATATCCAATCAATCAGCATACCATAGGCAGGGCCAATCCGCCCTATACGCGGACTACGCCGCCGCTAGAGGTCCGTCCATTTTCCTGAAGACCAGAACGAGAAGGGAGCCCTGCCTGCCTAAATAGAGCTGTGGCGCCTGGTCTGCCGATGGGATCAGAGAGAAAGTAAGTGCGGCCCCCTGTAACCTGATTAGGAGGAGCGGTGGGGTGGCTGCATATAGAAGAATCATTCTCTCCATCGTCCTCCCACGGTCTCTGAATGCCTGCTTCTGCTCCTCTCCCTCTCGCAGGCATTCAGGTACTGCGGGAAGAAGATGGAGAGAATGATTCTTCTATATGCAGCCACCTCACCGCTCCTCCTATCCTGCTTATCTCTGCTGCCCCCACATTGCTCTCTACCCCCCCCCACAGTGCTCTCTAGCCCCCCCCCCAGTGCTCTCCACCTCCCCCATGCTCTCTGCTGCCCCCCTGTCTCTCTTCCTGTGATATCCACCTCCCCCATGCTCTCTGCTGCCCCCTGCCTTTCTAACTGTGCTCTCCACCTCCCCCCCTTGCTCTAGGCTGCCCCCCTGTGCCCCCCACCTCTCCCCTTGTGCTTTTTACCTCCCCCTGTGCTCTCCACCTCCCTACATGCTCTATGGTCCCCCCCTGTGCCCTCCGCCTCTCCCCCGTGCTCTTCGCCTCCCCCAATACCTGCCTCCGGGTTCTCCTCAAGCCGATCCCCCACCGAACGGCATACAGCCTGGGATCTCCTCAGTAGAAGTGGGGACCCAGTAAGTCACTGGGGCCCCTTTGTGGCATCAGTTGCTCCAGGCCAGGAGGGCCCAGAGTCAGGAACTCCGCATAGCGCGCGACCCCAGTTCTGGTAGGCCATAGTGGTGGGGCCCGCGATGTGCGCACACCCTGAAGGTGGGTGCCGCACCTGGAACCAGGAACCCGCGAAGAACCAACAAAAATAGCGTCTGCCACAGATATACCCCTCCCCAGCATGCTCGGCGAGGGAAAACTCCTCTAATTGACTGCTGGGGAAATCTGGCTCTGCCAGAACCCCTCTAGTGCCAACTGTCGCCCAGGGATGGGATCGCATCCCTGGAGCGCAGACTGACCTACAGGACAGTTCTGGAATGACAGCAGACCAAAATTTAACAAATTATGAATGGGAGCAAAATAACTCTCCCATTCCCCACTAACTTTAGTGCCCATACTGAAAGTAAGGGGGCGCTACATTAGCATTTAGGTTGCGCTGCACTGCTTTTATTGTTATATGTGAACATAAAACAGACAGCATGCTGCCTCGGAAAACACAAGCTAACATTAGCTTGAACTAAAATTATGCGATATAATTACTGTGTCCTAAATCGGAATCTAAATGTTTTTTATACTTCCAGGTACACATATTCAAATACATCTGGGTCCATGTCAGTCGTGTCGATACCAAACCCCAATGTTACCATTGGTCAGAGAACTGGGCTGAGCAGCCTGGATGTGAAGAGGATAAATGTGCTCTATAATTGCAGTAAGTTTCTTGAAAACAATTTATCAAACTCCAGAGTCCTCAAAACTTCTAAACAAGACCAACTTCCCCCTTGTGTTCACTACCAAAATAAGGAGGTGCTACCTGACAGCAACTCTATAAAATGATAACAACACTCTATAGTAGGGATCCTCAAACTACGGCCCTCCAGCTGTTGTAGAACTACACATCCCATGAGGCATTGTAACACACACTGACATTCACAGACATGACTAGGCATGATGGGAATTGTAGTTCCTGAACAACTGGAGGGCCGTAGTTTGAAGATCCATGCTCTATAGGAACTAGTATATCTGAGTAACTAGTCTTCAGCTGGCCATTGCAACTTTACTGCTACAGGGCGGCCGCTCTGTGCAGAATCACGTATATGGACATTATTCTGCAGTTCTGGGAAGGGGCGCGTGCCCACCCGCCCAACTGTGCTGTGATTCAAGAGTGACAACTAATCTAATAGTATATAGCCTGCCTTTAGTGGGCTTGGGGGCAAAATGATCCTTGGAGGCATGTACAGATCTCTAGCATACAAAGTTTAACTGTGGTTTTTCTTGTTACCTGAAAGCAAAACCTGGAATTGGGAAAGCACCAGGTTTTACATTAATGTATGCCTTCCCCAGCTACACATATTCACCTTCCTTTGTTCCCCTGCCATCCATTCAGCTGTAAGGAGTGGGGAGAGAAAACCCTAAAGTCCCTAAAACTGAAGGTTAAACAGAGCTGAATGTCTCTACAACCTCATGGGACAGTGATGTGAGTTAGTCACTTGCTTCTCTATATTAGAAGTTATCAAGTATTCTTTTTTTTTTTTGTTAAGGTTGAACAAAGTAGCAATGGAGGGAATAAATAGGGGGGTAGATTCAGGTAGAGGCGCGCACTGATATGGCGGCGCAGCGTATCGTCTTTACGCTACGCCGCCGTAAATTACAGGAGCAAGCGCTGTATTCACGAAGCACTTGCTCCGTAATTTGCGGCAGCGTAGCGTAAAAGGGGCCGGCGTAAGCGCGCGTAATTCAAATGATACGGTAGGGGGCATGGATCATTTAAATTAGGCGCGCCAAACGTACTGCGCATGCGCCGTCCCTAAAATTTCCCGACGTGCATTGCGGTAAATGACGTCGCAAGGACGTCATTGGTTTCGACATGAACGTAAATGGCGTCCAGCGCCATTCACGGACGACTTACGCAAACAGCGTAAAATTTTCAAATCGCGACGCGGTAACGACGTCCATACTTAACATTGGCTGCGCCTCCTAATAGCAGGAGCAGCCTTATGCCGAAAAAGCCTTAAGGCAAACGACGTAAAAAAACGAACACCGGGCGCACGTACGTTTGTGAGTCGGCGTATCTAGGAAATTAGCATATTCTATGCCAAAAAACAACGGAAGCGCCCCATAGCGGCCAAAGTTATATTGCGCACAATTCTACGCCGCTGCAAACAAGTTACGTCGGTGGAGGAAGCCTATTTTTTCAGCGTAACTGCCTTTGTGAATCGGCGTAACGCTACGCGGAATTCAAATTACGGCGGCGTATCTGGAGATACGCCGCCGCAAAAGGTACCTGAATCTACCCCAGTGAGTATGTATGTGCTCCCAGAGGGGGGAATGAGAGCAAACCTGTTGCTTTACCCTGCATGGGTACAGCACAGTTTTGCACGAAGGAAGGTATATGTACAAAAATATATATTACAGTCTTAGTTCCACCCCTGAGGATGCAAATGTTGTTTTTTTCTGAGCCTGAAATTTGTGGAAATTGATAAGGCTGGTTCTGAGGTTGTTTTCCCATGCAGATCTATGCAGAACAAAGTTAATGGGTGCCTCAGGGAACTTCTCTTCCAGTGATGCTACTCCCATCGACACGCGTGACAATTGTCTATGGCTCCTACATGTTCCATCAAAACTGGTAGTTATTCAGCATCTCATTCATTCTGTATTAAGATATATGGCCAAAGTACAGCTAAAATTAAGCAGAAAAAGAATCTTGTCCTAGCTGGTACCTCCTGGATTGTCTGATCTTGTGCATATTGTGGAGGGGGGGGGGGGGCATGAAGTGATGCAGGACTTTAGGGTGGGGGGCAGTTGGAGACAAGGCAGGATGGGTGCAAATGTCTTCTAGACCTCTTAAATGGTAACGAGAAGAAATCCCCCTAAAGCAGCAATTCGCAATTCTTATTCTCAACCTTTTTACCCCTTGAGAAACCCTTGTAAAAATGTTCATGTCTCATGGAACCCTTACTAGACATTATGGAAGTTATTTACTAAGAGCGCATGGTGCAAAATCTGATGCAGCTCTGCATAGATACTAGCTTTCAGGTTTTATTGTCAAAGCTTAACCTCCCTGGCGGTATGATTCTGTCTGGAATTACGTACCAAAAGCGGTACAATTATTTGCAAGGAAATTTGGCATTTAATACTGTAGGCCTGTAATTCTTAGAAATAACTCACTTAAATCTGACCAAACAAGAATCTAATAGGCATCCCGGGTATGACATTTTTTTTAAAAACAAAATTATAAATTATAATATAATAAATAATTATAAATAATTATAACAAATAATAATATAATTCTAATAAAAATTATTCAATAATGTAATCAAATCAAAATCACTGAAATTTGCTCAGTTGCAGAATTGTCGCTGTCATAATTTTTTTTTTTTATGACGAATTTCCCCACAAATCGCTATCGCACAATTCTGCAAGTGATTATAATTTATTATCGCTGTTTTCTAGCTGCTCTAAAACCATTTTTGACATAAAGGGACACTTTTGGTTGCTATGGACAATCTACAGTTTGCAGGGAGAAAAAAAGGTTTGTATTATATAAAAGTACATGTAGGGTACTGGGCAGACCACTAGGGACAAGGGGGGTGTGTATTTTTTACATACAGTACTGTAATCTATAAGATTACAGTATACTGTATGTATAGTGTTTGTTTACGTTTTTGAATTTGGCTCCGTTCTCCGCTCCCGTGCGTCGTAACGTCGCAGGGAACGGAGATCGGCAGCACAGGAGGACGCTGTGTGAATCGAGCGAGGTTCCGCTCGCTCACACAGCGTGGTGACATCGCTGGATCCAGGACAAGGTAAGCCAGCGCACGCTGCAGGCTCTGCATATCTACCCTGAGCGTGACTCGGGGATACCGATTATAGCAGAAAAAACCCACCCCGAGTCACGCTCGGGATACCGCCAGGGGGGTTAATTGAACAAGTTGAAGTTAGGAGCCAATTGGCGAGACAATACACAGCTACACCAGATGAGTGCTCCAGTTTTAGTAAATCGCTCCCTATATGTATGGCTTACAGTACATTAGCAAGATCAATACGTTTATAGAAATAATAATAAAGAAAAAAAATGTGGCTAAACTATGGTATTTGATGGGAATTGATTTGAAGGTGGGTCATTTTTCAACACCTTCTGCTCTATATGTTCTAATAATTTTAATAGCAAAATTAGAATTAATATCTATAAAACAAACAGACAGACTTCCTTCTGTCTGTTTGATTGGCGAATGGCTCTCCTACACTGTTGGTCAGAGGGAGAGATGTCTCCTTGCATCTATGTAACGTGAAAGAAAGCATTCTCCTTACATTTGGGTTTAATGGAAAGATTGCATCATTGGTGGGAGTCATTGGAAAGAGTGGACCGTTTATTGTAGGCCAGTGGAAGTATTTTTGAGGATCATAATTGTTAGCGAGACACACCTTGCACTCTCGGCCCCCCCCCCCCAGCCCCCGTTTTACTTACCTAAACCCTGAATCTCTGTGGGCGTGATCCTGCAATGCTTTCCCCCAGCTCTTGAGGGCTCTTCCGCTGCTGTCAATCAAATCAATGACGTGGCACGCCGGGGGGGGGGGAGGGGCGGGGCAGAGTGATACACTCGACGGCTATGGCTTTAAGTTACTGAATATGTATAATTTTACAGATCTTTCTGCAGTTTGCCACGTTTGTTTGTTTGTCCACCAAATGTAATGCTAAGATCAACGTGTACGACGGGGTGAGCAAAAACAGCTCTCTGCTGGCCACCATCAGGGCTGGCCATCCTCTACCGGTGCTGATCTCATCCAGCAGTTTGATGTTGCTGGAATATATCACTAACCCATCTACTCCAAGCAGTTTCAATGGATCTTATAGCTCAGGTATGTATCCAACTTTGGTGTGTATTATATGGTCAAAAGCATGTATCAATTGTGCCCTAACCACTTGAGAACCAGTCTGTACAGTACCCCATCATTGCCAGACCATGCACCCATTTTTAGTAGTTTAACAGACAATTACTCCATTGTGGAATAGTGTACCCAATTAAAATGTATATAATTTCTTGGAAACAGAAATGTATTTTGATGGTATTTAATACCACAGTTTTCTATTTTAATTTATAAAGGGGGGAAAAAACAGCAGTTTAAAAAAAAAAGTAACCTTTACTTACTATTCTAAAACATCAAATAAAATTGCCAGAAAAGTACGAAAATCCCTGAAATTACCCTTTTTAGACAGCCCAAGGTAATCTCCTCTTTTTTTCCCCTACATTTTTGGGGAAATTAGGTAATGAGGTGGCTAAACATGGAGATAATTATAAGACTTTCCAAATACTTCTGGGAGAGGCAGCAGTCTAATAAATGTAAGGCCCTGTACACACGGGCAAGAATCTTGTCAGTAAAAAAAAAAAATTGTTTACCCTGACGAGATTCTTGGCAAGAATCTCTTGCCGCCCGAGTGTACACACAGACCGTTGCAAAAGAACAGCAGTTCTCTTGAAAGGCAAGGACGTGGTGACGTCATCGCGTATGATGAGCATGCGCTCGTCACATTCCATGCCGTCGCCGCCATCTTGATTTACCCTACCTATGGCGTGAAAGTCATTTTGCGCATGCTCGGGTTTCCACAGTGACAGGTAAGTATACGCACTCTCGGGTTTCTCGTCGGGAAACAGGCCGACAAGAATCTCGAAGAGAAAAAAGAGCGCAGGTTGTCTTTTTTTCTCGTCGAGATTCTGGCCAGATTTCCTGACGAGAAACCTGAAAGCCTCGTACACACAAATGTTTTTTTCGGCAAGAAGCATTTTTTTTTCTGGTTTTTGCAGAGAAAACCGGTCGTGTGTACAAGGCCTTACTCTTAAAACTATGATGCAGCGCTTTGTATCTAATGCACACTTTTTTGTTTAATTTACAGTGGCATATGGTGGTAGTTTTACCACAAATGGCGGGACTGTGGTGTCCCCAAAGTACCCCTCCTCCTACCAAAGCAATGTAAATTGCACCTATATCATCATTGCTCCTCCAGGAAATCAAGTAAGTACGGTATATCAGAGACATTATCGACTTCTTCCAACATCTCAAATGACCTTTTGTTGCAGTGTTTTTGACTTTCCAATATATTAACCCCCCTGGCGGTATTCCCGAGTCTGGCTCTAGAAGAATTTCAGAACCAAAAGCGGTAACCCTGAGCCAGACTTGGGATTGCCTTGCAGCATCCACAGGCAGGGAATTACTTACCTTGTCCCTGGATCCTGCGATGCCTCTCCGCTGTGTGATCGAGCGGTGTCCTTGCTCGATTCACACAGTGCCTGTTTGCCGCGGAGCTCCGTTCCCTGCAACGTTACGACGCACAGGGGCGGAGATCGGCGCAAAATTCAAAAAAGTAAAAAAACACATTACATACAGTATACTGTAATCTTATAGATTACAGTACTGTATGAAGATAATACACACCCCCCTTGTCCCTAGTGGTCTGCCCAGGGTCCTGCATGTACTTTTATATAATAAAAACTGTTCTTTCTGCCTGGAAACTGGAGATGGTCCATAGCAACCAAAAAGTGTCCCTTTATGTCAAAAGTGGTTTTAGAGCAGCTAGAAAACAGAGATAATAAATTATAATCACTTGCAGAATTGTGCGATAGCGATTTGTGGGGAAATTCGTCATCAAAAAATAAAAGTAATGACAGCGACAATTCTGCAACTGAGCAAATTTCAGTGTTTTTTTCTGGAGCAGTGAATTTAATGATGCTTAAAGTGAAAAAATGTTTTTTAAACTCCTTTAAATATCGTACCTGCTGGTTGTCTATAGTATGTGAGGTGGCACGTGTTTAGAACTGTCCCTGCACAAAATGAGATTACTATAAGAAAAAAGTAATTTAAAACTGCTTGCGGCTTTAATGTAATGTCTGGTTCCTGCAATATGGATGAAAATCATTGAGAAAAATAGCATGGGTTTCCCCCCACTCCCCCCAGGTCATTACAAGCCCCTTTGGGCCTATATACCATATAACAGCATTATACAGGCGGTGCAAACAAGACAGGCACTGTAGGTTTGTTGTTAAGTAGAATGTTTGTAATTTTGAACTGGTACTTTTTTAACCACTCAGCTACCAGCTGCCGTCAATTGATGGCGGCAAGGTAGCTCAATTGCTCTGACAGGACGTCATATGACGTCCTCGTCTTTTGAAGCCGATAGGGGGCGCACCCACCGTGTTACTGGGAACACAATGCGCGTGCCCGGCGGCCGCGATGGCCGCCGGCACCCGCGATGGCCGCCGGGCACCCGCGATTGCCCAGTAACTGAGCAGGACCGTGGATCTCTGTGTGTAAACGCAGAGATCCACGTCCTGTCAGGGAGAGGATACCGATGATGTGTCCCTTGTACATAGGGACACAGATCGGTCACTTCCCCAGTGACCAAAAATATGTAGAAGACTTTCGTATTTTTTTTTTCTTAAATGGGATATTTATTATAGCAAAAAGTAAAAATAGTGTTTTTTTTCAAAATTTACACTCTTTTTGTTTATAGCACAAAACATAAAAACCGTACAGGCGATCAAATACCACCAAAAGAAAGCTCTATTTGTGGGGAAAAAAGGACGTCAATTTTGTTTGGGAGCCACGTCGCACGACCAAGCAATTGTCAGTTAAAGCGACGCAGTGCCGGAAGCTGAAATTTCGCCTAGGCAGGAAGGGCGTTTATGTGCACAGTAAGCAAGTGGTTAAAGTGTAGCTCCAGCCATAAAATCTATTTTTACGCTTTTCTGAAAACATAGAGAAGGGTTATCACCCCTGTAAACATTTGTTTTGCTGTCTGTATGCATCTGTTCAGAAGATTGCAATTCACTTTCTGTCCAAATGACAAATGATGTTTTGAAAATTTGGGTTTTTTAGTGAAACAAAGATTGGAGATAAAGCATCAGTGGACAGGAGACACCTCTTACAGAAGAGAATTTTCCCTTCCTAGGGGTAGATTTCCTCTCACTTCCTGTTGTCTCCCTCCGTTTGCAAGTAGGAGTCGTTTGTAAGTTGGATGTTTGAAAGTAGGGGCCTGCCGTATATACTCTGCAGAAATTTGGACCCTAGGTGTTGGTGTTGCCACAACACTGTAAGCCCTCACAGTTAGTCTTGGTGGGCGCTGGAACGCCCTGCTGTGTGAACTATTATATCAATAATTGTAATTACATGCCATTGTTGAACAGTGGTAGAAAAATTGGGCCTTTGGTGCTGGTGCCACAACTCTGTAAGCCCTCACAGTTACTCTTGGTGGGCATAGGAATGGGCCCTGCTGTGAAATATTAGATCAAGAATTGTAATTACATGCCCCTGTTAAACAGGGGCAGAAAAATTGGGCCTTAGGCACTGGTGCTGGTGCCACAACACTGCAACCCCTCACAGATTCTCTAGTTGGAGCGCAGGAATGAGCCCGCTGCAAAGTATTGCATCAAAAATTGTAATTACACGCCCCTGTTAAACAGGGGCAGAAAAATTGGGCCTTAGCCACTGGTGGCGGTGCCCAGAACCAAAATGTTCTTACAAGCTATCAGCATGATCATTGAGGAGGAAAAGGATAGTCACTCAGCAAGCATAACAGTATAGTCACTCAGCATCAGAATAGGCAGTCTTGAAGGGATCTGACATTTCAAAAAAAAATATTCAGTTACATCAGCATCAGGTGCTTGGTAGCTGGTGGTGATCCAAGCCTGATTCATTTTTATAAAGGTCAGTCGATCTACCGAGTGGGTGGAGAGGCGCACCCTGTTATCGGTTACAAAGCCTCCAGCAGCACTGAATCTGCGTTCTGAAAGAACGCTGGAAGCAGGACAAGCCAGTAGCTCAATTGCGTACTGTGCAAGCTCTGGCCAGTGATCCATCCTCAAGACCCAGTAAGCCAGAGGATTTTCGGTGGGAAAGGTGTCCAAGTCTGATCTTGCCCCTAGGTATTCCCGCACCATGTAAAACAGACACTGGCGATGGTTGCTGGAACCGGTCATACCTTGGAGCTGCGGACAAAAAAATTGTCTGAACACATTGGTCAGACGGCCACCTTCTCCACCGCTCCTTCTGTGACTGACCAAAGCCTCAGCAACACGTTGTCCAGGACCTGAATTTTGTAACCCCCCAGTCTCTGGGAACGCGTTGCACAGACCTTTCTGCAAGGCCTCCTGAAGATGTTTCATCTTCTGCTCCCTCTGCGCCGGCAAGATAAGGTCCGCAACCTTATTCTTGTAACTTGGATCAAGGAGAGTTGCCAGCCAGTAATGATCCCTCTCCTTGATAGCATGAATACGGGATCCTTCCGCAGGCTTTGCAGGATCAGGGAGGCCATACAATGTAGGTTTGCTGAGGCATTCAGTGCGGAGTCCTCTGGGTCACTGAGGACGACAAGATCCGCCGCCACCTCATCCCAGCCACATACAAGTCCATGGGTTCCTTGGGACTGTAATTGATCTCTTGAAGACTGCTGCTGATGCTGAGTGCTGGGCTCCACCTCCATGCTGACACAATCCTCCTCCTCTTCCTGTGTGATAGGCGGGCAAGCAGGATCACTGTATGGATAAAGGGGGTCTTGAGAGGTAAGGAAGTCCTCCTCTTCCTCCCTCTGTTCTGCCTCAAGAGCCCTGTCCATTATTCCACGCAGCGTGTGCTCCAACATGTGAATAAGAGGGACAGTCTCACTGATGCATTCACTGTCACTGCTCACCATCCTCGTGGCCTCCTCAAATGGTGACAGGACAGTGCATGCATCCCTGATCATGGCCCACTGGCGTGGGGAAAAAAAACAAGCTCCCCTGACCCAGTTCTGCTGCCATATTGGCACAGATACTCATTGATGGCCCTCTGCTGCGTGTGCAGCGGCTGCAACATGGCCAACGTAGAGTTCCACCTGGTGGGCATGTCACAGATTAGGCGGTTCTTGGGCAGGTTGTATTCCCTTTGGTGGTCTGCCAGCCGAGCACTGGCATTATAAGACCATCGGAAATGCACACAGACTTTCCTGGCCTGCTTCAGAACATTCTGTAAGCCCAGGTACCTGCCCAAGAACCGCTGCACCACCAAATTAAGGACATGAGCAAAACCGGGCACATGGGTCAGTTGTCCCTGTCGTGGGGTGGAGAGGAGGTTGGTGCCATTGTTGCAAACCACCATTCCTGGCTTAAGCTGGCGTGGCGTCAACCACCTCTGAGCCTGCCCCTGCAGAGCTGACAGAACCTCTGGCCCACTGTGGCTCCTGTCCCCCAAGCACACCAGCTCAAGCACCGCATGGCATCTCTTTGCCTGCGTACCTACGTAGCCCCTTGAACGCCTACGGAGCACCGCTGGTTCCGAGAACACATCAGCGAGGCATGGACATTGCCTTCTACATTGCGGTAGAGAGCCGGAATCGCCTTCCGTGGCGTTTGGGAACTTGCCACTGGGGTACCGCACATTCCACAAACTCACGGAAGGGGGCAGAATCTACCAACTGAAATCGCAGCAGTTGAAGTGCTAGCAATTTAGCTAAGCTAGCATTCAACCGCTGGGCATGTGGATGGCTGGGAGAGAACATCTTTCGGCGCTGCAGCAGCTAGGGAAGGGAAATTTGTCTGGTACAATCTGCCATTGGTGTACCGATAGTAGATTGCCGCATTTACTAGGCTGTGACACACCTAATTCTACACCTTCAGTCCTATCAGTGCAGGCTTCAGAGAGGACTGAGGGTATAGTGGGGTTAGAGATACTAGCTGATGAGGGGCAAGGGGAGGTCCGCTTTGTTCTTTGGTGTGGGTCTTTGAGGTACGCTTGCCAACGAACTGCATGGCAGGTAGACATACGTCTGGTCAGGCATGTGGTGCCCAAACGGGTGATGTTTTGGCCACGCGAGATACGCTTGAGACATATGTTTCAAATAGCAGCGGTGCGATCTGATGCACTCGTCTCAAAAAAGGCCCACACCAAAGAACTTTTAGAATAACGCTGAGACACAACAGCGCCTTGCATATGCATAGCTCTGCGTTGTGATGCAGTTGGTGTGCTGCCCTTAAGCTGGCCCCTGGAGGGCATCCTGCCTCGTTGGAGATGTGCCTGTGCCTCCTCCTACTCCTATCAGGCACCCACGTAGAGTCAGTGACCTCATCATCCCCTCCCTCCTTATCACTGTAGAAAACCTGGCAGTATACTACAGCTGGGGGAACATGACTGCCAGATTGCTGTCCTTCTTGGGCACCCCCTCTCTCTGGGCTCACGTTACTGCCTTCCTCTATCTGTGTGCCATCATCTGAGCCTTCAAAACGCTGCGCATCCTCATGCAGCATGTACCCAACACTGTGGTCAAACAGTTCAGGAGACTCCTCAGGAGGACATGGTGGGGCTAGGGAAGGAGTGACTGATGCCATTTAGCAGAGGGAAGAGGACGCCTTGGCAGCTGCTTTGCCAGGCAAAGTACCCTGAGCCTGGGTGAGAGAGGATGAGGAGGATGAGGACGGCTTGATCATCCACTCTACCAAGTCTTCGGCATGTTGCGGCTCAACAAGGCCAGCTGCCGAAAACAAGGACGAGCGTGTCCAACGGCCACGTGCTGATGAGGATGCAGTGTCCACGACCAGCACTGTTGCCTCTAGACGCAGAGCCTGCTTGCCCTCGTGACTCTCTGCCTCTCCTTGTTGTCCTTCCAGACATACTAATGGCCTGCAGAGGACAAAGGCAGTACACACACCTCGTAGATTTAGGTGCAAACTACAGAGGACATGGGCAGTACACACCAAGTAGCTTTAGGTGCAAACTGCAGAGGACAAAGGCAGTACACACACTACGTAGCTTTAGGTGCAAACTGCAGAGGACACGGCAGTACACACCACGTAGCTTTAGGTGCAAACTGCAGAGGACACGGGCAGTACACACCAAGTAGCTTTAGGTGCAAACTACAGAGGACACGAGCAGTACACGCCAAGTAGCTTTAGGTGCAAACTACAGAGGACAAAGGCAGTACACACACCACGTAGCTTTATGGTACACACTGCAGAGGACACAGGCAATACACCACGTGAGAATATTTCAGCTAGCACAATCACCTGCCTGCCAGTAAATTAGGAATAGCTGATCTAGCTAAACTTTACAGTGTATAAATATACTGTATGTACAACACCTGTGAGTATAGACAGTGTGTATATCCTCTATGTGTATGTCCGCATTGTACACTGATCTCTTTCATTATAAAGCCCCCCTCCTCCTCCTCTGCACTCCCAGGAGACCCCCAGTATGGATTGCCAGCATGCAGAGGACAAAGGCAGTACACACACTACGTAGATTTATGGTGCACACTGCAGAGGACACAGGCAGTACACACCAAGTAGCTTTAGGTGCAAACTGCATATACTGAATGTGGAGGTCTGTGTACAGTGCGGGGGTCTGCGTACTATGCAAGGGTCTGTGTACTGTGCAGGGGGCCTGTGTACAGTGCAGGGGTCTGTGTACAGTTCGGGGGTCTGTGTACAGTGCGGGAGTCCCTGTGTTATGCATGGGGCCCTGTGTACCATGCAGGGGGCTGTGGAAAGTTTTTTTCCTGAAACTTCCCTCTTAAAGTTAAGGTACGTGTTATACGCCGATAATAACAGTGATTGAAGTCCTTATTCCATTTTACTTACACATTTTATCAAGCATGACATGAGCTTAACTATACCTTGTTTTTTTAGTGTTACTTTGTAAATATTCTGTATGGAATGAGACTTCATGATTGGGGCGTATTTATTAAACCAGGAATTAGACATTCACTAAACATTGATAGCAGTTCAATCAATCACTGTAATGTACAACAATCACACCAGGAAGATACATTGGCAGTGAATTATTGGTGAATGTTACATATACTACTATATAAATGACTCAGCCTTACAATAATGAATATTTTCCAGATAATGCTGACATTCAGTGCCTTTGGCTTAGAGTCATCTCCACAATGCTCCAATGACTACCTGGAGATTAGAGATGGTGGGAATCGTAACGCGCCAATCCTTGGTGTTTACTGCGGACAAATGTACAACCTGACAGTAAAATCCAGTGGGCCAATGGCACTTCTCCAGTTCTCCAGCAACAACAAAGTCAATAGAAAAGGGTTCAGTGCAAATTATTACTTTGGTAAGTTGACATTCTATTAGATATATAGTTGTGATTTAATAAAATGAACTACACCAAAAATCATGATTCTTGCCTAAATCTTCTCAGTAGGGGGAGCAGAAAAAAAAAATGATACATATACATTTTCTTAAAGCGGGAGTTCACCCATTTATTAAAAAAATAAATTTTTCCCCTTAGATTGATGCTTGTTTGGTCTAGGGGAATCGGCTATTTGTATTAAAATATGAGCAGTACTTACCGTTTTCGAGATGCATCTTCTCCGTCGCTTCCGGGTATGGGCTTTTCGGGAGCGGGCGTTCCTTCTTGATTGACAGTCTTCCGAGAGGCTTCCGACGGTCGCATCCATCGCGTCACTAGTAGCCGAAAGAAGCCGAACGTCGGTGCGGCTCTATACTGCGCCTGCGCACCGGCTTCTTTCAGAAGTCCGAAAATTCGGGCATAAAAAATTTGTTAATACGAAAATTCGGAATTAACGAATTTCCGAATTTTCGTTAAAAAACTAATTAGAAACTAAACGAATTGCACATGTCTACCTCCAACCGAATTAGTGCATAGCTCAGTAAAGCTTTCTTAGAACAGAAGGTATTCATATGTTTCATTCCCAAAAATAAAAGGATTATTCCTAATTTCGGTAGAGCGGACAGAGACATTCCTCAACAGCCCATTGGCCAAATACACACCCAGGACCGCTGGTGTATAACGCAAATTTATCCTAAAATCGCACAGCCATTTATTCCCAAGATGGCTATATAAACGGCAATGATGAAGGCCAAATTGTCTGAAATAACTGTACATAGTCTGGAAAAAATTGGTCTGTTAGTGCCCAACAAAAATGGCAAAATCTACACATTTATTATTGACTCAGAGATCTTATTAACCACTTCCTGACCAGCCGCCGTCATTATACTGCGGCAGGTCAGCACAATCCTGCGAACCTCCGTAGCTGTACGTCGGTCCCTCTAAGCGGGATAGCAGGCGCGCACGCCCGCTGCATTGCGTGGGTGCCGATGCTCGTGACGGGCAGTCGGATGACCGCCAGGCCGCCAGCGTTTGCGGGCACGAGAGGCAGAACAGGGACGTGTGTATGTGTGTATGTAAACACACAAATCCCTGTTGACAGATCGTGAGTTCCTAAATAGCTAGGAACCACAATCTGTTATTTTCTCCCCCTACAGTTAGAAACACACTAGGGAACACAATTAATCACCCCCTAGAGTTAACCCCTTCTCTGTCAGTGACATTTTTACAGTAATCAGTGCATTTTTATAACACAGATAGCTGTATAAATGCCAATAGAGCCAAAAATGTGTCAAAAGTGTCCAATGTGTCTGCTATAATGTCGCAGTCCCAATAAAAATCGCAGATCGCCACCATTACTAGTAAAAAAATAATAATAATAATGCTATAAATCTACTATTTTGTAGACGCTATGGCCCGGATTCACAGACATTGGCGCATATTTATGCAGCCGTAGCGTATCTCCTTTACGCTACGCCGACGCAGCGCAGAGAGGCAAGCACTGAATTCACAAAGCCAGTGCTTCCAAATCTGCGCTGGGTTTCCAAGGCGTAAGTCGGCGTGAGGGGAAGTGGGCGTGAGCCATGCTAATGAGGCGTGACCCCATGCAAGTGATGGGCCGAGCGACAGACAGATACGTATCGCCAACTGCGCATGCGCCGTCCCGTGGGCGCATCTATGTGCGCATGCTCACAATCACGTCGGAACAACTGCCTAAGATACGTCGGATCACTGACTACGACGTGAACGTATCCTACGCCTAATCATATTCACGTCCTACGTAAAATACGTCGGCTTGAGTTCCCTGGTGCAACCCTTTGCATGGATGCTGCTGAGTTACACCTCCTTTATGGGGCCGTATTACTTTACGCGCACTGCGTCGGACGGACGTACGTTCGTGAATGGGCGTATCTCCCTCATTTGCATATGTGAATAGAAAATCAATGGGAGCGCCAAATACGCCCAGCGTAAATATGCGCCCACTCTACGCCGGCGTAGGCAAGTTACGTCGGTCGGATGAAGCCTATTTTCTGGCGTATCTTAGTTTTGTGGGCACGGCGCACAGATACGACGGCGCATATTTGCACTTACGCGGCGTATCTCAGAGGCGATTTAGTTCGCATGTGCCGCGCTATATAAGTTTTTCATTCATTCATTCATTTTCATTCATTCATCTCGAGATACGTCGGCGCAAGTGCTTTGTGAATCCGGGCCTATAACTTTTGCGCAAACCAATCAGTATATGCTTATTGCGATTTTTTTATTCTAAAAATATGTAGAATAATACATATGTGTCTAAACGGAGAAAAAAAATTTCTTTTTCTTTTTAAATTGGGATATTATAGCAAAAAGTACAAAATATTGTGTTTTTTTTTTTTCAAAATTGTCACTTTTTTTTGTTTATAGTCTTAATAATGTGTGTTGAAATTATCACTTGTAGTCTTCATTGGAAGCCTGTGTGACAAAGGGAGAGGAGAGTTGGGAGGCAGAGGTAGAATGTTGTCACCCTATATCAGGAAGTGCCTGAACAGGGAATTTCATGGCAGGATAAACAGATATAGGTAGATTCAGTAAGAGTTAGGCCGGCTTATCAGTAGATACGCCGACCTAACTCAGAATCTGCGCTGACCTATGTTTAAGTGTATTCTCAAACAGAGATACGCTTAAACATATCTAAGATACGACGGCTTGCGCCGTCCTATCTTAGGTTGCAATATTTCTGCTGGCCGCTAGGTGGCGCTTCCATTGCGGTCGGCGTAGAATATGCAAATCACTAGATACATCTATTCACGAACGTACGCCCGGCCGCTGCAGTACATTTACGCCGTTTACGTAAGAGATAGGCCGCCTAAAATTATTCCATCAAATAGATGGAATAGTAATGTTAAGCATGGCCGCCGTTCCCGCGTCGAAATTCGAAAATTTTATGTCGTTTGCGTAAGTCGTCCGTGAATAGGGATTTACGTCGTTTACGTCCACGTCGAAATCAATAGGCCGTGCGGCGGATTCAGCCGCAATGCACACTGGGAAATGTAGGCGCACGGCGCATGTGCAGTTAAAAAAAAAACGTCAAAAACTTCAGGTCAAGCCCCATTAACATAAAACACGCCCCCTCAGCTAAATTTGAATTAGGCGCCATTACGCCCGCCCGCTTTAGGCTACGCCGCCGTAACTTAGCAGGCAAGTACTTTGTGAATCATGTACTTGCCTCGCTAACTTACGGCGGCGTAGCTTAAATGCCTTAAGCTACGCCGCCTTAAAGTTGCGGCAATGTATGTGAATCTAGCTAATTATATTTTAATGAAAGCTGCACATTGGAAACTATTGAATTTTTTTTTTTTTAAATGACATTAACATGTTGAGTTTAAGAGATTTTAATGAGTTGGGTCTACATGTACTTTGGAATTACAAATGTCTATAAAGTTTCTAATCAGATCTAAAGCCTTCATTTATAAAATATATTTTATGCGTATACAATATTATCTTTATGTAATGTCGCCTCCATTTTCTTCTACAATTTCCTGTCCTTCCATCACATCCCAAAATGTATTTTACAATTCTTATTTCAGTGTCCTTGCAGTGAAGAGTCCAACTGAACAAAGGGAACCAGACAGCCACAGCGGTTCATGAAGATTCCTGTTTCTTGGTCTATACATATGTAGAGTGACCCATCACTGATAACTCCATTTCCACTGGGAGAAGGAGAAGGGAGAAGAAAAAATGATGGGATTTAAACTATTCCCTGCTCAAAAAAAAAGTTTTGGCTTTGGTTATACTTTAAAGGGGTTATAAAGGTTCATGTTTTTTCACCTTAAAGTGGATGTAAACCTAAAAATGTTATTTATTTTTTTGATGTCACAATGTAGAGAATAAGATTTCCTATCATCTGTGCCCAGTCTTGCCACACAGAGTTAATCCAGCGCTGAGCAATCCTCTTTTATTGTTCAGTGAAATAAAACAGACTTCCAGATAAAAACCAAAGTCCTTGCTTGAGTGACAGGTTATTTACATATCTCGTGCACTAGCTTGCAGACAAGCACAGCTTCTGTAAAAAGTTCACAATTCACATCCCCCCTCCCCTCTCCTCTCCAGCTCTCCCACGATTGGCTGTCTTTCCTGTGTTTTGATTAAATGTTTTCAAAATATGGGGTGATCCACAGTTCAGTGTCATGAGGAAATGCTCCAGTGAACAGCCATCAGAATATACATAGACAAGTGATTAGGAGAGATGTATTTAGAGCTTCAGTGATCTTCTTCTTCCTGTTGTTATATTGCAGTGTGTGTCTGAGGTCACCTGATCACATATGCAAAATTCCTATATTACCAGGATGTGTTATGGGCATGTGCATGTTATGGGCATGTGCAAAAGGGAAAATTTTGTTTCGTTTCAATTCGTTATTTAATTAATTTCGTTAAGTTAGGTTCATTACATGTGTTAAATTCGTTTTCAGAACTCGTTAGTTTTCGACCGAATTTCGAAAAATCCGGTCGAATTCGAAAATATTTCGACAGTTTTCGACCGAATTTCGAAAAATCCGGTCGAATTCGAAAGTATTTCGACTGGATTCGACAACAATTAGTCTCTTTTCGAATATAATTTCGAAATTCGATCGGAATTAAAAAAAAAAAAAAAAAATCGAATTTCAAATAGAAAACCCGCGGACGGAATTCGATCGGAATCAAAAAAACAAAAAAAATTTTTTTTTTCGAATTCCAAATCGAAAACCCGCGGACGAAATTCGATCGGAATTTGAAAAAAAATAAATAATAATAATTCGAATTCCGATCGAATTTCGTCCGCGGGTTTTCGATTCGGAATCGAAAACGTTCGTTCAGATTCGGTAAATTCATTAATATTGCAATTCGGGAATTCGTATGCATCCGAATGTCCGAATAATGAAAAATTCGTCCGAATTTCGATTCGGAACGAAACGAAATGCACATGCCTACTGCACAATCCCTTTTTTGTTTTGTACCAGCTGATGGGTACAAAATGTACACTTCATTCACTGCTATGTTGGGCAGGGTGCTGCTCTGCCTGGCACCGCAGTGCAATACAGGCCAGTGCACTGCGATAAAATGCAGCACGCTACAGCGCAGCGCTAGACTGGGTTGCAGTGTGTTCCTGCGGTGGTTAAACGCCTGTCACTGCATATAGTGGGAACTGGTCCTCAGTCCTGCTACGTTACATGACAAAGTACAGAACTTTAAGCAAAGACAATGGTGCACCAACACAAATGTATAGTTTTGAATTATTAATCTTTATTAAATCACTTAAAAATCACATTACAATTTATTTAATAATAAACATGCGGACACAGCCAGGAGTACACATGTATAAATAACAAAACCAAAACATGAATTGCAGTATATCTTCTCCTATAGATTCGGCTTCCTCCTCTTATTTTTGTTTCACTAGAAAAGAAAAGATAAAAAGGAATTTAGAGTATTGATCAAATTTTAAATAAAAGCAAGAAGGCTTTCCAGATATGAACAGGTGTTTATGGCTCAATAGCGGATCCCAGACTAGAAGCTCTAACCTCTAATTCCACCTATAGCTTCTTCTGCTGACATCTGTATTGTACCACAGCTGTTAAGGCCCATACACACGATCGGATATTCCGGCAACAATTGTCCGACGGACAATGTCAGATAATCAAACTGTCTGTACGCTCCATTGGACAATTGTTGTTGGAATTTCCGACAAGAAATGTTGGCTGTGCATGCTCTCAAATTGTGCGACAACAAATGTGTTCCATCGGATTATCCGATAGTGTGTAAACAAATCCTTCGGACTAAAATCCAAAGTACAAACACGCATGCTCCTAACCAATGCTAAACACCAGACAACAATAGCAGAAGTTGCCCAAATGGTGGCGGTAAAAAGCTGAAAAAACACGTGGTTTGGTGTATGTAGGCTGAAAATGTTCTGCTGTCTGTATGCACAACAAGTTCACGAACAACTCCCTTCGGACAAAAATCCACGGATTTGTCCGATGGAAGTCCGATCGTGTGTATGAGGCTTAAAGTGAATGTAAAGCCGCTCTCATCCTTTCTAAACTACTGCCATGGTGCTGATCTATAAGGATATAGATGCCTCCTGCATGTATCCTTACCTGTCAAATGTCTCCCCTCTGTCTGTTATAAGAACTGAAAAACTAGGGAGCTGCGGTGGCTCAACGCGATTGGCACTGCGCTGACAAAACATTCACCTCTGCAGCCAGGAGTTCGGATCCCGGTCTCGGCTACATGTGAATTGAGTTTGGTGGTCTCAGCCCGGCTCCCTGCGCTTAGTACGCCCACCCCCCTCCCACAAAAACCAGCACACCCACACGCACTCGAAATTGGGTTAACATACACGCACTTTGACCATGCGGTCTCTAAAAAGAGAGGCGAAGGACTAACGGGGCTGGTTGAGCGGGCTAGATCCTCTCACTCCCTTATAGGGAGTCCCTCTGCCCCGTTGGGCTTCAAAGCGGAGCAGGTAGGGCGGGCTGTGTGGGAGGACCCCCTCACACACCCACCATTGCCCCCCGGGGCATGGAGAAAGGTGGCAGATTGCCTCTGGGGGAGGCCTGCCTACTCCCAACTCCTGCAGTCCGGCTCCTCTCTCGAGTACACGCACAAAATACACTTTAAAAAAATAAATAAAAAAAGAACTGAAAAACTGCAGATTCTGTGGGTGGGTCTGTTGTCTGGAGCTCTGTGGGTGGAGTCGTGATGTCAGTAGACTCCCTGCCCACCTCTACACTCCCCTGCATTTTTTTTACCGGGCACAGTGGCGACAATTGATGGGCACAGTGGCTGCGTTTGATGGCATGGCATAGTGGTGACAATTGATGGGCACAGTGGCGATAAATGATGGCACAGTGGCTGCGTTTGATGGCATGGCATAGTGGTGACAATTGATGGGCACAGTGGCGATAAATGATGGCACAGTGGCTGCGTTTGATGGCATGGCATAGTGGTGACAATTGATGGGCACAGTGGCGATAAATGATGGCACAGTGGCTGCATTTGATGGCATAGCACAGTAGCTGCGTTTGATCGCACAGTGAGGCTGCAATTGTTTTTTGGGGGGGTTTTTTCCGTTTTTTTGCGCCATACAGGGCCTGTAGTACTACTTGTTCTTTTGTTGAAGCATGGTTTCTTGTCCTAATAGAAAGGGAGGAAAATCTCCCCAATGGGGACACCGAGAGCTATAAAAAAAACTGTGGCACTAAACTTTTCACTCTTTCCAAAATAAAATAAAAGACTTTAATTATAACCTCTTCCTTTTACTACCAAAAGGATAAAATACCAAACATAAGACGTGTCTCCCGTCTCATAAAACCTTTCCAATATACTTACCAAAGGCATATTTGGCGAAGAACCCTGTGAGCTGAACGGAGTCATCGCTGTGGAACTGAAAAACAAGGGTATTTCCTGTGGAGGTGAAGATGGGTAGGGTGCTTTTGCCGCAATATCTTCCCATCAATGGGGAGGTGGTCTTTGGTCCATCGAATACAAGCATGTAGTCATAAGTGCAGGTGCTCCTGTACTCCACGGAGAAGTCGGTCACATTTACAGAGACCTGTAATGGAATGAAAACACAAGATGATTGGACAATTGTACTCAGCAAACTGGATCATTTCAAGGGATAAAAGATTTTCCTGACCAGTCTGTATCATTTTTATTTTTTTGGAGGAACCCTTGAAATATCTTTCTGGTCTCAGGGAAACCCTACTAAGAATTTTTATATCTGCAGCTCATGGTACATTACTGTGGTGGTCTTGGGGAAGAATGTTCCTGACATTGGTGGTCAGTGGGAGGAATTGCTCCGTTATTGGCGGTCATTGGAAAGAATGCCCCTTACATTGCAGGTCATTTAGAAGAATGTTCCTTACATTGGTGGTCAGTGGGAAGAATGGAACAGATTCACAAAAGAGATACGCCATCGTATCTCCTGATACGCCATTGTATCTCTGAGAGTATCTATGCGACTGATTCATTGAATCAGTTCCGCATAGATAGCCCTAAGATCAGACAGGTGTAATTGACTTACACCGTCGGATCTTTAGATGCAATACTTCGGCCGCCGCTGGGTGGAGTTTGCGTCGTTTTCCAGCGGCGGGTATGCAAATTTGCTTTTACGGCCATCCACAAAGGTACGCGCGTTCGTTACGTCATCGCTAGTCGGTTTTTCCCGTCGCAAAGTTAGTCATGCTTTTTCATGGCTTAACTTTAGAACAGCCATGTTAAAGTATGGCCGTCGTTCTCGAAAGTACGTTACGCACGTCGCCATTCAAAAAACACGTCGGGGCGCCGTAATTTCACGCAATGCACTTCGGGAAATTTCCTAACGGAGCATGCACAGAACGTTCGGCGCGGGAACGCGCCTAATTTAAATGGTACACGCCCCATTTGAATTAGGCGGGCTTGCCCCGGACGTCTTTACGTTACTCCGCCGCAAGTTTACACTCAAGTGCTTTGTGAATCGAGCACTTACGAGGAAAACTTGCGGCGGTGTAACTTAAAGACGTTACATTACGCCACCGCAGTTCTTTAAAAATCTGGCCCAATGTTCCTTACACTGGTGATCGGTTGGAAGACTTCTCCTTCCATTAGTGGTGATTGGAAAGAATGCATTGTTAGGGCTTCTATACCCTGTCATTTTTGGTACTCACTTGATAACCAATCGGGGCCGTCACTACCCAGGTGCAGTCCATATAGTTAGGATAGTTAGAGGGGTAGTTGGGAGTAGAGAATGTTCCCGTTGGGTTGCTCAGCACTGAACCGCAGGAAACTAAAATAAGGAAAATATAATTACTGAAATGTAATCCAATCAAACCAGAACTATTAAATAAATCAGAGATGAGATAGAAACAAATGAAAGAAAATGTACATATCTCAGTAGATTGTTACTGAAAATGATATAAGGACATGATACTGTGACCTTCGTACTATGTGTATATAATACAGTTTTGTTAACTGTTTTAAAGTGCAACCTTCAACCAAGGTTATAGAGCCAACCAGTAAAGGGTTAGAAGGCCTGTCCGGTTTTTATTGCTGTCTTTGTTCCTGCTAAAAAGATTCATCTCTCTATTTGTCCCAGCTGGCCAAAAATGGATCAAAAGTCTGATTTCAGCTCGAATTTGGACCTAAAACGGACCAAAAGACGCACAGGGCTCCTGTGCAAATTCGCACCGGGGCCGCATCGGAGATATGTGAACCGGCTCCATAGAGAGACATTCACATTCTCCTTCTATTGCGAATTCGAAGCAGAGGTTCCGCATCCAATTCGCAAAAGTGTGAACCCAGCCTCAAAACTGCTAAAAAATCTTTTCATTCGATCAGCAGCTGCAGCCAATCGGCTGTAGTGCTGATCAGTGTATTCTGATAGCAGAGGAGTCCCATCTGTCAGAATGCAAAGGCATAGTGGGGAGGATTCCTCCATCCACCTCAATTGTGTATGCTCTTTGTTTCAAATATTTTTGGTTTCTTTATTTTTTTTACTTTTTTATTACTTTTTATTTATTTTGTAGCTTGTCGTTTTACTTTTTTTTATTTTTGTATAATTTACTTATTATTTTTAATATAATTTTTCTTATTCTTTACTTTGCATTTACTTTTTTATTTTAATAATTTAATTACTATTATTTTTATTTATTTTTTCACTTAACTTTACCGCTATCACACAGGAGAAAACAATTCCCTGTGTGATAGCAATTGGAGATGACAGGTTCTCTTTATTGACCCTGTCACCTCCAAACCAGGAGTCCTAGCACTGTGCTAGAACTCCTGTCACAGCTGAGATGGGAAGAGCACAGCTCACCCCTCTCACTGTGTACATCGGCGGCAGGGACAGTCACAGGAGACAGACTCGGCGGCCTGGGGGAGGACGGAGTCCTGGTTAAAAACTTCCCAAGGCGCATAAGGCGCGTCACCAGTTTTCCGTAAATAGCCGACCTGCGAGTCGGCTCTATATGGCGCCTGCGCAGTTAGCTCTACACGGCGGACGCAGGAGCCGTATAGAGCCGACTCGCAGGTCGGCTATTTACGGAAAACTGGTAACGCGCCTTATGCGCCTTGGGAAGTTTTTCACCAGACGTCAATCATCTACCTCTGAATAGGAACGCCCAGTCCCGCGGGAATCAGAACCCGGAAGCCGGGGGGAAAATAACAATAAAACGGTATGTACGGCGAAAAAAAATACCAGCATACTCTACATGTTGGAAGTATGCTGGATCTAATGTTATATAATTGTTTTAGGGCGAACCTCCACTTTAACTGGCCGTCGGGGGACTCCATGCCGCTGCCGCCCCTTGGCACCCTGCCGCCCTGAGGCCTGGCATCGGTGGCCTTGTGAGAAATCCGGGCCTGCATCCGTCTGATTTTAGCGGAGTGGATCGGGTCGGATGTCAGCGGATATGTCTCCGCTGACATCCAACGCTCCATAGAAAAGTTTGGAGTGGCCATTCAGGTCCGCTGACAAAATATGACAGGCGGACCTGAACGGTCTGACCGTGTGAAAGGTGCCTAAAGGTTCCCTTTTATTACATTTTATGTTTTTTTCAGAACATCACACTATAAAACGAGGCAAAGATGGGCACTATTGTGTGAACCCTTACCAGTGCTGTATGAAGCCTTGAACCCAGTGGCCTCGGTACTGTTGTCGCTGACAAATTCAAGGAGCATTTTGTTGGTTGTAGAGACCATAGGGGGTAGCTGGCCGGCTCCACAGGCTCTGTCCAATAACACTGGGGAGGACGTGGTGGGCCCATCGTAGATCCTCAGGTAATCAGAAGCACAGCCTGCTGAGTTCTGGACATCGAAGGCAAGGAATTGCAGGAAGACCTGGAGGAAGAAGGAGACGTCAGCAAGAGAAGGAAACCTTGGACATTGGCCTTCTTGAAGAGCGGCTCTCTGTTATTATTCACTTGCTCCCCGGGCACTTTCACCCCCTTTCTGCCCAGTCCAGATTTTAGCTTTTAGCGCTGTCGCACTTTGAATCAGAATTGAGCGGTCGTGCTACACTGTACTCGTATGACATTTTTAGAATTTTTTTCACACACATGGAGCTTTCTTTTGGTGGTATTTAATCACCACTGGGTTTTTTTTTCTGCTAAACAAACAATAAAAAAAACAAAGGCTAGAAAGCACAGATTAATTAATCTACCTAGCAACAACAGTTTAAAGAAAGAGATGAAACCGCGCTTAGGGCCAACCAAGGCTAAACAAATAACAATAGAGCACTACGCTATGGGTAGTTAAATATAATATAACATATAAATAAATCACTTGGAGAGTAATGAATCAATAAGTAGCGGGCTGCAGCCCCCCAAAATGAATCCCCGAAGGGGATACAGGTAAAAAATTAAAATAAGGTGGGGGTGGTGGCGCTGCCCTACCTATAAACTAGTCCAAACCATGAGGTGGGTACAAGGACCCTAAAGGGTAAAAATAGGTGATAGTGGAGATATCAAATGTCTATAATACTATATGAAAGCAAGTGCATAAAATGTGCAAAGTGGCAATCAAACATAAACAAACACAAATGTGAAATAAAAACCACAAGCTGTGCTGGCACCGACAGCTGTCAGTTAGCCTGTGCAACCTCAAAAGTGTATATTGGGTACAATCCACACAATAAATAAAATAATGTTGATATAGAAAAAATATATGTGTGTACAAAGCATAGACACGTGAGTAGTCCCATCAATTATAAAAAATTATATATAAGATTCTGTTAAAAAACGAGTAAATACCTATTAAATTCCTTCATCTATATCACCTCCGGCATTCTAGTTTCTGTTCTCTCATTCACTTCCTGGTTTGCGGCGCTCGTTCATGTAAGAACTACATTTCCCAGTATGCATTGCGGCACGCCCAGTAATTCACACCTCCTTGAAGTCTCTAACACGTAGAGAGCGTCCT
This sequence comes from Rana temporaria, assembly GCF_905171775.1. Lineage (NCBI taxonomy): Eukaryota > Metazoa > Chordata > Amphibia > Anura > Ranidae > Rana > Rana temporaria. The sequence goes on along the minus strand of NC_053499.1, from coordinate 22,226,686 downwards.
GCCACACAGATGTAGTTCCCAGGAGGGGGCGAGCACGTTACTGACCATTGCAGTAAACCCTCCCGTCACGGGGGTGAGTAACAATCAGACAAGCAGGAAGTGAACAGAACAGAGAAGAAATAGAGCAACTTCTGAGCAAAAACGAACAATGAGGAAGCAAAAAGAGGAATGTCTGCAGGTAAAGGATGCTTATTATGAAAAAAAAAAAATTCCTTTACAACCCCTTTAAGTGCTTTTTTTACAACTACTGTTCCTTTATATTGGCTTTTGAAATGTACAAATGCAGCAATTTAAAAATCAGATGAAAAGTTTAGCGCTGGGAAACACTATTTGATAGATAAAATGTGCATTTTATATACATCTATATATATAGATCAGACCAAAATGAGGGACAAATGAGGAGGAATGAGGGACAGAGGGACATTGCTCCAAATCAGGGACAGTTTGGAGCTATGCATTTTGAACGCGGTGTGGGAAAACGCACACGGAATGCAGGTTTCCCGCACCATGTTCTGCTGTGAACTGGCCCTGAATGAGTTTAGTTCACTTTAAATAATAACCTTTTAACCCTTTGATACTCTGAGCTGTGGCCTTACCTGGTTTGATGGAACACGAATGAGCCACAAGCAGCTGCTGGCGGTGGGATAATTATTGGGGTAGTTGGAAGATGTTAAGGATCCTGAAGGATTGGAGAGAATTGTTCGGCAGAGACCTATAAAAGGTACACATGGTCAGAAATTCAAAGTGAGTGTCGGTATAAAAAGCAAGACAGAGCAGAACATTGGCTACAGCAAGAATCAGACCAATCACATCACATACACAGGTAGGGTTGGATTTTTTTTCTTATGCTCCGGGTTCACTCAAGGTATCAAAATAGTGACTACCCTGATTGGTAGAGCTCTATGAATTCCGCCTTCTTACCGCAGTTATATAACTTGTTAATTTTGGCAACATCCAAGTTGCTGAGTCCATAGCGCTGTCCGATGGCGATGGAGGCATTTGGTTTCGGGACAATGGTGGCAGAGATGCCATCCGCGGAGAAAGCGGACCTGGAAACAAATTAAATTATATATTTTACACACAGTCTTCCATGATCACAGCTTCAGATAAAAGGGGGGCTCTAAGTAAAAGAAAAGCTTTTCAGGTGCCTCCAGCTTCACTTCCTCTTTAGACAAGAATTAGAAGCTGTAATCCTTCACTTTCCCTGCAGCACCCCCTGCAAGTGAAAAGAGGTATTGTGGTGCAAACTTTGCACTATACCTATAGTTACATAGTAGGTGAGGTTGAAAAAGACACAAGTCCATCAAGTCCAACCTATGTGTGTGATTATATGTCAGTATTATGTAGCGCCTGTGTACTTTCGTACAGGTGCTATATTTAAATTTAATGGAGGAATGAGAGAGTTATGTTGCTCTCATTCTTTGATTTGTCAAATTTGTCTGTCGTCAAATCTGGATTGTCCTGTGGGTCAGTCTGTGCCCGAGAGATGCAGTCTCATCTCTGGGCGGAAGGTGGCGCCAGAGGGGTCCAGGCGGAGCCGCTTCTTCCCAGCAGCCAATTGGAGGCGTTTTCCCTCACGGGGCATGCTGGGAGGGGTATTTCTGTGGCGGAGGCCGTTCTGGGTTCTTCGCGGGTTCCTGTTTCCAGGTGCGGCACCCATCTTTAGGGTGTGTGCACATCATGGGCCCCACCACTATGGCCTACCAGGCCGGGGTTGCATGCTACGCAGAGTTCCTGACTCTGGGCTCTCATAGCCCAGAGCAACTGATGCTGCCAGGGGACCCCGGTGACTTACTGGGTTCCCAAACCTTTTGAGAAGATCCCAAGCTGGGTACTGTTCGGTGGGGGATCGGTCTGAGGAGAGCCTGGAGGCAGGTGATCCAACAGGGCTTGAACGAACCATCGGGGGATCTGGGTGACCGAACACTGATAGGTCACATTCAAACTGTCAGTCGGTGACCCCAAAGACATACTGAGAGGATTTGCTCTACCGTTCAAACTTTCAAGTACTAGGCCTGTGGCAGAGGTCTCATCTGGACATCCCAATTTAAATTAGAGCCAAGTCTGTGGCAGAGACTTGTTCCTCTCAGAACAAGTGGCACTCTGGCTGCCAGGCCTGTGAGAGAGGTCTATCCAGGGGGCACTTTACCCACTCCGGCTGGAGTGGCGACGCAAACAAATACGATTGCTAAAGGGCAGGACTGCCTTTAATATCCATAGCCCGATACTGTGAAGTTGCTCTTCCTTCACCAACCTATCCTGTCTACCTTAAGTTGACATGTTGGTCGTGTTTGACCAGAAAATAAAAGCATTGAAAACGTCAACCAACGATCTGGACATTCTGTTACTGCTCTCAACACCACCATCACCCCTAGACACAGTATAGAGGTAACTTAAATACGCCGATCCCAAATCTAACCAGCGGCTCCTCCGGGGGGTAGTGCTACAATTACATTGTATATCCCTATATGTTGTAGTCGTTCAGATGATTATCTAATAGTTTCTTGATGCCCCCCGCTGAGACCACCGCCCGTGGAAGGGAATTCCACACCCTTGCCGCTCTTACAGTAAAGAATCCTCTACATAATTTAAGGTTAAACCTCTTTTCTTCTAATTTTAATGAGTGGCCATGTGTCTTGTTAAACTCCCTTCCGCAAAAAATGTTTTATCCCTATTGTGGGGTCACCACTGCGGTATTTGTAAATTTAAATCCTATCCCCTCTCAAGCATCTCTTCTCCAGAGAGAATAAGTTCAGTGCTCGCAACATTTCTTCATAACTAATATCCTCCAGACCCTTTATTAGTTTTGTTGCTTTTCTCTGGATTCTCTCCATTTCCAGTACATCCTTCCTGAGGACTGGTGCCCAGAACTGGACAGCATACTTCAGGTGCGGCCGGACCAGAGTCTTGTAGAGCGGGAGAATTATCGTTTTATCTCTGGAGTTAATCCCCTTTTTAATGATTATAAAGTCAGTAACATTAGGATGGCACTATACAATATCCTTCTACCCCTATAATAATCCATACACAGCCCTGGAATCTATTTTTTATTAAATTGTTTTATACTTTGTTTTTCTGCCTCCTTGTAATGTCCTTGGCAAGCCCTTTTACTTCTGTCTGTTTGTAAAGAGCAGTGCATGTTAGTTGCAGTCGTGTGCACTGCTCTGTGTACTCTACTAGTCCATAGCCCATTTGGGAGCAAGCAAGAGAACCCCAGAGTCAGAAGCTGTAGTATGTGTAGCAGCTGGGTTTTCATTTTTGCAGTGGTGGGTGGATCTCCGCTTTAAGTGTTGTTTCCGTGTCTGCAGTGGAAAATACTTCCGCCCTTTCATGTAGCCCTTGCATAATCGTTTGTCAGCCAAATCCCCCATCCTAGCAGAAATCTTTTTCTTCCCACCCCCTCCCAACATAAATCATCACTCTTAGTACCCCCCTCTCCAAAATGTCCTCCCTCAGGACAATATTTTCCCCCTGCCATCCCCAAAATTGCCTCTTCCAAAACAAATCCCCTCCCCACCAATCTCCTTGAGGCACACCTCCTCACCTCACATGATACCACAGTGCCCAGGGCAACATCCCTCCTGCCCACCCCTTGTCCCGGCCCTGATTGTCGCTATAGGACAGGGAGTGTGTAACCAGGTGAAAATACAGGAATAATCCTGAAAAAAAGAAAATGCATCTGACGATGGGTACAGCAATTTGAAAGTTTTTGGGTCTAAATAAACTTTAAGGTGCCTGTTGGAGCTCGAAGAATCGGGATCAGTGATGTGCCAACTACAAGGATATCGGGATCAGTGATGTGCCACCTACAAGGATATCGGGATCAGTGATGTGCCACCTACAAGGATATCGGGATTAGTGATGTGCCAGCTACAAGGATATCGGGATTAGTGATGTGCCAGCTACAAGGATATCGGGATTAGTGATGTGCCAGCTACAAGGATATCGCAGCAGTTTAATAGGACTGTGTTTCTGGCAAATGCAAAGTGGCAAGTGAAAGTTGTTTGATATTTCTATGAAATGGAAACCATTTGTACCTTGGATAATGCATGACGGAGCCGTAGTCGTATTCTATGCCTTGATTCAATGTGTCGAACTTCTGAAAATTGTTCTCGGTCCCTGAAAAAGACAACATTCAATTAAAGTAAAAAGGAAACCTTCACAGAGATATGGGCCGGCTTTCATTGCTCACATCCTAAAAATGCTAGTTGCCTGGCTGCCATGACTAACAGCTATGTAATGATACATCCCTTAGTGCAGGGGTAGGCAGCCAGTAGCCCTCCAGCTGTTGGGGAACTACATTTCCCATAAGGCATTGCAAGGCTGGCAGTTCCAATTACTCCCAGAGGCAGGGCCGATCCTAGGGTCACAGACGCCTGGGTGCAGAAATATTTCTGGCGCCCCCCACATGGGCGTGGTCATCTTGCTAACTCCTCCCCTTTACACATGTTTCTATGGCTACGACTCAAACACAGAGATGCTCCCCTAAGAAGTCTTCATTAGTGTCCCCCATCAGAGCCCCCCCCCCCAGCAGGTGTCCCCCATCAGTGCCCCCCCAGCAGTTACCCCCCATCAGAGCCCCCCCACAGCAGGTGTCCCCATCAGAGCCCCCCACATCAGGTGTCCCCATAGATCAGTACTTGTCCAATAGATCCCTGTAGCTCGGGCGCGCTGGGGGCACAAGCACATTAAAGGGGCGGGGCATTCGTGGCATCTTTGGTTACTTGGAGGGTGGCACTCGGAGAGCATTTCTGGGCGTGCATCGGATGATTGTCAGCAGCTCCGGCCAACCCAGAAGCCTCTCATCACACCGCCAATGAGAAAAGAGCCGACACACACGCAGAGGGGGCGGGGCAGACAGGAGATTGCTCAATGCACACCGGACAGAATTAATTAGTGGAGCCTAGTGCCGCAACGTGTTCCGGCAATGGGCTCCGCTGTGGTACCCAGCCCGGATTCCGGGGACAGCGGGAGGTATGCGCTCTTGTCAGTTGCCAGCGGAGAGAGCAAGCGGGATGGGAAACCGCAGCACCCGCTACATACGCTCCGCCTCTGGAAACAGTCAAGGAGGAGGGAGGGGAGCACTTTGGAGCTTCAGCACCCCCACCTCTGCGGCGCCTGGGTGCGGAGCACCCTGCCCACCCTGCCCAGGATCAGCCCTGCCCACCCTGCCCAGAGGCATGATGGGATTTGTAGTTCTGCAACAGCTGGAAGACCCCAGGTTACCTATCCCTGCCTTAGTGTAATGATATCACCCAGTCGTATACCTGGTATGATGTTGCTGTATATGATATTGATGTAGTCGTCGCGGTCGCTCCTACTCTGCTCATGGAAGAATCCTAGAGCGTGGTTCAGCTCATGCTGGATGGAGCCTTGGACCATGCAGCTGCTCGACACCGATAAGGATTGACTTCCTCCTTGCTTACCAACAAAGGACCAACATCTGTGGGGAACGGGAGATAACCATATTATTATGTCATCACAAATGGTGATGCGCTAAGTGCTGCAACCAGTAGCCAATCACATTAAAGTGTAGGGAACGGTGTATGCCAGGGCTGCTGCAGCCAGGATCCCCCATCTCCTTTGTGACAATGAAGCAGGAAGCGACAAGGATTTTGTCACTCCCGGTTTTAGAGCGGTCCTGGCCTGGCCAGTACAGCCAAAGAAGCATCTGATCAAAGACGATCTGCACTTGATCAGATGCTTAAAAAGGCCGGGGAGACAGCAGGGGTCTAATAGGCCCCTGCTGTCTCCCTAAAAAGTAATGTACCTGTGCCGGCCCAAAGCTATTGCAAGGTGCTTGTTCAGCCCTTGAGATAGGAATAAAGTTGGATAAAAAAAAAAAAAAAAAGTGTAAAAACTAATTTTTATATATGCAAATGCAAAAGTGCAACCATATGTAAATGGCGATTGCACCACACCATGGAGTTATCACCATGAACTTGTGTGACCGCAATAATTCTAGCACCAGGGCTCACGTTTAACTGATAACCTGTAAAGGCTTTCAACCACTTAAGACCCGGACCAAAATGCTGCTAAAGGACCCCGCCAGGTTTTGTGATTCGGAACTGCGTCGCTTTAACAGACAATTGCGCGGTCGTGCGACGTGGCTCCCAAACAAAATTGATGTCCTTTTTTCCCCACAAATAGAGCTTTCTTTTGGTGGTATTTGATCACCTCTGCGTTTTTTATTTTTTGCGCTATAAACAAAAATAGAGCGACAATTTTGAAAAAAGTTTTAATATTTTTTACTTTTTGCTATAATAAATATCCCCCAAAAATATATACATTTTTATTTTTTTCCTCAGTTTAGGCCGATACGTATTTTTCTACCTATTTTTGGTAAAAAAAAAAAAATCACAATAAGCGTTTATCGGTTGGTTTGCGCAAAATTTATAGCGTTTACAAAATAGGGGATAGTTTTATTGCATTTTTATTAATATTTTTTTTTTTTACTACTTATGGCGGCGATCAGCAATTTTTTTCGTGACTGCGACATTATGGCGGACACTTCGGACAATTTTGACACATTTTTGGGACCATTGTCATTTTCACAGCAAAAAAATGCATTTAGAATGCATTGTTTACTGTGAAAATGACAATTGCAGTTTGTGAGTTAACCACAGGGGGCGCTGAAGGGGTTACGTATGACCTCATCTGTGTTTACAACTGTAGGGGGGTGTGGCTGTAGGTGTGACGTCATCGATTATGTATCCCTATAAAAAGGGATCACACGATCGATGATGCCGCCACAGTGAAGAACGGGGAAGCCGTGTTTACACACAGCTCTCTTTGTTCTTCAGCTCCGGGGACCGATCGCGGGACTCCAGCGGCGATCGGGTCCCGCGGTCCCGGAGCTTCGGACAGGGTCCGCAGGTCCCGGAGCTTCGAACCCACGGCTGGACAACAGCACAGCACGTACAGGTACGTGCATGTGCCCAGCCGTGCCATTCTGCCGACGTATATGTGCAGGAGGCGGTCCTTAAGTGGTTAAAGTGATTTTTTAAAGTTTTTTTGTTACCTTGATGCACTTTACCTATGCAGGGAGTATATACTGGGAGTGCAGCTCCTTATAATCTGTAAAGTTTTTAAAGTTGTTCTAAAGGCAGAAGGTTTTTTTAACTTTTTAGATATGCATTTTAGTGCACCTCCCCCCTCAGCCCCACTAATACTTACCTAAAACCCAATCTTAATCCAGCTTTGTGCACAAGAGCAGCGGCTCTACTGTGCCCCTCTTCCCTCAGTGGCTCACATAGCAGCAGGAACCATTGGGTCTTGCTGCTGTCAATCACAGCCAGTGAGCCAATGAGGAGAGAGCGGGGGCGGGGCTGAGCCATGCTCCGCATGTGAATGGACAATGTATAAGAGTGGAGAAAATGTTTTCACATACCCGGCGGCATCCATTATTTGCACATAGTCCGATTCCGTGGAGCGCGGGATGAAGCGCACGCAGGTGAGAGTAGCAAATTCTTGCATGGCGCCGAGGAATACTGCGATATTGGAGGAACCTGCGGAACCAGAAGACCCCTTTTTAGGCGCATCTTGTGAAATAATACTGGCGTTTTCCCCTCTTTATATACACATGTTGGCACTATAAAAATCCTGTATAATAATAATAATAATGTTGTTTCAGTCTTGTGACCACCTCCATACAGAGTATACCACCCTTTTTTTAAACAGCTCTATGTACTAGTCTATGGAACATTTTCTGTATTGTTATTATGTTTATTATTATTCAGGATTTATGTATATAAAGAGGGAAAACGTTCCCTCTTTATTCAGCCATATTCATCCCATCCCAGTGGTTAATGCTCCCATTTACGGCTTACGTTTTCCCTCTTTATATACACAAATCCTGAATAATAATAATAATAATACAGAAAATGTTCCATAGACTAGTACATAGAGCTGTTTAGAAAACAAAAAAACAGCAATAAATGCTTGCATCCGCAATCTTATAATGTGTTGAATTTAAACGGTTCGTTTGCTCCCTCTAGTGGCTGATCATCAATTATATATATTAATCAATGCAATATGAAAAATATGGAATGACAAGCATGAAAAAATGTGAAACATTATAAAAAAAAAATTGGTTTTGACTGTAAACAATGCAAGAATAAATCAAAGTATGTACTGAATGAAATACAATATGCTGCTCTTTTTGTCGTTTGCACTGCAAAGAGTCTTGCGACCACCTTCATACTGTATAACACTCTATTTCGTTGCAGGTATGTTCCACTTGTTGTTGCTTTATTTTGCAAAACCGCTCTAGGTACTAGTCTATGGAATATTTTCTGTATTGTATTGTACTTTCCCACTCTCTCTCGTAACATAGATCACTTTGTAGTTTGGCATGGCAGACGATGGCGCTATACACATCCATTACTATTATGTTAAAGTAATCAACTATGCGCTAGGGGAGGCCGTATGCTATTGCTAAGGCCCCTTTCACATTGAGGAGTTTTTCAGGTGGTACAGCGCTAAAAATAGCGCTGCTATCCAGCTCGAAAAACTCCTTCACTGCAGACTCAATGTGAAAGCCCGAGGGCTTTCACACTGAGGCGATGCGCTGGCGGGAGACCAAAAAATCTCCTGTCAGCAGCATCTTTGGAGTGGTGAGAGGAGCGGCATGTATACCGCTCCTTAACCGCTCCTTCCCATTGAAAACCATAGGAAACCGCGGCAATACCGCCCGCAATGCGCCTCTATAGAGGTGCATTGTGGGCGGTATTAACCCTTTATCGGCCACTAGCGGGGGTTATAACCGCACAGCTAGCGGCTGATTCCCGCGGCAATCTCGGCGGTATAGCGCCGCTATTTTTAGCGGCGTTTTACCGCCACCGCGGCTCCCGCCCCAGTCTGAAAGGGGCCTTAGCCAAAGCTGCCACTGAACTAAGCAGTACAACCGGCCAAACTGCAGAGTGCAAGATCCTGAAGAGGAAGAGGGGATGAGTGTGTGTCTTTTGAGCTGCAGAGAGAGTCTTATGACCACCCTCAGCAGTAGCTAAACCCACGGTCGGATTAGATTCCATCAGATATCCGATCGTGTGTACAGGGCATTAGTGTACAATAACCATAAGAATCGGCAAAAAAAAGAGGATTGAAAATGGACAACGTTTCATCCAGGTGTTGCCCCTGCTACTCTAGATGCCGGTCTTAAGGCGATCTGATTTTCCTGCGGACAAAGCGTAGGACTTTTGTCCGAAGGGCATTGGCCGTGATCTTGTCTTGCATACAAACGGCAAAGAATTCTCGGCCAACAAACCTACGTGGTTTTTCAGCTCTTTAGCGCCGCCCTTTGGGCAACTTCTGCTACTGTTGTGTTATGGTGAGCATTGCTTCTGAGCATGCGTGATTGTACTTTGGAGTTTTTCTCCGAAGGACCTGTGTACACATGATCGGATAATCCGACAACACACATTTGTTGTCGGAAAATTTTAAAGCATGCTATCAAACATTTGTTGGCAGAAAATCCGACAACAATTGTCCGATGGAGCGTACAAACCGACAACAGCCTGTCATCACACAATTCCGGTCCGAAGATCCGATGGTGTGTACGGGCCCTTTACTGTCTTCTACAGGAGCTGCACACAGGCACAGAGAGAGTAGACAAAGCCTCCATTCTCATACCGTAGTGTCGTGCTTGGAAATGGCCCCCAGGGGCCCCAGCACTGCAGGTGGATGTTTCCTCATGGGAGGAGTCGGAATACTCACTGTAGGTGGAGGAGAGGGTGTAGGGCACGTTCACGAATCCAGTGCTGTTTTTAGTCCATCTGCAGGAGTTGTCATCACACTTCATGGCGTTGCGTCCGAAATCCACAGCGATGTCTCCTTCATGCAGAAGTACTTTGCTCTCTACAAACAGATAAGACATTTGTATTGCAAACTGGCAGATAAAAAAGCACAAAACGAATATTCTTAAAGTCACAACAGGTTATACAATAGAAGTGACAGAGAGGACTAAAGCAGGGGCGGACTGACAACTCATGGGGCCCCCGACTAAAGCCAACCCCAGGTAAAGCTGAAACCTGCAAATATTGTCTATAAACATTCATCATGTGTCTTCTTCCTTGTATCTCGGTGTGCTGTGTGCATTCTTTCCAGATCTGTGCAGCAATCCAAGTGAGACTTTCCCAGTAATAAAGACCGCTCACTGCTGCTCTCTCTCCTTGTGCAGGGCGACTGGTCTTGTCTCCACCCCCCTCCTGTCATTTTCTTCAGGTAGCCTGTAGTAGGTGGAGCCTGCTGGGCCCCTCCCACATCCCTGCTTTCCGCACAGACTATGTACAGCACAGTAATGATGTCACTGCTACTTTTACAAGGATAATATCTGGCTTTGTTAACTGCTTGCCGACCGTATAACTTACATATACAACGGCAAGGCGGCTCTGCTGCGCAGGATCACTTACCTAGTAAAAGTAGCTTGAGGCTTTCTCCCTGGTGTGGAGTGTCATGCTTGCCCCCTCCCTTGGACTACAGGAGAGTCAGGACGTTCTCTACGTTGCTGTGTGTTAGTGGGCGTCCTGACTCTTCTGTAGTCCAAGGGAGGGGGCGAGCACTCCACACCAGGGAGAAAGCCTTGCATTACTGTGTGTAGTTACAGACAGAAGAACAGGAAGTGAGGATTTCTCAGAAGAAATAAGGACATTTAAAAGCAAAATGGAAGGATGAGGTAAGTGAAGGAGGACTGCACTAAGGTAAAGGAAGATATTTAGGGGGGGGGGAAATTGTACCTTTACAAGTAGGGTAACCACATTTCCAAACTACCATTCAGGCACACCCTCCCTTCCCAAAAATCAGATTGTGCTGTAACGAATCACAGCACAGGGATTGGACACAAGAGGCAGGATTTATGATTTCTCCAATCACAAGCAGGGGGCGGGATTGTTCTCCTCCAGACATTCCCGGCCAGGACAAGTACTGTCAGTGAGTAAAGCGGTGATGTGGCGACCTTTTTTGGGGGCATCAGATTGGCCCTAGGGGGGGTGGCTGCGTCAGTTTCATTCCGGGACACTGTATTGTCCTGGAATGAATGTGCCCGGGACAGACCCGCAAAATGCACGACTGTCCCGGGTGCCTAGATTGGTGCGCTTGTATTTTTTTACCTTTGTTGGACGCAATGATGAGACTGAAAACTTCGGGAGGCTCCACCCTTGGGCGCTCTGCCATAGTCCTATCTGAAAGACAGAAAGACGGTGAGAACATCAACACTTTGCGCCCACCTCTCTTATTCTCCAGGATATGAACAAGGCTCAGCATCCATCAGACTCTTCTGGGACATCTTCTGATTCATTCCCTTGTAATAAGCTAGGAGGACATTCTGAAGTCTGCATTTTATAAACAGCACAGTATACAGTATACATACCCCAACCTGCACACAACACCAAATGACACTTACCTTCCTTCTCCACAACATTTTCTAAACGAATCTGCAAAACAAAAGCATAAGTAAAGTAATTATAAGATCATAATATCATGAAGACAAAGAGTCAAATGACAGCTAGACTTTTCCACAGCATAGACCAGTAATAGGTGTAATGACCAGGGCACTTTGTCAGAATGACTCTAATATACAAGAATATTCTATTTCTTGACTGTTCTATTCCTGGAAAAAAATAGCAACCTTTGCTTAATACGTTGGTTTCCTGTGACTGTCAGCTCCATCTAGTGGCCATAACATAGTATTTTCCTGAAATATCTCAGTCTGGAAAAATACTGAATCATGGCCACTAGATGGAGCCGACAATCATAGGAAATCAACATATTAAGCAAAACATGGTCAAAATTCTTGAAGGGTGAGTGAATTTTATACATTCATCAAAATAAAAAAAAAGGACCTATTTACACTCATATGGTGTGCCAGCGCATGCATTAATGGGCATTGCCACAATGCATTACAACACACCTTCACTACGTGCGTTGCATTGCCGTTCATTGTGAATGGCATCCCAACACATTAGCCAAATACATCCCATTGTACATGAGAGCCCAACGCATCCCAACAAATTTTACAGTACAGTCCCGTACACCCCATTGTACAGTAGAGCCCAATGCATTGTACAGAAGTGTCCAACACAGTAAAGCCCAATACATCTCATTGTACAGTAGAGCCCAATGCATTGTACAGAAGTGTCCAACACAGTAAAGCCCAATACATCTCATTGTACAGTAGAGCCCAATGCATTGTACAGAAGTGTCCAACACAGTAAAGCCCAATACATCTCATTGTACAGTAGAGCAAGCCCAATGCATCCTATTGTGCAGTAGAGTGAGCCCAATGCATCCTATTGTGCAGTAGAGTGAGCCCAATGCATCCTATTGTAGAGTAGAGCAAGCCCAATGCATCCCATTGTACAATAGAGCCCAATGCATCCCATTGTACAATAGAGCTCAATGCACCCCATTGTACAATAGAGGCCAATGCATGCCATTGTACAATAGAGCCCAATGCACCCCATTGTACAATAGAGCCCAGTGCACCCCATTGTACAATAGAGCCCAATGCACCCCATTGTACAATAGAGCTCAATGCACCCCATTGTACAATAGAGCCAAATGCATCCCATTGTACAATAAAGCCCAATGCACCCCATTGTACAATAGAGCCCAATGCACCCCATTGTACAATAGAGCCCAGTGCACCCCATTGTACAATAGAGCCCAACGCACCCACTGTACAATAGAGACCAATGCACCCCATTGTACAATAGAGCTCAATGCACCCCATTGTACAATAGAGCCAAATGCATCCCATTGTACAATAAAGCCCAATGCACCCCATTGTACAATAGAGCCCAATGCACCCCATTGTACAATAGAGCCCAATGCACCCCATTGTACAATAGAGCCCAACGCACCCACTGTACAATAGAGACCAATGCACCCCATTGTACAATAGAGCCCAATGCACCCCATTGTACAATAGAGCCCAATGCACCCCATTGTACAATAGAGCCCAATGCACCCCATTGTACAATAAAGCCCAATGCACCCCATTGTACAATAGAGCCCAATGCACCCCATTGTACAATAGAGCCCAGTGCACCCCATTGTACAATAGAGCCCAACGCACCCACTGTACAATAGAGACCAATGCACCCCATTGTACAATAGAGCCCAATGCACCCCATTGTACAATAGAGCCCAATGCACCCCATTGTACAATAGAGCCCAATGCACCCCATTGTACAATAGAGCCCAATGCACCCCATTGTACAATAGAGCCCAATGCATCCCATAGTAGAACAGAGGCCAATGAAAACCATTATACAGTGGAACCCAACGCACCCCAACACATTTAATAGAGTCCAAAGCCCCCCAATGCATTGTGCAGCAGAGCCTAACACATACCAGCACTCCACAGCACATATACCATGTGGTGTGCTACGGTTTAAAAAAAAAAAGGGTAATTTACATTTTGTATTCTGTTGTGGTGCACTGGCAGCCCAATCATAGTCATTTGGTTTTGTAAAGGGTATCCTTTTTTTTGCAAAAGCATTAGGCCATAGATTGTCATGGGTGGAAGGAAATAAAATTGTTTGATTCCTCCATCAACAAAGTCAGTGTTGATAGGGGAATCCCTCCTGCAGCGCTCGCTATTGTATTCTGCTGATGGGGAGCCTTCCCTGCCAGCAGAACAGAATGACAAACACAATGTTGCCGATCAATCGGCTTGTGTACATCCATATGGCCATACATAGATTGAAATTTCGCCTTGTGGCTTCACAGCCAGTTTCCTACTGCGCATGCGTGAATCACGCTGCACCTTCTCAATGGCGAGGCCCGAACTTCTGGCTAAGTTTGCCGCTGCAAGCTCAGCAAGAAGTGAAAGTAGGTACCTGGTTTCGGTCAAAACCAGGAAAACGCTCCCCTCTCCCAACCACAAGGTTCCAAATGTGGTACTTGAGAAGGGGGGGGGGGGGGAGACAGACAAGCAGAGCTTCCCCTTTTGGGAGGAGCTCCGCTTTAACTATCAAAAGTTTAACACCAAACGTTTCACACAAACCTGTTTAATGACAAATTATTGTTTTAGAAAGCCGGTATAAAGGCAATATTGTAATGAAATAAAGGACTTTTGGATTTTTTGCTTATTAATTCCTTATCGGTCACATAACTGGGGGGCATAGCAGGGGTGTTCCCTCTGTCTATACACTTAGTGCAAACGGGTGTGCCTCTTTCCCATCTCTGAAGGTTGGGAGGTATGCAACAGAGCAGCTAAAAATAGACAGGTAAACATGTAAAAAGCAACTTAGAGCTCCACCTGCTGGCTGAAAATGTAAATAGAAAATATCCATAAACATGCAGTATTTTATATTTAACTAAAAAAAAGGTACACCCGTGTATACATTTTATATACATTATATATATATATATATAGGGTTAGGGTTGTATATATTCATGTACACTTCTATTTGCAAAGTCTAGAAATGAAAGTCTTCAGCTTACCTGTAGGGGAATCCCAATGCAAATGTGAATCAGTGAGGCCAATAGAACTAGAGAAACTCTCCTGATGCCCATCTTGCAGCAGATATCTTCAAGCAGCTATAACTTGTGCTGTGTAGAATTCGTCTTTGTCTGCTTATCACCAGTAAGATGCCCAGTTTTTATTCACATTCTGATCAGGAAACAGCCAATGAGCTGCTAGTACAGCGCTGATATGTCACATAGTATAAGGACCGGGGGGTTATCCCTGGGAGGCAGCAGTGGGCAAGGAAGGTAAGCCAATTAACCAAATCATTTTGAATGTAGTAATTATGACTTTTAATCCTCTAAACGTGGAACAATCCAATATTTTCCATTGATACTGATAATTGCCACGTCCAGGGTGGGCCGGAGAGAGGCTTTATTCATGAAATCCTTACATTAGACAAAGAATGTTGTTATACAGTTCAAAGATGTTAATCTAAAGGACATGTATTACTGATCACTAAAGTCTTTTGCTGCTTTAAAAAAATAAAAAATAAAACCCAATAATCCTGCCATGAAGGTTATGGGGGTGACAATCCCCTGTCCCCTTATTTTTCTCTTGCATTGTCACCCTGTCACCCTCTCCCTCAAGGGAGAATTTAAAAGGCCATGCCAATGTCCAAAAAAATTTAAACAATTACCAAAATGAAAACATTTAAAACATTAAATACATTTTAAATAGGTAGATTCACAGACAATCGCCTAAACTTGCGGCGGCGTAGCTTAGCGTGTTTAGGCTACGCCGCCGTAAGTAAGCTAGGCAAGTACATGATTCTCAATGTACTTGCCTGCTAAGTTACGACGACGTAGCCTAAATCGGCGGGCGTAAGGGCGACCAATTCAAATGTGTTGGGGGGGGGGGGGCGTGTTTAATGTTAATGAGGCTTGACCTCAAGTTTTTTACTTTATTTTTGTACTGCGCATGCGCCGGGCGCCTACATTTCCCAGTGTGCATTGCGGCTAAGTACGCCGCACGGGCCTATTGATTTCGACGTGGACGTAAACAACGTAAATCCCGATTCGCGGACGACTTACGCAAACGACGTAAACATTTCGAATTTCGCGGCGGGAAAGGCGGCCATACTTAACATTACTATTTCACTAGGGCCTAGCACTAACTTTACGTGGCCTATCTCTTACGCAAACGGCGTAAAAGTACTGCGTCGGCCGGGCGTACGTTCGTGATTCGGCGTATCCCCTCATTTACATATTCTACCTTGACCGCAATGGAAGCGCCACCTAGCGGTCATCCAAAATATTGCAATCTAAGATAGGACGGCGCAAGCCGTCGTATCTTAGATATGTTTAAGCGTATCTCTGTTTGAGCATACGCTTAAACATAAGTCGGCGTAGATTCTGAGTTAGGTCGACTTATCTACTGATAAGCCGGCCTAACTCTACCTGAATCTACCTAAAAGAGTGTAAAAAAAAACAGTTATAGTCCACCATTGTCACCATCAGGAAATGTCATGTAGCCCTGTCATATACTCTCTCAAAGGAGAATACACACAGCCATAGCAACATACATATATATATATATATATATAAAATGTAAAGCCTTATATAAATGTACAAAAAAAAAAAAAAAATTAACAGGCATAGTCCATTGTTGTCTGCATCAGGAAATGTACCGTGAGGAAGAACATGCAGGGTCATACACTCTCCCAAAGAACAATACAAATGGTCATGGTGACATACCAAAAAATAAATAGAATATATATATATATATATATATATATGTAAGTAAATGTGTGTGTATGTGCGTATATATATATATATATATATATATATATATATATATATATATATATATATATTCATTTTAAAAAACAGGCATAGTCCACTGTTGTCCCCATTAGGGAATCACACCCTGACAAATGCAATTCAGTCCTACATTCTCCCAAAGGAATATAAAATGATACCGCCGACACAAAACAAACAAAATATTTAAAAAATAATAATATTATTTATTTAAAAAAAAAAAAAAAAAAACACACACTGAGAAATGCAATTCAGCTATATCTGAAATGCATGTCAGCAGGATGTAACTACAAATAGGCCACATGAGATCAGCAATTTTGATATGCAATAAATAAATAAATAATAAAAGTATTTTATTAGGAAAAGAAACATGAAAAGTGTTTATGCTAAACAGGGCTTAGCAAACTAAGGGGGGGGGGGGGGGGACTGAAGCACACAGAATCTGGTGCAGGTATGCTTAGCACCCAATCACCTTCCAGGTTTTATTTTCAAAGCTTTATTAACCACTTCAGCCCCGGAAGAATTTACCCCCTTTCTGACCAGAGCATTTTTTGTGATTCAGGACTGCTTCGCTTTAGCTGACAATTACGCAGTTGTGCGACGTTGTACACAAACAAAGTTTATGTCAGTTTTTTCCCACCAATAGAGCTTTCTTTTGGTGGTACTTGATCACATCTGCGGTTTTTACTTTTTGTGCTATAAACAAAAAAGGAGCAACATTTTTGAAAAAAAATATATATATTTTTAACTTTTTGCTATAATAAATATACCCGAAAAATAAATAGGGACGTACTAAACTGCATATTGGGATGATGGGATGATTGGATTATTGGCTGCAATACTGAGAACTCTCATATAGATCTATATATATAAAAAAATCCTCAGTAAAAAAAAAAAAATTGCAATAAGTGTATATTCATTGGTTTGCGCAAAAGTTAAAGCGTCTCCAAAATAGGGGATAGATTTATGGCATTTTTATTAATAATAATTTTTCTAGTAATGGTGGCGTTCTGCGATTTTTATCAGGACTGTGACATTATGGCGGACACATCGGACACTTTTGACACTATTTTGGGATCATTGTCATTTATACAGCAATCAGTGCTATAAATAGCCACTGATTACTGTATAAATGACACTGACACGGAAGAAGTTAAACACTAGGGGGCGATCAAGGGGTTAAGTGTGTCCTAGAGAGTGATTCTAACTGTGGGGGGCATGGGCTACCACTGACATGACAGCGATCACTGTTCCCGATTGTCAGGGAGCAGTAGATCCCTGTCATGTTACTAGGTTGAACAGGGAAAAGCCTTGTTTACATCTCCCTGTTCTGCCTCTCTTCACCGCAATCATGAGCCGCCGGCGAACATCGAGTTGCGGGACCCGTGAGCACACTCCCAAGGCACGCAGCGCGCCCGCTAGGCGGCAAACTCAAAGGGACGTACAGATACGCCCATTTTCCTGCCCATGCCATTCTGCCGATGTATATCGGCGTGCGGCGGTCAGAAAGCGGTTAAACAAGCTGAAGTTAGAAGCTCATTGGTTACTATGCACAGCTGCGCAGCTGTAGTAAAATCTCCCCCAAATTATTTTTATAACGATTGGGGTGGGGCTGGGGTGACACTGGGGTGGATTTAATAAAGGCAAATAGACTATGCCAGCAGACAAGTGTCTGTTTGGTGGTTTCATCTGCAAAAGTGTCTGTTGTATGGTGGAAATGCTGATGTGTGCCTTGTTGGGGGCGTGCTCGGGTGGCTCGCTGCCTCTCTCCTCCTCCCCTCTTGACTGACATAATTATCGGCCCCGCCCACTGCAATTGTCAGACAAGGAAAGGGGAGGGGCACCGGGTGGCGCACTTGATGAGGTATATGGCTGCATTTTTTATTGTGTGACGCGGACACTTTTGCAGATGACATTGTTAAACAGAGTTAAAAATGGGAATATTCAGGGCCATCTTTAATATTGTTGGGACCCTGTACCCCCCCCCCCCCCCCATCCACAGCCACAGCTGTACCCCCCCCCCCCTCCCCCCCTGTCCACAGCCACTGCTGAACAGGAGTAGAGGAGGAAGGAAAGAACTATGAGGCCAGTAGACCATGGTGGTGGGAGTATTGGTGATGGAGACAAGGATAAAGATGGACTAAGGAGTAGGAGGAGGAAGGAAGACATGCAGAGAGAGAACATTAGGCTAAAGGGTTGTGGGATAGGGTGACCAGACATCCCTGGTTTCCGGGGACAGTCGCATTGGATAGAAAAAGGTCCTGGACTGCCGCACTCCTTAAAACGATGTCTTTATTATACAAATAAAATCCAAAAAACAACCAAAAAACAACCAAAGCTAAGCTACGAGTAAGCATCACATGATGTGAAACATGTCAGCCACCTTTTTCCTTTTGTTCACTTCATTTTGACTGCATCGCTTTGGTTGTTTTTTGTTTTTTGGATTTTATTTGTATAATAAAGACATCGTTTTAAGGAGTGCGGCAGTCCAGGACCTTTTTCTATCCAATGCACCTGTGCATAGCCAGCACCCTTTTTGTTTAGTGGGACAGAAGCAAAGCCAAGGGATTAGCAGTTTTTAGAGCGGTATAATTTCTCACTTCCGGGGACAGTCCCCGGATTGAGGACACTGTCCCCGGACCAAGTCTGTCCCCAGTTTGGATTTGAACAGAGGCAGGGGCAATTTCAAGGACGATCAGTGCAGAATTAATAATAAAAAAATCAGAATTACACACCCCTGCTCCGCCGCTCCTACTAGCTTAAGGGGGGTGTATTTTTTCCATTATCTGTGCCCCTTTCTGATGATCATGTGCTGGTCGGAGCGGAGAGAATATTTCTTAAAGCGGGGGTTCACCCTATATAAAAAAAAAAAAATGTTTTCCTCTAGCATTAAATTCGGCATAGTAGCGCGAGCTACAGTATGCCTGTCTGTATTTTTTTATCCCCGTACTCACTGTTATATCGTACATAGAAGATTCCGGGGAATGGGCGTTCCTATGGAGAGAGAAGGTGATTGACGGCCGGCTCTGGCACGTCACGCTTCTCCGGAAATAGCCGAAATAGGCTTGGCTCTTCACGGCGCCTGCGCATAGCCTGTGCGCAGGCGCCGTGGAGAGCCGAGACCTACTCCGGCTGTCTTCGGGGAGCGTGACGTGCCAGAGCCGGCCGTCAATCATCCTCCCTCTCCATAGGAACGCCCATTCCCCGCGGCAGACGGAATCTTCAATGTACAATAGCACTGTGAGTACGGGGATATAAAAATACAGACAGGCATACTGTAGCTCGCGCTACTATGCCGAATTTAATGCTATACTGTTGTTAAGGAGGGTGAACCACCGCTTTAAGTTTTGGGTGCATGCCCATTCAGCTCCGCTCGCATGTTCTTCTGCTTTGTCAAGTCCTGGCCAGACGCCTGCCTGCTTATCTCCTTGCCTTCCCTGGCGGAGTGATCTTCCTCCGCTCCCCACCCAGTAGTAGCCGGGGGCAGTAAGACTTGACAGGCTGTGAGGCGGGCGGCGACGGGCAGAGAGTCGCTGATTGCTGCCATTACTAGTAAAAAAAAAAAAACATGTCCCCGGATTTCATTTTAAAAATGTGGTCACCTTTTTGTGGGAGTAACATAGAGGGGGCAAGAAGAAAGAAACAAGAAATAGAAGAGGAAGGAAAGACATGGAGAGAGAACAGTAGGCCAAAGAGTGGTGGAAGTAGCAGGGAAGGAGCCAAGCAGAAAAAAGGAACAAGGAGTAGAGGAGGAAGAAAAGGCATGCACACACAGAGAGCACAGTAGAACACAGTAGAAGCCAAGAAAATATAATTAACAAGGAGTAGAGGAGGAAGGAGAGACATGTGACGAGCACAGTAAGGCTGTAGAGTACAGAAAGTAGAGAAGAGGGAGACAAGAACAAAGTAGGAACGAGGAGTAGAGCAGGGAAAAAAGCACAGTAGGCCATGGAGCAGTGGGAGTGATGCTGAGGCACCAAAGTGAAGCAGGTCTAGGTTAGCCCCCATTCACACCTAGGCGTTTTGTCGCCTGTAGTGTGACGCCGCAGCAGCCCCGAGACGCTGGAGGGATGGAAACACATTGCCCTTTATGGAGATGGTTCACATCTCCACGCCGAACGCCGTACACCTGCCGCCTGAAAAAAAGTCCCGGACCTTTTTTTCAGACGGCTTTTCGGCGTTCGGCATAGGAGATGAACCATCTCCATAGAGGGGGTGAGGCTGCATTCACAATCGCAGCGTTTTGTCGCCGCAAATCGCGGTACAAAACGCAGCAATTTGTCGCCGCAATTCGCGGGACAGAACGCCGCGATTTTGTACGCCTAGGTGTGAATGCAGCCTAAAGGTGACCAGATTTTAAAAATGAAATCCGGGGAAATGTTTTTATTTTGGGCAAATTTACGATTTAATAAGCATATTTTCCTCAAATGATATATGCAGTGTGTGTGGGTATGTGTTTATGGAATGGTTGTATGATATAGTTAGAGATATAGGCCCGGATTCTCAGAGGACTTACGACGGCGCAGCGCCATGTACGCCGTCGTAAGTCCTAATCCGAGCCGTCGTATCTATGCGCCTGATTCTTAGAATCAGTTACGCATAGATATCCATTAGATCCGACAGGTGTAAGTCTCTTACGCCGTCGGATCTAAACTGCATTTTTTTTTGAACCGCTAGGTGTCGCTTCCGTCGAATTCCGCGTCGAGTATGCAAATTAGCTAGATACGCGAATTCCCAAACGTACGCGCGGCCGACGCAGTAAAGTTACGACGTTTACGTTAGGCTTTTCCCGGCGTATAGTTGCCCCTGCTATATGAGGCACAGCCAATGTTAAGTATGGCCGTCGTTCCCGCGTCGAAATTTGAAAAGTTACGTCGTTTGCGTAAGTCGTCCGTGAATGGGGCTGGACGTCATTTACGTTCGCGTCTAAACCAATGACGTCCTTGCGGCGTACTTTGGAGCAATGCACACTGGGAAATTCTACAGAACGGCGCATGCGCCGTTCCGCAAAAACGTCAATCACGTCGGGTGACAGTAGTTTAGCATAAAACACGCCCCCCCCTCCACATTTGAATTAGGCGGGCTTACGCCGGCCGATTTACGCTACGCCGCCGCAACTTACGGAGCAAGTGCTTTGAGAATACAGCACTTGCCCGTGTAAGTTGCGGCGGCGTAACGTAAATCGGATACGTTACGCCGCCGCAGGAGATACGCCGATCTACGAGAATCTGGGCCATAGTTAATAGATACTTCTTAGACATTAGGATGGATGGAGTGTGGGGGGGGGGGGGGGGGGGGGCTGTATATATGGATGGTGTATGGGGGGGGGGGGGTGAGAACTGTATATGTTGATGGAGAATGGGGGGAGGTGAGAACCCTTTGTTGATTTCCTAACATGCACAATACCCCAAACACTTAACATCCAAGTCTCCCAGCGCAATCTCTGCACAGTTTTCAAGAGAGCAGCAGGTAATATGGAGGCTCCACCTGAAACCCCACCTCTGTATGCCTCCTCCAGCCAGTCAGAACCCAAAGCAAGATGGAGGCTCCACCTCCGTGTCCCACCTGTAGCACACTGAGTGGATGGAGGTGCGGAGTGCAGGGGGTAGATGGGGAGGGAGAAAGTTTACCCGGCAGGAGCAGATATCACTGCAGACATGGCGGCACAGTGAGCCACAAGTGGGTCGGGTGAGGCACTGTCTGGTTAGAGGCAGGCAGAGACACAGACACATGTCTCAAAAAACAGAAGTCCGCCCCTGCAATCCAGGGACAAAACCGGGGACAGTGTCCTCAATCTTGGGACTGTTCCCTGAAACCAGGGATGTCTGGTCACCCTAACATAAGGGGCTTGTCAGTACATACATATATACATGGTTAGGACACATGTTATTACATAAACACCTATTACACATCCCTACACACACCAGAAGAGGAAGAAGTAGCCATAGAGCCCCTTCCAGCCTTACAAATGTGGCCTGGGCATCCAAGTGGTAATGACCCCCGGTCATGAAAGGATTAAATAAAAGAGGAAGCAATTCAAATGTAAATATACCAAATTTTTATTGTGTGTTTATGAAAGTATAATTATGGATCTATACACATTTTTTCCTTTTCCAACTATAAATACTCTGAATAAACCAAGAGTCCTTTGGTAAAATCAATTGGCCAGAAGTGAAGATCTAGTGATCCTCTCACCCAATCGCTGACACACTTTTGACCAAGAGATTCCAAGCCTGCCCACCACGGCAAGGTAGACTCTTCTAGGGCAGGATCTACACTAACTACACTAATCTACCCTACTGGATGCTAGTCATCCTTTTTCTAATGTTGGGTGTATGTTTGTAGTAGGCCTCATCCTATAATCTGTGTGTGCGATCTACTCTCTCCTAATTGGGTTGTCTGTCTGTGTGTATCTCTCTAAAGCATGACAGAAGGAGGCAGAAACATACAGAGAAAATTTCATGAAAAATACTTTTCAATGACATTAACTAGAATGTTTATATTATCTATAAAATCTATCTATTTATCTATCTATACATTTTTATAAACAAGACCAAAAAACATGCATACTATCTTATCGTATCACTATCTTATCTATGTTTTACAAAATATAAATATTTTTTTTTTTTTGTATTTTTTTTTTTTTCAAACAGAAGTGAGGGGAAGGGAAGAGGTTCAGGAGTTAACAGAGGATGTGACAAGGAATCAGAAACACACAGTAAGAAACAATTTCATGACAAATAATTCACAATATTATTTTATTAGTTCATATGTTGTGTTTGTAGCTACATTTTGTAGTCTGGTCTGGAGTCACCTGAGAGGTGGAGGTCCAATCAGGATTTAGAGACTCTTTTCAGTGGTAATAGCCTGGAGTCACCTGAGAGGTGGAGGTCCAATCAGGATTTAGAGACTCCTTTCAGTGGTAATAGTCTGGAGTCACCTGAGAGGTGGTGGCTCAATCAGGATGAACAGACTCCATTGGTAATGGTCTGGAGTGCTTACCTGAGAGGTGGTGGTCCAATCAGGATTTAGAGACTCCTTTCAGTGGTAATAGCCTGGAGTGCTGACCTGAGAGGTGGTGGTCCAATCAGGATGAACAGACTCCTTTCCATTGGTAATGGTCTGGAGTGCTCACCTGAGAGGTGGTGGTTCAGTCAGGATGAACAGACTCCTTTCCATTGGTAATGGTCTGGAGTGCTCACCTGAGAGGTGGTGGTCCAATCAGGATTTAGAGACTCCTTTCAGTGGTAATGGTAGTGGTAATGGTCAGGAGTCACCTGAGAGGTGGAGGTTCAGAGACTCCTTTCAGTGGTAATAGCCTGGAGTGCTCACCTGAGAGGTGGTGGCTCAATCAGGACGAACAGACTCCTTTCCATTGGTAATGGTTTGGAGTGCTCACCTGAGAGGTGGTGGTCCAATCAGGATTTAGAGACTCCTTTCCATTGGTAATGGTCTGGAGTGCTCACCTGAGAGGTGGTGGTCCAATCAGGATTTAGAGACTCCTTTCAGTGGTAATAGTCTGGAGCGCTCACCTGAGAGGTGGTGGTTCAATCAGGGTGCGACTCCTTTCAGTGGAAATGGTCTAGAGCACAGGTGTCAAACTGGCGGCCCTCCAGCTGTCGCAAAACGACAAGTCCCATGAGGCATTGCGAGGCTGACAGTAAGAGCCGGTTCACACTGGGGCAGCACGACTTGCTGAGCGACTCGGCACGGTGAGCTGCCCACGACTTCAGAGGCGACTTGCAAAGTGACTTCTGTATTGAAGTCAATGTAAATCACCCTGAAGTCGCCCCAAAGCCGTACAGGAACCTTTTTCTAAGTCGGAGACACTTGAGTCGCTCTTATTAGAACAGTTCCATAGCACAGAGCGGAGCGCGACTTGTCAGTGTGAACCGGCTCTTACAAACATGACTCCCACAGGCATGAAGGGACTTGTAGTTTTGCAACAGCTGGAGGGCCGCCAGTTTGACACCCCTGGTCTAAAGTATATTTTTATCTCTAAACCTTATCTACTATCAGCAGACAATAGTAAAACAATATACATTACCCCATGATGTTATCGAGGTATGTGGAAGAGGATGGTGTTATTCTATGCTCAAAAGAACACTGCGTAGGGTTCTCCATTCTCACGAAATGCGATTTCAAAACCAATGTACTGACGATCTTCTTCTTCTTCTTCTTCTTGTGGTTCAGCAGATGCCCGGCACACAGGGCAAGAAGGGTTCAGCTGAAGCCACCTGGAAATACAATCATCATGAAAAGCATGAGAACAAGGCAGTGCTATGAAGTCCTCTGCATACTCACCGAGGCAGATGGAACAGGTAGGCTGTTCCGCTGCCGGTGCCGGTGGTGGTGGCAGTGGTGGCGCTGGTGGCGCTGGTGGTGGTGGTGGCAGTGGTGGCGCTGGTGGTGGTGGTGGCGGCGGGGGCGGTGGAGCAGGGGGGCGTTGGTCAGCATTTCTGTTTGCTGCCTCCTCCCTTCTCCTCCGAAGTTGCCCCCGCGTCCTGTGGGCAATTGGATCCTCTCCTCCCTCCCGGCGTGTCCGATGTCGTGAAGCTCGGGGCATGGTGGAGGTGTATCCGAAAGATACAAAGAAAACCTAAAAAAAAAAAAAAAAAAATAGTACTTTTAATAATAATAATAATAGTAATATATACAATAATAGTACAATAGCAATATATTTGAATAAAAAAACGCTAACAATCGCAGGATTGACAAAGTGACTCGGTCAGCTCACAGTGCAGGAAAGTTTTGAAACATCTGCAGTCCGGTTTGAACCGATTTGCAGCTCACTGTGACATCACACACCTCATACCAGCTGCTACTTTTCAGGCCTGGGATCTTACACAGCTTCAGGCATGGGCCCTCCAGGAGCAGAGAACCGGGAGGGGGGGAGGGGTGCTGCCACCTGAAATTGAGAAGCGGCGGCGGGGGGGGGGGGGGGGGGGTGCAGAGAATTGAGAAGCAGGGGGGCCCTTTACAAGAAAAAAAAGAAGAAATAAAGAAAAATGTATATAAAAAAGGGGGGTAGCCCTCTGGGCCCTTTAATAAAAAGAAATAAAATATATATATTTATTTATTTTTAAAAAGGGGGGGGGGCCCTGGGGACCTCTGGGCCCTTTAATAATAATCATCATAATAATAAATATACACAAATTATTATTATTTTTTTATGAAAAGAAATAACAAAAAAAAGGGGGGTTGCCATCCGGGACCTTTGGGACCTTTAATAAATAAAAAAAGAAAGATTTGGGCCCTTTAATAAAAAATAAATTAATATATATATATATAAAAATAAACATTTATAAAAAAAAAAAAAAGGGGGGTTGCCATCCAGGGCCCTGTGACCTCTGGGCCCTTTAATAATAATAATAAATAAATATATATATATCTAAATAAATATATAAAAAAAGGGGGGGTTGCCATCTGGGGCCCTGTGGGCCTCCGAGCCCCTGGGAACCTCTAGACCCCTTAAAAAATATATATATATTTTTTTTTTAAAAGGGGGTTGTCATCCGGGCCTGTACCCCCCCTGATGGCGGCCCTGTCAGCAAGTGAACCGAAGAATCGATTCGGTTCATTTCAGAGAGTGATTCGGAATGAACCGATTCAGTCAAAAGAGCCGAATTTCCCATCACTATACAATGTCCCCTCCTCCTCTCCCTCACTTACTTTCTCTACGATGAGAAAACTGTGATTGTAGTCTATGAAGAATACACTGGAGGGCGCTGTGACAAGAGCTGCTTCTTCTGACTACACTGACAAAATGGCGCCGATCGACGATCTAGGTATGACTCATCCCCCGGAAGTGCGTATCCTCCGCAGCCCCCCCCCCCCCCACCGGGCGCGCGCAGGCCGCTGAGCCCCATGTACAAGGACAGGGAAGACAGAGAGATGGAGGGAGGATTCGGCTTTCTTCTCCCTCCAGCCTGCAGGTGGCAATAGAGAGAGCCGCTGTGCAGTGGGGGAAGGCTGCCCGTTCTCTCTCCCCTCTTGTCACATGACTGGAGGGAGGAAGAAGACGCTTCTCAGTGTGTCTGTAAGTACAAAGGGGGAGGGGGGACAACTTACCACAGACCTTTCCTCACACAGCCCCCCTTTTCCCCTCACCCGCCTCCCCTTCCATCTCCTCCTTTCTTCCTCACCACCTCCTCACCCCCCCTTTCTTCCTCACCCCCACTTTCTTCCTCACCACCTCCTCACCCCCCCTTTTCTTCCTCACCCCCCCTTTCTTCCTCACCACCTCCTATCCCCCCCCTTTCTTCCTCACCGCTTCCTTGCCCCCCCTTTCTTCCTCACCCCCCCTTTCTTCCTCACCACTTCCTTGCCCCCCCTTTCTTCCTCACCACCTCACCCCCCTTTCTTCCTCACCACTTCCTTGCCCTCCCCTTTCTTCCTCACCCCCCCTTTCTTCCTCACCGCTTCCTTGCCCCCCCTTTCTTCCTCACCACCTCACCCCCCTTTCTTCCTCACCACTTCCTTGCCCTCCCCTTTCTTCCTCACCCCCCCTTTCTTCCTCACCACTTCCTTGCCCCCCCTTTCTTCCTCACCACCTCACCCCCCTTTCTTCCTCACCACTTCCTTGCCCTCCCCTTTCTTCCTCACCCCCCCTTTCTTCCTCACCACTTCCTTGCCCTCCCCTTTCTTCCTCACCCCCCCTTTCTTCCTCACCGCTTCCTTGCCCCCCCTTTCTTCCTCATCCTCCCTTTCTTCCTCACCGCTTCCTTGCCCCCCCTTTCTTCCTCATCCTCCCTTTCTTCCTCACCACCTCCTATCCCCCCCCCCCTTTCTTCCTTACCACCTCCTCACCCCCCCTTTCTTCCTCACCACCTCCCCCCCCCCCCCTTTCTTCCTCACCACTTCCTTGCCCCCCCTTTCTTCCTCACCCCCCCCTTTCTTCCTCACCCCCCCCCTTTCTTCCTCACCACTTCCTTGCCCTCCCCTTTCTTCCTCACCCCCCCCCTTTCTTCCTCACCACCTCCTCACCCCCCCTTTCTTCCTCACCACCTCCTCACCCCCCCTTTCTTCCTCACCACCTCCTATCCCCCCTTTCTTCCTTACCACCTCCTCACCCCCCCCTTTCTTCCTCACCACTTCCTTGCCCCCCTTTCTTCCTCACCCCCCCTTTCTTCCTCACCACTTCCTTGCCCTCCCCTTTCTTCCTCCTCACCCCCCCCCTTTCTTCCTCACCGCTTCCTTGCCCCCCCTTTCTTTCTCACCACCTCCTATCCCCCCCTTTCTTCCTTACCACCTCCTCACCCCCCCTTTCTTCCTCACCACCTCCTAACCCCCCCACTTTCTTCCTCACCCCCCCCTTTCTTCCTCACCACTTCCTAACCCCCCCACTTTCTTCCTCACCCCCCCCTTTCTTCCTCACCACTTCCTTGCCCCCCCTTTCTTCCTCACCACCTTCTCACCCCCCCCTTTCTTCCTCACCACTTCCTTGCCCCCCCTTTCTTCCTCACCCCCCCTTTCTTCCTCCCCCCCCCCCTTTCTTCCTTACCACCTCCTCACCCCCCCCTTTCTTCCTCACCACTTCCTCCCCCCCCCCCTTTCTTCCTCACCCCCCCCCTTTCTTCCTCATCCCCCCCCCCTTTCTTCCTCACCACCTCCTCCCCCCCCCCCCTTTCTTCCTCACCACTTTCTTTGATCATTCCTGTTGTGCACAGAATCGCCAGCTGAAGACTGTGATGTCTGAATGATGCCTGTAGCTGCTCCCATCATTCAGATATCACCGCACAAAGTCCAGGACGTCATTTGACGTTCAGCGGTTGTTAAGTGGTTAATGAAAAAAAATAAAAATCGCTTTTAAAACAGTTTGTTGGAAAAAAATACAATATTTTAACTTCTCACCATGACTTTTATTTTATTCATTTGGTTCATGTATATACATTTTATCCTAAAGGAAAGCTTATATGTCCTCTTCTATCTATGAGTCCTGGTTCACACTTGTGCGATCCGATGCGATCCCAGTGCAGGTTCCTGCATCGCCTCCGACTCGCAAGCAGTTCACACGGCTCTCTGCGAACCACTGCAGGTGTCAATGTAAAGTTAGTGACACCCCCAAACCAGTTTGCAGATCACAACGCAAAATGTGAAATTGGACAGGAATCGGATCACATTGGGTGTGAACACTCATGTGATCCAATTCCAGGGCGGACTGAAAAAGGGTCCTGCACAATTTTGGTGCGAATGTGATGTGGTTAAGGCCCCTTTCACACTGAGGAGTTTTTCAGGCGGTTTAGCGCTAAAAATAGCGCCTTAATACCGCCTGAAAAACTCCTTCCCTGCAGTCTCAGGCCTCCTACACACGACGGGACATGTCCGATGAAAACGGTCCGCGGACCGTTTTCATCGGACATGTCCGCTGCCGGATTTTGGTCTGATGGCTGTACACACCATCAGACCAAATTTCCAGCGGACAGCGAACGCGGTGACGTGGCCGTGCCGTGACGATGATGCGGTGACGTGCGCAGAAGGAAGCTGAGGCCTGCAGAAGGAATCTAGGAGTGGCCATCTTGTGGTGGCCATTGGCATTACAGGTTACATTACAAGTAGCAAAAAACAGCAGTTCTAATGTGTTTTTTCACTGCCATCTCCTTCCCTCTAATTAGAACCCCCAAACATTATACATATTTTTTATTCTAACACCCTAGAGAATAACATGGCGGTCGTTGCAATACTTTCTGTCACGCCATATTTGCGCAGCGGTCTTACAAGCGCACTTTTTTCCAGGAAAAAATACACCTTTTTTTAATAAAAAAATAAGACAACAGTAAAGTTAGCCCAATTTTTTTTTTAGATTGTGAAAGATAATGTTACGCCGAGTAAATTGATACCCAACATGTCACGCTTCAAAATTGCGTCCGCTCGTGGAATGGTGACAAACTTTTACCCTTTAAAATCTCCATAGGCGACGTTTAAATTCTACAGGTTGCATGTTTTGAGTTACAGAGAAGGTCAAAATTTGTCAAACCCTGGATTAGCTGTCATTGCGCACACTGTTAGGTTTTAAATCCATGCTCACCCTGCCCTTGTTTCAGTAGGGCTTCTGGGATGGATCAGAGTGATTCTGATTGGTCAGTGACGTCACGTAACTGCTTTGACCCATTGGAACTGCTCTAATCTGTCCGTCCCAGAAGTACTACAAGAAGGAGAAGAAGAAGNNNNTAAACAAGTTATTTTATCAAGCAGTTTGTTGTTTGTCAGATGTGGATTCTACTCCCTCCGGACCACCCAGCAGTGTCTGAATTCCTGTACCCTGTAGTGCACCAGATTTTTAATTCAAAGTAGAGTTCCAGTAATTTTTTTTGTTTATTAACCACTTCAGCCCCGGAGGATTTGGCTGCTAAATGACCAGAGCACTTTTTAGAATTTGGCACTGCGCTGCTTTAACTGGTAATTGCACGGTCATGCAATGTTGTACCCAAACGAAATTTGCGTCCTTTTTTTCAACCAGATAGAGCTTTCTTTTGATGGTATTTGATTGCCTCTGCATTTTTTTTTTGCAATATAAATGGAAAAAGACAGAAATTAAAAAAAAAAAAATAATAATATTTTCTACTTTTTGTTGTAAGAAAAATCCAATAAACTCAATTTTAGTCATACATTTAGACCAACATGCATTCTTTGGTAAAACAAAATATCAATAAGCGTATATTTATTGTTTTTTTCGCAAAAGTTATAGCATCTACAAACTAGGGTACATTTTCTGGATTTTACGCAGCTTTTAGTTTATGACTGCCTATCTCATTTCTTGAGGTGCTAAAATGGCAGGGCAGTACAACCGACCCCCAACATGACCCCATTTTGGAATGTAGACACCCCAAGGAAATTGCTGAGAGGCATGTTGAGTCCAAGGAATATTTTATATTTTGCCACAAGTTGTGGGAAAATGAAAAACATTTTTTTTTTTTTTGCACCAAATTGTCATTAAATGATATATTGCACAAACATGCCATGGGCATATGTAAAATTACACCCCAAAATACATTCCGCTACTTCTCCTGAGTACGGGGATACCACATGTGTGAATATATAGAGAAAACAAATCAGCGCAATAAATCAATACATCAATAAATGAATAACAACCCTATATAAAGCAACTGAACACCAGGGTCAATAATCATAAAATCAAAATAAAAGCAGGATGGTGCAGCGCTAATAACAGTCCATTTACTGTGTAAGACACCTTCAGTGAGTAATAAAGTGCTGGTACACGAAGGACATAATGAGTGACGTTATAAGTGCAATGAACCTCCACCACCAAACAAAATGGCCTCTCACCTCACCACAAGGACCCTATGGCTATGGAGCGTCAATGTTACATTCCCTTGCGGGCACGGACAGGTTAAAGGGGTTGTAAAGACAAAAATATTTTCCTCTTAAATTAAAGTCTGACAGTAGCTGATAAAGTAAAAAGTAATGTTTTGCATTATAACTAGTTTGATACCTGTTAAAATCGAGCCGTTTTATTCACCTCCGTCACTCCTGAATCATTATTCTCACTGACTTCCTGGTTTGCGGTGCGCATTCATTCTTGCTACATCACGGCCTAATGGCAACTACAGTTCCCATTCGGCTTAGCCTCCATGCCTGTGGGATAAGAGAGCATCTTCACGCAGGGCTGTAGTCATAGGGAGGGGGTGAGCACATTCTGCTTTCCACCATGCAAAAACGGCTCAGATGCTGGTGGAAAGCAAGAAGAGGAGAGACAGGAAATGGCATTTTCAAACCTGGATTACTGTATTTTGGAGGTCAAAAGGAAAAACAAGGTAAGTGATATTCAAATGCTCTAGCTTACAGCAATCACTTGATCTAATAAAAAACAAACATTTAGTGTTCCTTTAATCCAATATCGATCGGGAACCAGAGGAGAATAACGATAGCAATCCCAGGTCTCATGCAGTCATGTAATAACAAAAAAGCAAAGGCATAGTGCTCTCCGTCTCGATAGTGAATTTATTAAAAAGATAAAAGTGAAAACTTACATACAAGGCACCAAGATAAGGTGCCGGTGTATACAGCGTTGTGTACAGAGATAACGTGATGGTTTCCTCCGTACGCGTTACGTCCCTTGCTAGGTGGGGACTTCTTCAGCGGATACGGAAGCGTCAAGATCACCCGCTAATGTATGGATCGGTAGTCATGGATACCAGATGGCGTGCTACAAAACTAAACAGCAAAGGGAGGCGTTACTTAAAGTGGAGGTTCACCCGGAAATGTTAATTTTTAACATTAGATTGATGCTCATTTTGTGAAGGGGAATCGGGTAGTTTTTTAAAAACGAAGCCGTACTTACCGTTTTAGAGAGCGATCTTCTCCGCCGCTTCCGGGTATGGGCTGCGGGACTGGGCATTCCTATTTGATTGACAGTCTTTCGACAGGCTTCGGTCGGTCGCATCTATCGCGTCACGGTTTTCCGAAAGTAGCCGAACGTCGGTGCGCAGGCGCCGTATAGAGCCGCACCGACGTTCGGCTTCTTTCGGCTACTCGTGACGCGATGGATGCAACCGTTGGAGGCCTGTCAATCAAATAGGAACGCCCAGTCGCGAAGACCATACCCGGAAGCGGCGGAGAAGATCGCTCTCTAAAACGGTAAGTACAGCTTCGATTTTAAAAAAACTACCCGATTCCCCTTCACAAAATGAGCATCAATCTAATGTTAAAAACATTTTTTCGGGTGAACTCCCGCTTTAACACTCACATCCGATGCTAACGCCCAGAGAAAATAAGTTGCCAACAAAGGGAAGCCGACACACCATAACATGTCATAAACATGACACCATGATAGGGAAAGGCTAACCCAAGATATCACAACGAAAATAATTACAATAGATAAATATAATATAAAAATGTAAAATATATATAATAAAAATCTATTAAAATGTATTTAATTTTAATAAAAGAAACGCAACATCAACCACGGCCATCTGTACAATAAATGCATATATAATAAATTAACGATCAGTAATAAAGCAATTGGTATCAAAATCAATATTCTTTGGGTGAAGCTAGAAGACCCCTGATGTCTCCATTGAGAGGACCTTGTTGTCACTACTGTCACATAAGGGCCTTGTCAGTACATACATATATACATGGTTAGGACACATGTTATTACATAAACACCTATTACACATCCCTACCAACACCACAAGTGGAAGAAGTAGCCATAGAGCCCCTTCCAGCCTTACAAATGTGGCCTGGGCATCCAAATGGTAATGAGCCCCGGTCATGAAAGGATTAAATAAAAGAGGAAGCAATTCAAATGTAAATATACCAAATTTTATTGTGTGTTTTATGAAAGTATAATTATGGATCTATACACATTTTTTCCTTTTCCAACTATAAATACTCTGAATAAACCAAGAGTCCTTTGGTAAAATCAATTGGCCAGAAGTGAAGATCTAGTGATCCTCTCGCCCAATCACTGACACACTTTTGACCAAGAGATTCCAAGCCTGCCCACCACGGCAAGGTAGACTCTTCTAGGGCAGGAACTACACTAAGCTACCCTACTGGATGCTAGTCATCCTTTTTCTAATGTTGGGTGTATGTTTGTAGTAGGCCTCATCCTATAATCTGTGTGTACGATCTACTCTCTCCTAATTTGGTTGTCTGTCTGTGTGCATCTCTCTAAAGCATGGAGCGGTCAGTTTATGTACATCTGGACGTCCCCTGTTAGTGTAGGTCAGTGCATGCCAGTCATTGTATGTTGTCCAGTGTGTGTCAGTAAATAAACGTTCATCAGTAATCAACAGAAAAAAATTAAATTAAGATTCCTTAATGTGTACAACTGACACAAGCAAAGGATTGCAGGAGAGTCTTACTACCTACCTGCCAGATATAGGTGACCATGTCAGTGTCCCTTGTGTCTGCACCATCATACCGGCAGTAGAGCGGCCGCTTTATGGGGGCACCAGACCGATTTGTCTTGCGGCCCAGTCTACCTAATAAGCCGAAGGGGACTCCTTTCATGCTGCCCCCCCTGCAAAGTCCTGGCCTGGGCCTTTTGGGCTTGGCCAAGATACAGCATTGATGCTGGGAGTGTCCCCCCCCCTCTTTTTTTAAAGCAGATA
The DNA here is from genome assembly GCF_905171775.1 of Rana temporaria. Taxonomy (NCBI): domain Eukaryota; kingdom Metazoa; phylum Chordata; class Amphibia; order Anura; family Ranidae; genus Rana; species Rana temporaria. The sequence continues at coordinate 22,193,381 of NC_053499.1, read as the reverse complement.
AAAAAAAATAGAGTTTTTCTAAATGCGTGAATTCTTTTTGATGGAACCCATCGTCAGTAATTGTAATTTTTTCGGACAAGGTTGTAATTTTATATAATAGATAAAGGTGAGTGTTTTGCCGGTGCTTTCAGAATGAAATTTAAAATGTAAACTAATGCCCTATATTCTTACCCCGCCTGCCCTCCTTCCACCCCCTGCACTTGCCCCGAGGGTGATTATCTGTCATTGCCCACACAGCCAGTAAAACGTATTTGAGGAGGTCTCTCTCCAATCTCCCCCCTCACTCTCCTCTCAGCCCCCTTCCTTCTCTCCCCCTCCCTCTCTATCTGTTCTCCCCTCCCTCCCTCTGTTCTCCCCTCCCTCTCTCTCTGTTCCCCCTCTCTGAGGCACCCCTTTTCTCTCTCCCACACCCCAAACTCTCACCCACCCTGTCTCTCTATCTCTCTCTTTTTATCTCCCTCTCTTAGCTTCCCCCCTCCCTCCGTCTCTGTCCCCCTCCCTCTCTCCGTTCCCCCTCCCTCCCTCTCTCTGTTCCCCCTTCCTCTCTCTGTTCCCCCTTCCTCTCTCTGTTCCCCCTCCCTCTCTCTGTTCCCCCTCCCTCTCTCTGTTTCCTCTCTCTCTCTCTCTGTTCCCCCTCCCTCTCTGTTCCCCCTCCCTCTCTCTCTGTTCCCCCTTCCTCTCTCTGTTCCCCCTCCCTCTCTCTGTTCCCCCTCCATCTCTCTCTCTCTGTTCCCCCTCCCTCTCTCTATGTTCCCCCTCTCTCTATGTTCCCCCTCCCTCTCTCTTTTCCCCCTCCCCCTCCCTTTCTCCCTCCCTCTCTCTCTCCCTCCCCCCTCCCTCTCTCTCTCCCTCCCCCCTCCCTCTCTCTTCCCCCCCTCTCTCTTTCCCCCCCTCTCCCTCTCTCTTTTCCCCCTCCCTCTCTCCCGCTTTTCCCCCTCCCTCTCTCCCGCTTTTCCCCCTCCCTCCCTCTCTCTTCCCCCCCTCTCTCTTTCCCCCCCTCTCCCTTTTCCCCCTCCCTCTCTCCCGCTTTTCCCCCTCCCTCTCTCCCGCTTTTCCCCCTCCCTCTCTCCCTCTTTTCCCCCTCCCTCTCTCCCTCCCCCCCCCCCTCTCTCCCTCTTTTCCCCCTCCCTCTCTCCCTCTTTTCCCTTTTCTCTCTCCCACACCCCAAACTCTCTCACCCACCCTGTCTCTCTATCTCTCTCTTTTTATCTCCCTCTCTCAGCTTCCCCCCTCCCTCCGTCTCTGTCCCCCCTCCCTCTCTCTCTCCGTTCCCCCTCCCTCTCTCTGTTCCCCCTTCCTCTCTCTGTTCCCCCTTCCTCTCTCTGTTCCCCCTCCCTCTCTCTGTTTCCTCTCTCTCTCTCTCTGTTCCCCCTCCCTCTCTGTTCCCCCTCCCTCTCTCTCTGTTCCCCCTTCCTCTCTCTGTTCCCCCTTCCTCTCTCTGTTCCCCCTCCCTCTCTCTGTTCCCCCTCCATCTCTCTCTCTGTTCCCCCCTCCCTCTCTCTATGTTCCCCCTCCCTCTCTCTATGTTCCCCCTCCCTCTCTCTCTCTTCCCCCTCCCTCTCCCTTCCCCCTCCCTCCCTCTCTCTTTTCCCCCTCCCCCCTCTCTCTTCCCCCCCCCCTCTCCCTCTCTCTTTTCCCCCTCCCTCTCTCCCTCTTTTCCCCCTCCCTCTCTCCCCCCCCTCCCTCTCTCCCTCCCTCTTTTCCCCCTCCCTCTCTCCCTCCCTCTTTTCCCCCCTCCCTCTCTCCCCCCCCTCCCTCTCTCCCTCCCTCTTTTCCCCCTCCCTCTCTCCCTCCCTCTTTTCCCCCTCCCTCTCTCCCTCTTTTCCCCCTCCATCTCTCTTTTCCCCCTCCCCCCCTCTCTCCCTCCCTCTTTCACTCCCCCTCTCTCTCTCCCTCCCACTCTTCCCCCTCTTTCTCCCCCCCCTCTCCCCCCTTAAAAGCGGAAAGCACACCTCTCCACATCGGAAAAGATTTCAGAACTGTTCTCTATGTTCCCCCTCCCTCCCTATGTTCCCCCTCCCTCTCTTTTCCCCCTCCCTCTCTCCCTCTTTTCCCCCTCCCTCTTTTCCCCCTCCCTCTCTCCCTCTTTTCCCCCTCCATCTCTCTCTCTGTTCCCCCTCCATCTCTCTCTCTGTTCCCCCTCCCTCTCTCCATCCCCCCTCCCTCCCTCTCCATCCCCCTCCCTCTCTCCTCCCTCTCTCTTTTCCCCCTCCCTCTTTTCCCCCTCCCTCTCTCTGTTCCCCCTCCATCTCTCTCTCTGTTCCCCCTTCCTCTCTCTCTGTTCCCCCTTCCTCTCTCTCTATGTTCCCCCTCCCTCTCTATGTTCCCCCTCCCTCTCTCTATGTTCCCCCTCCCTCTCTCTATGTTCCCCCTCCCTCTCTCTATGTTCCCCCTCCCTCTCTCTTTTCTCTCTCCCTCTCTCTGTTCGCCCTCCATCTCTCTCTCTCTCTCTGTTTCCCCGCTTTCTCTCTCTGTCTCCTCTCTTCCTCATCCACCTTGTGTGTGTCTCTCTCTCTCACACTGCGTGGAACACTCACTAGTAATATAGGAAGATGTGTTCAAATTCTGTGAGGCTGCTGAAGTAGTCATGGTTGTCTTTGATTAGAGTAATTGTGTACTCTAGCACCTCCTGCACACTTTCATTTGGGTATCCTTGTACACCAGTGATGGTGACCGTCTTGTCTGGGGAGAGCACCCATTCAGCAGCTTTGACACAGCAGATGGCCTGCAGTGATGGAGGGATAGAGCAGTAATAGTACTCTGTCATGCAGAGTTTAACGACTGCTTTTGCACATCCCATCAACATATAGTTCTCCTCCACTGTCTGTGCGGTGAACGCTGCAGTGGCCATCCGCTTCATGATAAGATGCTCCAAGAAAAAGTTAGTGGTTGGAGCAATGAGTCGGTACTCGAGTTTACTCATGAGCATTGCCTCCATAGTCCACATTGTGGTGTTGGTGTAATACGTGCGAAAACTCTGAATTAACTGGTGCAATTGCTGGGTACCTCTTTCTGATATTTTCAAGGCAAGTACCATTGCCGTGATGGCCATGACGTTGTAGGTGGACCTGTCCACTGTGAGGTTAAGTAGGAGCCTGTCCAGGTAGTTTATGGCCAGGCACAGGGACTCCAAGCTCAGGGAGTGCTTTGAGTGTGATTTGATAAGGCTGAGCACCATTTTTCTTCGATCTTCTTCATCCAGTTCTGTATGACTAAGACAGTTGTCAGGTACGAAGTAGAGTTCAATGTTCCTCTTGTAGGCATAGTTTTCATTTCCATATTCCATAACGTACTGCAGGTCTCCTTTCAGACTATAGAGGTTATATGGTCCCACAGATACGTTCATTGAGAAGATTTCAGAACTGTTCAGCTCTGAGCTTCTGGCTCCATCAGACTGAATAGCTTTGTCCTCAAAGGAAGAAGTCGCTGTTTCAAGCTGAAAGGACTCCTCTTCATCAGAATAGATTACATGACTTTTAAGCTGTGAGCTACTGGAAGAATCAGACCTAACAGATGTGTCTTCATTGGAATAGTTCACTCGAGGTTTCTGCTGAAGTGTTAAAAGCGGAAAGGTCACCTCTCCATCGGAAAATATTTCAGAACTGTCCAGGTCTAAGCTTGTGGCTCCATCAGACCCAACAGATGTGTCTTCATTGGAATAGGTCACTTGAGGTTTCTGCTGAAGTGTTAAAAGCGGAAAGGTCACCTCTCCATCGGAAAAGATTTCAGAACTGTCCAGGTCTGAGCATGTGGCTCCATCAGACTGAACATATTTGTCCTCAAAGGAATAAGTCGCTGTAGTACTCAGCTGAGATGTTTCAAGCTGAAAGGACTCCTCTTCATCAGAATAGCTTGCATGACTTTTAAGCTGTGAGCTACTGGAGGAATCAGACTTCGACCCCTCTTCATCAGAATATCTTACAGGACTGCTAAGCAGCGAGCTACTGGAAGATTCAGGCTTTGACCCCTCTTCATCAGAATATCTTACAGGACCGCTAAGCAGCGAGCTACTGGAGGAATCAGGCTTTGACCCCTCTTTATCAGAATAGTTTAAAGCACTGTTTAGCTGAGGGCTACTGGCTCCATCAGACTGAACAGATGTGTCTTCATCAGTAATAGGGGTGTTCAGCTGAGGGCTACTGCCTCCCTCAGAATGAACAAACTCCTTTACATCATTATAGATCACTGGAGGAGTTTCCAGCTGAAGAGACTCCTCTGGTTTGCCATTAGTGGCAGTTGGCCAAGCTCCACTAGGCACAACGGGCACATCTTGGCAAAGAGAGACAGCAGACTGATATGTCTGTTGTGTTCCAGTCACTAAAGGCTTAAATGTCGATTTTGCCTGTGACTTGGGACGATAAGCTGTCTCATCAACACGGGTGCGTTTTTTTCTATAGCAGTTTCCCATTTTTTCAGGAAATTACAAAGAAATTGCAATATAACCAACTAACAAGGTTCAGAACTAACAATGTGCTGCTAACTCCTTCTCCTCTCACTGCTGGTCTGATCTGCTGGCTCAGCTGCACAGCTATTTATAACCTCAGACCCACTATGAGGTCATCGCCAACTGTTACAGTTGGCTTGTTGCCATGGTTGCCATGTATGGGTTGTTGCCATGGTGACAGTTAACAGAGTGACCTTTGCTTTCAGGCAGACACTGCATTTCAAATGTTATGAATCGTCCTAGAAGCCAGGGGGACTTTTTATTGGAAACATTTAAAGTGAACCTGTGCCCAGCACATGTGCTGAGAAATATTTACATCATTTGAACAAGCAATACAATTACAATAAAAATAAGTCCGCCTTTATCTCTATCTATAGACATTGTGGAGTGCATTGTAATTCCTATTTTGAACAGAAGCAGTGAAATCTCAGCTGTTTTTCTATGGAGGTCAGAATCTTGGCAGCCTGCCAGCCTTCTCATGGAAACAACCTGCAGATATTTCTACCATATTAACTAGGGTTGTCCCGATACCGATACCAGTATCGGTATCGGGACCGATACCAGTATCGGTATCGGGACCGATACCGAGTATTTGCGGGAGTACTCGTACTCCTGCAAATACCCCCGATACTGAAATAGAATACTTGCCCCCCCCGCCGCCGCCACAAACCCGTCGCCGCAAACCGCAAAGCCGCCGTTAATCAGCGTGCGGGGAACAGTACAGCTTTCGTTTGAATAGCTGTATCCCCGCCGCGTATAGACACTCCCCCTTGCACGGGATTGGACGGATGATCTCCAATCCCGAGCAAGGGGGAGTGTCTATACACGGCGCGGCAGGGATACAGCTATTCAAACGAAAGCTGTAATGTTCCCCGCACGCTGATTAACGCGGCACGTGAGGCATCATCAAGGTATGTGGGACATGGCTGCAATATGTGGGGGGACATGGCTGCATTATGTGGGGGGACATGGCTGCAATATGTGGGGGGACATGGCTGCATTATGTGGGGGGACATGGCTGCATTATGTGGGGGGACATGGCTGGAATATGGGGGGGGACATGGCTGCAATATGTGGGGGACATGGCTGCAATATGTGGGGGGACATGGCTGCAATATGTGGGGGGACATGGCTGCATTATGTGGGGGACATGGCTGCATTATGTGGGGGGACATGGCTGCATTATGTGGGGGGACATGGCTGCATTATGTGGGGGGGACATGGCTGCATTATGTGGGGGGGACATGGCTGCATATGTGGGGGGACATGGCTGCATTTGGGGACACATTTAAAAAAAAGTATCGGTATTCGGTATCGGCGAGTACATGAAAAAAAGTATCGGTACTTGTACTCGGTCCTAAAAAAGTGGTATCGGGACAACCCTAATATTAACCACTTCAGCCCCTGAAGGTTTTAACCCCTTCCTGACCAGAGCACTTTTTTTCGGTTCGGCACTACGTCATTTTAACTGGTAATTGTGCGGTCATGCAATACTGTATCTAAACAAAATTTGTGTCCCTTTCCTCCCACAAATAGAGCTTTATTTTGGTGCTATTTGATCACCTCTGCGGTTTTTATTTTTTGCGCTATACAAAAAAGTATCATCTGCTGTTCATTCCTAAAGATTGTTACTTCATGCCGTTTTTTGTCTGGCCAAATGTGAGTAGCCTGACTTTTGCTTCTTTTAAAGAATAAATCCACACATTGCAACAGTGAGCACTTAGTCTGTGATTATCTCTTTACATGCACCTGTCCTTTGCGGTTTGGTTGTCTTACGAGGATCTAATACATCAGCCTGGTTCCTGTTCATGACCTGCCTATTTGATTTGCTTTATTGACCATCTGTTAACTCAGTGGTCCATATATGAAGGTGAGAGTAGCCATCTACAACGGTGGAGGGATCACTTCAAAATGTTGGTGGATTGTCACGTGGTGGAGATTTATTTTCGTTTAATTCACTCATCTTCTGACACTTATGGACTGTTTGTTTGAATTGTATTTAATTTTTAATATTTTATTTATTTTTTTTTCCATTTTTTCTGCATATTCATATTCACACTTATGGTATTGGTGTTTGAGTATACCAGTATCATTTATATATTTGAGTTTTGCGCTGCACTTTTTCTATTTTATTTTTTACTTGCTTAGGATTTTTGCGAATTTCCCTTAGTGTTCAGCTGGCATTACCAGTGATCTGAACCCTGGGGGTCTGTATCACATAAATACACTTTTAATATCATCATTTTTTGATCTATATATTTGCGCTGATTGCACCCTGTTTTTTATATATACAAAAAAGTGTGACAATTTTGAAAATAAATACATATTTTACAATTTTTGCTATAATAAATATCCCCCAAATTTAAAAAAAAATAAAAACATTTCTTCATTAGTTTAGGCCAATATATGTTCTACATATTTTTTGAAAAAAAACAAAAAAAAACGCAATAAGTGTATATTGATTGGTTTGCGCAAAAGTTATAGGGCCATATTCTTAGAGATCTCCGGCGGCGTAACGTATGTCCTTTACGTTACTCCGCCGCAAGTTTAACTGGCAAGTGCCTGATTCCCAAACCACTTACCTGTAAACTTGCGGCGGCGTAGCGTAAAGTCCACCCGCGCAAGTACTCCTAATTCAAATGATCCTGGTAGGGGGCGTGGATCATTTAAATTAGGCGCGCTCCCGCGCCGATCGTAATGCACATGCTCCGTCGGGTAAATTACCCGACGTGCATTGCGCTAAATGACGTCTCACGGACGTCATTTGTTTTGACGGTAACGTAAATGGCGTCCATCGCCATTCACGGACAACTTACGCAAACGACGTTAAATTTTCAAATTTCGACGCGGGAACGACGGCCATACTTAACATTGAGTACGCCACCTAGGGGGCATGTTTATCTTTACGCCGCGTATTGCTTACGGAAACGACGTAAAATCACTACGACGGGCAAGCGTACGTTAGAGAATCGGCGTGACTAGTCATTTGCATATTCTACACTGACCGCAAAGGAAACGCCACCTAGCGGTCAGCGTAGATATTGCAGCCTAAGATACAACGGCGCAGGCCGTCGTATCTTAGGCATGTTTAAGTGTATCTCAGTTTGAGAATACACTTAAACATAGGACGGCCTTAGAATCGGACTTACGTCGGCGTATCTGCTGATACGCCAGCGTAAATTCTTTGAGAATATGGCCCATAGTGTCTACAAACTATGGGAAAGATTTATGGCATTTTTTTTACTAGTAATGGTGGTGATCTGCGATTTTTAGCATTATTACGACGGACAGATCGGACACTTTTGACTTATTTTTGGGACCATTGACATTTATACAGCGGTCAGTGCTATAAAAATGCACTGATTACTGTGTAAATGACACTGGTAGGGAAGGGGTTAACAATAGGGGGCCGATCAAGGAGTTAAATGTGTGTTCCCTCAGTGTGTTCAAACTGTATGGGGATAGGACTGAGTGGAAGACCTCTTGTTGAACCTGGATGCTAGCAGGTCTACACCAGGGTCCCCCATCTCTGGCATATAGCTTGAAAGATCTCTGGGTGGAGAGACCACTCTCCTGGGGATAGCTGCTGGCGGCTCAGATAGTCCACTTGCCAGTTTTCTACCCCTGGGATGAAGATTGCAGACAGACAAGAAACCTGCTTTTCTGTCCATATCAGAATTCGATTCACCTCCTTCTGAGCACCCTGACTGTAGGTGCCTCCTTGGTTATTGATGTAAGCTACTGCAGTAGCATTGTCGGATTGAATCCTGACAGGGTGGCCCTGTAACCTGTGTGTCCAGGTTTTGAGGGCTAGATATATTGCCCGGATCTCCAGTATGTTAATGGGCAGACAGATTTAAATACATTAACAATTTAAAGCCAAACTCTACCACACATTTTATAATCGGTTACAGCAGTTTTTGTTTTTTTGGGGATAGAAGGTTGTACATAAATAAATGGCTAATCATCGTAAGCACCTCCTGTCAGTGGTAAATGGTTTGTCACATCCCTGTAACGGTTACATTCTGCTGGAAAGCTTGTTCTTTTGAAAAACAATAGACTTACTGGCCAGATCACCGGACGGAAATAAAGGAAAGAAAACTAATACAACCATCACATCTAAGAACTGGTAAGCTGCAATAGAAGAAATTTTGCTTTTGGGTATAATACCGCTATGCGTCTGGTGAGGCGGCAGAACCTCCGATATGAGGCTCTGGGGGCACAGCAATCCCTAATCACAGAGAAGAGAACCTTTTATTGGAGGAATTCAGGACAAAGAAGAGATCCCTGAGGTACAAATCACATTCTTCTAGAAGATGAAGAACCTTCACTTCCCGACTTCTCTTCCACTTTACAGAGGACGAAGCGCGTCAGAAAATTTCCTTCCAATCCGGAGCCCATTCTGATCTCTATGCCTAGAAGAGAAAATAGATTGTGTCACTGTCATCACTTCCAGGTACAAGTCTACAATCATCACCGGACTATACTACAAGAAAAACTCGCCAACTTCTCCTCCACCTGCTAATGACTAAATACCCACCACAACCCCTCCACTCAGCACCCCATTATGTCTCCCCCCCCCCATCCATTTCTCCTCATGTACACTGCACTATCCTGGGATCTATTCCATTCACCCCCCTCCCCCATTATATATATATACACATACATACACACACACACACCCAGAACCCATCCCACCCCATCTCCTCTACTGCACCCTGTGTGTGCTCCTTATATACTCTCCTATACACCATATGTTTCCTATTCCTTATACACTCTTCTACAGCACACTCCATGTGTCCCTTTACCCCACATGTCCCCATACACTCTTCTACGCCACACAGCACACTCCATGCATCCCTATACACTCTTCTACGCCACACAGCACACTCCATGCATCCCTTTACCCCAAGTGTCCCCATACACTCTTCTACGCCACACAGCACACTCCATGCATCCCTTTACCCCACGTGTCCCCATACACTCTTCTACGCCACACAGCACACTCCATGTGTCCCCATACACTCTTCTACGCCACACAGCACACTCCATGCGTCCCTATACACTCTTCTACGCCACACAGCACACTCCATGCATCCCTATACACTCTTCTACGCCACACAGCACACTCCATGCATCCCTATACACTCTTCTACGCCACACAGCACACTCCACGTGTCCCCATACACTGTTCTACGCCACACAGCACACTCCATGTGTCCCCATACACTCTTCTACGCCACACAGCACACTCCATGTGTCCCCATACACTCTTCTATGCCACACAGCACACTCCATGTGTCCCCATACACTCTTCTAACCTAAACCCCACAGGGCACGCTGTGTCCCCCATGCTATCTCCTATTCCCCATAGCGCACTCCATGCAATCCCCTATACCCAGGGCTGGTGCTACCAGTAGGCAAACTAATCAGCCACCTAGGGCGCCCGGCCACTGGTGTTCATACTCTCTTCAGCAAGCAACTAAGTCTCAGCAGGCTATCGCCGCTCCATTCGCACATATTGTCAGAGGCGCAGCAGCGGCGGAGGACTGTGTCTGTGTCCAGACTCTCGAATGAAATGAAGAAAGCAAACATTCATTGATGGGCGCTGGTGGGCTGCATTTGATAAATAATAATTAATAAAAAGGTGGGGTATACATGGGTAGGGAAAAGGGGTGGAGCCAAGGGGGGCAGCAAAATGAGGTTTCGCCTAGGTCAAAAATCTTTGCACCAGTCCTGCCTATACCCCATATCACACTCCATGCACCCCCCCCCCCCATACACTCTACGCCACAAAGCACACTCAATGTGTGTCATATACACTCTCTTTTACCCCATGCATTCTCCTATACACCATAGCACACTCCATGCACTCCCCTATATCCCATGTGTCCCCATACACACTCCATGGGTTTCATATACCCCATGTGTCCCCCATACACACTCCATGGGTTTCATATACTCCATGTGTCCACATAAACACTCCATGGGTTTCATATATCCCATACACACTCCATGGGTTTCATATACTCCATGTGTCCCCATACACACTCCATGGGTTTCATATACCCCATGTGTCCCTCATACTCACCCCATGGGTTTCATATACCCCATGTGTCCCTCATACTCACCCCATGGGTTTCATATACTCCATGTGTCCCCATACACACTCCATGGGTTTCATATACCCCATGTGTCCCTCATACTCACCCCATGGGTTTCATATACCCCATGTGTCCCTCATACTCACCCCATGGGTTTCATATACTCCATGTGTCTCTCATACACACTCCATGGGTTTCATATACCCCATGTGTCCCTCATACTCACCCCATGGGTTTCATATACTCCATGTGTCCCCATGGGTTTCATATACCCCATACACACTCCATGGGTTTCATATACTCCATGTGTCCCCATACACACTCCATGGGTTTCATATACCCCATGTGTCCCCATACACACTCCATGGGTTTCATATACCCCATGTGTCCCCATACACACCCCATGGGTTTCATATACCCCATGTGTCCCCATACACACTCCATGGGTTTCATATACTCCATACACACTCCATGGGTTTCATATACTCCATGTGTCCCCATACACACTCCATGGGTTTCATATACCCCATGTGTCCCCATACACACTCCATGGGTTTCATATACTCCATGTGTCTCTCATACACACCCCATGGGTTTCATATACTCCATGTGTCCCCATACACACCCCATGGGTTTCATATACTCCATGTGTCTCTCATACACACTCCATGGGTTTCGTATACCCCATGTGTCCCCATACACACTCCATGGGTTTCGTATACCCCATGTGTCCCCATACACACTCCATGGGTTTCGTATACCCCATGTGTCCCCCATACACACTCCATGGGTTTCATATACCCCATGTGTCCCCCATACACCCTGCTATACTTAGCACTATCTATGCAGTCCTCTGTACTTCTCGTTCTTCCGGAGTCCCTCCAGGCTCCGCCCTGCTCCCCGGCTCTCTCTGACATCTGGCCAATAGAAGTTCTGCCCTGACATGTGACACCCCGCCCCTGTAGCTGAACAAGCCACTCACAAACTTCTTGAAAGTTTATGTGTCTGAATAAAGTTTTTCTGATACAACCTCTTGCATTCTGGGAAGTGTAGTTTGGAGCTGTCGCAGCCGTCCCCTACACAGAGGAGGATCTGAGCCTGGAGGACTACATCTCCCAGAGTGCAGTGCGCCGCCCCGTGTTCTGTATTAGGCAAATAGACAGAAATCGGAGAAAAGGTTTGGTGTCGCTGGTGCCGGTGTCTCGTCGGGTATGGCGACCTGTCAGAACACCGGGGTGGAGTCTGACCCTCTGCTGGGGCCTTTGCATCGGAGTTGGTGTGCGGAGCCGAACTTCAGCGCCTCCCTGGAGAAGAATCACCGAGACCGGAGCGGATCCGCTTCTTCCTGTGGAGGGGGGCCCCTGGACAGCAATGGTGAGAGCTGCCCTGTGATTGGAGGCTGTGTGATCCCAGACAGACGATCTACACACTGCATGACCTCTCTATTCCTCTCCTGTAATACTAGATTACATACAATAATAATGCCATCTACATACAATAATAATGTCATACATACAATAATAATGTCATCTACATATAATATAATACTCTATACTGGGATCTATATATAATATAATACTCTATACTGGGATCTATATATAATACAATACTCTATACTGGGATCTATATATAATACAATACTCTATACTGGGATCTACATATAATATAATACTCTATACTGGGATCTACATATAATATAATACTCTATACTGGGATCTATATATAATACAATACTCTATACTGAGATCTATATATAATACAATACTCTATACTGGGATCTACATATAATATTATATTCTATACTGAGATCTATATATAATATTATACTCTATACTGGGATCTATATATAATATTATACTCTATAATGGGATTTATATATAATATTATACTCTATACTGGGATCTACATATAATATAATACTCTATACTGGGATCTACATATAATATAATACTCTATACTGGGATCTATATATAATACAATACTCTATACTGGGATCTACATATAATGCAATACTCTATACTGGGATCTACATATAATATAATACTCTATACTGGGATCTACATATAATACAATACTCTATACTGAGATCTATATATAATACAATACTCTATACTGAGATCTATATATAATACAATACTCTATACTGGGATCTATATATAATAAAATACTCTATACTGGGATCTATATATAATACAATACTCTATACTGGGATCTACATATAATATAATACTCTATACTGGGATCTACATATAATATAATACTCTATACTGGGATCTACATATAATATAATACTCTATACTGGGATCTACATATAATATAATACTCTATACTGGGATCTATATATAATACAATACTTTATACTGGGATCTACATATAATATTATACTCTATAATGTCCTCTGTATATACTATAATATACTCTATAAGGGGTGTCAAACTCAATTTCATTGTGGGCCGGATCTGTATTATGATTGCTCACAAAGGGCCAGTTGTATCTGTAAGATTAGATGTCCAGCGCATTCCCTCCCCTTGTCAAGAGGCACCCCACCATCAGAAGTTGAGTCCCCCCACTCTCCCTTACATCACAGTGCACCCCCCTTTCCTTATGCTGCTGCTGGGAAGAAGCTGGATGCATTGCTTGAAAGCAGAAAGTAGGGGTCAGGAGGAGGATCAGAGGAGGGCTGGAGCTCTCCTGCAGCTGCAGGAAAGGTGCGAGGGCCACATGAAATGGCCTGGAGGGCCGGTTTCGGCCCGTGGGCCTTGTGTTTGACACCTGTGCTCTATAATATAATAGTATACTATATAATGCAATCTATATATAATATAATACTCTGTTCTGGGATCTACATATAATATACTCTATAATGTCATCTTTATATAATATTATACTCTATAGTGCAGCCGCTTTACGGGAGCGCCAGACCGATTTGTCTTGGGTCCCAGTCTACCTCATAAGACTGGGTCTACACTAAAAGTGAAGCGCAAGCCGGAGGGGACTCTTTCATGCTGCCCCCCTGCAAAGTGCTGCCCTAGGCCTGCGCAGCACCACACACCCTTTCCTGCAGAATTGTCCGCTCTGTACTGCATGTTTGTTCTGCAGCCCCATTCATTCCTATGTGGCAGCCTCAAGCAGTCCCTCCACAGTGTTGTTTGTTTTTTCAATCGGACAAAATACTGATCACTTGGCTAACAGTATCCTCCTCTGTGTCATCTGACACATAGACAGTAGGGTAGTTGATGCAGTTTTAGGACAGATGGATCCACACCCTTCCTTTTATCATATGACAGTGGTTATGACATGTATGTCTGCTGGCTGATTATAATTATACACAAATGCTGAATCATTATCTCCAAATGAGCACAGCTCCCATCAAATGAATATAATTATATTGTATACTGAGGAGGGGGACCCATGGAGGGACGGCTCAGCTCTGCGATTGTTCCCCCGATCGGAGACATTGACTACAGATATGTCTTGTGTGTGAAATGCTGCGTGTTCTCTACATATTAAAGGCTCCATTCAAATCCTTTATTTCAGATTTTGATACAGTGTGAACCGAGCCTATGAGTACCCCCATGCTGGGGCTATATTTGCCCATGCAGGGACGCACAGATGTTCTGCCCATCCGCGGGTAGGTGGTCCCATTGATGTCTATTGGGGCACAGCCATACTTGTGCGGGTCTCTGAACATAGACTAATAACAGGAGTGCCTGACTATGCCCACCCTTTCCACCCAGCTCCTCCAATCATAGAAGCTTTACTATAGCTTCTATGATTGAAACATGATCTATGAATGGAGGGGGCAGACCTATCAATCAGTCTGCCTGTCCTCCATTCATAGATCCTATACCTTTCATAGAAGTTGTAGTAAGGCTTTTATGATTGGAGGAGCTGGGTGGAAAGGGTGGGCATAATTGGCACTCTTAGTGGTTTTAGGGCCCTTTCACATGTACGGACAAACGGTCCGTTTATTACAAGTCTGATTACGGACTTGTAATGTATCCCTATGGGATTGCAGACGTTAGCGGATGATGCATCCGCTAACGTCCGCTACCATCCGCGTCCGCAAAGTTCCGCTTTTGTGGACGGAAGAAAACCCTATTTTTCTTCCGTCCGGCGGAACGGATCGGATGAATACGGACACACGGTCCGTATTCATCCGATTCCCCATAGGGGAGAGCGGAGGAGAGACAGGGCGGTCTCTGCACTGTGTGTGGGGACCGCCCTGTCCGCCGACAGCTCAGCGGGGATTTACAGAGGAATCCCCGCTGAGCCAAACGGGCTAACGGAGCGGATCAATACGGATCCGCTCCGTGTGAAAGAGCCCTTAAAGCCACTGTCCTGTCATCCCCTCTGTTAAATAAGTACACGTGCCGCACAATATGTGTTTTGTAAAAAAGATGCCCACTTCTACATCATTTCAGAGTGTCTCCCGGTGCTCACGTGACTCCTCGGCTCTCTCCAATCCCAGGCTGACCGCTCCAGCGGGCAGGGCCGAGAACTCCCACTGATGTCAGCCAGGAGGAGAGAGCTGATCAGTCACGTGAGCACCAGGAGACACTCTGAAATCGGGTAGAATTGGGCATCCTTTTTTATAAAAACACATGCTGTGCAGCACATTTTAACAGAGGGAATGGCATGATAGGTTTATAGTAGCAGGAGTGGCCCTGTCACAAGCTGACAGACAGGCGGAAAGGAGAGCTGCTGATGACGAGGCATGTAAACTGACCACAGTGTCAGGGCTCAGCAGCCATAATGAACCGTGGTGAGTTTCACAAAGGGGCGTGGAGAACCAAATTACACAGCACAAACACTGTGCTGCATTACATGCTTTTAAAGTGGAGTTCCAACCAAAAGTGGAACTTCCGTTCATCTGTCTTTGACAGGTACCCTGTCCCCACTTCCGCCAGACCTCACTGTTGTGAGGTACTTCAGAATTCCGGCTCCCTCCTCCTTCTCCTGGCCTCCGGGCCAGTAAGAGAGCGCAGCATGCTTCGTGCAAGCGCAATAGGGACCCGGCCGTAGAGCCGCAATGCTTCACTGCCAGGTTCCCTTACTGGCAATGGTGGCGGCAGCACCCGACAGCTGATGGAAACGCCAGCTGCGGTGCCGACATCGCTGGATTCCAGGACAGGTAAGTTTCCTAATATTAAAAGTCAGCAGCTACAGTATGTGTACTCATTGTTACTGTTGGCACCCGGCCGTGACGGCTTTCGGCTTCACGGCCGGGGACTCACTGCGCATGCGCGAGCGGCGCTACGCTATCTGATTGGACAGGCGCTCGCCTGTGTGAGGTGGTCGCAGGGGAATAAAAGTTGCACCATGATAGTTGGCTTCAATTCTTTCTTTTTCTTTTTTTTTTTTCCCCCCCAGGTCCTGTGTGTGATCGTCTCTATTTAAAACAAGCTGTTGTGTTTATTGAAGATGCAATCCAGGTAAGGATAGGAGTCTGGAATATGCTCTTTTGTGTTGCACAGATTACAGTTCCTGTTTTGGGTCTACATGTAATCTCTCTGATCGCTGGAATCAGGATTATTCAGTGATGTGAAGCACAGGGCCAGCTAGAATTCAATGTCTTTGATCCACTTAAGGACCTCCTCCTGCACATATACGTCGGCAGAATGGCATGGCTGGGCACAAGCACGTACCTGTACGTCCTCTTTAAGTGCCCAGCCGTGGCGCCCGTGACCCGGTCCGAAGCTCCGTGACCGCGGGACCCGATCGCCGCTGGAGTCCCGTGATCGGTCCCCGGAGCTGAAGAACGAGGAGAGCTGTGTGTAAACGCAGCTTCCCCGTTCTTCACTGTGGCGCTGTCATTGATCGTCTGTTCCCTGATATAGGGAAACACGATCAATGATGTCACACGTCCAGCCCCGCCCCCCTACAGTTAGAAACACATATGAGGTCACACTTAACCCCTTCAACGCCCCCTAGTGGTTAACTCCCAAACTGCAATTGTCATTTTCACAGTAAACAATGCATTTTTATAGCATTTTTTGCTGTAAAAATGACAGTTGTCCCGAAAATGTGTCAAAATGGTCCGAAGTGTCCGCCATAATGTCGCGGTCATGAAGAAAATTGTAAACCCTATACATTTTGCGCAAACCAATCGATAAACGCTTATTGCGTTTTTTTTTTTTTTTTTTACCAAAAATAGGTATACGAATACGTATCGGCCTAAACCTTTTTTTTTTTTATATATATATATATATATATATATATATATTTGGGGGATATTTATTATAGCAAAAAGGAAAAAATATTGCATTTTTTTCAAAATTGTCGCTCTATTTTTGTTTATAGCGCAAAAAATAAAAACCGCAGAGGTGATCAAATACCACCAAAAGAAAGCTCTATTTGTGGAGAAAAAAGGACGCCAATTTTGTTTGGGAGCCACATCGCACGACTGCACAATTGTTAGTTAAAGCGACGCAGTGCCGAATCGCAAAAACTGGCCGGGTCCTTTACCTGCATTTTGGTCCGGGTCTTAAGTGGTTAAAGGGTAACTCCACTTTCATGGAAAAAAAAAATGGCAAATAAAGAAAAAATAATATAGGGTGTACAATTGTCAAACAAGTCATATTGTAATTGAATGTTATTAAAAATTACCTTTTTTAATTTTAAATCTGCAGCGGCTGTAATTTTCTATGAATGCAAAGAAATATGGCTACCTGTAGTTGTTCTGTACAGAATGTGTACTGACCACTCCCCAGAAACATAATTTCCTGCATGTGCGATTGGCTCACCAATTTTCCCAGAAGTCTGCCTAAAGACCCATACACACTATTAAATTTTCTTCAGATTTTTGTCTTCAGGGTTTACCAAAACCATATAATATTAGGTCAAACTTTAATGCCCCTTTCACACGGCACATGTGAGATGCGGTGGCGGTATAGTGGCACGATTTTTAGCGCTACTATACTGTCGTATTTACCGCGATATTCGGCCGCTAGCGGTGCGGTTTTAACCCCCCCGCTAGCGGCCGAAAAAGGGTTAATACCGCCGGCAATGCGCCTCTGCTGGCTGCTGTAGAGAAAACCTGACAAGCCAACTTTTTCACTGTCCGGTGGAAGCGATCTGGTGGCTGTACAGCTACTGGATCGCTTCCACTGGTCCTAATTGGTGCGGCCAATCAACCACCTCCACCACGTAGAGCAAGGGAGTCATCAGGGGTCTAATTGCTGGTTGTCTTTTATGTTGGGAACAGGGGCGGACTGACCATTCAGGCACTCGGGCACTGCCCATGCCACTAGGCTTACCTTTTCAGTGTGTGTATGTGTATTCTGTGTGTGTGTGTGTGTGTATACTGTATGTGTGTTGTTGTAAGTTTTGTATGAAGAAATGATAATATATTCAATATTATTCAGCAAAAATATGAAAAGGCTATTAAGTCTCAAATCTGATCGTAACGATTATACATGGGAGTCATTCAGTCAGTGAAGAAGGAACATCTGGCTCAGATGACCAGTTCCCAATACATAAGCTATCTGTAACGTTTACGATCTTCAGTGAAAGTTGAAACAATGAAGCTCTTCTCACAGAACAATGAAATGGTTTTCTCACCAAACAAAATGTTTAAACTGGCTTCAAGTGACTAGGTATGGCCATTGTGGAGTAGTTTCTCACCAAACAAGAACGTTGACTTTAGCCATCCTAACACAATGAAACATGTTGACCATTGAAAAGTCCAAGGAGAGTATATTTACACAACTGAGCTACTAAGCTATCTTCATTAATGTCCAAGCTCCACCAACATATGATACAAGTCAGATATTTTAAAATACACACATTATTAAAAGAAAATATATCGACATGAAATAAGCAATGTTTAGATAATCGATGAATTAGGACCGAGGGAAACATACCCGGTAGGTTAGAGCTTTGTTCGAGGAAAGAAATGTATGAGAAATTTGTTTTATAAATAGAAGTGCTTTAGATAAGCTACCGTAATTGACATTATGAAAGATATCACATTGTGATTATAAAAATATGAAATGTAACACATATCCATCAAGGACATATCAAAATAATTCATGCATCTACATTAATAATTATTTTGCATTTGATTGAGAGATGTAACCGATGCATTGATTGCAAAGACTGTTTGAAAAACATTTATAATGGAATATAAGAACATATTGTATTGAAATCAACAGTATACTAATTGTATTTTATATAATATAAAGATACCAGAGTCACACATAGAGGTGTATATATATATATATATGGATAGATATATGTCGATAGTCTAAACCTAAAATATAGATATCCAACGTATAGATTATCTCACAATAAAGGTGAGACACCTAGTGGCTGGAAGTAATATTACTTGAGGTTCTCCAAGCCCAGAGAACAAGTTAATTATTATTAAGCTGTCAGCCAATAGAAACCCAACACATCTTGACAGGACCGCCCATATGTGCCACAGGCCTATGATTTAAGGACAGTTGTCAGATGGGCAGGATGGGATATAATCTTGATAGTCCTATTGTTTTAATCAATATAAAAAGGGAAACCCATGAGATAGAGGGGAGCCAATCTAAGATCTAAAATCTTAATCTTGAGCTCAATGGGAGGATGAGAAGAGGACCCCACCAATAGGAGCGCCCCATGAGAGCACGCTTGCACTATGCATGAAGACTGCAACGATTTTAGCTCTGGCCACTTGCCAATAGGAAATAGCCATCTTGGGAATTGGTAACTATGTCATTTTTATTTTATCTCAAATATATTGTTGTTCCCTAGAAATGTTGAAGTATTGAATATCCTGTAGTTCTGGTTTGTTCTCATATCAATAACTTGTCACTTTTCCTTAAGAGCACAATTTTTATTATATTTTTATTTTTACATAGTTTCAATTTTATTGACAAAACAAACGTCCAATATATTTCACATTGTGATCTTTTACTTACCTGCAGTATAGTAACAATTTGACATGTGAAAATAGACGTTTTTGTTTCATTGTCATTTACATAAAAGTTATCTTGAGAACCTACCATGACTCAGATCAAAGGTATTGCATGCCCATTTTGGGGGTATTTTATTGATTTTCAAGTCGTTAATGTGACGCAACTGGTATTTTAATTTCAGGTAAATATTCAGATTTTGTCTACCAATAAATTAGCTATTTTGTATGATCATACGTCTCCGTGAATAAGTTTCATATTATAGACTATGGCATATAGATTGTCTTGTATTTAAAAGCATCTTCGTTATAAAAGAATTCAAAGTAAATTACTGTGCGGGTAAATATGACCTTAAAAAAAGCACAACAGTGTGTATACTGTGTGGCCCTATAATCTATTGCCCGGGGGCCCCATAATCTCCTATTGCCCGGGGGCCCCATAATCTCCTATTGCCCGGGGGCCCCATGAGTTGTCAGTCCGCCCCTGGTTGGGAACCAACCATAAACGTTCTAAACTGATGTAAGAGATGACAGTATTGAGCGATTTATAAGAATGTGTGCATGAGGGATTTCTTTTGTATTGCTGGGATGGGAATGCTTTGTTTAGTATTTATTTTGTGACCTGGACGTGTTCTTTCTGCTCGCAGTATCGCTCCATAGACCATCGCGTGGATCTGTGTTCTCTGCAGCTGCATCGATGGTATTATTCTGATCTGTGGCAATGGTAAGTAAACGCTTGGTTTTCATTTATTGCAGCATAATAACTTGCTTACGGTCCCAATGTGTCTCCATCATCGTTATGCACTGGGCATGCTCTGTGGGCTGTATGTTCCAGATCAGTAATAAGTGAGACGGCTTTTAAGTGCATCTTCAAACAGAATTACATTTTTTCTCTTGTTTTTTTAAGTAGAAGTGTTAAGACATCTGTTGCAAAGAGTTTGAGTATAGCCTCAGATTGGTTTAACCTCCCTGGCGGTATGATTCTGTCTGGAATTACGTACCAAAAGCGGTACAATTATTTTGCAAGGAAATTTGGCGTTTTATACTGTAGGTCTGTAATTCTTAGGAATAACTCACTTAAATCTGACCAAGCAAGAGTCTAGTAGGCATCCCGGGTATGATTTTTTTTTTTTTTTAAAACAAAATTATAAATTATAATATAATAAATAATTAATTATAACAAATAATAATATAATTCTAATAAAAATTATTCAATAATGTAATCAACTCAAAATCACTGAAATTTGCTCAGTTGCAGAATTGTCGCTGTCATTATTTTTTTTTTTTTTATGACGAATTTCCCCACAAATTGCTATTGCACAATTCTGCAAGTGATTATAATTTATTATCGCTGTTTTCTAGCTGCTCTAAAACCATTTTTGACATAAAGGGACACTTTTGGTTGCTATGGACAATCTACAGTTTGCAGGCAGAAAGAACATTTTTTATTATATAAAAGTACATGCAGGACACTGGGCAGACCACTAGGGACAAAGGGGGTGTGTATTTTTTACATACAGTACTGTAATCTATAAGATTACAGTATACTGTATGTAAAGTGTTTGTTTACTTTTTTGAATTTGGCGCCGTTCTCCGTCCCCGTGGGTCGTAACGTTGCAGGGAACGGAGATCGGCGGCACACGGGGACACTGTGAATTGAGCGAGGAGGTCCCGCTCGCTCACACAGCGCGGTGGCATCGCTGGATCCAGGGACAAGGTAAGTAACTTGCCTGTGGATCCAGCGAGAAGGTAAGCCGCGCCGCTGCACACTCTGCACGTCCAGCCCGAGCGTGACTCGGGGTTACCGATCCTAACATGAAAAACCAACCCCGAGTCACGCTCGGGTTTACCGCCAAGGGTGTTAATGGGAAAAATTTTAAATGTACCATAATCCGAAATTAGTTAGGAAATAAAGGGACACAAGGAATAGAGGGGTAGTGGCTGCTAGTACCACAGACTCACACAGACTATTACCTAGTAAGGATGTGTATCAATGGACTTTCTCGGTACTGATAACATGAGTCGATATAATAAAAAATTACATTTATTATACATAAAAACATACAATGTTCCGTAAATAAAACAAGGCTAGGACTAACAACCCCACATAGAGATACAGGAGATGTTATTGCAAAACGGAAGGAGCCGTGAGGTATCAGCAGATGTGGGGAGGAGTCCTAGAAGAACCTCTACCGGTTTCGCGGCGAACCGCTTCTTCAGGAGGAATGGTCCGGAGTCAAGGACCGCAGTGCAAATTCGCTGACCAAAGTGCACCGTAGCGAACAAGGTGGAACAAAGAGTAGGATAAAAGTCTATGCTGGTAAAGCAATAGAAGAAGGGCAGCTAGGGAGCAGGCATCGCGGCAGGTAATGGATGTTGAAAGGCAAACCGCTGAAGATAATCAGCTGAAGACTGCAGCAGAGTATTCCCCAGCACTTAAACAGTGGAGGTATAGGGGAACCAACAGTCAGGTTACCACACTGCCATGCAGCGTCCCAGCATTCAGCCCTAGGAGAGTCACAGAGGAGCTCACGAGCTTAAGACATCTGTTGAGTTTCTAGTAATGTTTTGCCAAGGAAATTTCACTTCCCGTTCCATAACCACATAGGATGTTCGGTGGGTAACCATCCACAATACGGACAGCAAAAAAAATCACGCAGATTCCAGACACTTCCTGTTTCTTTGACCATGGGGGGGGGAGGGGGGGAGTGATGAAAAAGTGGTCCTTACAGCAAGAGCTGCACAATTCTGTCAAAAATGAGAATCACGTTTTTTTTTTTTTTGCTTACGCCGTCGTAACTCTGAGTCCGAGCCGTCGTATCTATGCGCCTGATTGTTAGAATCAGTTACGCATAGATTTGTATTAGATCCGACCGGCGTAAGTCTCTTACGCCGTCGTATCTTAACTGCATATTTACGCTGGCCGCTAGGGGTGTGTACGCTGATTTACGCCTAGAAATATGTAAATCAGCTAGATACGGCAATTCACGAACGTACGCCCGGCCAACGCAGTACAGATACGCCGTTTACATTAGGCTTTTCCCGGCGTAAAGTTACCCCTGCTATATGAGGCGTACCAATGTTAACTATGGACGTCGTTCCCGCGTCGAATTTTGAAAATTTTACGTCGTTTGCGTAAGTCGTTCGCGAATAGGGCTGTACGTAAGTTACGTTCACATCTAAAGCATAGACGATTTGTGGCGTAATTTAGAGCATGCACACTGGGATTCTTTCGTAAAAAAAACGTCAAATACGCGGGGTCACATGTAATTAAAATAAAACACGCCCACATCATCCACATTTGAATTAGGCGGGCTTACGCCGGCCTATTTACGCTACGCCGCCGCAACTTTGGTTTGAGAATACGGCACTTGCCTGTCAAAGTTGCAGAAGCGTAACGTAAATGGGATACGTTACGCCCGCACAAAGATACGCGCATCTGCGTGAATCCGGGCCAATTTTTTTAGCGAACTTTACTGGTTAGACTTTTTTTTTTTTTTTTTTTTTTAAATTGCATTTGAAAGGGCGTTGCGCAAATACAGTGTGACATAAAATATTGCAAGAACCACCATTTTTTTTTCTCTCTAGGGTTTATACAAAAAATATATATATATATGTGTGTGTGTGTGTGTGTGTGTGTATGTGTGATATATATATAAATTTAGCAGAGACCCTAGGGAATAAAATGGCAATTGCTGCAATATTTTATGTTTGTTTTAAAGTGAAAGATGATGGTACGCCGCGAGAATCGCGATCTATCTTCTAAGCAAAAAAATTGTGTTTCTCATTTTAGGCAGAATCATGAAGCTCTACTATGGGGGCACCTGAGCCGAGCTGCAGCTCTGTGTATCCATTCAAACATGGAGCCGCAGTTTGGCCTCTATCTCGATCTCTCTCTCTCTCGATTGGCTAACTGAGTTTGATTGACAGCAGCAGGAGCCAATGGCGCCACTGCTGTGTCTCAGGAGGGAGAGTTCCTGAATTGATGAGGCACTCGAGGACATCGCTGGATAGAGGTAGGCTCAGGTAAGTATTAGGGGGGCTGCTGCACACAGAAGGCTTCTGTCTTTACAACTCCTTTCAAATTTAGCATTTAAGTTAAACTTTAGATTTTGACATTTCTGCTTGCTTTTTTATTTAGGATACTGAATGTGACCATATTTGTGAATTTGGCTCTTGCCTTCATTGAGAAGCCCTCATCTCTAACTGTAACCTCAGACGTGCGTTACCGCAAAGCAGCCTGGGAACCACCCTGCGGACTGACGGAAAGCGTGGAGTTTGTGACTTTTCTTGTATTTATTGCTGACTTTTCTGTAAAGGTAATAACCATTACTGTCTGGCTGACCTAGAATGTGTACATACATTTAGATCTTTACACCAAAAATGGGTTATTAAAGTGAACCTGTCATCATCCTACTGAACGTCCAATTAAAGTCAAAGTTTTCTTTTTTAGTAACTTTGTACAAAAATCCCCCTATGCAATTCCAGATCCCATAAATGGTACATACCAGCAGTCCACAGAGATGTCCCCTCTCCATCATGCTGTTTGCAAGTCAAGCTCGACGCCACATGTCCAGGAATGCGCTTTGTGACGGTCAAATTACGCGCATGTGCAGCGCGCTCTCACATTCACAAGTTTCAGTGGTTGAGATTGGCTGCTACAACCATGGGCATTTAAAATGATATGGAGTTGCCTTTGTGATAATACCAGCTTCTACTCTTCTGGGGAGGCTTTTCACAAGATTCAGGAGATTTTGAGGAATTTATGCCTGTTGGGCCAAAAGAGCTCAGTTGCTGATGATGGATGAGGAGACCTGGCTCCCAATGGTGCTCCAATTCTTCCCCAAGGTGTTCAGTAGGGTTGAGGACAGGACTCTGTGCACTCTCGTTTTCCACATAAAACCCCTCAAACCATGTCTTTATGGAGTTGGGTTTGTATATCGGGTCACAGTCATGCTGGAACAGAAAAGAACCCTCCCCAAACTGTCACCACAAGGTTGGAACCTCACGGTTCTCTAAAATGCCTTTGTCTGCTGGAGCATTAATCATACCCAATCATTCAAAACAAATGTCTGGCCATATAGGGCCAGATTCTCAAAGGGCTTACGACGGCGCAACGCCATTTGCGCCGTCGTAAGTCCCAATCTGGCCCGGCGTATCTATGCGACTGATTCTTAGAATCAGTTACGCATAGATATCCATTAGATCTGTCAGGCGTAAGGCTCTTACGCTGTCAGATCTTGGATGCAATTTTTTTCCCGCCGCTAGGTGTCACTGACGTCGTTTTTCCCCGTCATCTATGCAAATTGGCTATTTACGCGAGATTCCCGAACGTACGCGCGGTCGACGCAGTGAATTTACGACGTTTCCGTAGCTTTTGCGACGCGTAAAGTTGCCCCTGCTATATGAGGGGCAACCAATGTTAAGTATGGCCGTCGTTCCCGCGTCGAAATTTTTAAAAATGTACGTCGTTTGTGTAAGTCGTTTGTGAATGGCGCTAGACGCCATTTACGTTAACGTCGAAACCAATGACGTCCTTGCGACGTCATTTAGCGCAATGCACGTCGGGAAATTTTAGGGACGGCGCATGCGCAGTACGATCGGCGCGGGAACGCGCCTAATTTAAATGATCCACGCCCCCTACCTGGATCATTTGAATTAGGCGGGCTTGCGCCAGAGGATTTATGCTACGCCGCCGCAACTTTACAGGCAAGTGCTTTGTGAATCAAGCACTTGCCCGTAAAACTTGCGGCCGCGTAGCGTAAACGAGATACGTTACGCCCGCATAGTTTTACGCCAGGATACGAGAATCTGGCCCATAGTGTATGTATTTTTTTTATTTTTTAAAAACCATAAAAGTTTAATTCCATGTTTGTCCATTTTTAGAGTTATCTAATCGGCTGGAATGAGTTTATCAAGAACAAGTGGCTGCTGTGTTACATCCTGGCGCTCTCGCTTTCCGTTGTGGATTGGACGGTGTCTCTATGCTTCTTGTGCAGAGAGGTAATAGACATATAAACTGCCGCAAACTTGAATATTTTATTTGAACGTTTTTTATAAAGTAGATCTCCAGACAAACTGTGAAATACAGTAAAACCTTGGATTGCGAGCATAATTCCTTCCAGAAACATGCTTGCAATCCAAAGCACTTGTATATCAAAGCATTTTTTTTTTATAGGGTATAAAAGAGAAGAGGCGCCTCTAAGTGCAGCAATAAGTTGCTAAATGTTGTATCTTACTTAAATGTAACCATATTGCTACACTTAGAGGTTCCTCTTCTTTTTTATACTCCGCTGTGATATGCGCTACTCTTATATAAAGACATTGCTTGTATATCAAGGCAAAATATATTAAAAATGTTTGCTTGTCTTGCAAAACGCTCTCAAACCAAGGTTTTACTGTAAATACACAGAAGATGATTTGTATCTGTTGGGTGCAGAGAGATATACAGTCCTGTTAGACAAGTTGGTGTCCTGACATTCGTATACTGCAGCAAAGCAATACAGCTTTGTCACCTCCCCACTGCAAGCCTGTGATTGGACCAAGAAGGAGCAGCAGAAGACTGATGAGTTCATCTTTTTTTCTCTCAACCTGTCGGCATGTTCTTTGTCGGCACACTCCTAATTGGCCTCTAATGCTACCCTTCCCTCCCCCAGCCTGTGTTCTACTGTATAGAGGTTTGCAGGAGAATGGTGCCAATTCAAATGTGGTCACTTTTACTATATTTAAATTTACAATATAATTTTAAAGGGGATCTTTACCCTCAAGAGAGACTTCCCTCCTCTCCTCCGCTGCCAGAATACATCTGTCTGTGTTTTTTTTAATTTTATTATTATTTAAAGTGGATGTAAACCCAATTCATGAAATTTGAGCTGGGCACATATATCTGCAGTATTTTGTTATCTCTATTCAATGAGCTAAGCCTTATAGCTCTCTTCTGAACGGTTCCTCTGTTATCAACCTGAGAACTCCTGACATATTTTTTGACTTTTTAGACAAAAGCAGCCTGAATCTTTTGTCAAAGGAGGTTTCTAAAATAGAGTAGCAGAGAGCAGCTCCTATTACAAAACAGCTCTGAGAGTCTCTGCCTATGGTGAGAGGGGGTGTGTACCTTTCCTCCAATCAGCAATGTTAGCTATCTTGGCTGTATGCCCAGACATCACACTCTGTGTTAACCAGGAAGAGAAAATCTCCTCCCACAATCTCAACTTTCTAAACGGTATATAAATGTGAACACAGCAGATATACATGTAAAACCTATGTAGGGAGATTTGGTTAATCCCTGTGTATCATTTGAGGCTGTTCACTTCACCACATGTATGGAGGGTTTGCATCCACTTGTATTTAAAAAGTGCAGCGGCCCCCCTCCCTTCCACCTAGGCGAATCATGTCCACTGTCCTCTTTGCCTTCCGAAGTTCTGGGTGCCCGCATGCTACAGGAGGCACCCTAAGCATTATTGTTTTTTTTTATGACTTTATTTTGTCACTTTAAACTTTTTTAATCCAAGCCATAAAATGCATTGGCTCGATAAATGTGCTCTGCAATCCCATGATGGCCACTAGTGTATGTGAAGCACATCAGTATCATGGGTCACACTGTTATGTTAAAGTGATTTGGTATTTGAATAATGCATTTCTCTCTGCCTTGTCCTTTATGTTCGGGATTTATCATTCTCAGGGTGTGAGAATTAGAAGACTCCTGCGGCCTTTCTTCCTTCTCCAGAATTCATCTCTCATGAAAAAGACTCTGAAGTGCATTAAGAGAACCCTGCCAGAGATGGGGAGGTAATAAAACACGACATTGCTTTTCTACTCTACTGTTAAAGTATATGTAAACCTCTGTCAGGTTTTTATTACTGTCTGTCCTTGCTGAGTATATCCCCCCTTCACTTTTATCCTGCTGACCATTGTCAACAGGAATAGGAAACGAAAGCCTCTATTGATAATAATTTACATACAGCCCAAGTATGGTGTACCATCATCCAATTTAGAAGGGAGGTTGGTCCCCAAACGATCACTCATAAGGGGAGTTTTAAAGGACTATCTTGGTACCAACTTATACAGCATTTAGCCCTGGTTCACACTGGGTACGATTTGGAACGATTTGAGATGCGATTTGACATGTCAAATCGCATCTCAAATCGGCGGCAATTGTCGGCAATGGCACTGTCCTAATCAGTGCGACACCGCATCTGCGATTTCAAAAAGTAGTTCCTGTACTACTTTTTGCGATTTCGGGCCGCGATTTACATTAAATTGCGGCCGAAATCGCAGCCGTAAAATCGCGTATTTTACCGCGATTTTGAATTCGCAGCAGTGTGAACCTAGGCACACTCATGGTTTAATAAAATTATCCATTTATTAGTACAAAAAAACGTAAAAAAAAACCTATTCAAATATATTCAAATAAAAGGTGCATGGTAACAATCCATGTATATCACCAGCATTCATGTCCCCTGCTAGGGAGGATCATGATATGGTGGATAACATTTGTTCTCAATATGTTTCGCAGGATTATAATGCTTCATCAGGAGAATATCAGTCTTTGGGCCAAAAGTTATGGAGGTGTCCTTCTAGCTAAATGGACATACTGCAGTACCCATAATCCACCTGCAGATGGAGTTGAAGTTCCCTGTCAAACTGCAGCTCCTTGGTGACCGGAGGGATAAGGGGATATAATGCTTCTGATTTTTGCCCCCACAATATTATTATTATTATACAGGATTTATATAGCGCCAACAGTTTGCGCAGCGCTTTACATCAGGGACGACAGTACAGTCACAATACAATCAATACAGGAGGGATCAGAGGGCCCTGCTCGTTAGAGCTTACAATCTAGAATATATGAATTTCAAGGGAGTGTATTACATGTTTTAAAGGTAGTTTTTGTTTTGTTATAGACGTCCTTAGTTGAAGGTAACTATTTTCATTGGTGAGCAGTGAAATGATGTATGTGTGTTGTTTGTAATGAGACTAATGCAAATGTTTGTTTCTGAATAGTGTGATGCTGCTGCTGGCTTTGCATCTGTGCCTTTTCACCATGTTTGGTATGCTGCTGTTTGCTCATTCAAAGGTAACCAACTTACTAATGAGATATAAGCTCCTACATTCTCCTCTATAGGTTTAGTATGAGGACCTGTTGCTGTCCCTAAAGAAAAAAAACAATGGCATCAGCTACCAGGTGTGAATTGTAGGTTAAGACCATAAATGGAATCAAAAACCTCTAATAAAATTGGTAATCTGGCATAATGAGTTATCTAAACTCTTTTTTGTAATTATTTTATTTTATATGTATAACGTTTTTTTTTTTTATCCAGAATTTCACCCCCCTGTTCCTATAATTGACTCCCTGTTGGCCTGTTGTATAAAAATAAGGCATCCTAAGCATGTTTGGGGACCTAAATACAGGGCACTGCAGTAAGGCTTTCTACTAAACCTTCTCCTCTTGAAAGCCTCAAGCCGGCTATAGATGGAATAAATCTTTGCTGGTTCAGCAGGGATCGGCCAAGATTCGATCCTTCTATGGGCAGGCAGGTTGTACCCAAGTCAATTCAGCGATTTAACTTGGGTACAACCTAGGGATCAACCGATATAGTATAATAAAAAAATTGACACACTTCTTTTTATTTTATTTTTTATCACTGTGTGCTGTCACAAGGAATGTAAACATCCCTTGCGACAGTAATAGGCAGTGACAGGCACTCTTTATGGAGAGATCAGGGGTCTATAAGACCCCCAAACCCCTCCTCTGCACTTGAAAGTATTTGTAAAGTCCAGAGCAGCGTTTTTGAATACTTTTTTATATTTTTTAAACCTGGTGCTTTTAACCACTTAAGACCCGGACCAAAATGCAGGTAAAAGACCGGGCCCCTGTTTGCGATTCGACACTGCGTCGCTTTAACTGACAATTGCGCGGTCGTGCGACGTGGCTCCCAAACAAAATTGGCGTCCTTTTTTTCCCAGAAATAGAGCTTTCTTTTGGTGGTATTTGATCATCTCTGCGGTTTTTATGTTTTGCGCTATAAACAAAAATAGAGCGACATTTTTGAAAAAAAATCTATATTTTTTACTTTTTGATATAATAAATATCCCCCAAAAATATATAAAAAAAAATTTTTCCTCAGTTTAGGCCGATACGTATTCTTCTACCTATTTTTGGTAAAAAAATACGCAATAAGCGTTTACCGGTTGGTTTGCGCAAAATTTATAGCGTTTTTACAAAATAGGGGATAGTTTTATTGCATTTTTATAAAAAAAAAATTTTTTACTACCAATGGCGGCGATCAGCGATTATATTTTTTTTTTTTTTTTTTTTTTTTTTTTAATTTTTTTTTTTTTTCGTGACTGCGACATTATGGCGGACACTTTGGACAATTTTGACACATTTTTGGGACCATTGTCATTTTCACAGCAAAAAATGCATTTCAAATGCATTGTTTATTGTGAAAATTACAGTTGCAGTTTGGGAGTTAACCACAGGGGGCGCTGATGGGGTTATGTATGACCTGAAGTGTGTTTACAACTGTAGGGGGGTGTGGCTGTAGGTGTAACGTCATCGATTGTGTCCCCCTATAAAAGGGATCACTCGATCGATACGCCGCCACAGTGAAGCACGGGGAAGCCGTGTTTACATACGGCTCTCCCCGTTCTTCAGCTCTGGGGAGCGATCGCGACGGAGCGGCTATAAAAGAATAGCCGCGCCGTCGTCCCGGATCGCTCCCCGAGGGAACCCGACCGCCGCAAGTACCGGGGGGGGGGGGGTCCCGATCGGACCCCCGACCCACGTCTAGGCAGGCACGTACAGGTACGTTGATGTGCCTGTCCGTGCCATTCTGCCGACGTATATGTACATGAGGCGGTCGGGAAGTGGTTAAAGGGTAAGAATCTTGGCGCGGAATATACTTTACTGGGAAACATGAATTGGGGATCCTTTCTCAAAGCCGAGGTTTCACTTTTGTGGAAATGACTGTGGAAGTTTAGGAGGGGACAGTGTTGTCTCTAATTGGTCATCTAAAGAATGGCAAACAATATAGCCAATAGAAAAGTCCCATGAACATTTATCAAATTGGAAATGTTGGAATTGTGTGTCTTTTAGTAGCTGGAATAGTTTTCACTCGCCCTGATTTACAGTGCTGACATTGTGACGTGTGTTGTGAATAGTACGATGTCAGGTCTTTCTATGCTTTGTATTGCTTGCAGGATTCCAGCCTAGACGTGGAGTGGCTGAGATATTTCCGCAATCTACCCGACTCACTCACTTCACTCCTGGTGCTGCTGACAACCGCCAATAATCCAGACGGTACGGCCTTCTTTTTCATGTCTCACCGATCTGAGCAGAACAAATTCAGCATAATTATGTGCAAGAGGGATGGATTAATGTAAAAATAAGACGTAGGATACTGTTGGAATTTGCTTTTGAATCTCTGTGTACCCTAAGGCCCCTTTCACACAGGCTGCCGAATCAGGTCCACCTGTCCGTTTTTCAGGCGCACTTGATCGGACCCTCCAGTCTTCCCTATGGAGCGGCAGATGCCAGCAGTTATGTCTGCTGACACCTGCTGCTATCTGCTCCTGTCCGCCAAATGCAGACGGACGGTGGTCCTTTTTTCCATCTGTCTGGCGGATCGAATAAACTAACAGGCAGTCCGTTTTCATCCGATATTCCGATAGAGTAGAATGGGACTCTGTCCGTCTCCATTGTGCACAGTGAGCGGACACAAACCTGTCATCCAACTGCTCAGCGGGATTCGGCAGAGCGATTTCCCCCGCTGAGCAAGTGGAGTCCGTCAAACGGATCCGCCCCATGTGAAAGTGGCCTAAGGCCCAAGACTAAGATGTCATTAGATGTCCTCACCAACCTGCAGTGACATTATGATGCCTACCCGCAGTGCCGATCCTGACCTCCCTGGGGCCCTAAGCAAAATGACATGTCACATTAAAGTTGAGAAGCAGGGGGGGGGGCGCTGCCGATGGTGACATTTCACATTAAAGATTACCTCTTCTTACCTCTTCTTCCATGCAGCCAGCGAGTTGAGAAGCGGGGTGAGGGGCCGAAAATTACTTTGCAGCTTTGCGTTGCCCTAAGCGGCTTGCATAGTAAGCTCGTATGGTGGATCGGCCCTGCCCACCCGAGAGCTAAAGTATGCAGACACTCATGTACCAGCTTGTGGGAAGGGGAGCTTGGCCCCAGTAATTCTATCAATATCCAATAAAGCTGTAAAGAATAAGTATCCAATGAACCCCTTCAATCTGCTCAATTGGTTTTTATGTTGCACAGTACAATCCCTATGCTGAGGATTTGCTAATAAATATCTTTCATACTTACCAGTCCACTCTTTGCACATCTCCTAAATGTCAAACCCACTTTTTTTTATGCACAAACCATCAGTTCTGTTTGTTTCATCAGTTAAAGCGGATCTCCACCCACAAGTGGTACCTCTGCTTGTTTACTACCCCCCACTGCCACATTTGCCACCTAATAGGGGGGGACGAGGGTGCTGAAAGGTACCCATCCCCACATCCGGGAGTGCTGCTGCGAGATCTCCCAGGTTGGCCCCCCCGCCGTTGGGCCATTCACGAAGCGCAGCGCAGCAGGGAACCGGCTGTAAAGCTACAAGACTTCACCGCCAGCTTCCCTTACCTGAGATGGCAGCAGCAGCACCCGAGAGCCAATTGAAAAATCAGCTGGGGTGCCAACATCGCAGGATCCCTGGACAGGCAAGTGTCCTAATATTAAGTTAGCACTTACAGTATTTGCAGCTGCTGACTTAAAGAAATTTGGCAGGGGGGGGCTGGTGCCCCTCCTTTTTAAGTCACATTTTCCAAAGAAAATATGGATCTCATCCTTCTTTTTTCTAACATCCAGTACCAATGCAAAATGAACACTTTTTTTTTTTGCCTGTCAACGGATGGATGAAAAACGGACAGATGGAAAGGGTCTTGGAGTGGTTCCCCATAATATGAGAACTATGTCCGCTATGACATGGATCATATACAAGCTGGAGGCTTTATTTAGAAAAACATTGGGGGGTTATTTACAAAAGGCAAATCCACTCTGCACTACAAGTGCACTTTCAAGTGCAGTCGCTGTAGATCTGAGGGGGACATGCAAGGGAAAAAAAAACGGCATTTTAGCTTGCACGTGATTGGATGATAAAATCAGCAGGGCTTCCCCTCATTTCAGATCTTCCCCTCAGATCTAAAGTGACTGCACTTCCAAGTGTACTTTCAGTGCACTTGTGGTCCAAAGTGGATTTGCCTTTAGTAAATAACCCATATTGTTTCAGCTTGCAGAAGCCACTGCAGCTTGTAGGTGACAGGGTGCTCCTGTTTTTAATACTATAATTTTCAGAGACCATTACAGTATTAAAAAAATAATAAAAAAATAAAAAATTTTTTTCTTTTTATTCATGAAGTGGCTTAAAAATATATTAATGATTTAGGAAATTATTTACAGCAAAAGCTACTTTAGAGTTTCTCTCTTACTATGAACCTTTTTAGGTGAACTTTATGTCTGGCTCTACAGCACACCTAATTCTAGCTTACTATATTCTCATCATTGACCTGTGATTTCTTGTTTGCATTAGTACTGAGAATGTAAAAGGTTTCTGTCTTCTTTTTATAACAGTGATGATTCCAGCCTATTCCTACAACAGAGCCTATTCCTTGTTCTTCATTATCTTCACAGTTATAGGTGAGTCTCCATGGTGGAGTCACAGCATTGAGAGGTTTTATTGCTGTGCTGTTAATGTTGGTACAATTACCCCCCCGCCATTTATGTGACATATAGTTAACAGGCTAAACCAGCAACACCGCTTATAAAAATAAAAAAAACACGTAAAAAATTGTGACGTTAAGATGAACGCATTGCCTTGTAAATTAGAATGCAGACTTTTTTACGAAAATCCAAGAAAATGTTTTTAAATTACTCTCACGTTGGTATAGGGTCCCCTCTAGACTGGCTAAAAATCTTTCCACCTCTTTCGGGCATCTACTGGAGGAAGTATGGGCACCGTAGCACATTCCTTCACATGTGGTGATGAGTGCCCCAAGCTGCAGCCCTTCTGGTTGATCCCAAAGTAAATTGATCCTGGACATTGACCTGCCTGACTCCCCAATGAAACTTTTACTTTGTCCCTTCCATCCCTCTCTGCCACATCTTCTAAATGCGGCTAGGTGTTAAAGGGGTTGTAAAGGTAAAACCATGTTTTCCCTAAATAGCTTCCTTTACCCTAGTGCAGTCCTCCTTCACTTGCCTCATCCTTCCATTTTGCTTTTAAATGTCCTTATTTCTTCTGAGAAATCCTCACTTCTTGTTCTTCTGTCTGTAAGTACACACAGTATTGCAAGGCTTTCTCCCTGGTGTGGAGTGTCGTGCTCGCCCCCTCCCTTGGAGTACAGGAGTGTCAGGACGCTCTCTACGTTGCAGATAAAGGAGCTGTGTGCTAGAGGGCGTCCTGACATGGCTCGAGTAGAGGAGAGCCGATTGCAGACTCTCCTGACAGGGGGGGTCTGCGCTGATAATCAGTGCGTTGATTAATTATTGGTGCAGACCCATTAGAGATGCCAATCAGTGCCCATTAGAGATGCCAATCAGTGCCCATTAGAGATGCCAATCAGTGCCCATTAGAGATGCCAATCAGTGCCCATTAGAGATGCCAATCAGTGCCCATTAGAGATGCCAATCAGTGCCCATTAGAGATGCCAATCAGTGCCCATCAGTAATGCCAATCAGTGCTTCCTTATCAGTGCCGCCTATGCATGCCCATCAGTAAAGCATATTAGTGCCTAATCATCCGTGCCATTCAGTGAAGGAGACAACTTGCTTATTTACAAAATTTTATAACCAAAACAATTTTTTTTTTTTTAAATGTTCGTTTTTTTTTTTTTTTCTCTAGCAAAAATTAAACCCCAGAGGTGATCAAATGCCACTAAAAGAAAGCTCTATTTTTGGGGGAAAAAAATACTTTATTTGGGTACAGTGTTGCATGACCGCGCAATTGTCATTTAAAATGCGACAGCGCTGAAAATTGGCCTGGGCAGGAAGGGGGTACAAGTGCCCAGTATTGAAGTGGTCTAAGAAAATTGCTCGCTTCCCCAATAAATACAGTCATTGAGGGAATCCCTCCCACTGCATTATATAGCCAGCGGCAGTAATCGTAAAAAAAAAAAAATAACCCCCCCCCCCCCCCCCCAAAAAAAAACGACATGCTGGTTGTACTGAAGCCGATCGATAGACTTCAGTACTGCCAGCCTGCCCATAGATGGATTGCAATTCGGCCAGTTCATGGTGAACCGGACACGTTTTGATCAGTCTATTGCTTGCTTAAGTGCTCTTGGCTCATCCAAAGTAAAACATTTTCTAAGCACTTTCTGCTGTTTCTTGGCTTTAATTTTGTTTTTGTTTTCCCCCCCCCATTACTTTCTGTATTACACAGGCAGTCTTATTTTGATGAACTTGCTGACAGCCATAATCTACAATCAATTCCGGGGCTATTTATTGGTGAGATCAGTGTTACAATTTTTATGAAAACTGTAACAAGCCCATTGTAAACCATTGTATTATCCATTATAGATCACAGAGCAAGCGCTAGAAATCTGACCTCTAGGTTCATGCCGCAATCTATATATTTGCAGATCTTGTGCTCAACAACCTCGTAGAATAGAGCAGGAATGGCGTGCGATTACCCAGCAAGGCCTATTCACAATTGTTTTTTTCTTCAGTAAAACGCATTCATTTTACTGCATGAAAATGCATTTTAAGTTGAAATCTTTGCGTTTTTTCAAAGAAATGCGGTGTGAATGCATGTGGAGGGTGAATGGAATGGTGGATGTTGGAAAGCCTTTTCAGAATAATGGAGGCTTTTCAAGCTTCAAAGGTAGCGGTGTGGAGGCTTGTCAAGCTCATTTAGGTGTGATGGTCAGGTGTCCACAAACCTTTGGCCATACACTGGGGTTGATTTACTAATACTGGAGAGTGCAAAATCTGATGCAGCTGTGCATGGTAGCCAATCGGCTTCTAACTTCAGCTTGTTCCATTAAGCTTTGACAATAAAATCTGGAAGCTGATTGGGTTCTCTGCAGAGCTGCACCAGATTTTGCACTCCCCAGTTATAGTAAGGCCCTTTTCACACTTGTGCGACTTGTCCTGCAACTTGGGACTGCAAAGTCACATGACAAATCGTACCCCATGATTTCCAATGAGTACAATTCATATGGTCGCACCTGTACTACTTTTGATGCGAGTTGAGAACCATAGACCTCAAGTTTACACAGGTGTCAGGGATTCCTAACACAAGCATCCAGCACAGGCTAAACAGATCAGTGGGCTGGATTAAAAGGGTATGTAAAGGTAATTTTTTTTATTTCTTTAAAAATAACAAACATGTTATACTTGCCTCCACTGTGTGGCACGTTTTGCACAGAGCGGCCCCGATCCTCGTCTTCTGGGGTCCCCCGGCGTCTGTCTCGGCTCCCCCTCGCAAGAACTCATCACCTTCATGCGAGCTCGCATGGTGGTGAGCTGTTGCAGGCGCGATCCTGTGATACAGCCAGCGGCCATAGGCGCTCACGGTATCACTCGGCCCCACCCCGGCGCGCATCGTCATTGGATATGATTGACAGCAGCGTGAGCCAATGGCTGCGCTGCTTTCAATCAACCAATGAATGACCCGAGAAGCC
Organism: Rana temporaria; assembly: GCF_905171775.1. NCBI lineage: Eukaryota > Metazoa > Chordata > Amphibia > Anura > Ranidae > Rana > Rana temporaria. Next base: position 22,157,248 of record NC_053499.1, on the reverse strand, counting down.
TGTGCGTTCATGGCGTGGGACTTTCGAAGGGTCAGGTAAGTAAACAGGGGCTCGGGGGGGGGCACTATTCCTCTGATGTTTTTTTACCTTAATGCATAGAATGCATTAAGACAGGGATCTCCAAACTGCGGCCCGGGGGCCGGATGCGGCCCTTTGTTTGCTTTTATACGGCCCTTGGGGGACTTCTCCTCGCACTGATTCAAGACACTATTTTGCCATCGAACACCAACAATGGAGCACCATTTCTCCCACTGACATTAATAATAGGGCACTATTCTTCCTTATGATACCAACAATGGGGCAACAATGGGGCACTTCCCCTCTAACCTAATATCAAAAGTGGTGATGTTTACTCCTACTGATGCCAGAAAAATTTCCACTCCCGCTGGCCATGATCTGGCCCTCCCCAGGTCTGAAGGCCCTTTGTTTAGAAAGTTTGAAGACCCCTGCATTAAGGTGGAAAAACGTTTACCTTTACAACCCCTTTAAGGAATCGGGCACAAAAGTAAGTGAAAAATATATATTTATTAAAGATAAAGGCACACATGCAAACCAAAAACAAGCAATGCATAAAATAAATGAATATAAGAAAAAGCAAACCCCAAAAACACCTAATCTAACTAACTAATATATACAAGAACAGGAGCACATATACATAAGCAAGACAGGGACGAGAGACAAGGGGGGACAGGAGGCCAAATGGAGGGAGCAGTAACAAGGGGAATCAGGGGACAAGACTCAGGGACAGGCTACAGGAAACAGAGTCCAGGACAGGGCAGGAAGCAGATCAGGCACAGATTCGGGCAAATGGATCAGGTCAGGCAGGGACAAGGCTTGCAGAGAGGATACTAAAGCCCTGAGCCTTAGTGAAGCCCTGAGCCTTGTATACTCCCAGCAGCTCACATTAGGTGCAGCTTAATTAATGATAAGTCCATCTACTGGGAGACACCCGCTGGTGGTTACCAGAATTACACCCTTTGGTGCTGAAAGCAATAGTGCCACCAGCAGGTGACCCAGGCAACAACACTGATCATGACAACAGGCATTCCCTGAAATTGTACGACTTTCAATTCTCAGCAGTGTGAAAGGGGCCCAAGTCAACCCCATAGTATGTTTTCTTTCGGCACACTGTGTGAAATTTTAGTTACTGTTTTGATGCGGTACAGTCAGCCAATTATGTTCACATTGATTTATTTTTTTCCGTTTCTTTTTTTTTTTTTCTCTCCCTCAGAAATCTGTTCAGGCCTCCCTGCTCAGACGGCGGTTAGGAATTAGAGCTGCCTTTGAAATTCTTTCCTTCCACAGAGAGCTCACATCCCACAATTGTGATCAAGCGTAAGAAACTTGCTTTGCTTTTGGAAATACAAACTCATGACTAGTCAGTGGTTAGGCTGACTTGGCCCTCAGAGTGGCTGCTTGCTTGAGGGCAGCCGGCGCCGCAGTTTTGGGGCAACCGGCGCCGCAGTTTTGGGGGGAGCCGGCGCCGCAGTTTGGGAGCAGCCGGCGCCGCAGTTTGGGCAAAACTGAGGATTATGTTACCGATGTTTCTAAAGAAGAAGCTTTTTCTTTGACCACATCCATTGTCAGTGCAGTATGGAAGGGCAGATCAGTTATATATTGGATATTAAGTCTGCAATCTAAAATTGGAAAATGAAAGTAGATTTATAGACAAAACTTTTATTTCTTTTTTTTTTCTTTTTTTTTTCTTTTTTTTGCCATCTGTGTCCCATTGGGAAGATTTCCCTTCACTTCCTGTCCCATAGCCAAAACAGGAAGTGAGAGGAAATCCCTGAAAATTAAGGGAATACATTGTGGCCCCCAGGTCACCAAATCTAGTGTCCCTATTAGAAGATTTTCCCTTTATTACTTTTCTGGGGACAACCAAATATGTGTGATTTACTTTTACTTTCAATGATGATGAGCAGGAGAAATAGAAAGGGTGACGCTCCCTAACGGGGGCACAGACACAACTTGACAGGGGGTCTAATCTGTATTTTTGGTGATTTTTTTTTTTTTTTTTTTTTTAATTGTATCTATAGCCAACATTTTTGGATGGAGGGAGAAAGATTATAAGCTCCATATTACTAGTAAATTCAAAAGGGGGAAACAAATCCAATGCAAGTATAGCTTTATTGTTCTGTGCAGGCAAACACAAAGCTATGCCTGCGACATCCTCCCCGGATAAGTTTGATGCCTTTCACCCAAAATTAGGCCTTGTCCTAGAGACCCAATGTGATGGGCTTCTACATATTCCTTTCTTTATGAGGTTTATATTGTTGCCGGTGTCCCCGCTGGAGAGATACGCCCTCTTGCGTTATCCAACTGATCCGTTGTCATTGGGGGGGGGGGGGGGGGGGGGCAGTAAACATTGGGGCTTTAACATCTCTCCAGCTGCGAATGGAATAGAAGTGGAGCTAAATCCTCAATGGGGACACCTGTGGATTTCCTGTCACTTTAATGAAATTTCCTTTTTTTACCTCCAGAATAGGAATTGAAATGAAAATATCTTTAATGGGATCTAGAAAGCAAAAAGTAAACCTGATGGGGTTTTAGCATGCTCTAGATTTTTTCAAAATGAACAAATGATTTGGCTTTAGATGCACAATAAATAATTTTGTACATAAGTATTTTATATTTTGATTACAGAATGTGTTTTTTTTTTTTTTTTTTTTTTTATCCACTGCAATTTTAGATGCCCTTGGTTCTCGGCAGAGTTCCTCTTTACGTTCCATAATAGAAGCGTTCCAAGCTCTATATCTACAACTTTAATATTTTTTTTTTTTTGCTTTCTGTGTTTCCATTGGCGAGATTTTCTGTCTGCTTTTTATCTGTGGGACTCCAGTACAAATAATTCATCAAGGCTAGGAAGATACAGACACCAAATCAGGGCCCCACAATGCATCTCCTTCCACAGCCCACTACAGTGTTGCTGATGTTGTATCCGTCCCCATTGTAGAGATTTTTTGTTACTTCCTGTCCCCCTTATTTCCAATCGCTCAGACAGGAAGTGAGGTACAATCTCTCCAAAGTGATACAATCTGCTGCAGGTTCTAGCCTTCCACATGTGTGTCTTTAGAAAAAGAAAAGAAGTATGTCCAAGTGAGTCACAGGAGTGCAATTGCTCTCCTGTGACCCAGAATCAGCCAATAGCGGGCTATTCGATTTTTTGTTATTTACATCAATTTATTACACTATGGTAATGATTTGTAAGCATTTAGCATTGGATAGTGCTCTTGTATTCAAATTTTTATATTGCCAGTGTCGGCTGATGTCACAGAGCCACTCCATGCTCTGGAAAGATCCCGACCATATTGTAGGGAGCCACCCAGCTGCCTGATAGACATCTGGCTTTGGCTCTAGGCAGCTGTTTATCTGCTTTAGACACCTGGGGCCAGATCCACGTAGATCGGCGTATTTTTAAGCAAGCGTATCGTTTTTACGCTACGCCGCCGCTACTTTGAGAGGCAAGTGCTGTATTCACAAAGCACTTGCCTCCAAAGTTACGGCGGCGTAGCGTAAATCTGCCGGCGTAAGGGCGCGGAATTCAAATGACAAAGATGTGGGCGTGTTTTATGTTAATTCTACTTGACCCCACGTAAATGACGTTTTTTTTTTTTTTGAATGGCGCATGCGCCGTCCGTGGGGGTATCCCATTGCGCACGCTCGAAATCACGTCGCAAATAGTCAATGCTTTCGACGTGAACGTAATTTACGCAAAGCCCTATTCGCGAACGTTTTACGCAAACGACGTACACAACGGAAAATTTTACGCTGGCCCGACGTCCATACTTAACATTGTGTACGCCTCATAGAGCAGGGGTAACGTTACGCCAAAAAAAGCCATACGCAAACATCGTAAAAAAATGCGCCGGACGTACGTTTGTGGATTGGCGTATCTAGCTAATTTGCATACTCGACGCGGAAATCAACGGAAGCACCACCTAGCGGCCAGCGTAAATATGCACCTTAGATCCGACGGCATACTAAGACGTACATCAGTCGGATCTAGCACAGCTTCAGGCGTATCTTGTTTTGTGGATACAAAACAAAGATACGCCGGAGCAAACTAGAAGTTACGCGGAGTATCAATAGATACGCTGACGTAACTTCTTCGTGGATCTGACCCCTGATGTTGTGATCACATAACGCTTGACCTCTTAGTTCTCAATCAGCTTGGAACGGAGAGCAATGATTGTCGGTCACCACTCCAGGGCGGAGAGAGCGGTGACTGACAGTCATTGCTCTCCATTCCATGCTGATTGAGAACTGAGAGATCACCTGTTATGTGATTGCTCAGTTCTCGGGCTTGGAGCCAGCGGGGGAACAGCTGCAATATCGGACCGATGCTGCAGCGTTAAGGCGAGTATGTTTGATTGTTTTCTCATATAGCCATACTACTTTTCAAAAAAAAATGTTTTGGATGGAGTTCAGCTTAAACTGAATCCGTGATCTAAATGAACTTTCTCTTTAGGGTCTGTGTGGACTGTGTGACCTTCATTAATGTCTTACAGGACGTTAAAATGGATGGCTACTGCAAATTGGCAATCATCGAGGTAAAATCGAGAGGTGGGTGGGATTGTTTTTTCATTTTTATTAAAAAAAAAACATACATTTTGTTTTCATCGTAGAAGGCAAGATGCTTCCCCAGCGGTGTTCTCCCTGCAGAGCAGTTTCAGAAACTATTTGATGAACTGGATAAGGATCCGGTCAGACAGGTGAGTTGTATAGGTGTGGGGTGACGCTTGGTGTCGTCAGGTTTTTTCTGATGCAGCTCTTGGAAATCCTGATTTTTCTTCTCATTCATGACAACATTCTCTCTTGGTCATCCAGGGCTTCTGATGGGGGGGGGGGGGAACCTTGATACAGCTTCCTTTCTGTAACAATGTCTACACCAGTGTTTCTCAACCTTTTTTCAGTCAAGGCACCCTTTAAAAATTATGGACAGACTCAAGGCACCCCATTCTAAAATGTAGAAACGATTCCAATAGTTTTACATAATGCAGCAACATCTAAGTCCAAGTAGGACACCCAACATTGGAGGTGATTTCTTTTTTCAAAGCAAATGCACATTTGCGCACTGGTACGGACTAGTATTCCAATGTTTCTCCATCACTCAGCTAATGTGACCCCACCGCTGATGGAGAGGGGCTGGGGAGGGCCAAACAAGGATGTTATGCAGGCAACTCGCATCCTTATCAACTTATGACGCCATTGGTCATTAGGATGCGGGTGATCTGCCGATATGGTTTCTCCTATTGATGTGGTTCCTGTCATGGACCTTGGAATGAGAGAAAGGGTTCCTCCTTGAAATCTGTTACACAGTGGGGGGTCTTCTGCTCTGACTTAAGGCCAGACGGCTCCATTGTTCTGTGTCTGGCTATTGTGTACATTGATTGCCCCCTGGGGCTTCTGTCTCATTACACATAACAGTCCTTCTAATCAAGCTATCGGACCAATCCCTGCTGACTGATTTTCAAGTCCTCATTTGCATGGCTAAGGAGGACCTGAAGGAGGACTACATGTACTTTACAATTGACCAATAGGAAAGCGGTGGTTGGGGGCGGGATGTTCCAAATTCTGTTTAAAAGTGTGTTGTGTACTTCCAATAAAGGTCTTCCTGTTTGAACTTACATACAGCCTGCCTGGTGTTTGTTCTAATGGATTCCGAACGGCACATAGCTGTAGTTCGGATCCCGGAGCCTTGGATGACCGAACCATCAGACGTTGCGATCTGCAAGCTGACTCACTAGTAGCAGAGGAGTGTCGGGAGAGCGGAAGCGAGCGAGCAAGGGTCTCGTTACAGTTCCCCTCTGGATTGTGCTGGCGAAATTCCGAGCCGACAGAAATCACCGAGAGGGGCGTTTTTGGAGTGTTTTTTTTCAGGGCCCAAAAGCTGCTCCAAAGATGCTGCTTGCAGGACTTTTCTCAACGCCCCTCAGTGTGAAAGGGTAAGGCGTTTTTACAGCGCTTTCAATTAATTTCAATGGAGAGGGGCGTTTTTGGAGCGTTTTTTTTCTGAGTGCCCAAAAGCTGCTCCAAAGATGCTGCTTGCGTGAAAGGGTCCATTGAGATGCATGGAGAGTGTTTTAATAGCGCTATTTTTAACGCTAAAACGCTGTAAAAACGCTTCAGTGTGAAAGGGGTCTTAGTGTAACTAAAAGGCAGCATTCATCCACATGCCGGCTTGTATACAATTTTGGGGCAATTTTTAGAAATTTTGCCAAGGCACCCCAGGGTTGAAAAAGGCTGGTCTACGCGAGTACTGTACTAATGTAACTCTGTACTGTTTCAGTGCGCATGTTTTTAGGTCATGTTTTTTTTAAAATTTCCAGTTGGTCCTCTTAAAACAGTCAAGAGAACCCTCTGGCCAAATCCTTATCCCCTTGCTCTCTGGAGAAGTTCTCTGCCTAATTAGAATGTACTGCAGAATAAAAAAGAGGGATATATGATCTGACTGACTGAGATGATGGAACAGTTCTATATGCTTCCCTAGCATTGGAGTAAACCTTATCAAGTGTGTTTACATCCCTAGTTGCACACTTCACGAATTGATGGAATCCTTGGAAAGTTGACCTCAAATTTCCGTGGCTGATATCACCAGCAATCCCAAGCACCCCATCAGGATATGCACACTGGAGTTTGCTTATCACTTTTGCCAAATTATCCAAAGTTACAGCAGCATTCGCATCTGGTAGGACGTATACCGCAAGGACGAATACTGCCGTGAATCCCCTTGGCAAATAAAAGGGTCTGCAATTTACATCCAATCATTCTAAATCTGGGGAACCATGATTGTCTTCAACCCTGCTGTCTGAACACCAGGTAGAGCTGCACGATTAATCGCGGAGAGAATCGCGATCTCGATTCTCCCCGCCCGCGGGATGACCCGCGATTCTTCTGTGTTCAGCGCTGGTTCCACGTAACCAGCGTGGAACGCAAATGGCGCCGATATCGGAACCGACGTCAGCAGCCTGCGCCGCTGGATGGATGCCTGGGCTTCTCTCGCAGTTCTGTACAACAGTAGTTTGTATCCATGCGCCACCCAGTGGTTGCCGGCAGGTACTGCTTCTGATGTATTAATCTTTCTCACAGTTCTGTACAACTGTGTGTATCCATGCGCCACCCAATGGTTGCTGGCAGTACTGCTTCTGATGTATAAAAAAAGAGACCAGTGATATGTCTATAATGTTAAAGACCATATAACTCCTATGAAAAAAGCAGAATCAAAGTTTGATTCTGCCTTTTTCATAGGAGTTATATGATCTTTAACATTATAGACATATCACTGGTCTCTTTTTTTATATATTCATATTTCAGAAAAATCACAGTTTTATTTGTTAATTTTTTTTGGGGGGGGGGGTTTCTGGCATTCAGTTTTTGAGAATCGTGATCTTTAGTCTAAGCAAAAGAATCGTGATTCTCATTTTGACCAGAATCGTGCAGCTCTAACACCAGGCATTCAGAACATGGGTACACTTTTCTTCCCAGAGTCCAGTGTTCAGTTGCCATATCTTGTTTACCAGTTGGATAACTGCTGCCATGTTTGCAAAGGAGAGAAATCAAATTATTTTCTGAAATATACCTGTAAGAATTAAAGAAATGTAATAAAGTTGTTGTGGTGGCTTTTTTTGCAGCACCCGCCCCAGCCTGTGTACCAGTCTAGATTCTTGCAGATTTTGCAGATCGTCGGAAGCCATCGGTACTTCGACTATCTGGGGAACTTTGTGGCTTTGGCCAATCTCATTTCTATCTGTGTAAGTAACAGACATGGAATAAGAGTATAGCAGGGGAAGCCTCCTCCTCACAACTTGTCATTTTATTGTACTGTATGCCTGCTTGCTTAGGATCTTCACCTGTCTCCTCTTATGCCCCGTACACACGATCAGAATTTCTGATGGGATAAAATCTGATGGAATTTTCCGTCAGTATTCCGTTCAAGCCGTCTTGCATACACACTGTCAGACCAAATTCTGACCGTCCAAAACGCGACGAGGTAAAACACTACGACGAGCCGAGGAAAAATTGAAGTTCAATGCTTCCGAGCATGCGTCGACTTGATTCTGAGCATGCGTGTTTTTTTTCTCCGTCGGAGTTCCACACAGACGATCGGAATTTACGATAGGATTTTTTTCTATGTTCTATTTATAAACTCTGATGGGGCCCACACTGTCGGAATATCCGATGAAAAAATTCCGTCAGACTTTTTTCAATGGAAATTCTGATCGTGTGTACAAGGCATACTTGAGGTATACCTCCTGCCACTGACACCAGCAATGGGGCACTGTTCCCTCTGCTGACCCCAGTGATGGGGCACTGTTCCCTCTGCTGACCCCAGTGATGGGGCACTGTACCCTCTGCTGACCCCAGTGATGGGGCACTGTACCCTCTGCTGACCCCAGTGATGGGGCACTGTTCCCTCTGGTGACCCCCGGCGATGGGGCACTGTTCCCTCTGGTGACCCCCGGCGATGGGGCACTGTTCCCTCTGGTAACCCCCGGCGATGGGGCACTGTTCCCTCTGGTGACCCCCGGCGATGGGGCACTGTTCCCTCTGGTGACCCGCACATTCCTCTGCATGCTTTCATAAACTAATGGTCCAATTATCCAATCCGATCTGTTATAGTGCAGTTCTGCATCAGCTTAGCATTTATATTAATAATACCCCAAAATGGTCCAGAAGCATTAAATTTATGTTCAGTAAATATTCACAGATTTTTCAGGATATATCTAATTTATTTACATACAAGGAATCTCTCATGCAGCATGCCATAGATATAAGCTGGCAACTCTGTGGATTGAAACATTTGAACATTTTGTTGGCTACATAAGTACATCCAGTAAAACAATGCTAACGTGTTTCGGCCAGTGTGGCCTTACTCCTAGCATGTTGTTAGTAAGGCTGCGGCCGAAACACGTTGGCATTGTTTTTCTGGATGTACTTGTGTAGCTGATGGAGATTTTCAACATTTGAGTCCCCCGAGTTGCCAGCTTGTATCTATCAATGTTAAAAGTTTTGCTGGACTGTACATCCCAGCCACGAGCACCGTTTTTCATCCTTGGATAGCATCACCAGCAATAGAGCTTTGGGTATTGCATTCAGTGATGCAGCCTACCATAGAAGCCATTGCCCCCAAATAATAATGGACTTTTCAAAATGCTTTAAATGTTAAATTGGAAAATGTTTCTGGTTGCTGGGTTACTGCAATGTGCTTATTGTTGTTACTTTTGTGTTGGACTTTATTCGGAGAGTTGGTGGGCACATAGATCATGATTTTCTTGTTATCTGATGCCTGTCTAGGTTGTCTTGATGATCGATGCAGAGAAAGCTGGGAGTGAACGCGATGACTTCTCTTTAGGAGTAGGTACCTCTTTTGTTTCTTAGATAACGTGGCTTTAACGTGATATAATTGAGTTTGTCTAAAACCCTGGTGCCCAACATGTGGCCCACCAGCCTACTGTGTGCAGCCCGCAGGCTGTTGGGCACCAAATAGAGTGTGGCAGCGGAGTGCTGGAATACGCTTTGTGTTCCAATGCTGGTACTGAGAGAGACTGTACTGTGGGCGGAGTTATCTCTGCCCACAGGTACGCATTATATAACGGCCAGGGGAGAGGTCCGTGAAGCCGAAAGCTGTCACGGCCGGGTGCCCACACTTAGAATGACGACGCCGGCCGGAGAGGGGGGGGGGGGGGGAGCGGAGCCCTGGCCGGCGTGTCACTGGAACGTGGAGAAGGCGAGTGTATGTTTATTAAAAGCCAGCTGCTACACTTTTTTTGTAGCGGCTGACTTTTAATAAACATTAAAAATGACTGGGACACCCCTTTAAAGCAACTGGTATTCTGTAACTGTCCACTCCATTATCCGCAGGCCATCAACTGTTTCTTCATCCTGTACTACACTCTGGAGATGAGCCTGAAAATCTTTTCCCTGGGAATAAAGAACTACCTCTCCTATCCAAGCAACATTTTTGACGGGTTTCTAACCTTCATCTTACTGGTAGGACATTCTTCTTAGCTGGAGTCGTTGTGTGTGTGTGTGCTGTGCATGTTTTCTGGTGTTAAGCCTTGGCTCACATTGGTGTGATTTGGCATGTCAAATCGGCGACAATTGCCGGCAATAGCACCGTCCTAAGTGGTGCAGAGCCGCACCGATTTCAAAAAGTTGTTTCTGTACTACTTTTTGCGATTTCGTGGTGCGATTTCCATTCTCATCCGTGCAGAAACCCACACAGATGTCTGTGGAATCGCAGCCGAAATCGGGACTGACATGCGGGAGTGAAATCGTCCTGAACTCGCACGGCTTCATTCCCGCAGCTCAGTGTGAACCTGGGCTTAATCCCAAATCCTTCCAAAGTGATTTTTTTAGTTTTGAACAAAGTGGTTAAGGGGTGCAGCCGCATGGAGTATGCACATGAAGGGAACCGGGCTAATCCGACTCGGCAGACTTGAGCTGATGAGATCTGCCTGCTGTTATTTACATTGTTCTCCACTTTCTCTATGCCCCCCAAAAGTTTATGGAGACAGAGAGGGGGAGGTGTTCTGTAGTTACTGACCCACAATAAGTATGGAGATCAGGATATCCAACTTTTCTATGCCGGACTAAGAAATTGCTAGGACCCAGAGACAGCTAGAAGAAGATTCTTAGGAAGTGGCTTCCCCTGTAGGGGGGTGTGGCTGTAGGTGTGACGTCATCGATTGTGTCTCCCTATAAAAGGGATGACACGATCGATGCAGCCGCCACAGTGAAGCACGGGGAAGCCGTGTTTACATACGGCTCTCCCCGTTCTTCAGCTCCGGGAAGTGATCGAGGGGGCGGCTAGAAACGAATAGCCGCACCCTCATCCCGGATCGCTGCCCGACGATTTCCGACCGCCGCATGTACCGGTGGGGGGGTTCCCGATCGGACCCCCGACCCGCGGAAAGGCAGGGACGTACATGTACGTGCCATTCTGTGGACGTACATATACATGCGGCGGTCGTTAGGCGGTTAAAGATGCACCTGTTCATTGCAGTCCTTCGGGGATTGCTGTATGATATGTGGGATATAACCGAGTTCCAAAATGCATCAGGTGACTTGTTTTGCATCGCAGGATTGGTACATATGTCTTTTCATCTTCAATCATGAAATCCATTTTCTTGTAGGTGTTGGAAATTGCTACATTTGCTATATACAAGTTCCCGCATCCTGGCTGGTGAGTTGAGACGTTTGCTTTACTTTCACCAATACACAACCTAATACAATATTATATAATATGATTACAATGAAGTGACTCTAATGCTCCGTACACACGATCGGGATTCCCGGCGGTACAAAGTCCGCCGGGGGGAAACCGAGAACCTGCTCGGTCACTTTTCCTGTGTACTTATCAGAGGTTTTCCCATCTGGAAAACTGCAGTGAGAGTTGGCCGGGAATCCCAGCCGTGTGTATGCTCCGCCGCAGTGTTTCCCGTAGGGAAACTGCCGGGAATCGCCGCAGGAAAAAACAAGAACATGTTCTCATTTTTCCTGCCGCGATTCCCGGGGGTTATCCTGTGGGGAAAACTGCCATGGAGCATACACACGGCCAGTTTTCCTGGCCAAAAGCTGTCATGACAGTTTTCCCGACGGGAAAACGGGTCGTGTGTACGTGGCATAAGGACCGTTTCACATGGGCTTTAGTTGGTATAAGAGCAGTGTGAGCAACAAGCTTTGACAAAGCATTTTGTAGAGCTTTCAGCAAGATTTGTTGAAGCTTTTAAAGTGCCATTCAGCTCCAGCTTGTAAAATCTTGGACACAGATCCTAATGGGAGTGTTGATTGCCACTTTAAGCAGGCTTTCAACAAGCGTCAAGTGCTGAACCCTGCTAGCAGCTTCCTTAAAGTGGCAATCAACACCCCCATTATGCACTCCTTCTTTCCATTTTTGATAGTCCCATGCTCCTTTTGATGGCCCCAGTGCTGGAGTACATACATTAGCCCTGTGTGAGCTCCAACATGTAAATTGGCTTTACATTGAATGCTGGATTATGATATCCTGTCCTTGCTCTATATTCCAGGAAGCCGGACATGCAGGGCCTCTTGTCTCTCTGGGAGATGGTTCGTCTTGTCAACATGTTTATCGTTTTCCGATTTCTAAGAATCATCCCAAACATGAAGGTCAGTGCATTGTATTTTGGCTTTTCACCCCATAATCTACAATTCCTGATACTACTTGCAAAGTTGGGTGCAAAAAAAAAATTATTAAAAAAATTGTCAAAAAGTCTCACTTGTTGATTTAATAAAGGCAAATGGACTGAGTGGGTTACAAAGAGCAGTTGCTCCAGAGTTTAGTAAATGAGGAGGAGCTCCACTGACTTCATCATCCAATCATGTGCAAGCAAAAATGCTTTTTTTTTTCCTTACATTTTGATTGGGTATTTTTTGTAAAGTGGAGGTTTATGAAGCTCTGGAGCAACTGCGCTTGCAAAGTGTATAGTCTGTTTGCCTTTGGTAAATCCACCCCACAGTTCCTCGCTGAAGCAGAAGAAATCTTTCACAAGACAGATATGTAGACGGCACTCGTTCACTTTCAATTGTTGTTTGTTTATTTATTTTTTATTGAAAGTTTCAGACATGGTAATACGAGGCACTTTTTTGGACTCATAATGCTGATAAATGTTTAACATATCACAGAAATACTTTTCCTTCAAGAGATCGGCAAGTATAATACTTCAGGACATCGAGTAGAAAGATCCCAACAAAAATTCCAACAGACATAACATTAACCACCTCAGCCCCGGAAGATTTGGCTGCTCAATGTCCTTTCTTTTCCCCCCCATAAATGGAGCTTTATTTTGGTTGTATTTGATCACCTCCGCGGTTTTTATTTTTTGCAATATTAACAAAAGAACGACAATTTTGAAAAAAACATATCTTTTACTTTTTGCTATAATAAATATCCCAATTTTTATTTATTTTTTAACTATTTAGTTTTTTCTCAGTTTTGGACGATTTGTATTCTTCTACATATTTTTGGTCAAAAAAATCGCAATAAGCGTATATTGATTGGTTTGCGCAAAAGTTATAGCGTCTACAAAATAGGGGATAGATTTATGGCATTTATTTTTTTACTAGTAATGGTGCTAATCAGAGATAAAATAGATAGATATATATATATATATATATATCAGGGCTCAAAATTTCAAGTCCTGAGCTACTAGCCAGGCCTCAAGAGTTACTCGCCACCAGTTGCCCCACCTAATTCATACACTGCCCTGCGCCTAATTGCACCCGTAAACACGCCCTCGTAGATTATCTCATGGAATGACAATGTTTTATGCAGAATCAAGTTACAAAATTAAATATTACCAACAACAACTTTAACAAAATGGGACAGGGCACTGGGGGCAGACCAGAGGGACAGGGCACTGGGGGCAGACCAGAGGGACAGGGCACTAGAACTGGGTCTCTTCCCCATTCTCTTCCCCATTCTCTTCCTGTCTCCTCTGCAACTCTCATCCACCCTCTCTCTCTCTCCCATTCATCTCATCATCAGGAGCCTGTGTGTGCGGCTCCACGCTTGCTTGTGCCCACTTCCCCCTTTTATTCAGGCTGGCAGAGAGGAGAGGAGCTGCAGCACAGCGGGAGGGAGTACAATCCAGCGCCGAGATCCACACAACTGCACAGCCATTGACACCATAGCACAGCGCACACTGACAGCGCACAGCACAAATTGAGACCAGTCTGTTCACAGTGCTCAGGCTGAACTGTTGGACACTTACATAGAGAACAAGGAGAAGAAAACTGCACAAACTAGAAGGCTGCCGCTCTCATGTCAGGGCAACTTTCAGTGAGCGCTGCACCGGAGTGGTAATTTTTGCAATCCTCCACCTCACTCATTACTTTCTGCTCTCCAGCTACATTGGTCGGGGCCCGGGGGAGGAGACAGGCTCAGAGAGGTCATACTGCTAGGTCCCGTGGCTTAATGAGAATTGTAAGGAGAGCTCCTGTGTACTGCTCTGCCTGTGCGCGGCTCATCAGACTACTTTTCCCGAGCATGCACCTTTCCTCTTCGGCCGCCAATCTCATCTGGACTCTAAGTGTAGGCACAGATTGGAGGGAGATTGGTCATGCATCCAGGGCCAGATTAAGAACATCATGGGCCTGGTGCTGAGGATTTTGGTGGGGCCTTTTAGGCTGCATTCACACCTCCGCAACAAGTAACGCCGCGTACGCGGCGTATTTTGCCGCGAATAGTGTAACTTTTTTTTTACAAATCCTTCCTATTGCTTTGTATGGCCGAACGCCAATGCCGCCTGAAAAAAAGGGTCCGGGACTTTTTTTCATGCCGCAGGTGTACGGCGTCTATGAGATGTGAACCATCTCATAGACAGCAATGGGAATTCTCCCCTCCAGTGGCACGAGCGGCCGGCGTCGGGCATTTTGTCGCGGAGGTGTGAATGGGGTGTAATAAATAATAAATAAATGCGTGGGAATGACATGAACGCAGCCCAGCCAAGGCAAGTGACCAAAGGCACAGAACCCAGAAGGAAGACCGGGTGAAGATGGAAGTGTCTAGGCCCCGCCTGATTCATCGCAGCACTGGAGGGCTCAGTCTGAAAATTGAAGTGTACACTAATGTGCTAATATGCTGTGCATACTTGTACGTTGTGGCATAACCTACCCCAGGGCCTCTAAAAAGTAGTAATGTCAGGAAAGTTTACTACCGCTTTATTATCACAGGATCCCAGGAGCCTCTCATGGGGCCCCCTACTGACCCAGTGGCCCTTGGGCAGTGCCTAAGTGCACAGTTGCCAACATTTAAAAAATATTTTCAGGGACACTTTTTTATATAAGTGCTATATTTAGATTAGCTGAGATCCCCGATGTTCCTCTATACATCATAGTAGTAATCACAAAATTAAATGAGTACTAATAATGGGGCAGAACAAATATGAGAACTGAAATTTCCTTTAGTTGAACTAACAAAAGTGTGTCCATTCTAGAGCTGGTAACATTGAGGATATTCAGTATAATTTTAAAGAACTGTTTTTGTGGGTAAGCGACATAGGGGAGGAGTATGGACGGTATATAAGTGGGAAGTATGTGCAGGTGAGGGAGAGGAATGTGGAGGGTCTAACAGTGGGCACTATGTAAGGAGAGGAGTACAAAGGGTACGGAAAAAAGCACTATGTACAGGAGAGGAGTGTGAAGGGTATGACAATGGGCAGTATGTACAGGAAGAGTGAGGGGGTATGACAGAGGGTAGTACGTACCAGAGAGAAGTGTGGAGGGTATGATGGGGCAGTATGTACAGGAGAGGAGTGTGGAGGGTATGACAGTGGGCAGTATGTACAGGAGAGGAATGTAGACGGTATGATAGTGGGCTCTATGTATAGGAGAGGAGTGTGGAGGGTATGACAGTGAACACTATGTATAGGAGAGGAGTGTGGAGGGTATGACAGTGGGCACTATGTATAGGAGAGGAGTGTGGAGGGTATGACAGTGAGCAGTATGTACAGGAGAGGAGTGTGGAGGGTGCGACAGTGGGCACTAAGTACAGGAGAGAAGTGTATGACAGCAGGCACTATGTACAGGAGAGGAGTGTGAAGGGTATGACAGTGGGCGCTATGTATAGGAGAGGAGTGTGGAGGGTATGACAGTGGGCACTATGTACAGGAGAGGAGTGGGTAGGGTATGACAGTGGGTACTATGTATAGGAGAGAAGTGTGGAGAGTATGACAGTGGGCACTATGTACAGGAGAGGAGTGTGGAGAGTATGACAGTGAGCACTATGTACAGGAGTGGAAGGATATTTAGGGACTGAGTAGTGGTTAAGCGGGTCATACATGGATTGAAATTACGCCAATTATGCAGAGACCAGCCATAGTCAATCTATGTATGGGCTAGCTGGTTTTACACAAGTCAATCTATTAATCAACTTGAGTACAACCAGCCTGTTTTTTTTTCTTAAAACAATCAGTGCTGCCAGCTATAGTTAGCAACACTGATCATTGTACGCACTGGCAGAACACAATAACACTGCAGGAGTGATTCCCCATCCACAGGTCAGCAGGTGAGAGGGTATGTGGGGACAGGCTGGGGAGAGATACTAGTCAGTGGCTGGGTAGGCACTGGTAGTATCAGAGCCAGATACACACAGGTTACATACGCCACGATCGTTAGAGCGAGAACAATAATTCTAGTACTAGACCTCCTCTGTAACTCTAAACATGTAACCTAAAAAAATGTAAAGCATCGCTTAGGATACCATAAAAAATTGTGCTAACTTAACTAACTAACTGTTTTTTTAATGAATGAAACATTTTTTTCCAAAAAAACATGTTTGAAAAATTGCTGCGCAAATACCGTGCTAGAGCTGCACAATTAATCGTTAAAAAAATCGTGATCTCGATTCAACCCCCCTGACGATCTCCAATGCAGAGTTTGCTGATTCTTTCATATAACAAGTGGAGAGACTTTCAGCTGTCAAAAGAAAATATCTGGGCAGTCTGCCAAGTTTTTAACAGGAAACATTGTAACTGACACTTCCTTCTTAGATCAAAGGGATACACGTCTGTGTGTAAAGAACAAATCTGGGCAGTCTGCGAAGTTTGTAAACCAAATGAAACATTGTAACTAACATTGTAACTAAATTTAACCACTTAAAGTCAAACACTTGTTTCTTAAGTTAGAAAGCAATATTATTTGCTAGAAAATTACTTGGAACCGCCAAACATTATATATATTTTAGCAGAGACTCTAGGGAATACAATGGCTATTGCTGCAATATGTTATGTCACACTGCATTTTCCCACTTCAATGAATAATAAAAAACAAAACAGTGAAGTTAGCCCATTTTTTTTTTTTGTTTGTTTTAATGTGAAAGATGATGTTACGCCGCAACAATCGTGAGAGAATCGTGATCTATCTTCTAAAAAAAAATTGCAATTCTCATTTTAGCCAGAAATGTGCAGCTCTGTACCCTGCAACATATAAAAAGTGAAAAGACCACCATAGAGTAATTTTCTAGCAAAAAACAAATGATGATTTTTACATGTAGTAGAGAAGTGTCAGAATTGGCCTGGGTGGCAAGGGGTTAATTACCATGAGTAATATACAAATAATTATTATAAGCCCAGTGATCCTATCAGTCTGCTGCAGTGTGTCAGCTTGTATTTATATTGGCCGCTCTGAATGTAGCTTCTGACAGGCTGTGCAAGCAGGCCCGTATCTCCGGAACCATAAATGATAGCCGTCCCATATTTTAACCAGTTGTGGGGTAGCTCTTCCCATGCCTACCCCAAAATGTGGGGTTTCTGTGACCTCTGGTCATCGAGCTACAACCCCCCAAATTCGATCTTAGAAAAAAAAATTCTTTAAAAAAAAAAAAAAAAATTTTTTTTTTTTTTTTTTTTGGGGCAAATGGGCCTATCTTGAGAAAGGGGCCTGGAGCTGCAGCTCCATCAGCCCCATTGTTAATCCGGCCCTGCATGCATCCCTGTCATCACTCGCCCCCAGCTTAAATCCACTCGCCAAATGCTAGTAGGCGAGTAGAAATTTTGAGGGCTGTGTATATATATATATATATATATATATATATATATAATATATATATATATATATAATCTCGGGACAGTGATTCTGCGGCGGACAGATCGGATACTTTTGACAAATGTTTGGGACCACTGACAATTATACAATGCTATAAAAATGCACTGATTACTGTATAAATGTCACTAGCAGTGAAGGGATTAAAGCGGTGGTTCACCCGCACATGACACTTTTTCCCCTTAGATGGATGCTCGTTTTGTCTAGGGGAATCGGCTAGTTGTTTTAAAATATGATCCGTACTTACCGTTTACGAGATGCATCTTCTCCGCCGCTTCCGGGTATGGGCTGCGGGAGCGGGCGTTCCTATTTTGATTGACAGTCTTCCGAGAGGCTTCCGACGGTCGCATCCATCGCGTCACGATTTTCCGAAAGAAGCCGAACGTCGGTGCGCAGGCGCAGTATAGAGCCGCACCGACGTTCGGCTTCTTTCGGCTACTAGTGACGCGATGGATGCGACCGTCGGAAGCCTCTCGGAAGACTGTCAATCAAGAAGGAACGCCCGCTCCCGAAGACCCATACCCGGAAGCGGCGGAGAAGATGCATCTCGAAAACGGTAAGTACGGATCATATTTTAAAACAAATAGCCGATTCCCCTAGACAAAACGAGCAGGAAGCTAGGGGGAAAGATAAAAAAAAATCATTGGGTGAACTCCCGCTTTAACACTAGGGTACAATCAAGGGGTTAAATGTGTTCCCTAGTGTGTGCTCTAACTGTGAGTGGAATGGGACTGACTAGGAGAGATGACAGATCGTGTGTTCATAATTGGTATGAACACATGATCAGTCTCCTCTCCCCTGAGAGAACCGGCATCTGTGTGTTTACACTCACAGATACCAGTTATCGCTCTCTCCCAATCGATCGTGGGTGCCCGGCGGTCAACGCGCCCGCCGGGCACTCGCATCAGCTCTGGTGGCGAGCCATGGCTGCGCATGCGCGCCCCCTATTGGCCAAAAGGCGAAAGCAACGTAAGGTAACGTTCAGGGGGGAAAAAAAATGATGCACTCATATGCATAATTACTAAACCGCATGTTTTTTTTTTTTGATCCACTGTACCTTAGGCAAGTTCCACTGTACCTTTTAAGCAAGTTCTTTCTAAATCCCGCAATAGACCTCCGCAATGTCTCCTGGGAACAATGACAAAAGCTCCCAGGAGAGATTGCGGCATCGAGGAAGTGACGGAATACCCGCACACTACCTGATGAATCCATATACAGGAAGCGGCCAGTAACATAAAGGATTACTAAGGTTCGCCTGCCCCTGACAGTGACTCGAGCTGGGCATCGCCGCTTAGTGAAGGATTGGCTCGGGCGGCTCGGCTGCTCTAGTCCTGCAAAGGGAACTGCGTTCCTGCTGTGAAAAAAGTGCAGGAACTCCGTTCCCACACGTTCCCGCAGGACTTGAGCCCTGGTAACGTTGCTTTGCCCAGGGAAGCCAACCTGTCGCAGTAAAACTGGGGCGACTGGTCCTAAAGTGGTTAAAACTGTTATTTGGCTCCTGTCTAAATTGGCCCCAATGTGTATGTATAAATATGAGTTGGGGACCTTTTTAGATTGTAAGCTCCTTGAGGCAGGGACTGATGTGAATGTACAATGTATATGTAAAGCTCTGCATAAATTATCAGCGCTCTATAAATGCCCTAAATTAATAATAGTTAGGAGTTGACATTTATTGTTTGGCCTGCTGTATAGAGACAGTGGTAGGGTCCTGAGTGGTAGGATGTATCGCCATGTCCTTGGTTGCTTTTCATGGTTTAATGTCCAAATCATGTTACCTTGTAGATGATGGCTCTAGTAGCGGGCACATTGCTGGATCTAGTGAAGAATCTTCGGGCATTTGCTGGAATCCTTGTGGTAAGTACCTCCTATGCTGATGCATTTTCAAATATTGGCAGTTTATACTTTAATATAAAATGTAAATGATTGGAAACTCTCAGATCTGAAGCTGCATATAATGAACTTGTACCCACCAAATGCACTACGAGGAAGAAGTGAGCAAAGCCGATTACCATTGCCACCTTCCTAGCCTAGTCATACAGTGGAGGACACAAGTCTTGTATTGTAGTCAGACATTCCTGGGTTCTATGCTGGCCACCTACAGGTGACTGGATGCTGTCAAAAATATTGGCGAGGGTGTCCCTGGTGGATGCTCGTATAACCTTGCCCACTCTCATACTCCATTTTTTTGCCAGTGTTTTTAGTTGATGTAAATTTTTCCTTCAGCCATTTCAATCAAGATCTTAGGCCACGTACACACGGTCGGGCCAAACCGATGAAAACGGACTGAAGGACCTTTTTCATCGGTCCAAACCGATCGTGTGTGGGCCCCATCGGTCAGTTATCCTTCGGTCAAAAATGTTCGAACTTGCTTTAAATTTGAACCGATGGACGCCTAACCGATAGGTCAAAACCGATGGTTAGTACGCAAAAGCATCGGTTAAAAACCCGCGCATGCTCAGAATCAAGTCGACGCATGCTTGGAAGCATTGAACTTAATTTTTCTTTGCACGTCGTTGTGTTTTACGTCACCGCGTTGGACTCGATCGGTTTTTTAACTGATGGTGTGTAGGCACATCAGACCATCAGTCAGCTTCATCGGTTAACCTATGACAACGGTCCTTTGATCTCATAACATAATAATCGCTAACAGTTGGGGAGGATGGAATTGGGCCATGGTGACATTGGGCCTGGGAAAATGACGGAGTTTGCCGCTGCAGAACACCAACCATCTGTATAGCTAAAGTTGGTTGCTACGTGAAAATGCAAAAAGATGATTACTGCAAATAGCAGATATAGATTGAATCAAGAACAGCAGCATTGGTTATACATTACCTTTTTATAATTTTTTATTTTTTTATGTGCGTTTGACAGGTGCACTTTAAAGAGGAGCACCAGTCTGGGCAAAAATAAATTAGGTTAGCATCTACAAATACTGCAGCTGCTGACTATTAGTATAAGGACACTTACCTTTCCAGGGATCCAGCAATGTTGGCATACGGAGCCAATTCTTCAATTGGCTTTGGATACAGGTGCTGCCATCTACACTAAGGGAAACCGACCGTGAACCCGTCAGGCTTAAACAGACTGTTTTCTACTGCGCAAGCGTGAATCACGCTGCAATTTCTAAACAGTCTTGCCGGCTTCTGGAACGTGTGTCTGTGTGTCTGAGAAGGCAGCGGGGGGAGAGGAGAGGGGGTCTGGCCATTCTCGGAGACTGCTGCTGCGATCTTACCCAGAAGTGGGAGCAGGTACCTTTTTCAAAACCCAGGTATCCCCCCCAAAAAGTGCCAAATGTGGCAGTGGAGGGGGAGGGCGCGAACAAGCAGGGCTTCCTCTTTTTGGACGAAGATCTGCTTTTAAATACCTGCCTAGTATAAGGTATGAACCACAGAGAAGGAAAAAACAAAAAAAAGTTCCAAAAATTGGTAGGAATAAACCCTGAAAGGGCATAAGTACCCCCCTGTACAGCAGGATTTTAAGGGCAAACAAAAATAAAACTTGGATATAAAAATATATTTATTAGAAAAAGATATTCTTTGTTTAAAAAAAAATATATATATATATATATATATATATATATATATATATATATATAATTATATAATATTTTTTAAAACAAAGAATTTTTCTAAGAAATATATTTTTATAATATCCAATTTTTATTTTTTTTGCCCTTAGAATCCCTCTGTACCGGGGGGTACTTATGCCCCTTCAGGGCCACGATCTCACTCCCGCGCATGCGCCGCTGGCAATGGCACACTAACTGAAACAACGACACATGGGTGCTGTTGCTTCAGTTTGCTCTAGTGCACATGTGCCGATGACATTGGCACATACAGGGGATTTCTCCTA
Organism: Rana temporaria; assembly: GCF_905171775.1. Classification (NCBI taxonomy): domain Eukaryota; kingdom Metazoa; phylum Chordata; class Amphibia; order Anura; family Ranidae; genus Rana; species Rana temporaria. Next base: position 22,135,831 of record NC_053499.1, on the reverse strand, counting down.
TACTGTGCAGGTTTAGGAGATATCATGGGTAGCCTTATAGGCTTACCTATAGCATGAAGTGGTTGTAAAAGGTTTACAACCACTTTATGCAGCCCATAGATTGATCCGTCTTCCTTTTTTTTTTTTTTTTCAGCAGGTTAAACAAGAAAGGACTTGATTCCTCCATCCACACATTTGATATTGATGGGAAATCCTCCCTGTAAGCTATTTTGACAGTGGGGAGATGCCGCCATCCCAAATACACTGATCAGTGCTGCCAGCGGCACGGCATTGGTTTGAGCAGGGGGGGGGGGAGCGTCCGGCTGCTTCTACACAAGTGAATTATTATAAGCAAAGTCCTTAAAAACATTTTGGATTGGTGGACCAAGCCTGCCCATACATGGACCCTCCGAATTTCAGTCCATGTATGGCTGGCTTTAGTACTTGCTGTATGACTCTAATTTCGGAGTCAGTTTATTGGAAATTTCAAATGGTAAGCTGGGTTGGTAGAATTAAAAAAAAAAATGAAAAAAATCAAGTTGGGTTTATGAAAGCCGAATATTAAAGTGGAGTTCCACCCATAAATATAACATTACATCAGTAGTTTTAAAAAAAATGTCATTAGTCCTTTAAGAATTTTTTTTTTTTTTTTTAGATGCCTTCAAAGTGTTGTTGCTAGGCAGAATAGTTAATCTTCCCTCTTCCTGCACCTAGGTGCTTAATGCTTCCTAACCTACACCGCACAGACTCCTGGGAATGTAGTGGGTGTAACTTTCCAGGAGTCTGTGCACTCCCCAGTCTCGAAGAATCATGTGACTTGGACAGTACAGGTGCTGAAACCTGATCTGAAACCTATTACACTGCTTGTGCAGCACTGAGCAAGTGCGAGATCTGCAAGGCTGAAATCCAGGAAGTCATACAGTCTGGCTTCATGATGCCCACACTTAAGATGGCGCCAGTCAATTTCTATTTTATAAAGTGTCTAAATGCTGTAACAACCTAACAAAACGGACCTTAGTTTACAGACTAACTTTACTAGAATACATTAAGCTTGTGTATTAGAGGGGCATATATATTTAAAAAGTGAAATTGTGGCCGGAACTCCGCTTTAAGTCTGTTGTAATTTCCTTGCTTTGCCTGAACTTGATGCTTTCGCTGGGACATCAAGAGAGAACCCAAATCTGAGTGCTGTTTAGCCAGCTGCCATCCATCTCCTTATTACACTTTTTGACTCTCTCTGTGTTTGTATTTAGGTGGTATATTATGTTTTTGCAATCATTGGTATTGACCTGTTTAGAGGTGTCCTGCCGAATCCAAAGAACACAAGGTAAATTGTGGTTCCAAAAATAATCGTTTGGGCTTAAAATACTTTAGAAAATTTACCTTCTTGGATATAAAATCTTAAACTTCTCCTATTTTCTTGTGTAATTTTTTTTTAGTTCTCCAGCTAATGAGAACTCCACAAACGAGACTGCACAATGCGGGACCTTTGAGCAACTCGAGTATTGGCCGAACAACTTTGATGATTTTGCCGTAAGTCCTGCAAGCGGTTCCTCTTCTGTAGCCGTGATTGTTTCACTTGGTTTATCGCCTTTACTTTGTGTTTCAGGCTGCTCTTGTGACGCTGTGGAACGTGATGGTGGTGAATAACTGGCAGGTGTTCTTGGATGCCTTTTCCAGATATACAAATCCGTAAGTGATGCTTCTTAATAAAGCCAAAATTGGGTTATGCTTGCACTAAAGCAGCAATGGCGAACCTTTTTGAGGCCCAAACAGTGGCACAAAACCAACTTATTTCAAAGTGCCAACTCAGAATTAAACCTACCATACAGAGAATGGGACTGATCGTCCCTCTGAATGAGCCCTAAGGGACCAAGAACGTATGATTCTGCCAGATTCACTCAGAATGCAGGTTTCAGGAGTGAGTTGTGCTCAGAATTCAGGGTTCAGGAGTGCGTTGTGCTCAGAATGCAGGGTTCAGGAATGCATTGTGCTCAGAATTCAGGGTTCAGGAGTGCGTTGTGCTCAGAATTCAGGGTTCAGGAATGCATTGTGCTTAGGGTTCAGGAGTGCGTTGTGCTCAGAATTCAGGAATGCATTGTGCTTGGGGTTCAGGAGTGCGTTGTGCTCAGAATTCAGGGTTCAGGAATGCGTTGTGCTCAGAATTCAGGGTTAAGGAGTGCATTTTGCTCAGAATTCAGGGTTTAGGAATGCATTGTGCTTAGGGTTCAGGAGTGCGTTGTGTTTAGAATTCAGGGTTCAGGAATGCGTTGTGCTCAGGGTTCAGGAGTGCATTGTGCTCAGAATTCAGGAATGCATTGTGCTTAGGGTTCAGCAAGGAAAGGGTATTGGAACCCATGGATAAAGAATGCTGCACACCCCTGATATGTCTTGAGAAAAGAGAAAATTACCCCTAGGGGCTTTGTGCTGCAGCAAGGAATAGAAATGTACCAAAAAATGTATAAAAGTATAAATTTATTTAAATATGTTGTACGGAAAAAGCCCCTCTGCTTAGGGTTCAGGAGTGCGTTGTGCTCAGAATTCAGGGTTCAGGAGTGCGTTGTGCTCAGAATTCAGGGTTCAGGAGTGCGTTGTGCTCAGAATGCAGGGTTCGGGAGTGCGTTGTGCTTAGGGTTCAGGAGTGTGTTGTGCTCAGAATTCAGGGTTCGGGAGTGCATTGTGCTCAGAATGCAGGGTTCAGGAGTGCGTTGTGCTCAGAATGCAGGGTTCAGGAGTGCGTTGTGCTCAGAATGCAGGGTTCAGGAGTGCGTTGTGCTCAGAATGCAGGGTTCAGGAGTGCGTTGTGCTCAGAATGCAGTGTTCAGGAATGCATTGTGCTCAGAATGCAGGGTTCAGGAGTGCGTTGTGCTCAGAATGCAGGGTTCAGGAGTGCGTTGTGCTCAGAATGCAGGGTTCAGGAGTGCGTTGTGCTCAGAATGCAGGGTTCAGGAATGCGTTGTGCTCAGAATGCAGTGTTCAGGAATGCATTGTGCTCAGAATGCAGGGTTCAGGAGTGTGTTGTGCTCAGAATGCAGGGTTCAGGAATGCGTTGTGCTCAGAATGCAGGGTTCAGGAATGCGTTGTGCTCAGAATGCAGTGTTCAGGAATGCATTGTGCTCAGAATGCAGGGTTCAGGAGTGTGTTGTGCTCAGAATGCAGGGTTCAGGAGTGTGTTGTGCTCAGAATGCAGGGTTCAGGAGTGTGTTGTGCTCAGAATGCAGGGTTCAGGAATGCAATATGCTCAGAATGCAGGGTTCAGGAATGCAATATGCTCAGAATGCACCGTGCAACATACACTGACCTACCTGACACACACTTTCTTCACTACTCTCACCCCCATCCCCCCAGTTGAAGTTGACCGTAGATGGGCAAATCTCATCTGAAGTATAGAGAAACACAAGAGCTACACTTTCTCATTCTCAGGACCAAACTTTATAACATTTCTTATTTAGACTTGGATGATTTTTTTATTTTTTTTTCGGTTATTTGCAATGCAAGATTGTTTCCTTCAGAAATTTCAAAATGAGCATCAGCCTTCATCTGTCATAGAGAATTTTTGTGACTGGAACATTTGTATACAATGCCAATTACTTTCCTTATTCTTCATTTAGTGGTCAACTATGTGTTATGTGTTTTATTTTCAGATGGTCAAAGTTGTACTTTGTGGCATGGTGGCTGGTGTCTTCTGTCATTTGGATTAATCTCTTTGTTGCTCTGATTTTAGAGGTAAGTTGTTACTTGTACTGGTGTTTGTGGTACTTCTAAAGCTTAAAGTGACACTAAGACCCGGTTCACACTGGGGCGACACGAGAGGCGGCTCAGCCGCCTGACAAGTCGCGTCCCATTGAATGCAATAGAACCGTTCTAATAGGAGCCACGCAAGTCGCTCCGACTTAGAAAAATGTTCCTGTACGACTTCGGGGGCGGCTCGGGGCGACCTGCATTGACTTCTATACAGAAGTCGTTTTGCAAATCGCCTCTGAAGTCGTCCTCAGGACGCCTTGCAGAGTCGCCCCCGAAGTCGTGCCGCTGCAGTGTGAACCGACTCGAAAGGTTTGTGTTTTTTATTTTATTTTTTTATTTTTATTTTTTTAAATAACAAACATATCATACTTCCCTCCACTGTGCAGTTTGTTTTGCACAGAGTGGCCCCGATCCTCCTGTTCTGGGGTCCCACGGTTGCTCTTGTGGCTCCTCCCTGCATTAGGTAACCCCCTCTGGGAAGCTCTCTCCCGAGGGGGCTACCTTGGGGGCGCGCGCTCCCGAGCCATACACTCGTCGTACATAGCCTCTGAGTGTATGACTCGGCCCCGCCCCCAGCCCCTGCGTCATTGGATTTGATTGACAGCAGTAGGAGCCAATGGTTGCGCTACTATCCATCTATCCAATCAAAGCCAGTACTCCTGAGAAGGACGGCGTGATCGCGCCCATGGAAATTCAGGGCTCAGGTAAGTAAAACTGGGGGGCCAGACACTGCAAGGTGTTTTTTCACCTTAATGCATAGGATGCATTAAGTTGAAAAAACACGCTGGTTTACAACTCACTGGCCCATATTCTCTCTAAAAATCCGCGGGCTGCGCTTAAGGCACTTACACTCCGCTGTCCCAACTTACAGGAGCAAGTGTTGTATTCCCCAAACACTTGCTCCGTAAGTTGGGACGGCGGAGTGTAAATGCCCTGGCGTAGCCTGGCGGATCTCCAAGGGGGCGGCTTGTATTCAAATTAAGCGCGCCCCCCATTCTAATGAACTGCGCATGCGCCGGGCTTCAAAAAGCCCAGTGCGCATGCTCCAGTTCTCGGCGGAAAACGTCAATGACGCCGACGTGTGCGTCATTGACGTAAAGTCGTATTCAAGAACGACTTAGTAAAACAACGTACCCGACGAAAAAACACGACGCGGACCCGACGCCATCCATTACATGGCCTACGTGGGACTTGCGGAAACTTACTCCTCATATAGCAGGAGTAAGTTTCCGCTTACGCAAACGACGTTAGCGACGGTTACGCGACGCAAACTCGTTCGGGAATCGGCGTAGAAGGATCATTTGCATACGCAAATGAGTCCTTCACGTAAATGCCATCTAGTGGCGGCCGGCGTCATTACATTTAAGATCCGCCAGTGTAAGTGACTTACAGATGGCGGATCTTAAGTGTATCTATGCGAAAATGATTCTAAGAATCAGTCGCATAGATACACTGGCCAAAAAAGGGAGTTACGATGGAGTATCCTGAGATACTCCATCGTAACTTCTATGAGAATATGGCCCTAAGACTGGCATTTTCTTGAAAGGTGAAAATTAAATACAAAGTAAAATGATCTCTTGCTTGAAAATGCAGAATAACAAACACGAACCGGAAAAAATAATATTTTTTTTTTTTTTTTCCCATTTCAAATGGAAGCAAACATCAGATTAGTTGTTAATAAAAGATAGGTACACCTTTAGCAACATGTTACATATTACACCCATGTTTTGGTAGGGTGTACCATGCTGCTAAGCACCAGTCCCCTCATCAACCGCACCACCCAACAGTATGCTGAGGTTCCTCTCCTCCGCAGCCATTGTCACATTAAACATCATCGGGACTTTGCCTGCACAGGCAAATCATTCATTCTTGGCGATCTGTAAATAAGCCGCGGCAGATGGCTTGTAGTTCTCAATGGACTGAGCGCACTGATCGGTGCTTTTGTAGTTCATTGACACTTCCCTCAGCTAACTAAGAGCCAGTACAGAGGTACAGGCAGAAAGCTGAAGGACTCGTCTGCAGGTGCCTGACATTGCATCTGTGATCCACGATCTATTTCTATCTCTATCTATCGACCACTTTATTAGGTACACCTTGCTAGTACCGGGTTGGACCCCCTTTTTCCTTCAGAACGGCCTTCATTCTTTGTAGCATAGATTCAACAAGGTGTTTGAAACATTCCTCAGATTTTTGTCCATAGTGACATGATGGCATCACGCAGTTGCTGTAGATTTGTTGGCTGCAGATCCATGATGCAAATCCCCCCCCCCCCGTTGCACCACATCCCAAAGGTGAAGAGTATTTTTTCCCAAAAAATTGCGTTTGAAAGACCGCTGGGCGAATACAGTGTGACATAAAATTTTGCAGCAATTGCCATTTTATTCCCTAGGGTCTCTGCTAAAAATATATACCGTATTTATCGGGGTATACCGCGCGCCGGCGTATAACACGCACCCCAAGCTTAGAAGGGAAGTTTAGGAAAAAACTTGCATATTGGATGCTCAGCCTTGTCGGTGTCCGTCGCGTCCGTCTGCCGGTCTGTCCAGCCTTGTCGGTGTCCGTCGCGTCCGTCTGCTGGGGGTTGCAGCGTTGTGTGTTTGAGTTTGGCGCCTCGGTCGAGCTGTGCAGAGCCAGATTTCCGGTGTGTTCGGCTCCTCTCGCGTGGCTGCGGGCGGAGCAGAGCGTGGCCGAGCCTAGCCGAGTGCAGAGTACACTCGGCTCGGTCTTTGTCGGCGGCGCTCAGAGACAGCTGGGATCGGTGTATAACGTGCACCCACAATTTTCCCCTGATTTTAAGGGGAAAAAAGTGAGCGTTATACGCCGATAAATACGGTATATATAATGTTTGGGGGTTCCAAGTAATTTTCTAGCAAAAAATATTGATTTTTAACTTAAGAAAAGTGTCAGAAAAAGATTTGGACATGGTTAAACTTCCTGCATTTACACACACAAGTTTGATCTAAGAAGGAAGTTACAATGTTTCATGTTACAAACTTGGCAGACTGCCCTATCCCTTTGACCTAAGAAGGAAGCATTAGTTAAAATGTTTCCTGTTAAGAACTTGGCAGACTGCCCGATATTTTCTTTTGACAGCTGAGTGAGCAGATAAAGTCTCTCCACTTGTTATATGAACGAATCGTCAAACTCTGCACTGGAGATCGTCAGGGGGGGTTGAATCGAGATCACGATTTTTTAATGATTAATTGTGCAGCTCTCCTTTCCGGAAGCTCTGTATTTGGGTAATGCTGAAATGCCATGTTTAAAGTTTACATGTTAATGAGTTTTTATAGTTCTAGTTAACTTACTTTGCATTTTTCAACCATAACACCTCTTATACAGGTATATAGGATTTACCATCTTATCTATTTTATTTTTTAGAATTTTATCCACAAATGGGATCACAGACACTCCCTTTCTGCAGCCCAGCAAGTAGAGTACCACATGACAGTCCAGCTCATGTTCAGGTGGGTACTAGTTCTGGTATTTCTTGTCTGATGCTTTAAGGCAGTGAGATCATTTGTTTTACAAATAATGTGGAATACTGTTTGTTGCAATTTACTTATACAGGCTTATGAAGTATCTTCAAAGTGAAAGTGATCCAGCATCTTCATAGCTGCCGATCACTTTCACACAGCCGGCTGCCCTCCTCCCGTGTTTCCCGGGCTGTCCTGCACTTACCGACGCCCAGGAACACATCGCTCGGCTGGGGGAGAGAGACTTCAGTGAGGTTGAGGCAAATCCATGCCTCGATCTCACATGCAAACAATGAAACCGGAATTGATGTCACTTCTGGTTTCAGATGCACCATATCCTGGCCAGTACAGCCAGGGGACACTTAAGCCCCGTACACGCGATCCGAAAATCGTAGTAAAAAACCTGCTTTCTAAACGATCGTACGATAACCGAATCGTTGGTACACAGCTTTCGAGAGCCGATCAGGGCAGTTCATCCGATGACATGCACGGAATTATCTTTTTCGTACAATGCCAGATCGTACGATTTTCGTTTAATCCGTACAGCTGTCATTAGAAAATGCAATACAAATGCATCACAACACATGATATCACTTCTGAATTTTTATTCTGTCTTCCGAGAATTTTCGTGACTTTAGTAAACTCATCAGATTCGACAAGAGATTAGCATGCAAAAAAAAAGACGATCATTCGCCCGATAATCAGATCATGTGTACCGGGCATAAGTTCTAACCAAGCCGGTTGTGCTTGGTTAGATGGTGTGAAGAGCTGGGGAGACATTGGGGTCCATTAGACCCCTAATGTCTCCAAAAAGAGTTCCAGTCACCTGTCCAATGCTATCACGTAGGGGTTTATTACCCCTTGTGATGGCAATTGCGTAAAAAAAAAAAAGTAAAAAATAAATAAAATGAGAATATACCGTATTTATCGGCCTATACCGCACGTCGGCGTATAATGCGCACCCCAAGTTTAGAAGGGAAGTTTAGGGAAAAACTTACATTTTGGATGTCTTGCCCGGCATCCATCGGCGTCCTTGCGCGGGGGTCCGTCCAGCCTTGTCGGTGTCCGTCTGCTGTCTTGCCCTGTGTCCATCGGCGGCCTTATCCGGCGTCCGTCTGCCGGGGAATGCAGCGTTGTGTGTTTGAGTTTGGCGCCTCGGTAGAGCTGTGCAGAGCCAGATTTCCGGTGTGTTCGGCTCCTCTCGGCTTCTCTCTGCTACTCTCGCGTGGCTGCGGGCGGAGCCGAGCCTAGCCGAGTGCCCAGTACACTGGGCTCGGCTTGGTCTTTGTCGGCGGCGCTGCAGATGTTGTTGTTTTTTTTGCTTTTTGTTTGTTTTTTGTGTGTGTTGCCTGTGTCTCCTTTTGTTGCCAAAATTGATATAAGACCTTATTTTCGGGGAAACACTGTAGGGAAAAAAATGTTTTGTTTGCAACGCTTTGACTTCTTATAAATCTGTATATACTGTGTGAATTGACAGGGAGGACTTGGAAGAACCAACAGATGAAGAACTCATGGACAGGTTACATCATCACCCTCACCTCCATCTATCCAGATGACCTCCACTGTGTACAGATAAGTGGGACCAGAACTGGAGACGAGGAGCTCCAGCCTAAGCTGCCATACCAAGAAAACCACTTTGCTGCTTTTATTGATGTGAAAGTGATGTGAGCATGGAAGTGTTTTACACCTGCAATGTGCATTCCAGTACTAAAGCCTCCCCACTACACTAGTGCCTTATTCTGTCACCCCCCCCCACACAGGCCTTTCTTATGGACCTTTCTCATTCCTCTGGGGGGGCTTTACTGCAGACAAGACTTTGATTTTACTCCAGGAGCGATGAGGCACCTTTAATTTTTTTTTTTCTTAAGTATTTTATGTTTTCAGTTTATTGTATCTTTTATCTCAATGTCTCAGGGGAACTATCATACCGGTCACCTGTACAGCAGGTATAGCCATTTAACAGGTCAGTCATAGTCAGTCAAGCCAGGTATGGGAAGTCGGCAGTTGACCAAGCCCACTAGATGACTCCTATATCTGGGAGCTTTGGCAGAGATCCCCCCCGCTATCATTTCCTGCTGTTCCAGCACCTTTTTTCCTTGGTGTTCCCGACCTGATACAGCATTTACCATAAACTAAAACCATTAACAATCCTGCAGGGATAGTGGGACCCTCTTGAACCCGATGCAACAGATGTGGAAGCCATTGACCTTTAACCATGGCTATTTAAAGGGGCTGTAAAGGTTTGTTTTTTATTTTCTAAATAGGTTCCTTTAAGCTAGTGCATTGTTGGTTCACTTACCTTTTTCTTTATATTCCCTTTTAAATGATTTTTTTTCTTTGTCTGAATTTCTCACTTCCTGTTCCTCCTCGGTAAGCTTCCCACCATCATCCGAGCCGTTCTGGCTGGGGGTTAGTCGGCGTGCTCGCGTCTCCCCACAGGGATGTAGTCACAAGGGAGCGGGCGAGCACGCTGACTAAGCCCCAGCCAGAACGGCTCGGATGATGGGAGCAAGCTTACTGAGAAGGAACAGGAAGTGAGAAATTCAGACAGAATTTTTTTTTTTTAAAAGGGAAATCGAAGGAAAAGGTAAGTGAGCCAACAATACGCTAGCTTAAAGGATCCTATTTAGAAAATAAAAAACAAACCTTTACAACCCCTTTAAAAATAAAAGTCCCATATTTTGTTCAGGTTGGTTTATATGATTTAGGAGATGTCGTTGCCATCTCTCATTTATGTCCTCTCCTGATCTCGTGACCTCATATACAAAAATGTCTATTTAAAGGGGTTGTAAAGGTAAAAAAAAAAATCTCTCTAAATAGCTTCCTTTACCTCAGTGCAGTCCTCCTTCAATTACCTCATCCTTCCATTTTGCTTTTAAATGTCCTTATTTCTTCTGAGAAATCCTCACTTCCTGTTCTTCTGTCTAACTCCACACAGTAATGCAAGGCTTTCTCCCTGGTGTGGAGAAAGCCTCTTGAGGAGGGAGGGGGCAAGCAGGAGAGTCAGGACACTCTCTACTTTGCAGATAGAGAAAGGAGCTGTGTGTTAGTGGGCATCCTGACACTCCTGCTCGCCCCCTCCCCTCTCAAGAGGCTTTCTCCACACCAGGGAGAAAGCCTTGCATTACTGTGTGGAGTTACAGACAGAAGAACAGGAAGTGAGGATTTCTCAGAAGAAATAAGGACATTTAAAAGCAAAATGGAAGGATGAGGTAAGTGAAGGAGGACTGCACTAAGGTAAAGGAAGCTATTTAGGAAAAAAAAATTACCTTTACAACCCCTTTAAAGCTAAACTCCAGGATTCTTGAAAAAGCTACACTTTCAGTGAGCTTGAATGCCTCCAACTTGCTTTGCAAGGGTTAAAGGCTTGATAAATCTAGTGGTAGAGAAATAATGTGCAATACCTTATTGATCGCTCATGCAAGTTCCAGCTCCCTCCTCTTACCCTCCCCCTTGCTGTCCTCATGTACAATGTAGGGCTACCGGTCCTGCATTGTACTTGATGATGTCGGGATGTGATCTCCAGCCGTAGCATCTTAGAGAAGAAGTTTTGGGGGACGAGTCACACAAATGTTGCCTAAATCTTCAAATGACGAGCACCGCTCTAGGTGGACTGACCATACATTGGCCCTCTCCAGTGTGTGATTAGGTGCCGGTCCAATCCGTGATCATCGTAATGCGAGCATCCAAAGAACAAAGGTTGATTGCACTCCAATGACTATGAAAATCCAAACTTTATTGTATACAATCCATATCACCAAAACATCCGTTTCCAAATACAGGATGACAGCAGTTAACGTGTTTCATGCAGAATGAAACGCGTTAACGTGTTTTTTATACAATAACGTTTGGATTTCCCTGGCCAGTGGAGTGCGGTCAGCCTTTGTTCTTTGGAGTCACAAATGGTGCCTGCCCGGGCGAGAAAAAGGGTAAGTATTGCACCTTATTCCTCTACTCATAGACAAGGGTAGATTTTTTAAGATTCCAGGTTCAGCTATAATAACAGAATGTGTACAAGTTCCAGGATTTCCCCCCGGGGACGGATTTTAAGTGAATTCAGATTTATCCAATATTCTAAAAACCCCATTTGGATGAACTCCACTTCCAAACATACATGTTTTACGTAGTTCTCTACAGATTTATTACAGGGATCGTCATTCAAATAACATTCCTTAGTCCCACAAATGTTTTAATGCCATTAATCGGCTCATTGAGAATATTTTCATTTTTTTAAAATCTTCAGCAATATTTAAAGGGAATTGCCACTTCAAAGAGTTTGTATTTCAGAGTTTATTTTTATTGCCTTTTGGATAAAATAGATTGTTTTTTTTATTTTTTACGTAGTTTGATTAAAACGTATTCGTATTAAATTGTATTTTATAGTGGGCTTAGGGAAGGGGTCATGTGCAAAGTTCAGGAGCCAACATATTTGTTTCCTACTTCTGTGACTCCAAGGAATGAACAACCTGATTGGTTGCTATGGGTTACATAATTATTCACATTTGTCACTTTTCTCTGTTGTGCCTTTTATTAATTGACGATATTCTGAAACACAGCCAATGGGAGATACCTGAAAAGGGAACCCATCATGAGAGAAACTGCTGTTCCGTGCATCCTTTTTGAAAATGCTAATTGCTTGGCCTTCTTTGGCTCTAGTGCAGGGGATGGCAACCTCGGCCCTCCAGCAGTTTTGAAACTACAAGTCCCATGAGACATTGCAAGACCCTGACAATCACAGGCATGACTCCTAGAGGCAGAGGCATGATGGGATTTGTAGTTGCTCCACAGCTGGAGGGCCGAGGTTGCCTACCACTGCTCTAGTCTTTGTAGCTGAACCCGGGATAAGCATGCAGCAAGCAAAGGTGGCATGAAGTAATAAATCTTGATCTAAATACTGATCTGCATGTTTGCTCAGAGTCAGTGACGCCAAGGATTGAGGGCAAGATGACAGTCCATGGGCCAGATCCACGAAGACTTGCGCCGTCGTAAGTCCGAATCCCCGCCGTCGCAACTTTAAGCGTAGTCTCAAACTGAGATACGCTTAAATGTTGCTAAGATACGGCTGGCGTAAGTCTCCTACGCCGTCGTATCTTAACTGCATATTTACGCTGGCCGCTAGGGGCATGTACGCTGATTTACGCCTAGAATATGTAAATCAGCTAGATACGCGAATTCACGAACGTACGCCCGGCCGTTGCAGTAATGATACGCCGTTTACGTAAGGGGTTTTCAGGCGTAAAGATAAACCACCAAAAACATGGCGCAGCCAATGTTAAGTATGGACCTCGGACCGCGTCAAATTTTTCGTCGTTTGCGTAACTCGTCCGTGAATGGGGCTGGCCGTAATTTACGTTCACGTCGAAAGCATGACGATTTGCCGACGTAATTTGGAGCATGCGCACTGGGATACCCCCACGGACGGCGCATGCGCCGTTCGATCGAAACGTCATTTACGTGGGGTCAAGCTTATTTTACATAAAACACTCCCCCCTGTTCATCATTTGAATTCCGCCAGGAGATTTACTCTACGCCGCCGTAACTTTAGAGGCAAATGCTTTGTGAATACAGCACTTGCCTCTCAAAGTAGCGGCGGCGTAGCGTAACTACGATACGATGCGCCTGCCTAACATTACGATGCGCTACGTGGATCTGGCCCCATGTGTGTCATTACAAGCTTCCCTTTAAGCCCAACTAAAAGAATTAGAAAAAAATCTACCCTTGCATGATGGGTAATTGCTTGTTCTATCTAGTGTCTGACGCTGCTATCTTCTCCCTGAAGCTCCAGTTTGTGAGCGGACCCTCTGCGTCATGTACAGCGTAGGGCCTTGGTTATGCATGGTGAAGGTGTCCAGGAGCCCTATAGAGAAGAGGATCCGGAGGACCGGTCACACCGATGGAGTGCCGAATAAGGTAACTATTTTCCCTTATTCTAGAACCCCTAGATATAACAAGCACTTAACCCATGCAGTGCAGGGGGCACCGTGGTGCAGGTAGATCTTTTATAATTCCTCAATTTGGGCTTTAAAGAGACCCTGTCACTTTTTCCTTTCAAAGACAAAGAGCAAATCACTGATCCATGCTTCTTCCCCACTGCAGTCCAACCTTAGTGAGCTACCAATGCTTACCTGGGAAGATGTCATTGCCCCTCCCTGTACGTACCTGTGTTCAGGCCTGGAAATTCACAGCTCGGGCCCCAACCTGGTGCACTCGCGTCATATGCTCCTCAATATGTGGAAGCATGGAAGGTGGAGATCTCTGATGGAGTAGTAAGGAGCAAAGTGTAAGTAAATACCGTATTTATCGCGGTATAGCGCGCTCCCGCGTATACCGCGCACCCCTAAAGTTGCCCCGAATCCTGTGGAAAAAAAGTTTTTTTGTACTTACAGTTTTGGTGTCTTGCGCGGCGTCCATCGGCGGCCTCGTCGGGTCCGGCGTCCGTCTGCGGCTTCGGGTGTCCTCTTCGTCGGGTCCGACGTCCTTCTGCGGCGTCCTCCCCGCTCGTTTCCCGCGCCGAGTTTGAATACTGCGCCGACATATACAGAGCGCAGTACACTCGTGTATTGTCGGCAATGCTCGGCTACTCTCGCGCTGACGTCCTGTACGTCCAGGACGTCAGCGCGGGAGGAGCCGAGACTGCCCGACAATACACGAGTGTACTGCGCTCGGTATATGTCGGCGCAGTATGATTTTCAGGGCAAAAAAGTGCGTGGTATACGCCGATAAATACGGTATGCCTTGCTGCAGCAGGTATGATCGGGAAGTGCTGTCATTTTGCCCTGAATTAACAGGTGACATTGCCTCTTTTTAACCCCTTGACGCCTTCCAGCCCTTTAAGACAGTGGTCATCAACCCTGTCCTCAGGACCCACTAACAGTCCAGGTTTTATATATTTCCTTGGGGAGATGCAGACCAGACCAGTGTTTCTCAACTCCAGTCTTCAAGGCGCCCCAACAGGTCATGTTTTCAGGCTTTCCATTATTTTGCACAGGTGATTTCATCAGTTTCACTGCCTTAGTAACTACCACAGCCGTTTCAACCGAGGGAAATCCTGAAAACATGACCTGTTGGTGCGCCTTGAGGACTGGAGTTGAGAAACACTGGACTAGAATACTGCAATCACTGAGCAGCAAATGATATCACCTGTGATGTATTTCAGTTATCTTGCAAACCTGGCCTGTTAGCGGGCCCTGAGGACAGGGTTGATGACCACTGCTTTAGGCGGTTTCTGATCATGTGATTACCATTATTGGCTGTCTCAGCAGTCACATGATCTGGAAGCTCCTGTGCATGTAGAGATCAGAAGCTTTCCGTTAGCCGTCGGCAACTGTGCCGGGAGCACGCCAAGCGCAGCACAGCTCTGTTTACATACTGGTAGGTATATATCGGGGATCTGCAATTAGCGGACCTCCAGCTGTTGCAAAACTACAAGTCCCATCATGCCTCTGCCTCTGGGTGTCATGCTTGTGGCTTTCAGAGTCTTGCTATGCCTCATGGGATTTGTAGTTCTGAAACAGCTGGAGGTCCGCTAATTACATATCCCTGCTGTATATATGCTTACTGCTGATGTTAGGGGGTTAAAGTAGAACTATAGATAAAACTTTTTTTTGTAACTTTGAATAAAGTAAGGGAGGTTTAACCCCTGTAAGGTTTATTTTTGCCATTTTGAGATTCACCTTTACTTCCTGTCCCATAGCCAGAACAGGAAGTGAGAGGAAATCCCTGCTTATTAGGGGAGTCTCTTGGGGACCCCCAGATCACCAGAACTTGTGTCCCATTGGAAGATTTCACTTTATGACTTTTTCTGAGGACAGCCCAAAATTTGGGAATTTTCTTTAACTTTCAATGAACATGGTAAACGGGACAAACGGAGAGGGTGAATCTCCCTAATGGGAGTACAGACAGCAATAAAAACCTAATGGGCATTCTAATCCCTCTCCACTCTATCAAAAACTTAAAAAAAAAAAAATGTTGTTGCCATAAGTTTTATATTTTAAGTGGAAAATGTGCCATGTGGACTACGTTGTCGCATTTGTTTTTGGTGTCATCACTGGACTGCCTTGAATCTAGCATAACTAGAAATGCACCGCAGCTAATAAGTCCTCTGTCCATCTATTCTGGGGGAAACGGGGTTCTTATTGGTCATTCCAGATTAATGCAAAAAAAGGAACATTCCACTGCCCAATAGTTTCTTCGCATCCATGCGTCTATGGGTGGGACTCTCTTTTCAGTATGAATTCTATTTTATTGCCTTTTAGAATTGGCCATCTTATGCATTTTGTCTTTAACAAGCCATGTTTTGTAGCACTTTAAACTGTCTTTTTTTATTTTTTTTCTTACCTTTTTAAATTGTGAGCAGCACTTTTTACACATTGAGGTTGTTGCGGAAGTTATAGTTCTTATCCAGGGATGAATGTTGTATTTTTTGTATTGTTTTATAAATGTAATCGTTTTGGACCAATATATTGCAGAAAGAAATTTATTATTTGCACTTTTTATTTTTAACCAAAATGATAAATAAAGAATTCCAAAGTTTTTGTTTTTTTTCTGGGTTACTGATTATATTTTGATTTTGACTTTGGAATGATTTCACAAGTTGCAATTTATCTTTGATCATTTATATGCTCACACAGTGTAACATGCTGACGCTGATCTACAGCCTAATCATAAAACTATGTCAAAGGCTTCTTTTTTTTTTTCTCTAAAATGAACACATTCTACTTGCGTGCTCTGTGCAATGATATTGCACAGAGCAGCCCCATACATCCTACGTCGGCTCCTCCTCTTCTGTGTGTGCCCCCTTAGCAAGCCGCTTGCTATGGGGCACTCCTGCAGGCTTGCTTCCGAGCCAGGCAGTGTGCATCCATAGACACACAGACCAGCTCAGCCACACCCCCTGCTCCGTCAGGATTTGATTGACAGTCGCAGGAGCCAATGGCTCCCGCTGCTTCTTCTTTGCCCTGTGCTGGATTGAGGTAGGACTCAAGTAGGTATATAGGGAGGTCGGGGGGGGGGGGGGGGCAATACTACTACTGAGACATTTTTACATTTATGCAGGAATAAACACATAAGCTGCGCTAATGGTGAATCGTCAAATATGCTTACATGTGATTAATAAAACGGCTTTGAAAATAATAATGAATAAGTACAGTAATACATAAACCAAGTAGCAAAAAGTCTCTTTCATACATTTTCAAGAATAAATGAATATTGCAACGCCCTGTGAAGGATCTTCAATGAACGAGGTACACTGTGAATCCACCACCACACAGAATGAAAGCTTACCAGCTATACAAGCTGTCAAAGCTTGTCACTCATACCCAGCCTGGGTCTTACGACCCCCCCCCCCCTCAAACGGCTAACGAGCCCTGTGTTCCTGGAGCTCCAGCCTGGGTCCTATTCTTCTCCCTACGCATCAAACGGCTAGCGAGCTGGGCATTACTGGAGACTTGGTGTTTGACCAGCAGAGGAAAGTGGCGAAGGAGGTAGCTTCAATGAGGTGGATAAAACCAAGGGAAGAAAACAAAAAAAAAAAGATCTGCCATCGGTAAAACCAGATATTTATTGTAAAAAAAAAAAAAGGTCTGTGCTATCATCAGACTAAACTAAAGAAAAATCCATTAATTCTCTTGTTAAAAAAAAAAAAATTCCACCAAGAACAAGCAAATCCGGCCGGCTGGCAAATAGTACAAAGCACGCCCGTGAAAACAGCGCGGTGACGTCGGCATGTCGCCCACCCTGCGTGTTTCGTCACACAAGGGCCGTCGTCTCGGGGAATGCAGTATGGTAAAAAATGTCTTGCCTTTAGAACCACTGTAATGCTTGCTCTCCTGCTCTAGCCTTATACCCAAGTGCAATCCTTTCCTTCCTACCCCTTCATAATTAGAATGAACACTCAATATATATCAGCAATGTTATGTATAGAGTGATAGGGTGGCCATACATGGATTGAAATTTAGCAGGGACCGTCTAAATTGTGATCCATGTATAGGGAGGCTGGTTGTACACAAGTTTATTTATCAACTTGCAAGCACAGACTTGGCAGCTAAACAAGCTGCTGATGAGGCCTGTGCGTGTAATTCACATTGGGAAAAATACTATTGTAGGTCCAGTTCACTTGTGTTTTTTTTACGTTTCTGATAGACAAGCCCCGATGAAGGAGGTGCTCGGACTCCCAAAACGTGTTGGATACTTTTTTGGATTGTACCCCTGACTTTTAATGGAATAAAGTTGTATCTGGACCTCTTAGCAGTGGTGTGGCACTTCAATTTCCATTCTCGTCACATTGTATACTAATGCTGGAGAAGGCTCTTAAATTTGTGAAAAAAAAAATGCAGTCCAGTTCCTATGGGGAAAATTTATGCCTCGCCTGAAGATTTTAGACATGATTAAAAAAATGATACAAACACTGTAGTGTAGAGACGAACAAAGAAACCGCATACAGCAGGGGTCTCAAAAAATGGAAGTGTCAGATTTAAAAGATCCTTGTCGGCCTCTCTGCAATAAAGCAGCAGGAGAAGTGAGTTTTTAGTATGTTTTCAGAGAACACATTTTAGGCCTCATGCACACTGGTGTTTTTTTTTTTACAGCAGCTGTTTTTGGCTGTAGACGTTTTTTCTCATGTTATCCTATGTGTCCATGCACACATAGGCTGTTACCAGCAGTTTTGGGCAGTAAAAAACAAAACAAGTGGGTTTTGAGAGACGTTTTTCAGCTGTAAAAACGCTCTAACGCTGATAAACGCTCAAAAATGACGCTCACCAGTGTTTTTTTAACATTTTGATCCATTAAAAAAAGAATATATATATATATATATATATATATATAAAAAAATTATTATTTTTTTTTTTATAAAAAAAAACACTAATAAACGCCATTGCAAAAAATTTGAAAAACGACTAGAGTTTTTATAACGTTATGTTAATGGCGCCTTATAGTTGTGTGTGTGTGTGTGTTTTTTTTTTTTTTTTTTTGGTAAGACAAAGCAATAGGTTTGGATTTTATGCCCCCCACCACCCAAACTGCACAATCTCATATTTCTTAATCGTACATCACAGGACACAAAGGGTTTCAAATTCGCCACTACCTAGGATATGCTGCCACCTTCACTAAAAAGGCTGGAAACTCCTCAGGTCTGCTAAGCCTCAGTCTTTGGCACTTAGGTTATGGATGTGCCTGAGATGCACCTCTGAAGATTTCCGTCTGTATGCTTTAGTTACCATATTTCCTGGCCTGTTCTTAACACCCCAGATGGGGTAACGGCCTGCTAACCAAAAGAAGAATTACCCGAACCCCACACATGAGTAGGGACAGCCTATAATGATACTGGGTACAATGCATCTGGTGACCTCGCTGGCAGGGTGCTTTACAGGTTCAGGACAGCGAGTCGCTGTGGGGTACGCCCATCGTGCGTGTAAATATTGGGCTTTCTGGACCTGCTGAGATAGACCAGTGAGTACCTTTTGATATGATAGATCAGGGGTTTCCAAACTGGGGCCAGGTGTGGCCCTCTGCTTGCCTTTATCCGGCCCTTGGGGCACTATTGCATCCACTGACACCAACAATGGGGAATCATTCTTGTTGCTAAAACCACCAATGGGACACTATTCATCCAACTGACACTATCAAAAGGGTAGAATTTGTACTATTGGCACCAACAATGGGGCACTAGTCCTCCCACTGACACCAAAGATGTGGTATTATTTACTCCCACTGGACATTTTTTACTCCCAATGGCTGTAGTCTGGATCTTCTAAAGTCTGAAGGACAGTAGACTGGCCCTTAGTTTAGAAAGTTTGGAGACCCCTGTAATAGATTTGGGGGCAGTGTTCCCTGTGTGGGAGGGCAATATACAGCATTTGGAGCGACATGTGGGACAGCACAAAAAGAACAATCCAGCTCATGTTCCATTTCACAATTTGACAGACATGGAAGCATGAATGAAGCTTGAAACGCATGGATTCTAGGTTTTGTGGAAATTGTACATTTGTGTTGATGAGTTTAGCAGTCAGCTTGTCATTAGCAAGCATCCAAACTACAGTATTTATCGCGGTATAACGCGCTCCCGCGTATACCGCGCACCCCTAAAGTTGCCCCGAATCCTGTGGAAATTTTTTATTTTTTTTTGTACTTACAGTTTTGGTGTCTTGCGCGGCGGCCTCGTCGGGTCCGGCGTCCGTCTGCGGCTTCGGGTGTCCTCTTCATCAGGTCCGGCCTCCTTCTGTGGCTTCGGGTGTCCTCTTCTTCGGGTCCGGCGTCCGTCTGCGGCTTCGGGTGTCCTCTTTGTCGGGTCCGGCGTCCTTCTGCGGCGTCCTCGCGTCCTCCCTGCTCGTTTCCCGCGCCGAGTTTGAATACTGCGCCGACATATACAGAGCGCAGTACACTCGTGTATTGTCGGCAATGCTCGGCTACCCGCGCTGACGTCCTGTACCTCCAGGACGTCAGCGCGGGAGGAGCCGAGTCTGCCCGACAATACACGAGTGTACTGCGCTCGGTATATGTCGGCGCAGTATTCAAACTCGGCGCGGGTATCGGCGTATACCGTGCACCCACGATTTTGCCCTGATTTTCAGGGCAAAAAAGTGCGCGGTATAGGCCGATAAATACGGTACCTTGGAGTTTACTGCTGCTAGAGAAATGGGAATCCGACAGCCAGGCTCTTCCTATGATTTGTTTGGTTACTGTAAAAATGTGAGTTATTAGTCTAAACTGGGTCCATTAAGTGTTAACAGTTCCACCATACATGGATATAAGTGCCCAGTTCTGAGCAGCTATGGAAGCAAGTCCTTGCATGTCCCAGAGTGTATCATGCAACTTGAGTCAGAACTAGGTACCAACTATACAATTATTTTATAATTGGTTTCAAGTGCAAGTACATTCTGGGCATGATTTATTGGTGTCCCAGATCTGCTCCAGGGTGATGCTGAGATCCAATTACCATTCCTGCATGTGTAGGCATGATGAGGAGCCAGAAAAAAAATTCACAATATAGCAAGGAGATTAAGCCTAGGGAGAGCGGATCCTTACAACAGGGTCCACCCCCTTGTCATGTATAGGGACCATAGGCTTACTTCCAAGGTATGAAACAACTTGGGGCCATGAGGTGTCAGGAGGCAAAGCATGACAGTGAATTCTAGGTCAATCCAATGCCAAAACATTCTTGGGCTTTCCCATCCTGGCATGAAGGCAGCATTTCTGAGGAAGGTCATTAAAGGCAAAAAAGGGAACTTGCGCCGTCTGAAGTTTTTAGGTTGTGCCAGAGAGAGAGAGAGGGAATGGAGAGTGATGGGTCCTGCAGGGAGGATCTATCACATGGAAGTAGCCATAACATTTATTGGTATAGGGGCACAATCCACCACTTCCAGCGATGCCCAGGTAGTACTTCAGTTGTAGCATTAAATGTGTGATGAGACCGGCCAACAGGGCAGAATGATAATACTTCTGCAAATAAGGGACCCACAAACCATTCTGAGACCTACTGACTGAGGGTTTGTTTAGTTACTCTTGGTCTTTGGAGATGACAAATACACTTTAGAAGCTGTTGCTGAAGTTCCCGTAGGAACTTCAGAAACAGATACAGGATCTTCTGCAAATATGTCATCGTATTGCCACCATACCACCAAGAGAGTGGATAGTCCTTCTAGACAGCTATAACAGGGTTTTAAGTTTACTGTGAAGAGGTGGATAGGTGGTAGTATAAAGGGAATGATAAGAGGGGGCAGGATCCTCTTGCCGACTCGCATCCACCTGGTAAAATCTAGTGAATGTGTGTACTGACGACCAAGTTTTGGCCTTGCAAATCTGAGTCATAGAGGCTTGGTGATGCACTGCACATGAAGCACTTACTGCCCTGGTAGCTTGCGCTCTAAGTTGAAAAGGCGGAACTCTTCCTTTCAAACCATAAGCCTGAATAATAACCTGACGAATCCATCTTCAAATAGTTGATTTTGACGCTGCCTGCCCTTTCCTGGGGCCTTCTGGCAACACAGTTTTCTGTATCTGAGCTGTCACTTTCAGACTTTAACTGCTCTCACTCAGGGGCGGACTGACAACTCATGGGGCCCCCGGGCAATAGGAGATTATGGGGCCCCCAGGCAATAGATTATGGGGCCATGCAGTATACATATACAGTATACACAGACACACAATAAACACACACAGTATACATACACACAGAATACACACACACACACACTGAAAAGGGTCTGGACAGGCGGGGCAGTTTTAATCTTGGGATTTTTTTTTTAAAACACAGATTTTTACATACTGTACCTGGTTTTACTGAGGCTGGCAACCCTGATGGTGCCCCCTAGTGGCATAGGGCCCTCGGGCAGTGCCCGAGAGCCCAAATGGTCAGTCCGCCCCTGCTCTCACTACATCGAGAGAGTGTAATAATTTCTCTTCTGCCGAACGGGATTCTGGAAAAAACAAAGGTAGGGAAACATCTTGATTCATATGAAAACTAGATGCTACCTTAAGCAAAAAGGATGGGTGAGGATGCAACACCACCTTATCCTTATGAATAATTATACGCCACCTCTACTTAATATAATAATAAATGAGATGAAAGATGGCAGCAAAAGCAGAGATGGAGAGACCGGGATGCTGTATAGAAGAATCGGAAAGCGCAGAGAAAGGGACATTTAGGAGACAAATCAGAGTTGGCACACTAGAGGAGACCACTGACAGTCAGAAGGCGTACTACGTGATGAATCTGGGAATGAGAACAAGAATAGAAGTAAGTTCCTACCGTAGGAAAGAATGAGAAGAGAATGTAGAACAGATCTGAGGGGGGCAGCAATTATATAGAAGATACCTAGAGTCAAAAAGGCCAGTGCACCATTGATCAATCCAATGTAAGAGAGTTGAAAGAAGTTGCCAAATTGAAGAGTTTAAAAAGTAGTGGGTGTAGAACAGGGGAAGGGTATGGTAAGGTTAGTATAGGGAGAAAAAACTGCGCTGGTCAAAAACGTTCTAAATATATATGCGTCAAGGCAGCAGAAGAAATGTGATAAGCATATAAAGTCCAATATAAAAGTAAACTGGGCGCAGTTTACTTTTATAATGGTAAGGTTAGGCCTGCACTATAAGGGCTCATTTACACTTGCTTCCACTTTAACACACATTAAAGTGTCTACCACCTCAATATGCATTTATAATTCTTTGGTGATGCTCTTTTGAAGCTTTAATGAAGCTTGGCAAATTCCATGTGTGTGTTGATTTTCTATTTGTTTTAAATGGGTCCAGTAGAAGCCTGGCTTAGTAGCACCTCCACTCGGTAGATCCCCAGCTCATTAGTACCCCTGTTCAGCAGATCCCCAGCTTATTGGTACTCACATTCAGCAGATCCCTTGGTCAGTAGTCCCTCCAGCTCTGCTGATCCCCTGCTCAGTAGTAACCCCCAGCTCTTCTGATCCCCCACACAGTAGTAACCCCCAGCTTTTATGATCCCCCACACAGTAGTAACCCCCAGCTCTGCTGATCCCTTCCTCTCTCCGATCCCCGCTGACCTCCCTGCTGCTCCACACTGCCTACCAGATGTGACGTTTGCACCTGACACTTCCAGAATATACTGTATACACATGAAACAGAAGTGACTGCTGCTGACATCGTTCTGGTCCACTTGTTGGTTTCTCAGTGCATCTTGGGATATCTCATAAGGAAAAGAAATACAGCGTCTTTATTTTATTTTTTGTCTGTTGGGATATCTCATACCTGCAATCAGGGGAGGGCTGGGCAGGGGGGCAATTTCCTCCCAGGCCACCCTAACTTATGTTTAAAATGCCCGCTACCATTTTATTTTTTTATTCTGGTCTTGGAAGTCGGGCCGACCACTTGTTTTTACCATTCCAGGAGTTGTAGTCCACGCTTAAAGCTCCCGGGGGGTGGAAAACAGAGCAGCGCAGAGGAAACTACAACTCCCTGTGACTGGATTCTTGGAGGGACGCACGAATTCAGGGCTGGGCGCTGGTTGCAACTTGACCCAGGACCAGGAGCATTACCCCCCCCTGAGATCACTGAGGTGAGACACCCTGACACCCTTAGCTGACCCCCATCTACCCCCCCCCCCATACACCCCATTTAACCTGCCCCAGTGATCAGGCTGCATTGATGGGCACTGGTGAGGCTGCATTGGAAAATCAGATGGGCCATGGATGGTGAGCTGATTCAGCAGATCAATGGGCCACTTGACTGGACTTGCCCCCCAGGCCTAAGGCTGCCAGCCCTCCCCTGCCTGCAATACATCAAAAAATAAATAAAGCTAATGCTGAATAAAAGCCTCTTGAGCATCAGGTTCTGTAAACAAACATTGTCATAGACTTCTATGGAGGCTTTGAAGACACATTGAAGCACCAAAAAAGTGACATGGGTTACACTTTTTGAGGTGAAGCAAAGCAAAACATTGGGGGTTACTTAAAAAAACTACATGGTGCAAAAATATATAGAAGTAACCAAAAAAGCGTTTTCCCTATAATGTTCATTTGTGTATGTGTTCAGTAATATACTTAGTTTAGTGCTTCGTTTTAATATATTTAAACTATGACTAATAAATATGTTTATTTCTGAATATTTGCTATGGAATTTAACTGACTGGTTTCCTGATTTTAATTGAAAACTGCCTAATCAATTGAACAGTGTATTCTTCTTAATCTCCACAAGAGGGTAGCATACTTTAAGTATTAGTTAGTTTATTCATTATTCTGCCAATTTACCACTATGCTTGTATTTCCTCAACAATTTCCTTATCATTGCAATGCACTTCTTCTCTTTACAGGTTTATGTGTCACAATATATAAGTGTTGGATGTTTAATAGCACAAGGTAAACAATGTCTCATTTTAAAATAGAGCCAAACTATCACACAGAGTATAAATAGAAGCATTCATATCAGGCTCTGCCCAAAGGAGCTTACAATCAGATGTTTCTATTACAGTGATATGAGCAACCTCACTTTGGGAACAATTTGGTCAGGACAGAGCCTGGTTAACCCTCGATAACGGTTTTGGCAAGAAACCAGAGCACATCTGGAAGAGTCACATTGACACGGGGAGAACATACAAACTTTATTCTAAAATCTAAATCCATGGACTGGTCAGCACAGAACAGAGCGGGTCCAGTACTGCAAGCATGGTGAGCACTTAGCAATGGTGTTCTGCGGTCTGTATTGTGATGACCTACAGATACGCTGTTTCCGCACTGCATTGTACATGTTACTACTACTACCAGGGCTCAAGTCCTGCGGGAACGCGTGGGAACGGAGCTCCTGCACTTTTTTCACAGCAGGAACTCAGTTCCCTTTGCAGGAATAGAGCAGCCGAGCCGCCCGAGCCAATCCTTCACTAAGCGGCGATACCCAGCTCGAGTCACTGTCAGGGGCAGGCGAACCTTAGTAATCCTTTATGTTACTGGCCGCTTCCTGTATATGGATTCATCGGGTAGTGTGCGGGTATTCCGTCACTTCCTCGATGCCGCAATGTCTCCTGGGAGCTTTTGTTATTGTCCCCCGGATAAATTGCGGAGGTCTGTCGCGAGTTATCGCGGGATTTAGAAAGAACTTGCTTAAAGGCACAGTGGATCGAAAAAAACATGCGGTTTAGTAAATATGCATATGAGCGGAGTGGATCTTGGGTCCCACACTTTTTTCCCCAGGACTTGACCCCTGACCACTACGCTTCTGCTTGTTCATAGTGGAGATGACAGTGTCAACATTTCTCAGTTTAAATTAGTTTAACCCCTTCCAACTGCACTATACAGGGCTTTTTCTCTTCCGTTCATGGACGGACACAGCAGCCTTTGACAGTAGGGGTATATCCGCTTCCTTCCAAGAAGCGGATATAACCCTACTGTCAAAGGCTGCTGTGTCCGCCCATGAACCTTGAGAAATGGATTTTACGGTGAGTACAAAAATCCTATTTTTTCTCAGACAATAGGTGCAGGAACTCCCTCTTTCTGAGTCACCCCTCTCTTCCTTGTCCCAACCCACCTCCGAGCACCGTCCCTTGGTTCCATCCCATACCTACCTCCCAGTACCACGCCTTTTTAGACAATACAGAACCAAGTATCATTTTGTGGTGCTAAGAAATTTGTATGAAATTTGGTAATGATATCAAGAAAATCAGTAAAATCGATCTCCTGCAGCCAGAAACAATAGATCCCCCTAACAACAATGGACCACCCACAACAAAATCCACCTCCCAGCAACAATAGACTCAGTACAACCAGCCTTAATAGACTCTCCTGGAGCTATCAACAATAGACCCCTCCCCCAACAGTAGATCTCTTTCAGCAACAACTGATCCCCCAGCAACATAAGACCCCCCCCCAGCAACAATAGACCCCCCCTGCAAAAATAGATCCCCTCCAGCTAGAATAGATCCCCCAGCAGTGAGCATAAATACCCTGCATCACACCACAGCACCCCCTTGCCATTACATACAGTCCTTCCAGGAGGTGCCGGAACTGCGTTCCCCCACGTTCCTGCTGAAAAAAAGCCCTGGCGCTATAACTGATGACCACAGCCCGGTCATCCATTTCTGGCAGGCGTCCATGGATGTCCACCCAGAACCCACCCCCTGCACACCCCCCTGGGGCATGCTTCGGGCACACTGTGACCACTATGTGCTTTGAACACAGCTTATCACAGATCGGGGTAAAGGGCCAATCACAATGGCCGCCATTGAAATAAATGTGTTTCTACTTGTCATGCCACTTTGTGCCGCAAGTAGCACTCAGTGTGAACCATGGCTGTACCAGGCTGAATTTAAAAACCTCTGCAGTCCAACCTGCTGCTTGACAAACCCAAAGAATTTTAGAAACTGCCACTGCTGACCTCCTTGTGAAGATGCTACTTGCCTGGCTATTATGCTGACCCCACTGGCCCGGATTCAGGTAGAATTGCCCCTTATTTGCGGAGGCGCAGGGCAGCGTTTTTGCCCTGCGCCCCCGCAAATTTACTGCGCTACCCGCGATTCACCGTAAATTGCGTGTGCGCTGTGTAAACTTGCCCTGCGTAAGGGCGCCTAATGTAAATGATCCCGTATGGGGCGGGAATCATTTAAATTAGGCGCGCTCCCGCGCCGAGCGTAGAGCGCATGCTCCGTCTGGAAACTTTCCCGACGTGCATTGCGGCAAATGACGTCGCAAGGACGTCATTTGCTTCAAAGTGAACGTGAATGGTGTCCAGCGCCATTCACGAATCACTTACGCAAAATACGTAAAAATCGAACGTCGTGACGCGGGAACGTCGGGTATACTTTAGCATTGGCTGCCCCTGCTATTAGAAGGGGCAGCCTTACGCTAAACACGCCGTACGGAAACAACGTAAATTGCATACGCAGGGCTCGTGCAACATTGTGAATCGGTGTTAGTATGCAATTTGCATACTATACACTGAGCACAATGGGAGCACCCCCTAGCGGCCATCGCAAGAATGCAGCCTAAGATATGCGTGGCATAAGAGCCTTATGCCACGCAGATTTTAGGCTGCAGTCGGCGTTACGATGTTCCTGAATCAGGAGCATTCGTAACGCCGGGGCAAGTAAGCAATTGCGCTGTGTAACCTATGGTTACGCAGGCGCAATTGCTTCTTGAATCCGGGCCACTGACTTTAATATTTTCGAAGCCCCTGACCCAGAACAAGTATGCAGATCAGGAAAGTCCAGGTAGGGTGAGAAGTTTTCATTTGCATTCATGTTCCTGGTCTGGAAAATAAACCCTTTCAGAAGAAGTCGGCAGTGGCAGGCTCCGGGTCTATCTCAGGAGAAGGTTTCCTAGAAATATTTGGGCAATATGTCCATGAATTCCTTATGTCATGTCTTCTCTGTATCACAATGATCAGCTTATGGCCTGCAGACAGGAAGCATCTCCACAAAAGCTCATTTGTAGTAGACAAACTCGGCGAGGAATCAGCTGATGGCGTTTGGTTGTTGGTTTCCGATCCTATGGGCAGGAATTTATGAAATGCTGGTATAATGGAAGCATTCTTGTATGCCCAGACAACATGACCCAAATATCCCCAAATATTTAGTAGGAAGCTGGAAACCCAGATGTGACATGTGATGAATTAGTCAAAGTTTTGCACTGACTTCACCGCATAGCGACGCCTGAAAAACCCTGGAAGGGCTCGAGTGTATTGTGCCCAACACTGATACATTTAAAAACCGTGTTCCTGGTTTAGTTTCTCCCGGATAAGCAATCTGCATGGAGTATGACTTCCCCAGAGCTGCTTTTATTGCTGCTACTGTGCCGCATCAAATGCGCATCGCCCGGGAGTTGGGACTTACCTGGCTCGCAGCGGGTCACAGTCAGGCCCGGATTTCCCACAAGGTCACTGAGGCCAGGCCTTGGGGGGGGGCAGTGGCATGGATTCATACAGTTAAGGGGGTTAGTTATGGGGGAATCCGCTCGCCGAAATCACTTGTAAAATGTGTGCTCCCATTCGTCGTCCCCCCCACCCCACATACCTTTCTCTGCTGGCTCTGTCTTCGGGACTCCGTCCCCCCCCCCACCCCACATACCTCTCTCTGCTGGCTGTGTCTTCGGGACTCCGTCCCCCCCCCTGGTCACCGAGTCTGTCTCCTGTCACTGCTGCTGATGTACACAGAGAGAGGGGAGAGCTGTGCTCTTCCCATCTCAACTGTGACAGGAGTTCTAGCACAGTGCTAGGACTCCTGTTTTAGAGGTGACAGGGTCAATAAAGAGAACCTTTATATGTGAAGGTCTACAGCGCTACTAGTGATTAAATAATTATACCACCTAACCAATAAATAAATGAAAAAGCTGCAATTATATCGGTGAACTAAACCAAGCAAAAATATATGTGTAAATAATAATTTGCTAAATCAACTGATTAAGTGAAGTGTCAACACATCAAAATTACTGGAGGAGAAAGACAATAATATACAAAGAATATAAAAGGAAAAAAGAGTTCCAAAATTCATTAATAAATCGTCCCTTGATGCTACAATCCCAGAGCAACTCAGCTACACCTTCCCAGACCACACATACACAATGTGTGAGATTTCAACAACTTGATGATGTGATAATCAAACTCGTCAGGTCAGAGTGTGCTTTCCACCAGGTATTCACGTGCTCAAATATGCAGAGAAAAGGGAGAAAGAAAAGACCAATAGTGTGATACCGTAGATGAAATACTGGCGTCTCACAATACTCAGAATATCACTCACGAATCCTCGGTAACATTAAGGCTTCAACGTATGTGCGTGTGTGCTGCTCAGCTTGTCAGGCTCCTCATCCAGCACCTCCGGATTTTGACCCATGATTAAGTCACGTGTCCAGTGACGATACGCGTGGGGGAGGAGCTTGAGTGACGGGACGCACAGAGGAGCCTCCTCCACATCCACGGTCCTCGATGTCTCTGTTCCTCTCTATCAGGCGTCCAATCACAGCGCCTGTTGTTTCAGCTAGTCAGGTGACAGGTAACCAGACCTGAGCACCTGATAGGCTGAGAGGCCGGTCAGTGTTAGAAAAGCAATTTATTTGCTTTCCTAACACAATTCTGTGTAAACAGCGAACGCACAGCATTGCGCCCGCTGTTTACCAATATGGACGCCTATTAGAACCCACGACTCTAATCTGGTGCTTCCAAAAACACCCCCGCCGCTGTAATTCAGGTGCCTGGCACACGACAAGTGACCGGACACCTGAATAGGGGGCAGCAACGGCAACCATAGATAGATTCATGCAATGCATGAATCTATCTATGATGGTAGAGAGGGGGCAGCACTCCTGCAGCCCTATGTGGATGCAGCGCCACTGGATTCAGGTGCAAATTCAGGCTAAGGCCCCTTTCACACTGCAGCAGTTTGCAGGCGCTATTGCACTAAAAATATCGCCTGCAAACCGACCCTAAACAACGGCTTCTGTTTCTCCAGTGTGAAACTTTTGATCAGGACTGTATTAGTGTTATAGCCGGTAAACTTTTACTGTGTTAGTTGTAGTGTGAAGGCTACTGCAAGGTAAGTTTGAGTGGAGTCCTAGGTTGGGCATTGATAATTACCACCATCACTGAGTAATGCGGTATTACCTGCCGCCACCTATCATATTCCAGGTCTCTTGGGTGTGGATGTTTGAATGTGATAGTGCCTGTAGGGTAAGGAGCTGTAATGCTTTCTTTGTACCCGTTGTTATGCATATAAGGCCTCCAGCATACTGAAAAGATCTGAGGAACTCACTAAATGCTCAATTAATAGACATCTCCAGTTGTTTTAAGGAAATATGAGGAATACAAGTAGGAGCCACAATTGCTGACTACGTTTTGAAGTTGCAGGTCCTCATCCTTCTCTCACTACTTAGGGAGTATCTTGAAACAGACCCGGGGCCCATGATGTTGGAGCTCCTGGCCTGTTTACATCTTTTGGGGCAGATCCTCAAAGATCTGCATCGGCGCAGCGTATCTGAGATACGCTACGCTGCCGTAACTTACCTGGCTTTGGTTGGAATCCAGAAAGAATTTGCGCCGTAAGTTACGGCGGCGTAGTGTATTTCTCGCGGCGTAAGGGCGCGGAATTCAAATGCGGCGCGTAGGGGGCGTGTTTCATTTAAATGAAGCGCGTCCCCGCGCCGAACGAACTGCGCATGCCCCGTCCGTCAAAACTCCCAGGGTGCATTGCTCCAAATGACGTCGCAAGGACGTCATTGTTTTCGTTGTGAACGTAAATGGCGTCTAGCCCCATTCACGGACGACTTACGCAAACGATGTAAAATTTTCAAAATTATACGCGGGAACGACGGCCATACTTAACATTGAGTACGCCACCAGATAGCAGCTTTAACTATACGCCGGAAAAAGCAGAACGGAAACGACGTAAAAGAATGCGACGGCCGCTCGTACGTTCGTGGATCGAAGCTACTTTGCATACTCGACGCGGATTACGACGTGAACGCCACCCAGCGGCCGCCGGAAAATTGCATCTTAGATCCGACGGCGTACTAAGGCGTACGCCTGTCGGATCTAACACAGATGCCGTCGTATGTTGTTTGGTGGGTACCAAAACAAAGATACGACGCGCAAAATTTGAAATTACGCGGCATATCAACAGGTACGCCGGCGTAATTTCTTTGAGGATCTGCCCCTTTGTGTCTTATTCCAGGAAACCAGTACTGAAAGAAATATGTGGAGTGGGCTGCCTTTGATAACTTCTTGGTGCTGAAATGGTTTCAAAACCGACTGTCATACTGATCCAATAGCTTCAATCAGGGCTGCCATCAGGGGGGTACAGGCATTACACCTGTAAGGGGCCCAATGGTCCCCAGGGGCCCAGTTTATAATCTGGCCTATGGAAATCAGCGGCCCATATGTGGTCTGGCACTCATTATCAGTCTACTTCACAGGTGTCAAACACAAGGCCCGCTGGCTGAATCCAGCCCTTCAGGCCATTTCATGTGGCCCTCGCACCTCACCTACAGCTGCAGGAGAGCTTCAGCCCTCCTCCAGACCCTTACTTTCTGCTTTCAAGCAATGCATCCATCTTCTTCCCAGCAGCGGCATAAGGAAAGGGGGTGCACTGTGATGTAAGGCCTTGTACACACGAGCGGATCTGTCCGATGAAAACATGTCCGCTCAGAGATTTTGGTCTGATGGTTGTACACACCATCAAACCAAAATCCGCATGGACAGAATACGCGGTGACGTGACGACGATGTGAAGGCGACGTGACGGCGACGATGACGCGGCGACGTGCGCGAACCCGGAAGTTAAATGCTTCCACGCAAGCGTCGAATCACTTTGACGCATGCGAGGGCTTTCGGCCGATCGGACATGTCCGGTGAGTCGTACAGACGACCGAACATGTCTGACGGACAGGCTTCCAGCGGACATGTTTCTTAGCATGCTAAGAAACATTTGTCCGCTGGAAACCTGTCCGATCCGCCGGAAAATTGTCCGGACGGCCGTACAGACGACCGAACATGTCCGCGGAGACTGGTCCGCCGGACCAGTTTCAGCGGACATGTTCGGTCGTGTGTACGAGGCCTAAGGGAGAGTGGGGGACTCAACTTCTGATGGTGGGGGGGCTCTTGACATCTAATGTAAGGGAAGGGGATTTGCTGGACATCTAATCTTACAGATACAACCGGACCTTTTGAGGGCAATCATAATGGTGATAAGGCCCACGACAGTGGTGGCCCGCCCATAGGGGGCGCCCGGGCGCCGCCCCCCCTCCTGTAGGCAAAAAAATAAATATATATATATATATTTTTTGGCCCCTTTAAGAAAGAAACGTAAAAAAAAAAAAAAAAAAAAAAATTCTTTAATGGGTTGGGATTGAGCGCCGGCCACCATTGCCCTATGAAGCGCCGCGTCACTACAATCTAGACATGGCGCTACATTTGCGGGCTTTTATCTTGAATATGGGCGCATTGAAAAGCGCTGATATGCTTCCCGTGCCTCTCTATGAGCGCCGGGAGCATTACTACTGTGACTTCCGGCTATTCGTCTTACAGACGAAAATCGGAAATGACGTCACGCGGCACTTTCTCTGAAGTTCACACTGCCCGAGCGGAAGCCACAGAATTCAGTTCAAAATGGATTTGATTTATCGCCCCATTAGGTCATCAGCGGACAGCGGTGCACTGCCTGATCCCCACCCATCCACCTTGGAGCCTGTTATTGTATTTAGACTGCTGGGACTTGTAGTTCTCCATCATCTCCTGGGGCTCAGGTGCATGCAATCCACCATCTATGGGACTACAATCCCAGCAGTGAGAAAAACTGAACTAATATGGTGGATTGCATGCACCTGAGCCCCAGGAGATGATGGAGAACTACAAGTCCCAGTAGGTTATAATATAAAGCTCCGAGGTGGATGGATGTCTGGACAGTGACAATTGATGGGCACAGTGGTGACAATTGATGGGCACAGTGGTGACAATTGGTGGCACAGTGGTGACAATTGATGGCACAGAGGTAACAATTGATGGCATGGCATAGTGGTAACAATTGATGGCATGGCACAGTGGTGACAATTGATGGCACAGTGGTAACAATTGATGGCATGGCACAGTGGTGACAATTGATGGCACAGTCGTGACAATTGATAGGACAGTGGTAACAATTGATGGCATGGCACAGTGGTGACAATTGGTGGCACAGTGGTGACAATTGATGGCACAGTGGTAACAATTGATGGCATGGCACAGTGGTAACAATTGATGGCATGGCACAGTGGTGACAATTGATGGCACAGTGGTAACAATTGATGGCATGGCACAGTGGTGACAATTGATGGCACAGTGGTGACAATTGATGGCACAGTGGTAACAATTGATGGCATGGCACAGTGGTGACAATTGATGGCACAGTGGTGACAATTGATGGCAAAGTGGTGACAATTGATGGCATGACAAAGTGGTGACAATTGATGGCATGGCAAAGTGGTGACAATTGATGGCATGGCAAAGTGGTGACAATTGATGGCATAGTGGCTGTGTTTGATGGCATAGTGGCTGTGTTTGATGGCATGGCACAGTGGTTGCGTTTTGATGGCACAGTGGTTGCGTTTTGATGGCACAGTGGTGATAATTGATAGGCCGAGTGAGGCTGCAATTGTTTTTTTTTTTTTTTTCGTTTGCGCCCCCCCAAAAAAATTGAGCACCAGCCGCCACTGGCCCACGATGAAATTGGGTTTGACACCCTGTTGTAGTTGAAACAAGTTGAAAAACCTTTCCGTGCGATAATGAGCACTTTTAGTGTTGGAAGCTCCCATTGTTGGCTTCTTCAGGCTCCCGTATATGGCTCAGTCCTCACTCAAGTATTACACCAAATGTGTCAAATTGGGATCTGATTATATTGTTGATGATGAAGTCTAATAAAAGTGCTGATACAGCAGCCTCCAGCATTGTAAGAGCCTTTTAGCCTTAATAGAGTGGGATTAGGGTTACTTATCAATTTCTTTCTCAGCTCTCTATCTGCAGTATTTTGCCGGAAAACACACCGGCAGCTGTCAGGTAAGGCTTATCTTTACGACCCGGATATTGCCTCTTCACCTGCTATTTGTAGAGCAGTGTATACAGCTGCCATAACTTCAACATCCAACCCAACCTGAGTCACTTCCATTCCTTTCCCAAGAAAAGGCCATGTTCTGTACACCTGCTGACTTACCTTTGTCCTCAATATTCAGATGTAGGAAGGTTTGCTAGGAAATACCCAACACATTCATAGATATTTGGATGCTGGTCTTCTGCATTAAAGTAAACCTCTGCAGGGATAAAGCATGCTTTACCACTTAAGTCCCGGAAGAATTGGCTGCCCAATGACCAGGCCATTTTTTGCGATTAGGCACTGCGTCGCTTTAACTGACAATTGCGCGGTCGTTCGACGATGTACCCAAACAAAATTTACGTAATTTTTTCCCCACAAATAGAGCTTTCTTTTAGTGGTATTTGATGCAGTTTTTATTTTTTGCGCTATAAACAAAAGAAGAGTGACAATTCTGAAAAAAAAACACAATACCTTTTACTTTTTGCTATAATAAATATTATATTAAATATAAATATATTTTTTTTAAAAAAATCATTTTTTCCTCAGTTTAGGACGATATGTATTCTTCTACATATTTTTGGTAAAAAAAAACCCAGGGCCCGGATTTACAAAACACTTACACCGACGTATCTGGAGATGCGCCACGTAAGTGTAAATGTGTGCCGTTGTATCTATGCGCCGTACCCATAGAACTAGATACGCCTGAATTTAGGCTTCATCCGACCGACGTAAGTTTCCTACGCCGTCGTATCTTGGGCGCATATTTACGCTAGCCGCAAGGGGCGCTTC
Source organism: Rana temporaria (assembly GCF_905171775.1). Classification (NCBI taxonomy): domain Eukaryota; kingdom Metazoa; phylum Chordata; class Amphibia; order Anura; family Ranidae; genus Rana; species Rana temporaria. The sequence goes on along the minus strand of NC_053499.1, from coordinate 22,101,851 downwards.
CATTGATTTACATTGATTTGAATATGCAAATGAGGGAGATACACGAACGTACTTGCGCCCGGCGCATTCATATACACGGGTTACGTAAGTCGTACGTCCGGCGTAAAGTTAAGCCTCATAAAGCAGGTGTAAGTCATGTTAAGGTTTGGACCAGGGAACAGCCGTCGTATTTTACGTTGTTTACGTAGTCGTACGTGAATAGGGCGAATGCGTCCACGGGACGGCGCATGCGCCGTTCGTTCGGCCCATCATTTGCATGGTTTCATTTAAATGGATCACGCCTACCGTCCACCTACTTTGAATTAAGCGGGTTTTTACTCAATAATCAAGAGAAATGGCTTAATTCATGGAGCGTTATTCTCTGGCTAAAGCAGCTTACATACCCCAGGCATTAATGCAAAAAGGAAAAGATCGCGCTAAATTAATGATCAAATGAAACATAAGTGAGTGAAAAAGTTCAAATTAGGTAGTCAGTCCCGCCACACAGGCAAATTCATATGAACAATCTCCAGAGTGAAACACTGAATCCACAAAAGAAAAGTGCTTGAAAGGAAAGGTCCTCCACCAAGGTTATAAAAGCCTCTTACCGGATGGAATTGATCTCCAAATTATAAGAGATCAAATATGGCATGATAAGAGACAAAGATGGATAGTATCCCATAGGAAGCCAAAGTGACTTGGTCACAGTATCCCGTAACCAAGTCCTGTCGTGACGAAACGTAGGGAGGCGGCGTTCTGACATCACTGCGCATCTTCTACCCGGATACGGGCTGTGTGTCGAACTGGCCGGCTTGTTTTTTATGCTCCATGCTTGCTGACTATATGTAAGTGCAATTTTCGCTTGATTTTACCAATTAAAGAAGGTTTTACGCTATGTGAGTCCCTTCTGTTTTTGCATACCCCTGGATGGTTCATCGGGAGCATTTATCCAACGTAAGGACACAGTTTATCAGGATTCCAGCGCTGTGGCTTCCTATGGGATACTATCCATCTTTGTCTCTTATCATGCCATATTTGATCTCTTATAATTTGGAGATCAATTCCATCCGGTAAGAGGCTTTTATAACCTTGGTGGAGGACCTTTCCTTTCAAGCACTTTTCTTTTGTGGATTCAGTGTTTCACTCGGGAGATTGTTCATATGAATTTGCCTGTGTGGCGGGACTGACTACCTAATTTGAACTTTTTCACTCACTTATGTTTCATTTGATCATTAATTTAGCGCAATCTCTTCCTTTTTGCATTATTGTCTGTGTGGTATAACACTTTTTGATCGCTGCTTTTTCACCAAAATAAGCGCAATATTTTTTTCTTTACATACCCCAGGGTATGTCATCTCAATTTAGTCCAATCAGACAGAGAACACTTTGCATTAATTGAGAAAATGCAAAGTGTTTCCGGTATGGTGCCTGTGCCCAGCGAGTGCTCAGCAAACAGCAGGGCAGCAGGATCCCCACCAGTATGGCGCATACATACTTATATTGGTCTAAGCTGTACTAACATAACTACCGTATCTATACTCAAGTATAAGCCGACCCGAATATAACCTGTGGCTACTAATTTTACCACAAAAAAATGGGAAAACGTATTGACTCGAGTATAAGCCTAGGGTGGGAAATGCAGCAGCTACTGTAAGTGGAAAAGAGGGTCAACAATGCCCATCTGCAGCCTCCCTGTGCCCATTTGCAGCCTCACTGTGCCCATCTGCAGCCCCACTGTGCCCTCCTATATCATCAGTGCCCATCTGCAGCCCCACTGTGCCCACCTGTCTCATCAGTGCCCAACTGCAGTCGGCGGTGTTCTGTCAAAAGGTACAACTTGTCAAATTCTCCAACCAGGTGTACTGCGCATGTGCGAGCACATCCACGATAATGTCTTTCTGCTGCACATAGTCAACCCATCAACTACACCAACTCCAATACCTGCCGCACCGCACCGCGCCTGTGCAGCCTTCGTTTAACACACGACAATCCCCTATCACACACCAAGAAAGACGTTCTCGTGGACGCGCTCGTGTATGCGCAGTACACCCGGCAACAGCCGCCGTAAGACAGCATGACACAGCCGGAGACTCGAGTATAAGATGAGGGGAACTTTTTCAGCATAAAAAAAGTGCTGAAAAAGTCGGCTTATACTCGAGTATATACGGTATGTGAAGTTACAATGCCTGGAATTCAGATTTATACCTCTTCCCGGTTCCTAGTCATTCACTTTTGCTTTCCCCATTGACATTGTTTATTTTATTGGAGGAGGGAGGATGAAACAGTCATCCCAGAGCACCAGCCCCATACCGCGTTATAGCAAACTTATTTCCCCATACTGTATGCAAACAATGACTAGATACAGTAACCAGTAGCATTCCCAGAAAGAAGTCTGTGAACCTTTCCAGCGGTGTCCTGCCTACCCAATCCCCCCCATGCGTCTTCTCCAGTTACACCAACACTCAGCGGATTGGGTTTCCTGGATCCCAGATAATTGCTGTGAGGAGGCAGGAACAATCGACTCGCAGAAGAAAGCCAGCTTGGCCGATAACAAAGCACCAAGGTGTTAAGAAAAGTCTCAGATCAAAGTGACGGACAGAATGCCAGGAGAGGGGCAGATTGTCCTTTAAACTTTACCACCTCGAGCAAGGAGCGCCTTTTATATTCGCAAAATCAGATTACAGAGAAAAAATGAAAAGACTGCAAGTCTTTATGTAACTCAATCAATGCTACCGGCTGCCTCAGCAGAAAGGGCACCTGCTCTTTTTTTATTTATTTATTTTTCTTTGATGGATGACACTTTGGCAGATAATAGAAGCTAGTTAATGCATAACCAGTGTGGGCATTGCTATACGTTCTCCGGGTGAATGTACGCCATGGCAAAATAGGAAAAACGTATTCAGTATATCTTTGCTAAACATTACCTCATGTTTTATCCCTTTAAAAACACTGCGAGTACAACAGGGTTTAAGCTTCTCTGCACCCCCCACCCCACCAGGAACGTACCTGCATCCTCCTTTCCAACCCACTCGGAACCCTCCAACATCCTTCACCTCACTATAAACCCCCCAGTACCCTCCACTCCACCTCACTATAAGCCCCCCAGTACCCTCCACTCCACCTCACTATAAACCCCCTCAGTACCCTCCACTCCACCTCACTATAAACCCTCCACTCCACCTCACTATAAACCTTCCACTCCACCTCACTATAAACCCCCCAGTACCCTCCACTCCACCTCACTATAAACCCCCTCAGTACCCTCCACTCCACCTCACTATAAACCCTCCAGTACCCTCCACTCCACCTCACTATAAACCCCCCAGTATCATCCACTCCACCTCATTATAAACCCCCCAGTATCCTCCACCTCACTATAAACCCCCCAGTACCCTCCACTCCACCTCACTATAAACCCCCCAGTACCCTCCACTCCACCTCATTCTAAACCCCCCAGTACCCTCCACTCCACCTCACTATAAACCCTCCAGTACCCTCCACTCCACCTCACTATAAACCCCCCAGTACCCTCCACTCCACCTCACTATAAACCCCCCAGTACCCTCCACTCCACCTCACTATAAACCCCCTCAGTACCCTCCACTCCACCTCACTATAAACCCTCCAGTACCCTCCACTCCACCTCACTATAAACCCCCCAGTACCCTCCACTCCACCTCACTATAAACCCCCCAGTACCCTCCACTCCACCTCATTACAAACCCCCCAGTACCCTCCACTCCACCTCACTATAAACCCTCCACTCCACCTCACTAAAAACCCCCCAGTACCCTCCACTCCACCTCATTATAAACCCCCCCCCCCCCCCAGTACCCTCCACTCCACCTCACTATAAACCCTCCACTCCACCTCACTATAAACCCCCCAGTACCCTCTACTCCACCTCACTATAAACTAGGGTGACCACGTGTCCCGGATTGCCCGGGACAGTCCCGCATTTTGCAGGTCTGTCCCGGGCACATTCATTCCAGGACAATACAGTGTCCCAGAATGAAACTGACACAGCCACCCCCCGGGCCAATCTGATGCCCCCAAAAAAGGCAGCCACATCACTGCTTTACTCAATGACAGTACTTGTCCTGGCCAGGAATGCCTGAAGGAGCACTATCCCCGCCCCCTGCTTGTGATTGGAGAAACATAAATCCCACCTCTTGTGTCCAATCACTGTGCCGTGATTCGTTACAGCACAAGCTGATTTTTGGGAAGGGAGGGTGTCCCTGAATGGTAGTTTGGAAATGTGGTCACCCTACTATAAACCCCCCAGTACCCTCCACTCCACCTCACTATAAACCCCCCAGTACCCTCCACTCCACCTCACTATAAACCCTCCAGTACCCTCCACTCCACCTCACTATAAACCCCCCAGTACCCTCCACTCCACCTCACTATAAACCCCCCAGTACCCTCCACTCCACCTCACTATAAACCCCCCCAGTACCCTCCACTCCACCTCACTATAAACCCCCCAGTACCCTTTACTCCACCTCAATATAAACCCCCCAGTACCCTCCACTCCACCTCACAATAAACCCCCCAGTACCCTCCACTCCACTATAAACCCTCCAGTACCCTCCACTCCACTATAAACCCCCCAGTACCCTCCACTCCACCTCACTATAAACCCCCCAGTACCCTCCACTCCACCTCACTATAAACCCCCCAGTACCCTCCACTCCACCTCATTATAACCCCCCCCCCCCAGTACCCTCCACTCCACCTCACTATAAACCCCCCAGTAGCCTCCACTCCACCTCACTATAAACCCCCCAGTACCCTCCACTCCACCTCATTATAACCCCCCCCCAGTACCGTCCACTCCACCTAAACCCCCCAGTACCCTCCACTTCACCTCACTCCACCTCACTATAAACCCCCCCAGTACCCTCCACTCCACCTCACTATAAACCCCCCAGTACCCTCCAATCCTTTGACAGTTGTGGGCGGGGCCACTCACCCCGCACATGGAGGTACCTTCTGTTCGGAGCGCCCTCATCAATGTTCATGTGAAAATCAAACATTATGTCGGTTCCCCAACTTAGAGATGATCTGTACACTGTGTAAAGTAATTAATTACAAAGAGTTCTTGTGTTACAGAGAAGATATATATTGTCACGGGGAACCGAGAGATAACTGGAGAACAGTTGCAGTGCATGTGTACATGGTGTACGTTCATCTCTAGAAGCCCTCCTTAAGGTCCAATATTCCCCCACAGCAGGCTCAACCTTGTCCCAGGGCATTGATGAAGATGGTACAAAGCAAAGGTACTCTATGTGTAGTAATGTGACCATGTATAAGGTGCCTAACATAGCCTAGAAGAACCCACCCCAGGGTAGGCCTCTCATGTGACCCTTGCTTGGTGCCCAACGAGGAGGGAAACATGGAGGACTTGACAAGCAACTGTCACCCGTTTGCCCTCCTACCCTCATACAGACACAGGGAGAGTTTTCAAGTTTCCTGGAGATGGTCTTTAAACATATCCAGTGCTTAGAGGACATCTTTAACCACTTACCGACCGGCTCACACCGATATATGTTGGCAGAATGGCACGGGCAAGCAAAGCAACGTACCCGTACATTGCTTTGAATTTGCCTCCTTGCGAGCATGCCTCAGCAGTGTTCCCGCGGATCCTGTGGTCTCGATGTTCGCCGGCGGCCTACGATTGCCATGTGGAGAGGCAGAACGGGGAGATGCCTATGTAAACAAGGCATTTCCCTATTCTGCCTAGTGACATGACAGGGATCTACTGCTCTCTGTGATCAAGAGCAGTTATCGCTGTCATGTCACTGGTAGCCCATCCCCCCCACAGTTAGAATCACTCCGTAGGACACACTTAACCTCTTGATCACCCCCTAGTGTTTAACCCCTTTCCTTGCCAGTGTCATTTACACAGTAATCAATGCATTTTTTTAGCACTAATCACTGTATAGATGCCAATGGTCCCAAAATAGTGTCAAAAGTGTCTGATGTGTCTGCCATAATGTCGCAGTCCCGATAAAAATTGCAGATCGCCAGCATTACTAATAAAAAAAAAAATTATAATAAAAATGCCAAAAAAACATATTCCCTATTTTGTAGATGCTATAACTTTTGCGCAAACCAATCAATACACCTGTAGCACTACCCCCGGAGGAGCTGCTGGTTTGTTTTGGGTGGCACATTTACCTTGTGGCTCTCCGAATTCCTAGGGGTGAATGGTGCATATAGCAGTAGTAATGGAATGTCCGCAACAGGTGTCTTTTCTCTGCTCTTTATTACCCAGCCGGGTAAAAACAATGAACCGGCTTAAACCTCCTGATTGGCTACCCAAACCTTGACTCCACTGCTGCCATCTACTGCACTGGGGTGGGAAGAACACCCCAGCACAACAGAATGAGCCCACAGCACAGCCAAGCTGAGACAGAGACCCTGTTTTGAACATAACAATTTGGATCAGAGTCTACTAATGCTCTGATCACCCTCTAAATTTCAATAGCACCGGTACTTGGAAGTAACCAGGCGCTACACACGCTTATTGTGATTTTTTTTTACCAAAAATATGTAGAAGAATACATATCGGCCTAAACTCAGGAAAAAAATTCTGTGGGATATTTATTATAGCAAAAAGTAAAAGATATTGGCCCGGATTCACAGACACTGGCGCATATTTATGCCGCCGTAGCGTATCTCCTTTACGCTACGCCGACGCAGCGCAGAGAGGCAAGCACTGAATTCACAAAGCACTTCCTCCCAAATCTGCGCTGGGTTTCCAAGGTGTAAGTCGGCGTAGGTGGAAGTGGGCGTGAGCCATGCTAATGAGGCGTGACCCCATGCAAACGATGGGCCGAGCGCCAGACAAATACGAATCGCCAACTGCGCATGCGCCGTCCCGTGGACGCATCCCAGTGCGCATGCTCACAATCACGTCGGAACAACTGCCTAAGATACGTCGGATCACTGCATACGGCGTGAAAGTAACCTACGCCTAGTCATATTCGCGTCCTACGTAAACTACGTAATATACGTTGGCTTGTGTTCCCTGGTGCAGCCCTTTGAATGGATGCTGCTGAGTTACACCTCCTTTATGGGGCATAACTTTGCACTGGACGTATGACTTTACGCGCACTGCGTCGGACGGACGTACGTTCGTGAATCGGCGTATCTCCCTCATTTGCATATGTGAATAGAAAATCAATGGGAGCGCCAAATACGACCAGCGTAAATATGCGCCCACTCTACGCCGACGTAGACAAGTTAGTTTTGTGGGTACGGCGCACAGATACGACGGCGCATATTTGCACTTACGCGGCGTATCTTTAGATACGTCGGCGCAACTGCTTTGTGAATCCGGACCATTGTGTTTTTTAAAAAAATTACGCTTTTCTAGTTTCTGGGAAGTTCAGGGTTACATATTTTGTCACGAATGTTGTAAGCATTTCAAAGGTCATTAAACATGTGTTTTCTTTAGCATATTGGTGTGTAGGCTGCAGAATTCAAAGGATTCGGCCTGTGGAGATATCTCTGTCATTTCTCGCATAGTCTGGTCAATACTTGTGACAGTGGTATTTGCAGTATAGAAATACAGCTCGGGGTAAGAAAATCTCACATTTTCTGTGAATGGAATGGAATATTTCCACCAGGCAAGCTTCTTTCATGACACTCATTCCACACCACCAAACAAGAGCCAAGCGTAGAACGCGCTACATCGAAATAATCATTACATTTGCGGAATGTAAAGCTGTTTCTATATTTGGTAGATATATCTCAATATCTAGTTATATTATTCCATAACTTTGCTCAATTATTCTACAGAAAGCATCTTCTTTAAAGATAAAAGATCCCAAGATGGGCGCCACAGATAATCCTGTGCAATTTGTCATCGGTTACAAGATAAAGCTGCTTCCCCTATGACTTCTATGTGGCTGATAGACGACTGTGTGCTGCCGCACCTGCCCTGCAGTGGACTGAGTAGAATTGCAGCACTGCTCCATTTTATGGCCAATTTAGTGCACAGAGGCTTGCTAGGCCTTGTTTACACTAGCAGTTGGGGGTGGTAAAAACACACAGTTCAGGTATGTAGTTTGTAGGCAGGTGCAGTTTACTTTCTCCACTGCAGGGGGCACTCTTCCGCTGTTGTTGGGGAGAAAGTCAAGAGGAACAAGGTTCCTCTGTGATTACCTGGGTCACTGGGAAGCTATCCTATTGGGTGCTGCTGCCCCTAGCAGCCACCTTGGGTCAGACAGCCGATTTAAGCTAGAAAACAAAGCTGTGCATAACCTTTAGAAAAAATATATAATCATGAACATATGCATTGGTCAGTGCAATAAATTAAAACAAAGTCCGTCTTCAATTAAGAAAAATAAGTCAGCATAAACATTAGGGGTGCAACGGATCACAGTTGATCCGTGATCCGAACGGGTCACCCCCTTCATGTCGGAACACACTGTGATCCGCGGATTGCCACGGCTCCTGAGCTAGGCCGAAGCCGCGGCCTTTCCTAACGTTACGGCGGTGGCGATGGCATAGTTGCCAACATTTGAAAAAAAATTCCAGGGACACTTTGCAGCACAGCTATTAATTAATTACCACACTCACTTCCCCGAAGCTCCACCCACTCCGCAGTATGTACAGGAGAGGAGGAGGAGTGCAGAGGGTATGATGGGGGCAGTGTGTACAGGAGAGGAGGGGGAGTGCAGAGGGTATGATGGGGGCAGTGTGTACAGGAGAGGAGGGGGAGTGCAGAGGGTATGATGGGGGCAGTGTGTACAGGAGAGGAGGAGGAGTGCAGAGGGTATGATGGGGGCAGTGTGTACAGGAGAGGAGGAGGAGTGCAGAGGGTATGATGGGGGCAGTGTGTACACGAGAGGAGGAGGAGTGCAGAGGGTATGATGGGGGCAGTGTGTACAGGAGAGGAGGAGGAGTGCAGAGGGTATGATGGGGGCAGTGTGTACAGGAGAGGAGGAGGAGTGCAGAGGGTATGATGGGGGCAGTGTGTACAGGAGAGGAGGAGGAGTGCAGAGGGTATGATGGGGGCAGTGTGTACAGGAGAGGAGGAGGAGTGCAGAGGGTATGATGGGGGCAGTGTGTACACGAGAGGAGGAGGAGTGCAGAGGGTATGATGGGGGCAGTGTGTACACGAGAGGAGGAGGAGTGCAGAGGGTATGATGGGGGCAGTGTGTACAGGAGAGGAGGAGGAGTGCAGAGGGTATGATGGGGGCAGTGTGTACACGAGAGGAGGAGGAGTGCAGAGGGTATGATGGGGGCAGTGTGTACAGGAGAGGAGGAGTGCAGAGGGTATGATGGGGCAGTGTGTACAGGAGAGGAGGAGTGCAGAGGGTATGATGGGGCAGTATGTACAGGAGAGGAGGAGGAGTGCAGAGGGTATGATGGGGGCAGTGTGTACAGGAGAGGAGGAGGAGTGCAGAGGGTATGATGGGGGCAGTGTGTACACGAGAGGAGGAGGAGTGCAGAGGGTATGATGGGGGCAGTGTGTACAGGAGAGGAGGAGTGCAGAGGGTATGATGGGGCAGTGTGTACAGGAGAGGAGGAGTGCAATGGGTATGATGGGGCAGTATGTACAGGAGAGGAGGAGGAGTGCAGAGGGTATGCTGGGGCAGTATGTACAGGAGAGGAGGGGGAGTGCAGAGGGTATGATGGGGGCAGTGTGTACAGGAGAGGAGGAGGAGTGCAGAGGGTATGATGGGGGCAGTGTGTACAGGAGAGGAGGAGGAGTGCAGAGGGTATGATGGGGGCAGTGTGTACAGGAGAGGAGGAGGAGTGCAGAGGGTATGATGGGGGCAGTGTGTACAGGAGAGGAGGAGGAGTGCAGAGGGTATGATGGGGGCAGTGTGTACAGGAGAGGAGGAGGAGGAGTGCAGAGGGTATGATGGGGGCAGTGTGTACAGGAGAGGAGGAGGAGGAGTGCAGAGGGTATGATGGGGGCAGTGTGTACAGGAGAGGAGGAGGAGTGCAGAGGGTATGATGGGGGCAGTGTGTACAGGAGATGAGGAGGAGTGCGGAGGGTATGATGGGGGCAGTGTGTACAGGAGAGGAGGAGGAGTGCAGAGGGTATGATGGGGGCAGTGTGTACAGGAGAGGAGGAGGAGTGCAGAGGGTATGATGGGGGCAGTGTGTACAGGAGAGGAGGAGGAGTGCAGAGGGTATGCTGGGGCAGTATGTACAGGAGAGGAGGAGGAGTGCGGAGGGTATGATGGGGGCAGTGTGTACAGGAGAGGAGGAGGAGGAGTGCAGAGGGTATGATGGGGGCAGTGTGTACAGGAGAGGAGGAGGAGTGCAGAGGGTATGATGGGGGCAGTGTGTACAGGAGATGAGGAGGAGTGCGGAGGGTATGATGGGGGCAGTGTGTACAGGAGAGGAGGAGGAGTGCAGAGGGTATGATGGGGGCAGTGTGTACACGAGAGGAGGAGGAGTGCAGAGGGTATGATGGGGGCAGTGTGTACAGGAGAGGAGGAGTGCAGAGGGTATGATAGGGCAGTGTGTACAGGAGAGGAGGAGTGCAGAGGGTATGATGGGGCAGTATGTGCAGGAGAGGAGGAGGAGTGCAGAGGGTATGCTGGGGCAGTATGTACAGGAGAGGAGGAGGAGTGCAGAGGGTATGATGGGCACAGTTAGTACAGGAGAGGAGGTTGGAGGGTATGGCGGTGGCAGTATGGGGAGGGATTTCTTGTGGTGTCTATGGGGTAATCAGGAAGTGATGTTGGGAAGATAAGGGAAGGTAAGTGACCATGGAATGATGTCCCTCAGCTGGGGGGGGGGGGTATTTCGCTCGGAGTGATGTCTGTATGATGTGATCTGGGGGTGATGCAAGCTGGGGGCAGTATGTACAGGAGAGGGGGACTGAGAAGTGGTCAGATAGCGATGTATATAATAAAAAAAAACTCATCCACTAAAAACATTTAAAACAATGAATCATACAACAGTACTAGATGTAAGTACAGATCTATGTAATCCAGTTTCTAGCACTCTGTATCCAATCCAATTGCTCAGACTAGATAATGTGGAGTCATTTATAGCCATTCATGTAACCTGTGTGTGTATGTGTGGTGAGTTCACACCTCTGATTGTACAGACTCAGAACCTGTATACATGTACAATCAGAAGTGTGAACTCATCACATACACACACAGGTTACATGAATGGCTATAAATGACCCCACATTATCTAGTCTGAGCAATTGGATTGGATGATGTTTGCACAGAGTGTTCATGCTTAGAAGTGATTTGTCAAAATGTGTTTGGGCTGCAGACCTCATCCCTCCCTCCCCTCCCCCACACTCCCCCCCTCCCACACACTCAAACTCACTATCTCCCCCGATTCTTCTCCTAAGAAAAAATCTCCTTGAAAGTTTGTACTACTATCCACCCTAGGAAACTTCTCCCAGAAAAGTTCAGCTTACTCACCTCCTCCCTTCCTCTGGCCAGCCGACAGGAGCTACAGTGAGCTCCGCCTCCGAGGTCTCACAGCAAACCACGCTGCTGATTGGAGGGGGAGGCTGAGTCAGAGATAACAAGGATCCGCACAGCACGAGACTGGAAGGAGGGGAGGGGACAGAAACACACAGCGCAGGCTCAGGTCCCTGCTGAGACCCAGAAGCCGCACCTGCCTTCCCCAATAGCCGGGACAAGTCCCGGCAGGCTAAATTAGCTGGGACTAGGTCCCAAATAACGGGACTGTCCCTTTAAAAACGGGACAGTTGGCAAGTATGCGATGGAGCTAGGCCGAAGCCGCAGCCTTTCCTAATGTTATGGCCGCAGCTTCGGCCTACCTCCGGATCCGCGACCATAACGCTAGGAAAGGCCGCGGCTTCGGCCTAGCTCCGGAGCCGCCGCCGCAACATTAGGAAAGGCCGCGGCTTCGGCCTAGCTCCGGAGCCGCGGCCATCTTGGTACACCCGGCGGCGGCCCTCCTCTGTTTACACCCACAGAGGAGGAGCCCGCACTCGTGGGACACACCGCTCGTCTGTCGGTACTAGCTGAGGGGGGGGGGTCACTGTACTGAGAGGAGGGGGGTCACTGTACTCTGAGAAGGGGGGGTCACTGTACTCTGAGAAGGGGGGTCACTGTACTCTGAGAAGGGGGGGTCACTGTACTCTGAGAAGGGGGGTCACTGGACTCAGAGAAGGGGGGTCACTGTACTCAGAGAAAGGGGGTCACTGTACTCAGAGAAAGGGGGTCACTGTACTCAGAGAAAGGGGGTCACTGTACTGAGAGAAGGGGGGTCACTGTACTGAAAAGGGGGGTCGCTGTACTGAGAGGAGGGGGGGTCACTGTACTGAGAGGAGGGGGGGGTTTCTGTACTAAGAGGAGGGGGGTGTCTGCACCGAGGGGGTACTACAGTTGGTGGGAGGGGGGAGATGTGGATATTACAGTGGGGGAGATTTTTTTTTTTTGCCGATCCGAAAAATGATCCGATCCGTGACTCCTGATCCGAGGAACGATCCGAACCGTGAGTTTTCTGATCCGTTGCACCCCTAATAAACATCCAATATTGCACAATCCTGTGTAATAGAAGGAAGAAGAATCTATAGCCAAGATAGTGGGAACACAGAAGGTATCACACTCCCAAATTCTTAATCCAAGTTCATATATGCACTCCAAAGATTGCTGGTCTCCTGTGCTGCTGACACCATATGTGACCACCACCAAAGAAAGATGTCTGCTTACCAGATACTTTGGACCTAAGGCTGGCTTCACACTGAAGCATCAGCCGCGGTGACGGTATAGCCGCGCTATTTGTAGCGCGGCTATACCATCGTGTTTACCGCGATATTCGGGCGCTAGCGGTGAGGTTTTAACCCCCGCTAGCGGCCGAAAAAGGGTTAATACCGCCCACGTTGCGGCGGTATTACCGCGGTATTACAGCGCTTTCCCATTGATTTCAATGGGAAGGCGCGGTATAGGAGCGGTGAACACACCGCTCCTATACCGCGGTAAAGATGCGGCTAGCAGGACTTTTGGAGCGTTCCTGCTAGCGCATCGCTTCAATGTGAAAGCCTTCGGGCTTTCACATTGAAGAGTAAAGGGCATGATTTTTCATGCGGTATAGCAGCGCTATTTTTAGCGCTGTACCGCATGAAAAACGTCCCAATGTGAAAGGGGCCTAAGAGAAGGTCTATATTGCCTGTGGCTGATTACCCTGCCAGGGCCTCTCAAGCTGCAATCCGTTCAGCAACCGATGGCTCTGCAGACACTCTCTCCCACTTCTCCCTTCCAAACGTCCGTAGGTGTCTCACTAGATAAATCAATAAAAGATGCTCCACATCGTATAAAATCCAACAATTTTATTTTGTGATAGTTTAAAAAAGAGAATATCTCCCTTGTATACAGAGGAAAAATACCGGCCGGTACAAAAAAACGAACGCCTGTACTTCCGGGACTTCGTAAGTCGCGATGCCGTCAGCACGTCGTCCACCCGACTAGTTTCGTCAAAGATTGACGTCATCCTGGGGCTGGTATTTTACCTCTGTATACAAGGGAGATATTCTCTCTTTTTTAAACTATCTCCCAAACTGGATTTATACGGTGTCTGTTATGCCTACATATATAGGTAATGGATTTTTAATTAATTTTGATTAGATATCCTTTCAAATGGGTCAGCTTTGGGAATAATAGGCTAAAATAGATTAAAACACTCTCTTGCCTCTCAAAAGTGGTCACCTGATACTTCCTGGTCATTAAACCTGATAAGTCATTGATCAAATCTAACCTCTAAAGCTAAGCATAGATCGAAAGATTAATGAGGTTTAATACCATGATTGATTGTGTGAATTTTAATATACTTGCAGAATAATCTTCCAAGTCAATCGATGTGTTTAAGAATTGTTATCAGTTCAGTTAAAATGTAAACCTTCACAGTAAAGAGAATACAAACCTGTGCACGAGCCCTCAACAATCGAGCTGCATGCATTAGCAGGTATAAAAGTGATAATGCACTGTTGTACAAATAATATAGTTAAATGTGCAAAAATGTAAGTTAAACACAAATATTAAAGTAAACAATGAGGGTAAAATTAAGTGACAATGTCCAAAGTACTTTATTTTAAAACTCAAAACAAATGCTGAATAAAAATGTGAATTCGACAAATCATGTGCCACCTCCATTAGGACTCCCAAGGGTGTGATCACCTAGTAGTTTGACCCTCACTACAAAGGTCTAACAAGCATGAACAGAGAGATATTTCCAAGGTAAATCCCTCTTGAATATTCCCCAAAATAATGAAGGCACTTTCCACTGCTTTTAAATAACACTCAGCACCACATGGGTTAATCAGCCAGCCGAAAATGCACATCGCATCTCTGCAGCCCCGTGTGTACAAGGCTCAAAGAAAAAGGCAAATTCATAGTGCTCACTGCTGAAAATATTTTTTTAAAGCAAAAACATATATAAAATGCATTCACATTAAAATAATAAATAAGGTGGAGGCCTTATTTCCCATAATGAACTGCTTAGGAATGGATCAGATGCCCTCCCCACTAGACTTACACTTTGTTTAGCCGTGGGCGGAGCTACAGCGATTCAGAAGAGACTAATGGTGAGGGCTGCCAGCATCTGGTCCAACCCTAAGCGGATTGATATAGGAGCGATCCCGAGCCTGCAACGGTGCAATAGCAACACACAGTCTCTCTTTCTCTGTCTCAAAAGTGGGACATCAGGGGTTTGTTTGGACCCTTGATATTTCACCAAAACCCACAATGGGGCTCCTAAAAAATTGAAAAATAAAAAAATTAAAATAAAAAACTATTGTAAAAAATAATAAAATTGTAAAAAAAATGAAATTATAAAAACAAACTACTGACACCAACCTCTGCCCTACTTACACCATCCAGTGCTCTACTGACACCAACCTCTGCCCTACTTACACCATCCAGTGCTCTACTGACACCAACCTCTGCCCTACTTACACCATCCAGTGCTCTACTGACACCAACCTCTGCCCTACTTACACCATCCAGTGCTCTACTGACACCAACCTCTGCCCTACTTACACCATCCAGTGCTCTACTGACACCAACCTCTGCCCTACTTACACCATCCAGTGCTCTACTGACACCAACCTCTGCCCTACTGACACTGTCCATTGCCCTACTGCTATATATTTAATTATATATACATATGTACTGTACACACACGCATGCATGTTTGATCTTTGGGGTGCACACCCTAATGCAATAGGCTACACACACCTATGCAGGGGTCAAGTCCTGGGGAAAAAAGTGTGGGAACTCCCACCCAAGATCCACTCCACTGCCAAAAAAACAAAAAAGATACACTCATATGCATAATTACTAAACCGCATGTTTTTTCTTTTTGATCCACTGTACCTTAGTAATCCTTTATGTTACTGCACACTTCCTGTATATGGATTCATCGGGTAGTGTGCGGGTATTCCATCACTTCCGCGATGCCGCAATGTCTCCTGGGAACTTGCTTAAAGTTCTTTCTAAATCCCGCCAATAACTCGCGGCAGACCTCCGCAATGTCTCCTGGGAACAATGACAAAAGCTCCCAGGAGACATTGCGGCATCGAGGAAGTGACGGAATACCCGCACACTACCCGATGAATACATATACAGGAAGCGGCCAGTAACATAAAGGATTACTAAGGTTCGCCTGCCCCTGACAGCGACTCGAGCTGGGCATCGCCGCTTAGTGAAGGATTGGCTCGGGCGACTCGGCTGCTCTCGGCTGCTCTAGTCCTGCAAAGGGAACTGAGTTCCCGCTGTGAAAAAAGTGCAGGAACTCCGTTCCCACGCGTTCCCGCAGGACTTGAGCCCTGCACCTATGCTTGTATATCAAGTCAAAATGTATTTAAAAATTTAGCTTGTCTTGCAAAACGCTCTCAAACCAAGTTACTCTCAAACCAAGGTTTTACTGTAACATTTATGAGTTTCACTTTTTGAATTGAATTACTGAAATAAATGACCTTTTTGATGATATTCTAATTCTATGAGATGCACCTGTATATACAGTACATCTCAATAAATAAATAATAACATAAAGTTCCGGCTAGCTTTGGGCTTTGCCATGTCCAGATCATTTTGGTGAACCCAAAACTGCGTGAATCACGCAAAACACGGAAGTCCTTCCTAAAGACCTATAAGGTTCCTTTGTAATCTTGCTGTTAGTAAATGTTTGGGCATTAAAGATTTTCCCACGGCGCTGAGACAATATCCGAGTCCTCTGCCAAAAACAGCATTCGCATTGATCTCTGGCTTCTCAGCATTTCAAGGTCTGCTGCTGAAATACCTGGACCTGCTGCCAGTTCCTTCCCACTGATGGCAGGCAGGTAAGAAGAGGACTGCAGAGCTGCACGGTGAGGCCAGCAGGGGGAACATGCAATAAAATGCTAATCCTAATCTCTTTGCAAACACCATGGAGAATTGCTCACTGCTACATACTCAGCTATTCTGGTCCAGGTTAAATGAACATATTTTACCAAGGAGTGTCTTTCGTGAACAATGACAGATACCGCCTGCCAGACTGCGCTGTACAGCGTCCACCAGCAAATATGCAAAACCTGCCATGCTTTGTTCTATTTTCATATAAGTGAAAGAGAATCTACGTGGGAAAATGTGGCAGTGCGCACCCAATAATATCTGTGTATTAGAGCCAGAATGAAGACGTAAACCCAACTGTGTGATATGAAAGTCTTTTACCATCAAATACTTCTTTTCTTTTTTTTTTGTATAACTTTTCCATTTCCATGTGGCTGATCTCCAGTTTTATTTCAGCCACTTCCCGACCACACAGATCATTGCTCAGGACCGGTTTTACAGCAGTGAAAATAGTGGACAATCAGGGCCGTCTTTAAGGTAGGGCAAAGGGGAAGCTGCCCTGGGCCCTGTCATTGTTGTGGGGCCCAAAGCAGCTGTCTCATACTTGCCAACTATCCCTGTTTAAATTCCCTTGTCCCTTGAAGTTTTAGTCTTGTGCTGTGTCCTGATATCCCAGCGTGAAGTGATGATACTAATGATTCCCAGCTCTGCCCTATTGTGGACAGATCACTCACCTGCAGACCCTGGGGTAGATTCACGTAGATCGGCGTTTCTTTGTGCGGGCGTAACGTATCCTATTTACGTTACACCTGCGCAATGTTTACAGGCAAGTGCCGTATTCTTAAAAAAAAAGTTGCGGCGGCGTAGCGTAAATAGGCCGGCGTAAGCCCGCCTAATTCAAATTGCGAAGAGGTGGGCATGTGTTATGTAAATCAGGCTTGACCCGACGTGATTGACGTTTTTCCCGAACGGCGCATGTGCTGTCCGTGGAATTTCCCAGTGTGCATTGCTCCAAATTACCCCGCAAGGACGTCATTGGTTTTGACGTGAACGTAAATGATGTCCAGCCCCAGTTGCGGACGATTTACGCAAACGACATAAAAAATGCAAAATTCGACGCGGGAACGACGGCCATACTTAACATTGGTACGCCGCACTTACGCCACCATATAGCAGGGGTAACTTTACGCCGGGAAAAGCCTAACGTAAACGGCGTATCTGTACTGCGTCGGCCGGGCGTACGTTCGTGAATTTGCGTATCTAGCTGATTTACATATTCTAGGCGTAAATCAGCGTACACGCCCCTAGCGGCCAGCGTAAATATGCAGTTAAGATCCGACGGCGTAAGAGACTTACGCCGGTCGGATCTAATAGATATCTATGCGTAACTGATTCTATGAATCAGGCGCATAGATACGACCGGCCGGACTCAGGCAAAATTCATATGTATATCATGCTCCTCTGCAGTCAAGAGATGGTGTGCTGTAACCTCTAGCAACCAATCAGTTAGCAGCATTACTGTACAGTAATCTCTAGCAACCAATCAACAAGAATAAATCATGTGCTGTAACCTTTAGCAACTAATCAGCGAGTCTAATGTGTGCTGTAACCTCTAGCAACCAGTCAATATGTGGTAACGATATGCTGTAACCTCTGGCAACCAATCACAACCAATCACAATCACTGCCTGATCTGATACAGTGAACTGATTTTAAGTCTAGCAGATATTTATTGTATGTCTCAGAGCAGGTGGAGAGCAAAATTGTATGGGCGGGGGGGGGGGTAAGATATTTTTTTCCCAGGGTCCAATCAACATTAAAGATGGCCCTGTGGACAATGCTTGTGCAATGTGGGTCAGCATAGACGGTAAATGGACGTGAGCCACCAGGTGCTGCGTGCAGGCAGCCCATGGTTATGTGTGGGGACGCAGCGGCTGCAAGGACACAGACAATTTCATAGGCGTGTGGGTGTAGGTGAAGGGCTTGGAATGCACTGTCAAAGTGGGACAAACGGCAGTGTCTGTGCATCCATTGTGTCCCTTTACCAGCCATTCTCAACCAGGGTTCCGTGGAATCTTAGAGTTCCTCCAGAGGTTGGCAGGGGTTCCTTGAACTATGACTGACTGGCATCCCATCTGATAATGCCTACATAATTTCTTGCCCAAAGCCACTAGGCATTTTTTTAATAGCTGTCTGTAAGTTTGGCATTTGACCACCACTGTAAAGAAGTCATTCTTCCCACTGATCACCAATGTAAGGAGCATTCTTCCCACTGACCACCAATGTAAGGAACATTCTCCCCACTGACCACCAATGTAAGGGACATTCTTCCCACTGACCACCAATGTAAGGGACATTCTTCCCACTGATCACCAATGTAAGGGACATTCTTCCCACTGATCACCAATGTAAGGGACATTCTTCTCACTGATCACCAATGTAAGGAGCATTCTTCTCACTGATCACCAATGTAAGGAGCATTCTTCCCACTGACCACCAATGTAAGGGACATTCTTCCCACTGATCACCAATGTAAGGGACATTCTTCCCACTGATCACCAATGTAAGGTATATTCTTCCCACTGATCACCAATGTAAGGAGCATTCTTCTCACTGATCACCAATGTAAGGGACATTCTTCCCACTGATCACCAATGTAAGGAACATTCTTCCCACTGAACATCAATGTAAGGGACATTCTTCCCACTGAACACCAATGTAAGGGACATTCTTCTCACTGATCACCAATGTAAGGAACATTCTTCCCACTGATCACCAATGTAAGGAACATTCTTCTCACTGATCACCAATGTAAGGAACATTCTTCCCACTGATCACCAATATAAGGGACATTCTTCCCACTGACCACCAATGTAAGGGACATTCTTCCCACTGATCACCAATGTAAGGGACATTCTTCCCACTGATCACCAATGTAAGGGACATTCTTCCCACTGATCACCAATGTAAGGGACATTCTTCCCACTGATCACCAATGTAAGGAGAATTCTTCCCACTGATCACCAATGTAAGGAGCATTCTTCCCACTGATCACCAATGTAAGGAACATTCTTCCCACTGATCACCAATGTAAGGAGCATTCTTCCCACTGATCACCAATGTAAGGAACATTCTTCCCACTGAACATCAATGTAAGGGACATTCTTCCCACTGATCACCAATGTAAGGGACATTCTTCCCACTGATCACCAATGTAAGGAACATTCTTCCCACTGATCACCAATGTAAGGAGCATTCTTCCCACTGAACATCAATGTAAGGGACATTCTTCCCACTGAACATCAATGTAAGGGACATTCTTCCCACTGATCACCAATGTAAGGGACATTCTTCTCACTGATCACCAATGTAAGGAACATTCTTCCCACTGATCACCAATGTAAGGAGCATTCTTCTCACTGATCACCAATGTAAGGGACATTCTTCTCACTGATCACCAATGTAAGGGACATTCTTCCCACTGAACATCAATGTAAGGGACATTCTTCCCACTGATCACCAATGTAAGGGACATTCTTCCCACTGATCACCAATGTAAGGAGCATTCTTCTCACTGATCACCAATGTAAGGGACATTCTTCTCACTGATCACCAATGTAAGGGACATTCTTCCCACTGATCACCAATGTAAGGGACATTCTTCCCACTGATCACCAATGTAAGGGACATTCTTCTCACTGATCACCAATGTAAGGAGCATTCTTCTCACTGATCACCAATGTAAGGAACATTCTTCTCACTGATCACCAATGTAAGGAGCATTCTTTCCACACACCGCCAATGTAAGTTGCCATTTTTCTATTATTTTAAGCAGGTGTTCCCTGATAACTGAACATTATTTTTAAGAGTTCCTCCTGGGTGAAAAGGTTGAAAATCTCTACTCTATACACCTACATGGTCTTCGCAGCACCTAGTACACCTTGTGCCGCATTAAACACATGGCCTAGTCACTATCTATGAGCCTCAGGCCCCACGTAA
Source organism: Rana temporaria (assembly GCF_905171775.1). NCBI lineage: Eukaryota > Metazoa > Chordata > Amphibia > Anura > Ranidae > Rana > Rana temporaria. The sequence continues at coordinate 22,081,582 of NC_053499.1, read as the reverse complement.
AAGAGCCCATAGTCTACTCTAATGTCATTTTTACACTAAAATTCATTTTAGTTTATAATTTCCTGAAAATATTTATTTGATAAACAGCTGTACAAATATTGTGTTACACAAAACGTTAAAAACTACCCTCATTATTTTTCCTCCAGGGCCTCTGGAGAGTAAAACATATTTTTTTATTAACAAAATATAATTTTGTTAATACACAAAAAAAATTCAACTACCCTCATTTCTTTTCTTTTTTTTTCAGGGCCTCTGGAGAGTAAAAATATTTTTTTTATTAAAAAAAATATAATTGTTTAAAATAATTTCAAAAAAAAAAAAAATCTGATTTTGACGTGAAAAAAAAAAAAATACTCTGGTAGACGCGTGGCTAAACCCCTCTAAACTGTGACATGATCTGATTTCAGTGTTGTAATATTTCTCCTATTTTTCCTGTATTAGTAACAGTTGTAACAGAATGACTATAGATGAGGCTGTATTACTTCTAATCACCACAAGAGGGAGTAAGGTCATGTTTGGCAGCTGACAGGCACCTGTTCCTTTATCTGATACAGCCACCAGCTATCTAAATCCTGTAATCCGATTAACCGTGTAGTTACCAAGAGACCAAGTGAGACCTTCAATGTTACAGCTCCTCTGTTATATACAATGACAGCAAGAAATACCTTGATGACTTTAATTGTCTATTTCCACCTGATTGCAAAAATGTAAAGAAAATCTGTTGTTAAGTTAATTTTTGTAAATTTTATTTAAAAGGCCAATTTAATTTATTCTTCTTGACTACAGAGGGCCATATTCAGGTACCGCTGCGCACTTCTTACGTAGGCGCAGCGTCCCGTTTTTGCCCTGCGCCCCCGCAAATTATTTGCGCTACGCTTCATTCACGAAGCAGTAGCCTTGTAATTTACGTGGGCGCTCCTCAAAAATGCCCGGCGTAAGGGCGCGTAATTTAAATGATCCCGTAGGGGGCGTGGATCATTTCAATTAGGCGCGTTCCCACGCCGAACGTAGTGCGCATGCTCTGTCGGGAAACTTTCCCGACGTGCATTGCGGCAAATGACGTCGCAAGGACGTCATTTGCTTCAAAGTGAACGTAAATGGCGTCCAGCGCCATTCACGATTCACTTACGCAAACAACGTAAAATTTCAACTTCGCGACGCGGGAACGACGGGTATACATAGCATTGGCTGCCCCTGCTAATAGCAGGAGCAGCCTTACGCGAAACCCGACGAACGGAAACGATGTACCTAAATCTGGGCCAGTGTATATATATCAATCTGTAGAAGTAATGCACAGATTCTCCCACTTCTACTTGTTAACAGAAACCTTGTATTTGATGCTTATTCTTTACACCCCCACCCCAATTTAAAAACATGGGCCTGGATTCAGATACAATTGTGTATCTATCGTCGGGCGTAACGTATCTCAGATACGTTACGCCGCCGTAAATTAGGGCGCAAGTTCCGTATTCAGAAAGAACTTGCGCCCTAAGTTAAGGCGGCGTAGAGTATGTGGTCCGGCGTAAGCCCGCCTAATTCAAATGTGGATGATGTGGGCGTGTTTTATTTAAATTACATGTGACCCCACGTATTTGACGTTTTTTTTACGAACGGCGCATGCGCCGTCCGTGAACGTGTCCCAGTGCGCATGCTCCAAATTAACCCGCAAAAAGCCAATGCTTTCAATTACGCCCAGCCCTATTCGCGAATGACTTACGCAAACGACTAAATCGACAGAAAATACGACGATGGCCTGACGTCCATACTTAACATAGGATACCCCTCATATAGCAGGGGTAACTTTACGCCGGAAAAAGCCTAACGTAAACGACGTAAAAAAATGCGCCGGGCGGACGTACGTTTCTGAATCGGCGTATCTACCTAATTTGCATATTCCTATGCTATATAAATGAGGCAAAAAAAAAGTTTTTAAGGTATTTCCTGTGCTGTTTTTTTCCCCCCATTAAATTATAGTGGAAAATACCACATTTGGACTGTAGGTGGCGATAATATCATTTCCTATGATACTTAGCTCCGCCTAGTGGCCAAGTGCGGTATTGTCTGCTTTAAACCAATGAGAAACAATCATTGAATGATGCCACAGAAGAGATCGGCGCGGGATGGGAAGAGCCATCTACAAATTCAGCAGCAGTTAAAGCGGAGGTTCACCCAAAAACACAACTTTGTACCATCCAAACGAGCATACTAGCATTATATACAGTATGCCTTTTTTTTTTTTTTTGCGCTGTACTTACGGTTTAATTCCTTTACAACTCCTTTAACCCCTTCCCACCCCCTAGTGGTAAACCCCTTCACAGCCAGTCACATTTATACAGTAATCAGTGCATTTTTATATCACTGATCGCTGTATAAATGTGAATGGTCCCAAAATAATGTCGGATGTGTCCGCCATAATGTCAGAGTCACGGGAAAAAAAATTGCAGATCGCCGCCATAGCAAGTAAAAAAATAATAATAATAAAATTACCATAAAACCTCCTATTTTGCAGACGCTATAACTCTTGTGCAAACCAATCAATATACGCTTATTGCGATTTTTTTAATATGTAGAAGAATTAGGGTGACCACATTTCCAAACTACCATTCAGGGACACCCTCCCTTCCTAAAAATCAGCTTGTGCTGTAACAAATCACAGCACAGTGATTGGACACAAGAGGCGGGATTTATGATTTCTCCAATCACAAGCAGGGGGCGGTGACTGTTCTCCTCCAGGCATTCCCGGCCAGGACAAGTACTGTCAGTGAGTAAAGCGGTGATGTGGCGGCCTTTTTTAGGGGCATCAGATTGGCCCAGGGGGTGTCTGTGTCAGTTTCATTCCGGGACACTGTATTGTCCTGGAATTAATGTGCCCGGGACAGACCTGCAAAATGCGGGACTGTCCCGGGCAATCCGGGACACGTGGTCACTCTTAGGCCCCGTACACACGAGAGGATCCATCCGCTGGAATTGATCCGCGGACCGGCTCCAGCGGATAGATCCCCTGGTGTGTACAATCCAGCGGATCTGTTTCCGCGGATTTTTATCCCCTGGGATGGATTTCAAGCGGATAAAAATTTGAAGTCATGCTTTCAAATCTATCCGCTTGAATCCATCCCAACGGATTGATCCGCTGGTCTGTACAGACTCACCGGATCAATCTGTCCGAATGGATCCCCCACATGCGTCGTAATGATTCGACGCATGCGTGGAATTCCTTATATGACCGCGTCGCGCACGTCGCCGCGATGACGGCGCGACACGTCATCGCGACGGGATTTTCGGCACGGATTTCGATCCTATGGTGAGTACACTCCATCGGATCCAAATCCGCGGAAATCCTCGAGAGGATTTATCCGCGTATACGGTCCGGCGGACCGTATCCGCGGATCAATCCTCTCGTCTGTACCCGGCATAAGAAGAATACATATCGGCCTAAACTGAGAAAAAATTACCTTTTATATAAATAGCAAAAAGTACAAAATATCGCTTTTTTTTTTCAAAATTTTCGCTCTATTTTTGTTTATAGCGCAGAAAATAAAAACCGCAGAGGTGATAAAATACCACCAAAAGAAAGCTCTATTTGTGGGGAAAATGGATCATCATAACGGACACACTGCATGCTCAGACAACATCACTAAATATGCAAAGGTTCACAGCTATGAATTGGCCCCTTCATTAGGCAAACAGTTGCTGATCAATAGAGGGGCTCTTGTTTGAACATTCAATGTGCCAGTGATGCTCCACTATTAAAGAAAAATACAATATTGGACACAAAAAAACCTCTGTCTTCACAATAAACACTATTCATGGATTTTACATGAACAGGTGATGCAAATTGTCCCAATCCAATAATCCTTGTCTGTGGAAAACAACTTACAAATACAGCAATGGCTTTATCAAAATTAAAAAAGACTCCTTACTACAAATAGTTGGCATACAAAAAACTGTTAACTTTATTAAACTCAAGAATGTTCAAAGAAACTGTGAAAACATGAACAAAGAGCACAAAAGTCTACTACTACATAGAGGAATCATGTGGCTCAGCAGAGGACGGGTTCTCATTAGAGGGAGCTGAAAGAAGAATCCAAGGAGTACTTTCAAGGAAATAATAGGCCACATTCTGCTGGGCGCTTTGAGGTTGAAAATAGCTGCAGAAATGTTGCCTACTTAGCTGACATTTTTCATTACATGAACCAGTTGAATAAGTATTGGAAAAGGCCCTGGAGAAAAAACTTCATTCCACAAAAGTCTTTAATATAAAAGGCAAATGCATCCTTGGAAAAAAAACATCCAATGAAAATCTTGAGATGTTTCCCCTTTTGCTTGGGTTTGGAAGTGAAGAAGGCTATCAGCGCGTTTCAAGTCTAATTGAAAACCACGTGGAGAACCAAATTGAGCATTTATTTTCCTTCCCTTTTAACACCAATGTATGGCTGGGTGAGGGACCCTTGACTATGGAAAGCCAGATAAACCGCATATTGCCACTTAACCCCAACTATACCTTAACCTAGGAGTTAACATATTAACCAAAACATCTTTATTTACACTCAACAATCCTTTACAGCAGGGGTCTCAAACTGGCGGCCCTCCAGCTGTTCCGAAACTACAAGTCCCATCATGCCTCTGCCTGTGGGAGACATGCTAGTAACTGTCAGCCTTGCAATGCATCATGGGACTTGTAGTTTCGCAACATCTGGAGGGCCGCCAGTTTGAGACCCCTGCTTTACAGATACCATTGTCCCCTGTTAAAGGGGTGGTTCAATCTAAAAACTACTTTTTTTATTACAATGGCCCCCCACATTACAATACGATTAAGGCTATTATTATTTTTTTGAAGCTGTACATACCTTTGTACAGCATATTCACCCGTTGCGAGTCCCGCGGGAGTGGGCGTTCCTCACATGTCTGTGATTGACATTTTGACCAAAAACGAGCTCCCCCCCGTCGCGTAAGCCGCGTCACAATTATCGAAAGGAGCCGAATGGCGATGCGCATGCGCAGTATAGCGCCGACTCGCCGTTCGGCTCCTTTCGCCAACCATGACGCGGCTTACGCGACGGGGGGGAGCTCGTTTTTGGTCAAAATGTCAATCACAGACATGTGAGGAACGCCCACTCCCGCGGGACTCGCAACGGGTGAATATGCTGTACAAAGGTATGTACAGCTTCAAAAAAATAATAATAGCCTTAATCGTATTGTAATGTGGGGGGCCATTGTAATAAAAAAAAGTCGTTTTTAGGGTGAACCACCCCTTTAAGGTTCATTGAAGAGAAGATAGTCACCGCTCCAATTAGGTATGTGGATGAATCTGTATCCTCTCAGAGAAACCCAGGTGCCCGCAATGCACAAAGCAATTGTAGAAAGAAATGTTTGGACAGCCGCACTCTGGAAAAACCTTCTCGGTTGCCTTTTATTGATAAAAGTATTCAAACACCACACATCACAGCAAAGACATGGGCATACAGCTGACGTTTCGCACTACAATCAGTGCTTACTCATAGCTGTCTTTGCTGTGATGTGTGGTGTTGGAATACTTTTATCAATAAAAGGCAACCGAGAAGGTTTTTCCTGAGTGCGGCTGTCCAAACATTTCTTTCTACATAAGGTTCATTGAAGGCGTTGACCAAATTTACTCCGTATCAGCGTGGCCATCCAAGATCCCAGTCGCAGTGCACCGACTCACGGACCATAGCACTCTGAATCTTCCCCATGCTGATACCCATCAATCGATGCCAGCTAAACCACAGTTAACTGGCATCAACCGAGGACTTATGCCAAATTGGTCAAAATGTCTACTGCCTCCCAACCCCAAAAACCTGCATCATATATATAAATCACAAAACATTAGGGCTTGAGGGTGGGAGCTTCCTCTTCCGACATTGTAGGCTAACTGATCTACAGACCTCCCCAAGCCCCTCCTACCCCGGGAAAACATTAACTCTGGCCACCCCCTAGCCTGCCATTTCACTCCCCTAATTTTAACCCTATAGTGCAGTAACTAGCTACCTAGTCATGCCAGTGCTTAATTCTTCGTATTTTGCTACAGGCTTTTCTTTCTCCGGGTATTCTGCTTAGTCTGAGAACTTGACTTTGAGGTAACTGGAAGAACTTTGTCAACTGCAGTCTGATCGTACCCTCAAGATGAAATTTACACACCTGCCTTTGAAAAAAATTCAGAATTTCTATGAAAGAAGAGTATCTTGCTATTCCTAGAGTGACACTTCTGACACGTGTGAGCCAGCTTTTTCATGTCTAATGCCCCGTACACACGGTCAGGATTTCTGGAAAAAGTCGGCAGTCCCGACGGGAAAAAAGAGAACCAGCTCTCTATCTTTTGCCGGCCGTTTTTGGCCAGTTTCCTGTTGGAAAAAGTTCGATGGAGCATACACACAGTCAGGATTCCCCACCAAAAGCTCTCATCAGGCTTTTTTCGAAAGGAAAACCGATCATGTGTACGGGGCATAACAAGCAGCAAAAGCAAGGATAAAATAATCTAATTTCCAGAAGTGAGAATCTGAGCCGAAACAAACCAGCCCAAGTTTCTCAAGAAGTATCTTTTTATTATTTTGTTATTAATCTCTTTGTTTTACAATATACAATATACACATTTATCATCTGCTTTCACAGGAGCTTTCATAAATTTCATTAATGATTTCCATAATAAAACAATAATAAAACATGCATTTATTCTTCCCCTTACCCCTTTGTTCTATTGGTGTAGTTTATCCCCTCTCTGTACCCTCTCTGTCCTTAGGCCGTTATAGGATTCCCTATCCAACTTGCCCGTACTCTTTCATATTTTTCCTCATATCCTTTTTCACAGTATGTCTCTCTATATAGTGGTATATTACTGTTTACTAGACATGTGCACAACAAAAAAAATTGTTTTGTTTCGTCTCCTTTCCGTAGATTCGTAAAGATTCGTAATTTCGTAAGACGCGATTTTTCATATTTGGACTCGTTCGGAATTTCGTAACAGTTTTTTTTCCGTTGATACTGAATGATTCGTAATTCTGTTTAATTTATTTTCTTTTATTCGAAATTCGTAATTTTGTTAGATAATAATTGTTGTTTATTCGGTACACTACTCGTAATTTAGTAATTGTTACTTTTGTGAGATTGCCTTTTCCGTTGATTCGTAATATTGTTTTGTTTTCGTTGATTCGTGTCTACTGCCGTGCTTCGAATGGATCCGTACTTTCGTAAATACATCGCGGTCATTCGCAATCTCGTATTTTAGTTTTGTTTTCAACACACGGCTATAGCCTCCTACCGTGCTTTGAATGCATTCTTACTTTCGTAAATACATTGCGGTCATTCGTAATGATTCGCAATCTTGTTTTGTAGTTTCGTTTTCAACATGCGGAAATTGAGAGGGTGTATCTTGCTTAATTTCTAATAAGTCCTGTACTTACTCCCAGTCTACTCCCTCAGTCACGAGACCTGACTCAGTCTCCTCCTCAACTGAATCTAAAAAGATTCAGGAATGCATTGTGACTCAGACACAAAAGAAATAAGTTGATTGGCTAAGATATTAAGTAAGATACATCACTACACTGCCCATTCGAAAAAACTATTCGAGAACACGAAATCACGAACAGACAAAGAAACAAATTTACAAACATACGAATGAAAATACGAACATACGAAATTACGAACATACATATTAAGATATACTTTCTTACACTGTCCATTCAAAAGAACGATTCGAGAACACGAACAAACGAAATTACGAACATACAAAGAAACGAAATTACGAATGAAATACGAACATACGTAATTACAAACAGACAAAGGATTGAAAATACGGAATGCAAATCATTTGTTATAGATGTCATTTTCGTTCTTTTACTGTTTCAGTGTTTCGTATTTTCGTAAGTTTGTCCATTATTCCTAAATTAGTATTTTCGCATGTTTGTTATTTTGCTTATTCGTGATTTTCGTATTTTGGTTCTTTCAGCTATTCAGATGTTTGAATTGATTCGAATGTACGAATACTAACAAATTCGTCCGAAAATCCATTTGTTACGAACCGAATCGCACATGTCTACTGTTTACTAAATTTTTCCAATGGACCAATGAGGGGGCCTCCGTCTTCTTCCAGTTTAGTACTATTGTCTTTCTTGCATAAAAAAGCAGTAGACCCACCTGTGTTCTCTTTGCTATACAGACGATGTCCTTTCCTATCAATCCTAATAAGCAGATCTTCTCCTTTTGATCTAATGAAACTGTAGTTGTTATAGCAATTACTCTCAACACCTCCCTCCAGAATATCACTATCTTCAGACAGGACCAAAATATATGAATAAAATTTCCCGGACTGTCAGCACATCTCCAGCAATTTTGGGGATTTGACAGAAATATCCAATGCAGTTTGTACGGTGTATAGTAACTCCTATGCGTTATCTTAAATTGTATCAACCTATCTCGGAGTGACACTAATATCTGGTATGGAGTTCTCCAGATCTCATCCCAGTTCTCCTCTACTAGTTCTGGTCTGGGACATCTCTTCTCCAACTTTCCCATAGTTTACTCATATCTGGTGGTGTTGTTTTTAATACATGTGTATGCAGAACTGAAATGTAATTTCTTTCACATTTTTTCCTAACCGTTTTCTCTAAATCTGATTCCCTTAATTGTGGAATACCCTCAGAGAACTGGGCAGATAGAGCACGTGTCAGCTGCCTATATCGAAATATATCATTTTCCTGTATGTTCCAGCCTTGCTTTATTTCTGCGAATGAGATGATTTTATCTTCATTCACAAGAAGTTTCTTAGTTTTAATATTTGTGCTGTTTATTGTCATTTCTACAGATATTTGTTGTTCTATCTACCCCTCACTGATCACAATAATCTTTAAAGCACTGTAGACCTGAAAATAATTTCAGGTGTTCCTATTTATTTTGATAAGTTCTTTCAAGGTAAAAAGATTATAGGCTGCCCTAGACTATGGCCCCTGTTGGCTATCCATAAATCTGGTCCTCTAAATTCCTAGGGGTTTCCTACTGTCCCACTTATCAAATTGGACTTCTAACAGCCCCTACATTTTTACCCTTAGGATATAAATAATAACATGGACAACAAGTATATGACTATTTGGGTACATTGAATGGTCCTTACTTGAATTGGCTTTTGGTATTATTCACAGACCTCATTGTTTCACTGCCCTGCCTTATCAGGAAAATCAACTTCAAAATCATAAAAACAGGAATTTGACTTGAAATGATAATTTCTAATACTTATAATCTGCTTTGTGGAATCCTTGTTTAGCCTATTGCTGCGTACAGACATTCCGACAACAAAACAGTGGATTTTTTTACGACGGATATTGGCTCAAACTTGTCTTGCATACACACAGTCACATAAATGTTTTCAGAAATTCCAAGCGCCAAGGACACGGTCACGTACAACACGTATGATGGCACTATTAAAGGGAAGTTCATTACCAGTCGTGTTAGTAGAAGTTTGGTGAGAGACGATTAGCGTTTTTCAGCCTTGTGCTTTTCAGTCCGTGCTATCTCCATTACAAACGCTAGTTTTACCAGACTGAGCGCTTCTGTCTCGCACTTGATTCAGAGCATGCGTGGAATTTTGTGCATCGGAATTGTCCACACATGATTGGAATTTACGAGAGCAGATTTTGTTGTTGGAAAATTTGAGAACCAGCTCTCAAATTTTTGTTGTCGGAAATTCAGACAGAAAATGTCCGATGGGGCCTACACACGGTCGGAATTTCCGACCAAAAGCTCCCACCGAATATTTGCTGTCGAAAATTCCGAGCGTGTGTACGCGGCATATGGGTGTTGAATGACATCCAGCATCATCCAGCACTTTTAACGATGTCCTTCCTTTTTTTTTTACTTTTCTTCCTCTGGACCACAGGGGGTTAGTCATGATGGCACTGGTCCATGGCGGGTATTGATGTTGCAGCAATGGTATCTCTACTCCCTTATCACTGCCTATGCATTCACTCATATGCCTGCCCACAATATTCAGGCAGCAATGCCTAGTTATAGTCTGGCAGAGTGGACTTACATAGGAAGGAAGACATATAAGATGCCACCAGTCAGTAACGTGGTAGAGTAAATGCTGCTCGTCTCCAATATTGTAGCCTTTGTCATATACCACACCAATAATATTGTGTTTTTAAAGTCAATAAATTTTGTGGTATATGAGGAAGGCTGCAAAAAAACTCCAAGACGAAATTAAGAGGAATGTTTGAACACATAATGTGCCTTGCTGACCCTTCCCACTGGTGGTAGAGCACATGAAAAGGACCCAATGATAAGGTCACTGGGTCTAAAAAGGCAATTAAAAAATGAAACTGAAATATTTATAAGGCACACAGAAGGGGACTTTGACGAGGGTTGAATTGGATGGCTTGACTGAAGAAAGCTTTAACAATCATCAATAATAATAATATTTGCCTTTTTGTCACCTTGGTATCGAGTGGCACGAACCATGAGACTGTGTGGGGCTTGCCATCATTACGACATGAAAGCCCCGAGCCTAGTGTGGTTCAAGGACACACATAAAGATGTTAATTTGGCACTTGCCACCCGGCACTTTACTGCTGGCTCTGACACCAAAGCAAATAGTGGGGGAGGTAATAGGACAAATCCATTTCTCTGTGCCAAGCATAATGTATGCAATGACAAGCTTTTTGTTTTCCTAGACATGTGCCATTCTCGTCTCTAATTGGCAAGCTATTAAGGAATTGGAGAGGCTATTGCTGGACACTTTGTGCTTTGTGCCGTGATCCGGGACTGATGCCGCTGCCAGGAAAGACGTTAGATTTCCTGGTGCTTAAATTGCCGCCTGATCTGGTTGTGTGCCAAGGCAATAGACGAGCTATGGACTAATGATGGCATCAGATGAAGAGTGCGAAAATACGATAGGTGGAACGAGCCTGGAGGGGCTGAATAGTGCAGAATGGAGAAGGTGTTTATTAATAAGTAAATCCACCTTCTGAGCAATAATTATGTTCCCGAAATGGCCACTATTATATTTATAAGGTATACCGTCATGTCACAACTGAGTATAAAAAAAGAAGAGAGGAGCCTCTAAGAGCCCATTCACACAGGGGCAACACGACTTCCAGCACGACTTCGGGAGGCAACTTGGACACAACTTGAATATGAATCATCAGGCAACTTACAAGGCAACTTCAAGTTGCCTCCAGGACAGTACAAGGCAACTTCAAGTCGCCTCCAGCACAGGAGGCTTTCCAGTGGCCAATCAAACAACAATCAGCTCTGTGGGAGGGAGGGGTTTGCCTGAGAAATGTATGTTATCTTCCTGTATTGTTGCTTTAGTTAAGACAGTGATCCGACTTCTGAGGCGACTTCAATTGAAATCAATGGGTACAAGTTGCCTACAAGTTGGATTGAAGTAGTACAGGAACCTTTTCTGAAGTCGGAGCGACTTCAGTAGTGTACATTAAGACGGCTCCCATTCACTTCCATTCATTTTCTCGACCGCGCGACTTGGGGCAACTTGGGGCGACTTGAAGTCGGATCCCAAGTCGCCCCAGTGTGAAGTGTAGCAATATGGTTACATTTAATGAAGGTACAACATTTAGCAACTTATTGCTACACTTAGAGGTGCCTCTCTTATCTTTTATACCCTGTAAAAAAATGTTTTGATATACAAGTGCTTTGGATTACAAGCATGTTTTTGGAACGAATTATGCTCGCAAACCAAGGTTTTACTGTATATGAAAATGGGGGCTTTAATTAAGTAAACCTGTTGTTTTGGCCTGCATGGTAACTTACCTGATAAAGGGGGCTTCAAGTAATGACTATGTAACATGCCAGGAGACATGGTCAGAGGCTGTGAAAATGTCACAGGAATGTTTGGAGATTGGGCAAAGATACTCAGAAAACGCAGACATCTTATATGAGACTGCTACAGGTCACTGCCGTTACAGCCCTTTTACAAATCAGTGCACCCATTTTTATGTTCTTTACAGTCCCTTTACAAATTACATGATCAGCGGTCATGTGATTGCTAAAACCTCGGGCTTAGAAGCAGTGAGGGACAACTGCAGCATCAGACCGAGGCTGCAGCATGGAGATGAGTATGCATATTTGTTTCTTTATCAACCCCAATCTTCTCCTTTATCTAGCAGAATACAGTTTAATAGTTTTTTTGCCTAACCAAATTAGGAAGCAAGATAATCATGCTATGACTAATTTGCATAAGAATAATAAGAATATATATATATATATATATATATATATATATATATATATATATATATATACACACAGTGGGCCATATTCTCATACATTTCAGGCGGCGGAACGTATGTACTTTACGTTACGCCGCCGCAAGTTTAAGTGGCAAGTGCCGGATTCCCAAACCACTTACCTGTGAACTTGCGGCGGCATCGCGTAAAGTCCACCCGTGTAAGCCATCCTAATTCAAATGATCCAGGCAGGGGGCGTGGATCATTTAAATTAGGCGCGCTCCCGCGCCGATCGTAATGCGCATGCTCCGTCGGGTAAATTACCCGACTTGCATCGCGCTAAATGACGTCTCACGGACGTCATTTGTTTTGACTGTAACGTAAATGGCGTCCAGCGCCATTCACGGACGACTTACGTAAACGACGTTCAATTTTGAAATTTCGACGCGGGATCGACGGCCATACTTAACATTGAGTACGCCACCTAGGGGGCATCTTTATCTTTACGCCGCGTATCGCTTACGGAAACGACGTTAAAACACTACGGCGGGCAAGCGTACGTTCGAGAATCGGCGTGAGTAGTCATTTGCATATTCTACGCTGACCGCCACCTAGCGGTCAGCGTAAATATTGCAGCCTAAGATACAACGGCGCAGGCTGGTGTATCTTAGGCATGTTTAAGTGTATCTCATTTTGAGAATACACTTAAACATAGGAAAGGGACTTACGTAGGCGTATCTGTTGATACGCCTACGTAACTTGTTTAAGAATATGGCCCAGTATCTCACAAAAGTGAGTACACCCTCACATTTTTGTAAATATTTTATTCTTTTCATGTGACAACACTGAAGAAATTACACTTTGTTACAATGTAAAGTAGTGAGTGTACAGCTTGTATAACAGTGTAAATTTACTGGCCACCATTATTTTCCAGCACTACCTTAATCTTCTTGGGCATAGAGTTCACCAGAGCTTCACAGGTTGCCACTTGAGTCCTCTTCCACTCCTCCATGATGACATCACGGAACGGGTGGATGTTAGAGACCTTGCGCTCTGCCACCTTCCATTTGAGGATGCGCCACAGATGCTCAATAGGGTTAAGGTCTGGACTCTGGAGACATGCTTGGCCAGTCCATCACCTTTACCGTCAGCTTCTTTAGCAAGGCAGTGGTCATCTTGGAGGTGTGTTAGGGGTGGTTATCATGTTGGAATACTGCGGCCCAGTTTCTGAAGGGATGGGGTAATGCTCTGCTTCAGTATGTCACAGTACATGTTGCCATTCATGGTTCCCACAATGAACTGTAGCTCCCCAGTGACGGCAGCACTTATGCAGCCCCAGACCATGACACTCCCACCATCATGCTTAACTGTAGGCAAGACACATTTGTCTTTGTACTCCTCACCTGGTTGCCGCCACACACGCTTGACACCATCTGAACCAAAAAAGTTTATCTGACCATGAGGGGTGTACTAATTTTTGTGAGATACTGTATATATATATATATATATATATATATATATATATATATATATAAATAAATACAAAATATATATATAAATAAATACAAAATATATATATATATATATATATATATATATATATATATATATATATATATATACATACACATAAAGAATGTAAGATGATGAAACTCTCTAAGGAGTGTCAACAAATTAAAACAGCGCTATCAAATAACTGTGCATATTTGACTATATAAAATACATTACTACAACCCATATGTAATGATATACAGTGATAATAAACAAAATATATCCAGTTTAAGAAATAAACACTAAACTGTGACTGTAATAATAAACACCCGTGATTGACTTAAACGTGAAGTGAACGCACTAAAAGTGCAAGAGACAGTCTTTAAAAATAATTTAGAACGTGGCCAGACAAAGCAAAGTTCATGTGTATAAGGATCCTGCGATCTTCAAATATTTCCAAAAACTTCCACCACACCCGACAGTGCTCAGTGTTTCCTCCCCCATCAAATGGACACTCACCGGATAGGTATGCCTCACACTCTCGTGTTTTGGCACAAAAAACCTTATCAGATGTAGTTGTTCCCGTCAGTATAGATGTAATCCAAATATGACATCCAATCAGTTCCACATATATGTCAGAGAGAGACAAAAGAAGTGCAAATAGTGTGATACCATCAAAGGTTTAATACAGTGGTCTCCAAACTGCGGCCCTAGGGCTGGATGCGGCCCTTTGCTTGCCTTTGTCCGGCCCTTGGGGCACTATCCCTCCCACTGATACGAGACACTATTCTGCCATCTGACACCGACAATGGAGCATCATTTCTCCCACTGACACAACTAATAGAGCACTATTACACCCTATGATACCAGCAATGGGGCACTATTCCTCCCCCTAATACCAGATGTTCACTAACAATGATGCTAGGAAAATTTCCACCCCCGCTGGTTAAAGTCCGGCCCTCCAAGAGTCTGAAGGACAATAAACCGGCCCTTTGTTTAGAATGTTTGGTGACCCCTGGTTTAATAGCACACCAAAATAAAACTTCAAACAGTGCACTCACAAACAAACTCTTGTAAAACAGCAGAATATCACATCAAGAAACTCCTTCAAACGTCAAAATGGTGAGAAGCGGTCACGGCGGACCCCCGATCAGCGAGAAAAAGTGAAACCAATTCTCCTACTCACGGTGCCATGGACTTCTGTCAGATGCAGCTGCACATCCACTTAAATAAAAAACTTCAAACGCACTCTGCATCCAAAAACGCAGCATTCACTAGTAAAATTAGACTGTATGGCAATACCCCGACATGTTTCGTTATAAAAACTTATTCATGGGACTCCCATGAATAAGTTTTTATAACGAAACATGTCGGGGTATTGCCATACAGTCTAATTTTACTAGTGAATGCTGCGTTTTTGGATGCAGAGTGCGTTTGAAGTTTTTTATTTAAGTGGATGTGCAGCTGCATCTGACAGAAGTCCATGGCACCGTGAGTAGGAGAATTGGTTTCACTTTTTCTCGCTGATCGGGGGTCCGCCGTGACCGCTTCTCACCATTTTGACGTTTGAAGGAGTTTCTTGATGTGATATTCTGCTGTTTTACAAGAGTTTGTTTGTGAGTGCACTGTTTGAAGTTTTATTTTGGTGTGCTATTAAACCTTTGATGGTATCACACTATTTGCACTTCTTTTGTCTCTCTCTGACATATATGTGGAACTGATTGGATGTCATATTTGGATTACATCTATACTGACGGGAACAACTACATCTGATAAGGTTTTTTGTGCCAAAACACGAGAGTGTGAGGCATACCTATCCGGTGAGTGTCCATTTGATGGGGGAGGAAACACTGAGCACTGTCGGGTGTGGTGGAAGTTTTTGGAAATATTTGAAGATCGCAGGATCCTTATACACATGAACTTTGCTTTGTCTGGCCACGTTCTAAATTATTTTTAAAGACTGTCTCTTGCACTTTTAGTGCGTTCACTTCACGTTTAAGTCAATCACGGGTGTTTATTATTACAGTCACAGTTTAGTGTTTATTTCTTAAACTGGATATATTTTGTTTATTATCACTGTATATCATTACATATGGGTTGTAGTAATGTATTTTATATAGTCAAATATGCACAGTTATTTGATAGCGCTGTTTTAATTTGTTGACACTCCTTAGAGAGTTTCATCATCTTACATTCTTTTTGTTCACTTATTATCTTTTAAACAGCAGCTAGGCATCATCCACTCCTCCACAGGCGCAACGGTGGGCGGCTTTTTTAGGGCGCATTCTATAGATCACCCATTGTTACTATATATACACATACATACGTATATATATTTATTTATTTTAATAATGGCATATTATATTATATTATTATTATTTTACTTCTATAATTGTATCTGACAATTACAGTCTTAAACAAGTGAACACTGCCACCTTCAGACTGAAATGACATCTGCAGGCTAAAGCTGCATTTTTTTAATAGCTGGTTCCCAACTGAGGACCAGAGCATTAAGACATATTCCGGGGTTGGGAGTTAAAGGTGTTGATTGGTGACTCTCAAAGTTAGGATAAATAGTTACGTATCCCCAGTGTGGGGCATGGTGCTCAGGTTGAGAGCTACAAGTGTTGACTGGTGACTCTCAAAAGTATGATGTTTAGTAACGTATCACCAGCATGAGGCTTGGAGCTAGAGAACATAAATAATTAATTATTTGTTTATTTTTTACCTCGCTTGACCTGGCCACCTGGCACAGGAACCAGCAATTTAGAATGTAAATGCATATTACCGTGCTGCCAGCATTGGACTGTAAGCTTCTCTGTGACAGTGACTGATGTGAATCATTTTATGTGACCCCTGATAAGTAAAAAAAATTAATTACTACAAGTGCAAATGTCTGGTCATACGTAGATTGCATTAAACATCAGGACTTAATTTTTGTTCTAGTTCCGAGTTTAAACCCACCATATTATCGAAGAGGGCAAAATAAATTAACTTTTCCTCTACACAAATATTCTTATTATTTTTTGCAGCTTCCTAAACTATACTGAGAAAAATAAATAATTTTTTTCTGTTTATCCAATAAAGATAACCAAATCCAACCAGTCTGAAATAAAAAATTTAAAAAAAAGTCCTACAAAAACCTGTTTGTACTTCCACATGTTGTTATTGTGCCAAGCCTCACACAGCTCGTCTCTGCCACTACCAACAAGCTGTCAACATTTTCTTAGCGCCAAGCTTTGTGCTTTTGTTTTCGCTGGGCCGCACGAGCCTTGCAGCTGGTGTTAGAAGCCACTGGAGCAGCCTGTGATCAATGGTCTGTGAAATTCCCCCTGAACAGCCATGTATTCCTCATTTCTCATACCTAATGATGCCTGGACTCCAGCCTATTCACTGGCAGTAAAACTTTACAAGAGCTGTATGTTGGGGCACATTGGGGCTACAAGAATAGCCTCGGCTAATGGCTTAAAAAGCAACTGTGCACCTTGGAAATGACGGCAGGCATGGGGGGCCCTCGCAGAGGGTCCATTTAAATCCTGGATAAAGCTGATTTGATTATTTTAATACGAATGCCACGCTGACAATGAGGGAACAGTTGTTAACTATAACAAACCAATAGTGCAATGTATTTTCACGCTCAAGTGAGTCTTCAAATTTCTTTCTAGACTCGCTGATAAAAGCCATGGGCATTACGTCACCGACAAAGAGCAAACTCAAAGTAACCTTCCTCTAAGGACTTCGCTGAAGCCCCAGTGGCACGGCAGAAATGGCCAGCTGTGCAAAGTTTTGAAAGAATTTTAAAATAATATTATTATTAATCATAATATTTAATAATAAAAGTAGTTTATGTAATATTAATAGTACTTTAACATTAATATTATTTAATAATTAGGAAGTCATTTTAATAGTAGCAAATTCAAAGTAACCTTCCTCTAAGGACTTCGGTGAAGCCCCAGTCGCACGGCAGAAATGGCCAGCTTTGGTAAAGTTTTGAAAGAATTTTGTAATAATATTAATCATAATATTTAATAATAAAAGTAGTTTATGTAATATTAATAATACTTTAACATTAATATGTAATATTTAAGAAGTAATAGTAATAGTACTTGTCAACGACAATGAGTAAACTCAAAGTAACCTTCCTCTAAGGACTTCGGTGAAGCCCCAGTGGCATGGCAGAAATGCCCAGCTGTGCAAAGTTTTGAAAGAATTTTTAAATAATATTATTATTAATCATAATATTTAATAATAAAAGTCGTTTATGCAATATTAATAGTACTTTAACATTAATATTTAATAATTAGGAAGTCATTTTAATAGTAGTCATCACTGACAAAGAGCAAACTCAAAGTAACCTTCCTCTAAGGACTTCGCTGAAGCCCCAGTCGCACGGCAGAAATGGCCAGCTTTGGTAAAGTTTTGAAAGAATTTTGTAATAATATTAATCATAATATTTAATAATAAAAGTTGTTTATGTAATATTAATAGTTCTCATCACTGACAAAGAGCAAACTCAAATTAACCTTCCTCTATGGACTTCGGTGAAGCCCCAGTCGCACGCAGCTGGGCAGCTGTGCAAAGTTTTAAAATAATTTTGTAATAATATTAATCATAATATTTAATAATAAAAGTAGGTTATGTAATATTAATTGTACTTTAATATTAATATGTAATATTTAAGAAGTAATATTAATAGTACTCGTCACCAGCAATGAGCAAACTCAAATTAACCTTCCTCTTTGGACTTCGCTGATGCCCCAGTCGCACGGCAGAAATGGCCAGCTTTGGTAAAGTTTTGAAAGAATTTTGTAATAATATTAATCATAATATTTAATAATAAAAGTAGTTTATGTAATATTAATAATACTTTAACATTAATATGTAATATTTCAGAAGTAATAGTAACAGTACTCGTCAACGACAATGAGCAAACTCAAATTAACCTTCCTCTATGGACTTCGCTGAAGCCCCAGTCGCACGCAGAAATGGGCAGCTGTGCAAAGTTTTAAAATAATTTTGTAATAATATTAATCATAATATTTAATAATACAAGTAGGTTATGTAATATTAATAGTACTTTAACTTTAACATTAATATGTAATATTTAAGAAGTAATATTAATAGTACTCGTCACCAGCAATGAGCAAACTCAAATTAACCTTCCTCTTTGGACTTCGCTGATGCCCCAGTCGCACAACAGAAATGGGCAGCTGTGCAAAGTTTTGAAAGAATTTTGTAATAATATTAATCATAATATTTAATAATAAAAGTAGTTTATGTAATATTAATAATACTTTAACATTAATATGTAATATTTAGTAAGTAATAGTAATCGTCAATGACAAAGAGCAATCTCAAAGTAACCTTCCTCTATGGACTTCGGTGAAGCCCCAGTCGCATCGGCAGAAATGGCCAGCTGTGCAAAGTTTTGAAATAGTTTTGTAATAATACTATTCATAATATTTAATGCTATATTAATAGTACTTTATGATTAATATTAGGGATGCATTCATTTTTTTTTTTTACAATGAGTACGAGTATCAATACCTTTTTTTTTTATAGTCCTCGCCGATACCAACTACTAATACCGACAAAATTATTATTATTCTTATACAGGATTTATATAGCGCCAACAGCTTGCGCAGCAATTGTTTTGTTTACACTTCAGCTGTCGGCAATGATACATTTATTTTCAATTTTTTTTCTTCTTAAAGCGGGGGTTCACCCTCAATTTGAACTTTATATTACTGGGGAACAGACTGACCTCATTTGATTTAACTATGTTCCTTAAAGCGGGGGTTCACCTGAAAAAAAAAATGTTAACATTAGATTGAGGCTAATTGTGGGAAGCACAATCGGGTGTTTTTTTTTTCAAATCAATGCAGTACGTACCGTTTTAGAGATAGATGTTCTCCGTGGCTTCCGGGTATGGTCTTCGGGACTGGGCGTTCCTATTTGATTGACAGGCTTCCGACGGTCGCATACAGCGCGTCACGAGTTGCCGAAAGAAGCCAAACGTCTGTGCGGCTCTATACGGCGCCTGCGCACCGACGTTTGGCTACTTTCGGCAACTCGTGACGCGCTGTATGCGATGGTCGGAAGGCTGTCAATCAAATAGGAACACCCAGTCCCACAGACCATACCCGGAAGCGGCGGAGAACATCTATCTCTAAAACGGTAAGTACTGCATTGATTTAAAAAAAAAAACACCCGATTGTGCTTCCCACAATTGGCCTCAATCTAATGTTAAAAATGTGTTTTTCGGGTGAACCCCCGCTTTAAGCTTCACGCATTAGTAACACAATTTGGCCACACCCACTGTTCATCACAGGACGCTACATGTCCCAGGTCTTTTACAACCCTATAGTGTATACTGGAAAAAAAATTGCTGTGCTCTGCTAAAGTGTTAGGGGTTGGCTTGATGAAAAGGTGGCAACCCTAGCCTAGGTGAAGTGGTGAGAGCAGGGGCGTAGGCACAGAGGATGGTGAGTGAAGGGGGCCTTAGGCAAGGTAGGTTGTAAGGAAAGGGGGCCTTAGGCAAGGTAGGTTGTAAGGGAAGGGGGCCTTAGGCAAGGTTGGTTGTAAGGGAAGGGGGCCTTAGGCAAGGTAGGTTGTAAGGGAAGGGGGCCTTAGGCAAGGTAGGTTGTAAGGGGAGGGGGCCTTAGGCAAGGTAGGTTGTTAGGGGAGGGGGCCTTAAGCAAGGTAGGTTGTAAGGGAAGGGGGCCTTAGGCAAGGTAGGTTGTAAGGGAAGGGGGCCTTAGGCAAGGTAGGTTGTAAGGGGAGGGGTACAGATGTTGGTGGTGACAGAAGGGGGCATGGAAGTATGGAGAGAGAGCGGGGGGAAGTGTGCAGCCCATTGTATATTCTGTATGTATTGCTAACTTCTAACTTCTCCTTCTAACATGAATATATTCAATTTACGCTTTCACCACAGAGAAAGTCTCAAGGTGACACCTGCTATCAAATGTAAAGAAATAAAAAGCTATACTGTTGACTTAGCTTGTGACTTTGACTCTTTTCTTAACTTATAATCATGGGGCAGTGCATTGTGGGAACTCGCATAAAGTCATCTACTGCCCCTCTCATTGTGACTTTCAGCTGAGATGTAATATCATGAAGAAGATGCAATTGGCTTAGAAAGTGTTCCGAACAAGTAAGTAAAACTAATTTTATTAGGCTTAACTATAGCATGGGGTGACCTGCTGAGATGTAAATAGCACAGTCATGGGGTCTTTTAATAGCCAAAGTGGGTCAGTGTATTGGGTCATGGAAGGTATACAATATTATCTTTATGTCTAACAAATGAATGTCATATGTAACCAAGGAAACATTGATCAATATTACTTTCTTTGATCTCCAGAACCATCTGACTGTATCACAGGATCCGGCCCATTGCCTGGGACCATATACTGACCTATAGGGCCAGATTCACAGTCGAAATACGCCGGCGTATCTACTGATTATTTTCAAATTTGCCGCGTTGTATCTTTAGTTTGAATCCTCAAACCAAGATACGACGGCTTCTGGTTTCGATCCGATACTGCTTCGTACGCCTTCGGATCGTAGGTGTAATACTTCGGCGCCCGCTGGGTGGAGTTTGCGTCGTTTTCCGTGTCGGGTATGCTAATTAGCTGTTTGCGGCGATCCACAAAGCTACGCGCGCTCGTCGCATTCTCTTACGTCGTCGCTAGTCGGCTTTTCCCGGCGTAAAGTTGCGGCTGCTATTTCTTGGCCTATCTTTAGACTTGCCATGTTAAAGTATGGCCGTCGTTCCTGCGTCAAATTTTGAATTTTTTTTTTTTGCGTAAGTCGTCCGGGAAAAGGAAAGGACGTAACGCACGTCGCCGTTCAAAATATTACGTCGGTGCGACGTCATTTCGCACAAAGCACGGCGGGAAATTACAAAACGGAGCGTGCGCAGTACGTTCGGCACGGGAACGCGCCTAATTTAAATGATACACGCCCCATTTGAATTAGGCGGGCTTGCGCCGGACGGATTTACGCTACACCGCCGCAAGTTTACAGGCAAGGGCTTTGTGAATCAAGCACTTGCGCTGAAAACTTGCGGCGGTGTAACGTAAATGGGATACGTTGCGCCGCCGGAATTGTACATGAATCTGGCCCATAATGACCATATTTGTTTTATGATAAGTGCTACTTTTACAGCTGCAACTGATTTTGTACATAGCATGCAAGTTTAAAGTCTCATGCCGCGTACACACGACCATTTTTCGGGTTGTAAAAAATGACATTTTTAATGGTCTAGAAAAAACAACGTTTTTTCCAACCCGATCGTTAAAACGGCCTTGCCTACACACGATTGTGAAAAAAAAATGCTCTAGCAAAGCGCGGTGATGTACAACGACACTATAAAGGGGAAGTTCCATTCGGATGACGCCACCCTTGGGGCTGCTTTAGCTGATTCCGTGTTAGTAAAAGACGATTTGCGCTTTTCAGTCTGCTACAGCGTGATGAATGTGTTTACTCCATTAACGAACGCTAGTTTTACCAGAACGAGCGCTCCCGTCTCATAACTTGCTTCGAGCATGCGCATTTTTTTCACGTTGTTAAAGCCCACACACGACCATTTTTTACGACGTTAAAAACGACAACATTAAAAACGTTGTGAAAAATTAGAGCATGTTCGAAATTTTTAATGCCCATTTTTTACATTGTGAAAAATGCTCTGGAGCCCACACATGATCGTTTTTAATGACATTAAAAAAACGTAATTTTTTACAACCCGAAAAATGGTCGTGTGTACGCGGCATAAGTGTTTAATTTTGGATATAATAGAATACAATATATAACCAAAAGTATTGGGACACCTGCCTTTACATACACATGAACTTTAATGGCATCCCAGTCTTAGTCCGTAGGGGTCAATATTGCATTGGCCCCCCTTTGCAGCTATAACAGCTTCAACTCTTCTGGAAAGACTGTCCACAAGGTTTAGGAGTGTGTCTATGGGAATGTTTAACCATTCTTCCAGAAGCGCATTTGTGAGATCAGGCACAGATGTTGTACGAGAAGGCCTGGCTCACAGTCTCCATTCTATATCATTCCAAAGATGATCTATTGGATTGAGGTGCAGGTCAGTCAAGTTCCTCCACCCCAATCTCGCTCATCCATGTCTTTATGGACCTTGCTTTGTGCACTGGTGCGCAGTCATGTTGGAACAGGAAGGGGCCGTCCCCAAACTGTTCCCACAAAGTTGGGAGCATGAAATAGTCCAAAATGTCTTGGTATGCTGACGCCTTAAAAGTTCCCTTCACTGGAATTAAGGGGCCAAGTCCAACCCCTGAAAAACAACCCCACACCACAATCCCCCCTCCACCAAATGATTTGGACCAGGGCACAAAGCAAGGTCCATAAAGACATAGATGAGCTTGTTTGGGGTTGGAGTAACTTGACTGGCCTCAACCCAATAGAACACCTTTGGGATGAATTAGAGCGGAGTCTGCGAGCCAGACATTTTTGTCCACATCAGTGCCTGACCTCACAAATGCGCTTCTGGAAGAATGTTCAAAAATTCCCATAGACACACTCCTAAACCTTGTGGACGGCCTTCCCAGAAGAGTTGAAGCTGTTTTAGCTGCAAAGGGTGGACCAACTCAATATTGAACCCTACGGACTTAAACTGGGATACCATTAACTGGTTGCCGACCAGCCGCCGTCGTTTTACGGCGGCAGGTTGGCTCCCCTGCGCGAGAGCCCATAGCTATACATCGGCTCTCGCGCAGGCCACTAGGGGTGTGTGCGCGCCCCCCGCTCTCCCCCGACTCCCGTGCGCGATCGCCGCCGGGCACACGCGATCGCTCGTTACAGAGCAGGGACCGGAAGCTGTGTGTGTAAACACACAGCTCCCGGTCCTGTCAGGGATAGAAATGCTGATCTCCTGTTCATACAATATATGAACAGAAGATCAGTCATTTCCCCATGTCAGCCCACCCTACAGTTAGAACACACCCAGGGACCATACTTAACCCCTTCCCCGCCCCCTAGTGTTAACCCCTTCACTGCCAGTGGCATTTTTATAGTAATCCAATGCATTTTTATAGCACTGATCACTATAAAAATGGCAATGGTCCCAAAAATGTGTCAAAAGTGTCCGAAGTGTCCGCCATAATGTCGCAGTACCGAAAAAAAATCGCTGATCGCCGCCATTACTAGTAAAAAAAAAAATATTAATAAAAATGCCATAAAAATACCCCCTATTTTGTAAACGCTATAACTTTTGCGCAAACCAATCAATAAACGCTTATTGCGATTTTTTTTTTTACGAAAAATATGTAGAAGAATACGTATCGGCCTAAACTGAGGAAAAAAAATGTTTTTTTTATATATTTTTGGGGAATATTTATTATAGCAAAAAGTAAAAATTTTTTTTTTTTTTCAAAATTGTCGCTCTATTTTTGTTTATAGCGCAAAAACTCAAAAAAACGCAGAGGTGATCAAATACCACCAAAAGAAAGCTCTATTTGTGGGTAAAAAAGGACGCCAATTTTTTTTGGGAGCCACGTCACACGACCGCGCAATTGTCAGTTAAAGCGACGCAGTGCCGAATCGCAAAAAGTGCTCTGGTCTTTGACCAGCAATATGGTCCGGGGGTTAAGTGGTTAAAGTTCATGTGCGTGTAAAAGCAGGTGTCCCAATACTTTTGACAACATAGTGCATGTTCCTGTACATGTCTGGCCCTATATGCAAGCACTGCGTATTTCCGCCTGTCTTTCACCCTGTGCCTCTCTAGCACATTTAGGCACACATGCACCGACCGGCCTCACCGCTGCCAGCCCGTCGAACTCTATGGGAGGCTGCATGTTGCTGCAGCTGGACAAGGCTGGATGATGCACCTAAGGATGGTAACATTTAGGGCAGTGTGTGCCCAGGAATGAATGCCCAGAACACAGATTTGGATCAATGAGATGACTCTCCCGCCGAGAATTTTCTAAATTGCTTTTTAAACCTCAGCAAACACATAAGTGAGTTACATTCTAATCTTATGAGCTGCTAATGTAGTCAGCCAAATTCTATTAGTCACTCTTTAAATACACATGATCATACAGGATGTCTTCATGTGTTAAATCTGACAATTTGGTTGTTGTGACAAAAGTCAGAAATGGGTCATCAAATACACATCCATGCTTTAATTCATTTACATCGATCTCATCATCTGACTCTGACACTGCAACTGAAAGTAATGCTCAGTCCACACATACTGTACACTCTAATGGGAACTCTTAGCATTTTCCTTGAAATCTATTTATATTTTAAAGTAGAACAAAAGGCAAAACTTATTTTTTCATTTTGGATATTTTTTATTTATTTTTGTCCTCTGTGTACCGTTGGGCAAAACTCCCAGCTGTCCCTGATTTGTCCCTCATTCCTCCTCCTCTGTCCCTCATTTTGATCTGATCTATATACGGTAGCTGTATATAAAATGCACTTTTATATCAAAAAGTGTTTTCCAGTGCTAAACCTTTCATCTGATTTCTAAATTGCTGCATTTGTAAATTTCAAAAGTCAATATAAAGCCAATCTTGTTTTTTTGTACAGTTCTCCTTTAACCACTTAAGCCCCGGACCTTTAGGCAGCTAAATGCCCAGGCCAGGTTTTGCGATTCGGCACTGCGTCGCTTTAACAGACAATTGCGCGGTCGTGCGATGTGGCTCCCAAACAAAATTGACGTCCTTTTTCCCCCACAAATAGAGCTTTCTTTTGGTGGTATTTGATCACCTCTGCGGTTTTTATTTTTTGCGCTATAAACAAAAATAGAGCGACAATTTAAAAAAAAATTAATGATTTTTACTTTTTGCTATAATAAATATCCCCCAAAAATATATAAAAAAAACTATTTTTTTCCTCAGTTTAGGCCGATACGTATTCTTCTACCTATTTGGTAAAACAAATTGAAATAAGCGTTTATCGATTGGTTTGCGCAAAATTTATAGTGTTTACAAAATAGGGGATGGTTTTATTGCATTTTTATCAATATTTTTTTTTTTACTACTAAGGCCCCTTTCACATTGAGGAGTTTTTCAGGCGGTAAAGCGCTAAAAATAGCGCTGCTATCCCGCCTGAAAAACTCCTGCACTGCAGACTCAATGTGAAAGCCCGAGGGCTTTCACACTGAGGCGATGCGCTGGCGGGAGACAAAAAAATCTCCTGTCAGCAGCATCTTTGGAGCGGTGAGAGGAGCGGCATGTATACCGCTCCTTCACCGCTCCTTCCCATTGAAAACAATGGGAACCGCGGCAATACCGCCCGCAATGCGCCTCTATAGAGGCGCATTGCGGGCGGTATTAACTCTTTATCGGCCGCTAGCGGGGGTTAATACCGCACCGCTAGCGGCTGATACCCGCGGCAATTCCGGCTGTATAGCGCCGCTATTTTTAGCGGCGTTATACCGCCACCGCAGCTCCCGCCCCAGTCTGAAAGGGGCCTAATGGCGGCGATCAGCGATTTTTTTCCTGACCGCGACATTATGGCGGACACATCTGACAATTTTGACACATTTTTGGGACCATTGTCATTTTCATAGCAAAAAGTGCATTTAAAATGCATTGTTTACTGTGAAAATGACAATTGCCGTTTGGGAGTTAACCACTAGGGGGCGCTGAAGGGGTTAAGCGTGACCTTATATGTGTTTCTAACTGTAGGGGGGCGGGGATGGACGTGTGGCATCATTGTGGTGGTTGTAAACCCCTCCTTACAACTTGCACCTACACATAAGCCTAGATTAAAGCTTACCTGTAGGTGCAAGAAATATCTCCCTAACCTACACGGTTAAGGAGATATTTGCAGTAAGGACTGCACCGATGTCTACGGCGCATGTGCGCCGCAGACAACGGCGCAGGCGCACTGAGTGTGCCGTTTTTGTGAATGGGGTAATGGAGGGTTAATGCTGTAATCCTGCGCATGCACGGGGATCTGCTGGTCCCGTGCGCATGCGCAGGAGTGACGCCATTGCCGCTCCAGCCAGTCACAGGGCCGGAGCGGCGATAAAAGGAAGAAGATCGGAGGAGACATGGCGGCGGCGGCGGCGGCGGAGGGGACCGAGGAGGACTTTGGTGGCTTCGATCTCAGGTAAGTCAATCTTGGCTCCATCTAGTGGCCATGATGTGATATTTTCCTGAAATACCTCAATTGGCAAAATGCAGCATTATGTCCACTGGATGGAGCCGTTGACCATAGAAGATAAACGTATTTGGCACAATACAGGAATATATATAAGTTTTGGGGGTTCCAAGTACTTTTCTAGCAAAAAATACAGATTTTTATTTGTAAACAACAAATTAAAGTGGAGACCAGGCCACCTACAGCCATACATCATAAGTGCATTATCAAAGACAATTTATTTTATTTTGCTTTTTATTTATTTGCAGTTATTGTAAGGATTACAGAATCTTCCGATGTGTAACAATAATGTGAATTAGGAGTCCTCTGGCTGTAACATAAGCGGGGGTAATGGTTTATAGAATCAGCGTCCTGTTTATCCAATAGCTCACATGAAAGAGGCAGCCTCATACATAGAAGATTCCTGGTCACTATTCATGAAAGCGAATTAAAAGCACCACTAAAGACAAGTAATGTTGCTTTTGTCATTTTTGGAGAGATAATTACATAGGGCCAGATTCTCAAAAGAGTTACGCCGGTGTATCTACAGATACACCGGCGTAATTCGAAATTCCCGCCGGCGTATCATGGTTTTGTATTCGCAAAACATGATACGCTGGAATTAGGCTAGGATCCGAATGGTGTAAGTCACTTACACCGTCGGATCCTAAATGCAATACTACGCTGACCACTAGGTGGCGTTTACGTTCAGGTCTCATTTGACTATGCAAATGAGCCTGATACGCCGATTCCCGAATGAATTTGCGTCGCGTACTCGTCGTTTACGTCTTATGCGTAAGCGTAAGGTTACCCCTGCTATATGAGGGGTAACCTTACGCCAGTCCGCCGTATGCCATGTTAAGTATGGCGTCGGATCCGCGTCGTCTTTTTCCGTCGGTTACGTAGTTTTCCTAAGTCGTTCTTGAATACGACTTTACGCCAATGACGCTCATGTCAGCGTCATTGACGTTTTCCGTCGTGAGCTGGAGCATGCGCACTGGGCTATTTTTCAGCCCGGTGCATGCGCAGTTCAATCGGCGCGGGGGGGCGCTTAATTTGAATACAAGCCGCCCCCTTTGAATTACGCGGCCATAGGCCAGGCCAATTACACTGCGCCGCCGCAAATTACGGAGCAAGTGCTTGGAGAATACGGCACTTGCTCCAGTAAGTTGCGGGGGCGTGGTGTAAATGGTTTACGCTACGCCGCCGCAGATTCTACGAGAATCTGGTCCCCTATGCTGATTTTTCTGCTGGTCTCAAACCAGTGGATTTATACTTATATAATGGCAAAAATAAAATGATAAAGTGGATGTAAAGCCACTCTCATCCTTTCTAAATTACTGCCATAGTGCTGATCTATAAGGATATAGATGCCTCCTGCATGTATCCTTACCTGTCAAATGTCTCCCCCTCCGTCTGTTATAAGAACTGAAAAACTGCAGATTCTGTGGGTGGGTCTGTTGTCTGGAGCTCGGTGGGTGGAGTCGTGATGTCAGTAGACTCCTCGCCCTCCTCTACACTTCCCTTGTCAACATGCATTTTTTTCCTATGTATTCCTTACACTAAATTCTGCTATGATCACTAACATCCAGTCAAACTCCAGAAAAGTAACCACATGACTTCAGAAAAGGAGTGGGGGTGGGAATTAAAAAATAATGCCTGTCTCCAGGCTAGTGCATGAGATATGTATATAACCTGTCACTCACAGCAAGGGGGAAGAACAGACTAAGGTTTTTCTCTGTAAGTCCGTTTTATTTCACTGAACAATATAAGAGGATTGTTCAGATAGCTCTGTGTGGCAAGACTGGGCACAGATGATAGGAAATCCTATACTGTACATTGTGACATCAAAAAAATAAATAAAAAATTTGGGTTTACGTCCACTTTAAGCTTGAAGTGGTTGTAAATCCTTTACAACCACTTTTGCCTACAGGTAAGCCTATAATAAGTCTTTCCTGTAGGTACCGTGAATTTCTCCTAAACTTGCACCGTTTAGGAAATATTCACCGTGGGGCAGATTCAGATAGAAATACGACGGCGTATCTCCTGATACGCCGTCGTATCTCTGAGTTCCGTCGGTCGTATCTCTATGCGCCTGATTCATAGAATCAGGTTCCGCATAGATCTCCCTAAGATCCGACAGGTGTAAGTGACTTACACCGTCGGATCTTAGGCTGCAATTCCAGGCCGGCCGCTAGGTGGCGTTTTTTTTACGCGACGAATATGCAAATGAGGATTTCTGCCGATTCAGAAACGAACGAACACACGGCGCATTTTTTTTACGTCGTTTGCGTTCGGCCTTTTCCGGCGTATAGTTACGCCTGCTATGTGAGGGGTATCCTATGTTAAGTATGGCCGTCGTTCCCGCGGGGAGTTTTGAATTTTTTACGTCGTTTGCGTAAGTCGATTTGCGAATACGGATGGACGTAATTTACGTTCACGTCGAAACCAATGACGTCCTAGCGACGTGATTTAGAGCAATGCACGCTGGGAAATTTTACGGACGGCGCATGCGCAGTTCGTTCGGTGCGGGGACGCGCCTGATTTAAATGTTACACGCCCCCTAGCCGCGGAATTTGAATTCCGCCGGGGGATTTACGATACGCCGCCGCAACTTTAGAGGCAAGTGCTTTCTGAATAAATCACTTGCCTCAAAAACTTGCCCCGGCGTAACGTAAATCAGAAAGATCCGCTGACCTATCTGAATCTGGCCCTGTATACGCATGTGCCGTCATCATCGGCACATGCCCACTGAAGAAACGGCTCGCACGTGCCGTTTCTTCAGCTGCTGTGCCGTGACCGGGGGCTCCCGCCGGTGACGTCATCGCGGCTCCGGCCAATCACAGCGCCGGAGCCCACAAACCCCGTTAGTAACATTCCGGAGACATGTCGCCTGTCACAGCGGTGTACGGGGACCGCGATGCATACAAGCTCGTTATGCCTTTGTCTTGCAGGATGAATGAGATTTGCCGGCAACTGTGACATTACAGCTGCAATAAAGCCTCATTTATGCTGCAAAAAAGTGCAAGTTGCTTCAAGATTCGGGCAGATTCTTGTGCCTCGTACACACGACCGGGTTTTCCGTCGGGAAAACTGCGAGGAGAGCTTTTGGTGAAAAATAATGCTATGGAAAAAGCCGAGATGTAGATGGACAAAATTGCATTCTAAAACACATGCCACCTTTTTTGTTTCTAGTGCCAGTGGACAAAGCATCAAGAACTATAATCCAGGCGCTGACCCCTTTGTGAGAAATTCAGACTTCTTTCGCTACGCGACATCTGACAAGCGGAGGCTGTTTGGCGTAAATCCTGAGTGTACTGTACAAGCCAAATCTGGTGATTGGCTGTCAACTGCTGGCTTGAGAAATTACCATAACTTTTCAGATTTCTACCTCCGGTTCCAAACTTCAAAAACTGCCACCGTCATATATGCGCCGACAGAGACTTCCTTATGTCATTCCCATAAAATTATAATCATCTATAATAATGGAGTCTTGGATTTTGGTATTTTTGCTTGTGATTATTATACTTTCCAGGTTCCTCTTAGGGTCTTGTCTGAGTGCATACATTGACTACAAACTTTCCAAAAGGTTCCCCAATAGGCCAATGAAAGACTGGAATGATTAGAACCATGGGCGTAACATAAGGGGTTACAATAGCAACCCCACCCCTAGCTCCAGGGGGCCCCTGCAGCCTCCCTGTCATATTATCATATCCTCCACAAAGTCCAGCTTCGATTTGCCCAAGGGCCCCACAGCCACGCTCCAGTACTGGGCTTCCACTTTGCCTTCCATGGTCCACACCCAGGGGCGGACTGACCATTCGAGCACTCGGGGCAGGGCTGTCTTAATGAGAGGGCACACCTGGGCACTGCCCCCAAAGCAGATGGTCCTTGAGCCCACGCTGCCCCAAAATTGGGGGGCCCATGATGGCACTGAGAGTCATAGATACCTACTTGATGTCTTTTTACCTGCACTGTCATCATTGTAGGGGCCCCAGAGCATTACTTTGCCCAGGGGCCCATGATGCTATTAAGAGGGCCCTGACTCGGGGGGCACCATCAGGGTGTATGTGTATATTGTATGTGTATATTTTGTGTGTATATTGTGTGTGTATACTGTGTGTGTATACTGTGTGTGTATACTAGTAGGTAGATTCAGTAAGAGTTAGGTCGGCTTATCAGTAGATACGCCGACCTAACTCAGAATCTAAGCCGACTTATGTTTAAGCGTATGCTCAAACAGAGATACGCTTAAACATATCTAAGATAGGACGGATTGCGCCGTCCTATCTTAGGTTGCAATATTGAGGCTGGCCGCTAGGTGGCGCTTCCATTGCGGTCGGCGTAGAATATGTAAATTAGTAGATACGCCGATTCACGAACGTACGCCCGGCCGCCGCAGTACATTTACGCCGTTTCCGTAAGCCATTATCAGGCCTAAAGTTATTCCATCTATTTTAGATGGAATAGCAATGTTAAAGTATGGCCGCCGTTCCCGCTTCGAAATTTTTACGTCGTTTGCGTAAGTCGTTCGCGAATAGCGATTTACGTCGTTTACGTCCACGTCTAAATCAATAGGTCCATACGGCGTACTTAGCCACAATGCACACTTGGAAATGTAGGCGCCCGGCGCATGCGCAGTAAAACAGATCGTCAAAAACGTAAGGTCAAGCCTTATTAACATAAAACACGCCCCCCTTACACACATTTAAATTCGGCGCCCTTACGCCCGCCCGCTTTAGGCTACGCCGCCGTAACATAGCAGGCAAGTACATCGTGAATCATGTACTTGCCTAGCTAACTTACGGCGGCGTAGCCTAAACACGCTAAGCTACGCCGCCGCAAGTTTAATCCTTTCTCTCTGAATCTACATATGTGTATGTATACTGTATGTGTGTGTGTATACTGTGTATGTATACTGTATGTGTGTGTGTATACTGTGTTGCCCCATGATCTATTGCCTGGGGGCCCCATAATCTCCTATTGCCCGGGGGCCCCATAATCTCCTATTGCCCGGGGGCCCCATGAGGTGTCAGTCCGCCCCTGTCCACACCCCTCCGTTCTCATTGGCTGGGGGCAAGCTGTGAGCCATTTCCTGAATGGAGAGGAGCCCAGGGGCTAGGTCAACTTTTGCATCGGGGCCCACAAGCTTCAAGCTACACCTCTGATTAGAGCCAACTCATCCCTTTTAATTACTGTAAAGTTTTTTTCCAGTTTTGACCAGTGTTAATTTAAAAAAAAAAAAAAAATGTTACTGTAAATAAAATATATAAAGTTTATGTTATAATTTCTCCCATTTAAAATGACTCTAACATGATGTTTCTGGTATAAAGCATGGGAACATTATTTCCAGTGAAAACAAGTTTTTTTGTTCCTTTTCTTGTGATGCAATCCTATTTTTTTTTTAAACAAATAAAAACTGATATAGATAAATAAGTAAATTTATATTAATGGTAACATTTTTAATAATAATAAAAAATCTGCAGAAAAATAATAGCTAAAGGGAGAGGAGAAGAAGGAGTTGATTGTTTGCTTTAGACTTTTTTATTTTTTTATTTCTACAGTTCTTTATGGTTTTCAGGTCTGGGCAAATGATGTCATTCAGCCCAGGAGTCCTCAGGAGAGAAGGAGGGGTCTTCTCAGGTGTGCACACCTTCCTGCATGCATGCCTAAGCTATAGGCAGATGGTTATTTCTCAGCAAAATAAAACATGGAGATATGGATGAATGAATGAGTTTGCTTTAAATGCAAAAAAAAAAAAAATATTAAATTGTGTTTTTGGTTTCTTGTGCTCAGAAGCAGTGTAGTTCCCCTTTAAGTGATAGCAAAAGCAGATCAATGGTCCTAACTTAGATCTACATATACATTAAAATAGTAAATACAATGAAACAATACATTGATTCATTTTATTTACTCATTGACACTTGCAGACTATCTACAAGTAACATTTTACATAGGAGCAGCAGCACCATTTTGACAGCAGCTTCTTCTGTGTAACACAAAGCATTTACAGGCTGTCATTTTGACAGCCAGTAACTGCCGATTCTGGTGGCAGGGGGGTTTATTTCCTTTTTTAATTTGGGGAAAAAACTGTTAACAATGTGACAAATATGCTTTTGGCATAAGGATTGCTTCAGGAGAGTTGGAAGGAGCTTTCATAATGCTCAGGAGGAATTTAAAGCTACTACATCTTTAAAGCGGGAGTTCACCCGAAATATTTTTTTTAACATTAGATTGATGCTCATTTTGTCAAGGGGAATCGGGTGTTTTTTTTAAAATCGAAGCAGTACTTACCGTTTTAGAGAGCGATCTTCTCCGCCGCTTCCGGGTATGGTCTTCGGGACTGGGCGTTCCTATTTGATTGACAGGCTTCCGACGGTTGCATACATCACGTCACGAGTAGCCGAAAGAAGCCGAACGTCGGTGCGGCTCTATACGGGGCCTGCGCACTGACGTTCGGCTACTTTCGGAAAATCGTGATTGCGATGTATGCGACCATCGGAAGCCTGTCAATCAAGTAGGAACGCCCAGTCCCGAAGACCATACCCGGAAGCGGCGGAGAAGATCGCTCTCTAAAACGGTAAGTACGGCTTCGATTGTAAAAAAACACCCGATTCCCCTTGAGCCTCAATCTAATGTTAAAAAAAAGGTTTTTGGGTGAACCTCCACTTTAAAACACACCATCATTTCTCCTCCCATATTCACTCCAATGAATGTCTAATTCTCCAGATTTTTACCAAAATTTCAGAGAACCTAAAACTTTCAATTTCACTCGTCCCTACTGTTTGTTCATTGGACTGTAAAGCCTTTGTATACACTTTACGATTGTTGGCCAACTGAGCGTCTGATTTTTGTCTTAAAGGCGGGTGCCAGAATCTTGTCTTGCATACTAAAGGCCCGTACACATGGTCGGACTTTCGGCCAACAAACTTCAAAATCTGCAAGTTTTCAAATTTGTCTGATCGTGTGTACGCTCCATCGGACCAACTTTTTCGGGTTTCCTCAGACAAAAAGTTTGGTCTGCAAACGGACAAACTTTACGTCAACAAAAGTCCGATGGTGCCTAGTCCGACCGTGTGTACAGCAAGCCATCGGACTTTTGTACAAAGTGCAAATACGCATGCTCAGAACCAATGTTAAAATCAACCAACAACAGCAGAAGTTAATCAAAGGGTGGCGGTAAAGAGCAGAAAAGAGCAGAATAAACACGTGATGTTGGGAAAGTTTTAGAAAAGTTTTCAGAAAAGTCAGAGCATGTGTATGCTATGGGTGTGACCGGACAAATCCCTTCGGACAAAAATCCAAGGGAAAGTTTGTTTGATGTCCGACCGTGTGTACGAGGTTTAACAGTACACAATTGTCGTGCAACAAATACGAACGTAGTGACAAACTACGAGGAATTTCAGCTCTTGAGCACCACCCTTTGGGCCCCTTCTGCTAATTTTGTGTTTGGTGAGAATTGATTCCAAGCATGCGTGTTTGTACTTTCGACTTTTGTGTGTTGGATTTGTCTACTGACCATACGAAAATCAGACGTCAAGCCGTTGTCCGCCGAAAATTTACTAGCCTGTCATGGTGTAAAATTGGACAACAATTGTCAAAAGGAGCGTACTAAAGGTAAGATTTTAGGACAACAGTCTGTCAACAGACAATCTGCTGCCAACAATCGTACCGTGTGTACGAGGCTTAAAGCGGAGTTCCACCCAAAAATGAAACTTCCACTTTTTGGAATCCCCCCCCCCCCCTCCGGTGTCACATTTGGCACCTTTCAGGGGGGAGGAGGGAACAGATATGGTGTATAGCACAGGCTATTACCCTGGGGCACACGTCTTCACATTTCTTTGCAAGGGTCCGTTGGTTCCATAGACTATATTGTCCTGTTTGGCTGCTTATATAAATAGCACCCGGATCCACGCCTTACAAGTGTCTGTCCATGACACATTGTGCTCTGCCCCGGCTTTAATCCTCTATCTGGATTTTTAGATTGGGTCTGCTCCTTGTCTATGTACTGGCGATGCCCCTTGTCTTCCTTTTCCTTGGCATGATGGGATCCCTATTTTAGGTGTAACTAATTCTGGCTACGGATTTTGGAGACCTTTTGATACATTTGGATTTTCTACATCCTCACTTTTTTGACACTTCTATACGCTTTTGTGGAGTGCTCTGCAGATACTCTGGATGGCTATATCCACTATGGTGCTATAGATTATGAAATATATCTTTACATTGTTAAATCTCTTCTGCTCGTCCTGAGGAAGCCCAACGGCGAAACGCGTAGACGATGTACAGAGGGTATTGCCCATATTTATTAATCAATTTATATGTTTTTTTTATTATCTCTATTGTTGTTTGTTAAATATATATTTTTGTAATAAATTTATACTTTTTTATTTACTTCCGCCTTGCCTTCAAAGTCCGACCATCTTTTGCTTTTTTGAGCAACTGTTCCCTTTTTTGAGGGAACAGATACCTGTCTAATACAGGTATTTGCTCCCACTTCCGGGCACAGATCACCTCAGTGATCAAGGTGACCTACGCCAATTCCTGCGCCTACACTGTTCTCTCCCGCTGTTTCTAGGAGACACACATGTCCCAGAAGACAGCAGGGACCAGTGAGGATGCGCAGTAGGGAGCCAGAAAGTCAAGCCGCAAGGCTTGACTTCCTGATTCCCTCACCAAGGATGATGGGTGGCAGCAGCCGAGAGCCGAGCGACTGACCGGCTTCAGCTGCCGACATCGCGGGCGCCCTGGACAGATAAGTGTCCATATATTAAAAGTCAGCAGCTGCAGTATTTGTAGCTGCTGGCTTTTAATATTTTTTTTTTTTTTAGGCGGACCTCCGCTTTAAGTTAGCATTTTTGCACCTATGAGGTTCTCCAAGTGTTCTTCTCCTGTAAACTGCCTAAAGCAGCCACTGTTTTGGCTCCCAATGCCTGAAAACATGAGACTGCCAACACTGAGCAATAGCATAGGACCTCCGACTCGCAGTGTACAGTGGCCTCTTATTCTCAGTCTATCTGTCTGCAGGGATTGCAGTGTAAATTGCAATGTGTTTAACTAATGATTTAATATGTAACGTGGTGTTTTTTTTAGATTTGCTTGGTGTTCTTGTTAAATATATAGCCAGTTGCAGTACAAAGACAGGAATGTTGGCATTTAATTGTCATTGGAAATATTACACAGTGAAAGCTTTAAAAGCATGAAATAAACAATGAATTTAGATAATGAATCTAATTGGCAGGCCTGTCATGACTAATATCCTCACCACTGGAATGAAAGCAATGCATCCTAATATCAACCACGACAATGACTCACGCCGAGCGCATTCCAGGGTGATAAATTTAGATGGAATAGATTAACTGGAAAGTTCAATGTGAAACAAAATTCAGATGAAACTAGCCTCAACTGGAATACAATCGATATTGCAACAGATATGCTACATGTTCTGATACGGAAATGTTATTTGTACAGAAAATATGATGTGTGTACACAACAAGAAAAATCCTACAAGTTCTGGCCGAAATACGACTTTTAGGATGAAAATACCCCCAGAATACTCATGCCTCGCGCAATGTAACAAAGGTATGCTGTAAACTATGCCCAGTGTTCTATTTGTGCAGCATCGTTTTCTTACTTTGCGAAGTTCCTGCACAGCGCGGCCATCTCCAATGTGGGCATCTGAAGCCACAGTGTCCTTCTTCCTGGATTCAGTGCATGCTGGCTACCCAGCATGCACCTGCCGATCTCGCACATGTGCAGTGCGGTGCAATTTTGGTCAGCTTGGCATGGCGCAGCCATGCCAAGCTGACCAAGATTTTCCATAGACGCCAATGTTACTAAACCCACAAAAGTAAAATCAGTCTGTATATGCAGCAAAGCATGCTTGTTTTACTCACTGTGGAACTTAAAGGTTCGTTTTTTTATTAGATCAATTGATTGCTGTAAGCTAGAGCATTTAAAGCGGATGTGCCATGGGAACAAAATATTAAAAGTCAGCAGCTACAAATACTGCAGCTGCTGACTTTTAATATTAGGACACTTACCTGTCCTGGAGTCCAGCGCCGATCGCAGCAGAGCACGAGCGATCGCTCGTCACTCTGCTGCTCCCCCCGCCATCCACGCTCAGGGAACCAGGAAGTGAAGCGCTGCGGCTTCACTGCCCGGTTCCCTACGGCGCATGCGCGAGCCGCGCTGCGCCCGCCGATTGGCTCACACGCTGTGTGCTGGGAGCCGAGTGTTCCCAGCACACAACGGGCGACAGACGGGATGTGACGGAATGCCCGTCTTTCGCCCGTATCGTGTGGCCGGAAGTGGGTGCAAATACCTGTCTTTAGACAGGTGTCTGCACCCCCCTCCCCCCTGAAAGGTGTCAAATGTGACACCGGAGGGGGGGAGGGTTCCGATCAGCGGGACTCCACTTTAGGGTGGAGGACCGCTTTAAATATCACTTATCTCATTTTTCCTTTTGACCTCCAAAATACAGTAATCCAGGTTTGAAAATGCCATTTCCTGTCACTCTTCTTCTTGCTTTCCACCAGCATCTGAGCTGTTGGAATGGTCGTGTGTGGGCTTTAACGACGTGAAAAATCCGCGCACGCTCAGAAGCAAGTTATGAGACGGGTGCGCTTGTTCTGGTAAAACTAGCGTTCGTAATGGAGTAAGCACATTCATCACGCTGTAACAGACTGAAAAGCGCAAATCGTCTTTTACAAACATGAAATCAGCAAAAGCAGCCCCAAGGGTGGCGCCATCCGAACGGAACTTCCCCTTTATAGTGCCGTCGTACGTGTTGTACGTCTCCGCGCTTTGCTAGAGCATTTTTTTTTTCACGATCGTGTGTAGGCAAGGCCGTTTTAATGATCGGGTTGAAAAAAATATAGTTTTTTCTAGACCATTAAAAACTTCATTTTTTACAACCTGAAAAACGGTCGTGTGTACGCGGCATAAGATAAATATACTGATCATCTAGCAGCCTGGGAAATCGAAGATTAGCAGCACAAGTGGAGTATTACTTCATCAAGAAAACACAAACGTAAGTTTGTTTTATAGATCCTTTCCATGACTAGGGACTCAAAAAGTATAATTATTCAAACTGGACCCCTCAATCTGCCATCTCGGCTGGCCTTTCCGAGGACAGACTCAATACTTCCTTGTTCAGTACGGAATGTTTTAGTGCCTGGTATTACGTGTGCTGAATATTCTTTGTGTTTGACCTTGGCCTTGTTTGTTTGCCTAATGCCTTAAACCTTGCCTTGGAATTTGACCACCCTCTATGGATTTGGATTGGTACCTTATCTGTCTGACATTTGCCTTTGTCGCCGAGTTCTGATTTTGTCTTTTATTATTTTGACCTCTACTTCTAGGGACACTGGTCTGAACTTATCTCTGTTTCTAGGACGCTAAAAGCAATCACTCAAATGCCGCGTACACACGATCGGACATTCCGACAACAAAACCGTGGATTTTTTTCCCCGACGGATGTTGGCTCAAACATGTCTTGCATACACACGGTCGCACAAATGTTGTCGGAAATTCAGATCGCCAAGAACGCGGTCACGTACAACACGTACGACGGCACTATAAAAGGGAAGTTCAATACCAAGTGCGCCACCCTTCTGCTAATCTGGTGTTAGTAGAAGTTTGGTGAGAGACGATTCGCGCTTTTCAGCCTTGTGTTTTTCAGTCTGTTACTGCTCTTTGCAGCGTGACGAATGTGCTACCTCCATTACGAATGCCAGTTTTACCAGACTGAGCGCTTCCGTCTCGTAGTTGATTCAGAGCATGCGTGGAATTTCATGCATCGGAATTGTCTACACACGCTCGGAATTTACGAGAACGAATTTTGTTGTCGGAAAATTTGAGAACCAGCTCTCAAATTTTTGTTGTAGGAAATTCTGACAGCAAATGTCCGATGGAGCCTACACACGGTCGGAATTTACGACAACAAGCTTCCATCGAACATTTGTTGCAGGAAATTCCGAGCGTATGTACGCGGCAAAACATTCATTGTCTAGATGTCTTTTTTAAAGGTTGGTGTGAATCTGTTTGGTGGCTGAAAGATTTACAAAATCCTCTTGAAACAGCCTTAACTGGAGGTAATAGGGAAAGGGCAGTAGTTCTAGTTCCCTGTAAGAGCAGACCCAATCCACCCAGTAACCTCTGGCGCTCAATTCCTTCTAGCACTTGCACACCTGAAAGTCCAGAACCAGGTCTCACTCACAAAGCCCTAGGACAGCCGCTACCACCGCTACTCACAATATTCAGTGAGGGAGACAAAAGATCCTTCTCCTGACCAGACCTCAAGATCATAACCTCAAACAACATTTTTTTTTAGCATATCTTCTCCAGACCCTTAGCCCATCACCTGCAGAGACCCAAACAGCAACCCCAGTATAAAGGCTGCATCCCAAGGGTGGCAGCCCCAGCATAAGAACACTCTGCCCAAGCCTCCCAAACATTTATTAGCTCTAGAGCCACCTTCTGGGCACCCCCTCCCCAGGGGTTGGCTAGGGTCTGATAATTATTCATAAATCAGTTGGTTGCCGCCACACATGCTTGACACCATCAGAACCTAAATAAGTTTATCTTGGTCTCATCAGACCACAGGACATGATTCCAGTAATCCATGTCCTTAGTCTGCTTTCTTCAGCAAACTGTGGGCTTTCTTGTTTATCATCTTTAGAAGAAGCTTCCTTCTGGGACAAGAGCCATGCAGACCAATTTGATGCAGTGTGCGGCATATGGTCTGAGCACTGGCAGGCTGACTCACCACCTCTTCAACCTCTGCAACAATGCTGGCAGCACTCATACCTCTTTTTCCCCAAAGACAACCTCTGGATATGACGCTGAGCACGTGCACTCAACCTCTTTGGTCGACAATGGCGGGGCCTATTCTGAGTGGAACCTGTCCTGTTAAACTGCTGTATGGTCTTGGCCACCGTGCTGCAGCTCAGTTTCAGGGTCTTGGCAATCTTCTTATACCCTAGGCCAGTGATGGCCAACCATGGCATCCCAGATGTTTTGAAACTACATTTCCCATGATGCCTATGGACTCTGGAATGTAATTGAGCATCATGGGAAATGTAGTTCCAAAACATCTGGGGTGCCAAGGTTTGCCATCACTGCCCTAGGCCATCTTTATGTAGGGCAACAATTCTTTTTTTTTCAGATCCTCAGAGAGTTCTTTGCCATGAGGTGCCATGTTGAACTTCCAGTTACCAGTATGAGAGAGTGAGAGCGACAACACCAAATTTTTCACACCTGCTCCCCATTCACACCTGAGACCTTGTAACACTAACGAGTCACATGACACCGGGGAGGGAAAATGGCTAATTGGGCCCAATTTGAACATTTTCACTTAGGGGTATACTCACTTTTGTTGCCAGCGGTTTAGAGATTGTGTGTTGAGTTATTTTGAGGGGACAGCAAATTTACATTGTAGGAAAGTGTAATTTCTTCAGTGTTATCACATGAAAAGATATAATAAAATATTTACAGAAATGTGAGGGGTGTACAAACTTTGTGAGATACTGTAGCTGAAGATACATACAGTTCATACGGCAGCTTGGTCAAAAAAACGATTTAAAGTGACAGGAAATGTCCATGTCCTTTTTTCCATTAATGACCATGACTGTTTAAACCATTAGCTTAATAATTTGGATTTCATCCCCACAGAAATCCACAAAAAAAAAAAACCCTTAAGGGACCACAAACCAATCCTCAGAAGTGTTTTTATATCATTAGACATGGTTGATGAGTTTCAGTGATATAAGACACAGCGCTGCTTTGTATTCTGGCTCTCTATACTTTTTATTAAACAATTGCAAGTCAACTTTTGGCACCCCATAATAGGATTTACATTTTTGGTAAGGGTTAATTGAAAGTGCACCAGGTGGTTATAATGAACACATACCCTACCATTCAAAAATCAGTCTGGAAAGGACTTATGCCCCGTACACACGATCGGAATGTCCAATGAAAAAAGTCGGACAGACTTTTTTCATCGGAAATTCCGACCGTGTGTTGCCCCATCTGAGTTTTTTCATCGGATATTCCGAGGAATTCCATCAGCGTTTAGATAGAGAATGTAACGGGAGGGCCCGTGGAATCCAGAAGCTCTTACAAAGTATGAGCCAGGAAATAATGGACATATCTTGGATTGCTTTAACATGGGTCGGTAATTCACAATATATTCCAGGATATCTTGAACTATTACTGGTTGTTGATTCTGAACTCAACAGGTTAATTGAAAGAGTGACTCATTCAATGTGGGAACACATACTGTTAGGTGTTAATGTCGTCTGTTGTGATGTAAATGAATCTAGTATGGCTTCTAAGGATCGGTCATTGTGTTGTGCTAATTGATCCTGTATTGTGTGAAGGTCTATTGATGATAATGTGTGTATTGCAAGTTAACAGACAGTCTAAAGGTCAGATGTCTGACTTATCAGCTGTAGTTAATTAGCTCATGTAAAATATGTCAGAGCTGGAGTCATAATGGCTACTAATGCCGCGTACACACGATCAGTCCATCCGATGAGAACGAACCCATGGACCGCTTTCATCGGTTAACCGATGAAGCTGACTGATGGTCCTTCGCGCCTACACACCATTGGTTAAAAAATCGATCGTGCCAGAACGCAGTGACGTAAAACACAACGACGTGCTGAAAAAACGAAGTTCAATGCTTCCAAGCATGCGTCGACTTGATTCTGAGCATGCGTGGATTTTTAACCAATGGTTGTGCCCACTAACGATCGGTTTTGACCTATCGGTTAGGAATCCATCGGTTAAATTTAAAGCAAGTTTGCTTTTTTTTAACCAATGGTTAAAAAACCGATGGCGCCCACACACGATCAGACCATTCTCATCGGTTTAATCTATCGTGGGTACGCTGCATAAAAGAATGTGTATTGTATAGCAGGTGAGAGGAGCCGGGATGTCTACCTTGAAAGGTCATATCTCGGAGTCACCTCGTCTGGGTAAATGATTAGTTAATTAGCTCATGTTAATTTATGTTCTGGTTACCTTCTCTAACTGTATATAAGAGCCTGATTTTCTCATTAAAGGGTCTGTGCTGTGTGGCAGAGCTGTGCAAATCACAGGACTGGATTGATAGAAATACAAATCCTTTGGCTAGTACGTAAAACTTTTTTTTTTATCTGTGTATTTAGCTGTTTGCCTGGAGTTCTTGATGCAGAACATTGTTATAAACCATATTATAAATCAGCCCTCAAATTTTCCACTCGCCTACTCGCATTTTGCGAGTGGAAAATTAGGTCTTGCGAGCTGGGCTGCCTGCCTGGGAGAGGGGGGGGGGGGCACCGCCGGCGGGGTTGATCGGGAGCCGTTCTCCCATTGATCGCCCCGGGGGAAGAGAGCATGGAGGAAGAGGAGAGCCGTGGGATAGCACGCTGTTACCGACGCTTACATTATGATTGTCTCTGCTCTGCTCTACACAGCCCCGCCTCCTCCTGACCTGCGCCTGTGATAGATAGAACGCCGGTCCACTGATGCGTTCTATCTATCAGAGGCGCAAGGTCAGGAGGAGGCGGGGCTGTGTCGAGCAGAGGGGAGACAATCATAATGTAAGCGCCGGTAACAGCGTGTTATCCCACGGCTCTGCTCTTCCTCCAGCCATGCATTCCTCGGCCCAGGCAAGGCTGCAATGGACACAGTAAGGTTGCAACGGCACAGTATGGCTGCAATGGGCACATTATGGCTGCAGTGGGCACAGTATGGCTGCAATGGGCACAGTATGGCTGCAATTGGCACAGTAAGGCTGCAATGTGCGGCTGCAACGGGCACAGTATGGCTGCAACGGGCACAGTGGGGCTGCAACGGGCACAGTGGGGCTGCAATGGGCACAGTGGGACTGCAATGGGCACCGGAAGGCTGTAATGAGCACAGTATGGCTGCAACGGCACAGAAAGGCTGTGGCACAGTAAGGTTGCAACGGGCACAGTGTGGCTGCAGTGGGCACAGTGTGGCTGCAGTGGGCACAGTATGGCTGCAATGGGAACAGTATGGATGCAACGAGCACAGTGAGGCTGCAATAGTGGGCACAGTGAGGCTGCAATAGTGGGCACAGTGTGGCTGCAATAGTGGGCACAGTGAGGCTGCAATAGTGGGCACAGTGTGGCTGCAATAGTGGGCACAGTGTGGCTGCAATAGTAGGCACAGTGAGGCTGCAATGGGCACAGTGCGGTTGCAATGGTGGGCACAGTGTGGCTGCAATAGTGGGCACAGTGTGGCTGCAATGGTGGGTGCACAGGTGAGGCTGCAATGGTGGGCACAGGTGAGGCTGCATTGAGGGGCACAGGTGAGGCTGCAATGGTGGGCACAGGTGAGGCTGCATTGAGGGGCACAGGTGAGGCTGCACTGATAAAGTTGTTGTTAATATTTATTTTTGTAACTTATTTTTGCATAAAACATTTAAGTGTAATTTCATGAGATAATTTATGAGGGCGTGTCTAGGGGCGGAACTAGGGGCGGGGCAGGGTAGGGATTGAGTGGGGCACTGGTGGCGAGTAACCTTTGAGGCCAGGCTAGTAGCTCAGAACTTGAAATTTTGAGCCCTGTTATAAATGATTTCATATAATGTAACGTTTCCTTTTAATCTTAGTCATAAATCAGCTGTTCATTCTCAATCCTGTTTTGTGTCAATAAAAGAATAAAGTCGCACCTCCCTCGACTGGTAATTTAATTTGTAGCGTAACCGTACAAATATGTCAAAGATTTGTTGGGGCAAATACAGAAATCGAATCTGTATCTCCTTGTATGAAGAACTATCTGTTTCACCCCCCTAGCAAACCAATCATCTTCCCCCTTTCCTGTTGCCAAGGCAGTTTATAGAAGGTATTATTTTCCATTATCTGAGGGCTGACTCATTTCCAGCACGCGGTGAATATTCTGGGATTCCCCACATTTTCTGCATGCTGCTTCTATTATTATTAGTGTGCCTTAAAAGGAAACCAC
The DNA here is from genome assembly GCF_905171775.1 of Rana temporaria. NCBI lineage: Eukaryota > Metazoa > Chordata > Amphibia > Anura > Ranidae > Rana > Rana temporaria. Next base: position 22,037,807 of record NC_053499.1, on the reverse strand, counting down.
ACAGGGACGCTATTAAAAAGGAACGAGCTGCAATTACCACCCTCAAGACACTTAACGGGCCGGATTCAGAAAAGAGATACGTCGGCGTATCTCCTGATACGCCGTCGTATCTCTGAGTTCCATCGGTCGTATCTATGCGCCTGATTCTGAGGCCCCATACACACGAGAGGATTTATCCGCGGATATGGTCCAGCGGACCGTATCCGCAGATAAATCCTCTTGAGGATTTGCCCGGATTTCCATGCGATGGAGTGTACTCATCATCGAATCAAAATCCGCGCCGAAATCCTCTGGCGATGACGTGTCGCGCCGTCCCCGCAAAAATGACGCGGCGACGTGCGCGACGCTGTCATATAAGGAATTCCACGCATGCGTCGAATCATTACGACGCATGCGGGGGATCCCTTCGGACGGATGGATCCGGTGAGTCTGTACAGACCAGCGGATCCATCCGTTGGGATGGATTCCAGCGGATAGATTTGATAGCATGTCATCAAATATTTATCCGCTGGAAATCCATCCCAGGGGATAAATATCCGCGGAAACAGATCCGCTGGAGTGTACACACCATAGTATCTATCCGCTGAAACCCATTCGCTGGGATTTTTCAGCGGATGGATTCTATCGTGTGTATGGGGCCCTAGAATCAGGTTACGCATAGATATCCCTAAGATCCGACAGGTGTAAGTGACTTACACCGTCGGATCTTAGGCTGCAATCTCACGCTGGCCGCTAGGTGGCGCTTCCGTTTGTATACGCGAGGAATATGCAAATGAGGAGTTACGCCCGATTCAGAAACGAACGACCGCCCGGCGCTTTTTTTTACGTCGTTTGCGTTCGGCTTTTTCCGGCGGATAGTTACCCCTGCTATATGAGGCGTAGCTGATGTTAAGTATGGCCGTCGTTCCCGCGCAGAGTTTTAACATTTTACGTCGTTTGCGTAAGTCGTTCGCGAATACGGATGGACGTAATTTACGTTCACGTCGAAACCGATGACGTCCTTGCGACGTCATTTAGAGCAATGCACTCTGGGATTTTTTTGGGACGGCGCATGCGCAGTTCGGTCGGCGCGGGGGCGCGCTTCATTTAAACGATACACGCCCCCTACCCGCCGAATTTGAATTCCGCCGGGGGATTTACGAGACGCCGCCGCAACTTTACAGGCAAGTGCTTTGTGAATAAAGCACTTGCCTGAAAAACTTGCGGCGGCGTAACGTAAATGAGATAGGTTACGCGGATCTAAAGGTCCGCTCACCTATCTGAATCTAGCCCAACATTTTTAATCAATACATGCAAATGTTTTAGGAGCTGCTCGGAACGGGAGATAAGTGAGCTGAATTTCTAGACCCGGGCGGAAAATATCTTCTTGCATACAAATTAATTCAAATTTTTACATTTTAACTAAATTCTGCTGAAAGGTGCTTTACAGTAAATGCTGTGCAGGCAGGGTCAGAGCAAGGAGTGGGCAGGAGGGACAGCTGCCCTGGGCACAGTGGTATCATGTGAGGTGGGGGGGGGCGCCACAAGGAGATTGGGGGAGGGGATTTATGTTGGGAGAGGGAATTTAGAGGGCAATAATTGTTCTAGGAGGGGAGATTAGGAGATGTGTGCTTGTAATGGTGATTTGGGGGGATTTTGTGCTAGGATAGGGGAGTGGAATTTGTCTTGGAATGGTGGCAATCTGGAGTTAGGGGGAGAGGATTTGTGCTCAAAAGGGAAACTTGAAGGGTAGAGGATTTGTGCTAGGAGGGGTGGAAATTTTTTGGGGTATTTGTGCTGGGGGCATACTGACAGAGGATGTGAGGGAGATGGGGAGGGCAAAGATTTGTGCTTTCAGCAGGAGGGCGGATTTGTACTAGTAGGAGGGGAAATTTCTGCTAAGAGGGTAAGCATGCAGACTGGTCCTCAATTGTTTTTGGGGGGGCGGATGGGTGGAGATCATTTGCTCATACATCTTATAGGGGGGGGGGGATTTGGCATGTTCGCCCTTGGCTTTATATGACCTTGTCCGGGTAGGATAAGGAGAATATGCATGAAGCTCATTGCACCAGGGCTATCTAGCTGCAGTGCATCACTTCCAGTGTTTTAGTGCCCCCGGGAGCGACAGGTGGAGCATCCAGCCCCACTGCCCCTGTGTCCACTTCAACTGCAAATATATATATATATATATATATATATATATATATAATATTTTTGCAAGAAAAAAGTGCATTTATTATTTTGCGTTGGAGCCTGCAAAGCATTGCAACAGTGTATTGCAGATTGTGGGTGCAATGTCGGGGTCCAGCAGACTCTTCCTCCAGCTTTCTGCCAGTGCTGAGGTACGGGCTTTCAGTAGGAGAGCTGAAAGAAGTATCAAGAACTACAAGTTTACTGATTACCACAACTTGTGATCCACTGAGAATGACAAGTCCATCAGATGTGGTGGCAGATGGGTCTTGTAGTTCATTTATTCACAAATATCTGTGAGAACTGCTGCAGGGGGGGAAGTGGGGAGGGTGGGGGGGGGGGGTGGAGTTGGGCATTCTGGAAGATGAGGAGGGTCCACTTGGCACCATGTTACACCCTACCTCTGATGTACAGTAAAGTTGGAGTTAACCTTTGAAATAGTAACAAAGTGTAAGGGCTAGATTCAGGTAGACGTACGACAGGCGTATCAGTAGATGGGGCCCAATCTTTAATGTGCTGCACACATGTACTGTCCCCATTAAAACTCTGCATGCAGTTAATCAATATTAGATGGATGAAGAAAAAAGTGTAATACTGCGCTAACAAAGAAATACCAAAATTAGAAATAAAGCATAAGCTGCAGCTTAAAACTTGGAAAAAACGTATAGGAGCATAAAAGGTGTAAAACAAGCTGCGCTAAAATACAATAACTAAAAGTGAAAAAAACAACAACAATGATAGTTAGCGTTTGAAATAAGCCAATCCTCGGGCAATCACTTATGTAAAAAATGAAATTAAGAAATTAGTGAAAAACCACATAGAAGAAAGTCTATGAACACAATCAACTGGTGTCTTAGAAGTGAGAAAAATCATGTGAAAAAAAGTCTATGAAGATAAAACCAATAAAGTCTTGAAAATGAAATTAAGTCCCAGACTTGAAGGTGTCATCAGAAATACTGAATATAATTTCACACCACAAAACACTTGTGATCCACCACCGTAAGAATGTTGTGCTTATGAGAACAAGCTGGTAAAACAGCCTGTATAATTGGACCTGCAGGTACCAGTCACACTCCTCCGATTCAGGCAAAGGCTGGATAATAGTTGAACTGCTAACACTCAGAGATCACTGCCATTCCACCAAAAAGATGTAAAAAGCTTCAAAAAGACAAAATGTGCACTTACAAAATGTTGTTTAAAAGAAGCGTATTGTTAAGAACGTTCGTATGAAAAGCCGGCCGGCATAGGATCACCCATATCTCTTGCGATGTCATCAGCACATCTATCCTCCTGACGTACGTTTCGTCTCAATTAGACATCGTCACTGGGGAACTCACCGGAAGAAAATTGCTCCTTTTTCCAGCTGTTAAAAGCCTATATCTGGGAGTTGTAGTCCATCACCCCATTTACTCTTATGAAAGATCTTCCTCCCAGACTATGTTTACCACAGTTCAGTGTGGCCTGCATTGACGTTTCCTAAGTCCTTCATGCTCACTGGCTCCCTCCGTTGGATGGATGCTGAACGACATTGAAAGCCAGCATAATGCCGCGTACACACCATCGTTTTCTGCGATGGAAAAAAACGTCATTTTCAAAAACGTCAATTTAATTGACCGTGTGTGGGCAAAAACGTCGTTTTATGTCTTCTAAAAAACGACAGAAAAAAAATTGAAGCATGCTTCAATTTTATGTGTCGTTTTTGGCCGACGTCGTTTTCTGTGTTCTAAACATTGACCGTGTGTACGTAAAAACGTCGATTTAAGCCCGCGCATGCTCAGAAGCAAGTTAGGAGACGGCAGCGCTCATTCATGTAAAACGACTGTTCAGAATGGAATCAGCACATTCGTTAAGGTGTTTTTCAGCTTATAGACAAGAAAACGAAATTTAAAGCACAGTCACTGAAAATCACGAATCGTATCTCACCAAACTTTTACTAACACGCAGCAACACGATATCAGCAAAAGAGGCCGTCTTCCGCATGGAAACGACCCTTTATAGTGACGTCGTGCGTGATTGACGGAACTGCGCTGTGCTAGAGCGTTGTGAAAAAGCGATGGTGTGTATGCTACGTCGTTGTTCAAATTGAAGTTTGAAAAATGACGTTTTTTTAAAGCACATAAAGCGTCGCATTTTTCCATCGCAGAAAACGATGGTGTGTACGCGGCATAATAGTCTTCTATATGCACACCAAGCAGCTGCAGCACAGTGTCTTTATAGTAGTTCTCTCTCTCTAGCTATGCACCTGGATACAAGTACATGCATATACTTCGTACATATCCACACATACATAAACATGCACATTAATCGTACATACATATATTACATACTTATCAAATGTAAGCAACAACACATGCAAATAATACAAATGTATTCAAAGTACATATGCAAACAGAGAAAAATACCGCGCTAAAGCCCTATACAAGCTGCAACTAAAAAAAGTGATATACACACCAAAGTACAAGAAGAAAAGATGTAGTTGCGCTATAAAAATTAAATAACATGTGAAAAAATGACAAAATCCAATGAAGTAAATCAAAAATGGAAGACAATAAAAATGTTCATTGATAAGGAAGTCCTATTAAGGGTGCAATGAATAATTCCAAAGTGAATCGTATGCTGATAAACCACCACCAATAAAGATCACCGTAAGGGATGCAAGCTTACCAGATGGCAAGCATAACCAGCTTGCGGCTGTAAACCCCAGCCCGGGCCTTGTGATGGAACTGCAACAAACACCGGTATGTGGGATCCTCCAGGTATGCGTGGGTAGCAGTATGAACCCAGAAAGAAATAATACTCACAATAGTGATGTACCGTAAAATAAACATAAAATTAATAGAAAAATTGCACTTACAACATGGTTTCTTCATAAAAGCATGGGATAAAAAGGTAAAGCCTGCCGGCTCTCACGAACGCCCGTCCATCAGACCGTTTTCATCAGACGAACCGATCGTGTGTACGCGGCATAACAGATGAGTAGCCAGTCCCTACACTATCAAATCAGAAAATGTGTACCAAGCCTTAGAGCACAGGTGTCAAACACAAGGCCCGTGGGCCGAATCCGGCCCTCCAGGTCATTTCATGTGGCCCTCGCACCTCTCCTGCAGCCCTCCTCTGGTCCTCCTCCAGACCCTTACTTTCTGCTTTCAATCAATGCATTCAGCTTCCTCCCAGCAGCAGCATAAGGTAAGGGGGTGCACTGTGATGTAAAGGAGAGTGGGGGACTCAACTTCTGATGGTGGGGTGGCTCTTGACATCTAATGTAAGGGGAGGCGATGCGCTGGACATCTAATCTTACAGACACAATGGGCCCTTTTGAGGGCAATCGTAATGCTGATGCGGCCCACGATGAAAATGAGTTTGACACTCTTGCCTTTGAACCAGGGTCCTGAATTGACTATGCTTGATGCAATATAACACTTTAATGACAAGGGAGGGTTAAAAATACTTGCAAGATGAATTTGAAGGGCAAGCATATCAAGGAGTCCATAGAGTCCAGTGGGATACCTCCTGGGAGAATAGACAGCTGCGGGTGGAAATTCCAGCCGACCAGCGGTGGGAAGCACTGTGTCTCTGATCCAGGAAGGAGAGCCGTGCTGTCAGGGCCAGTGTGGAACGCA